>NC_135883.1:84823845-86023845 GCF_964194155.1 Cetorhinus maximus | reverse complement strand
TTGCAGCTTTCAATCTGATGGGACATTTCCAGAATCTCAGGAATTGTGTAATATTGCGAGCAATGCATCCACTATCTCTGCAGCCACTTCCTTGAAGACCCTCAGGTCCAGAATGCTTATCAGCCTTTAATTCCATTTGTTTTCCTCCAGTGATTGTTTTAATTTCCTCCTTCTGTTTTGCTTCCTGCTTCTCAAATGTTCTTGGGACATTCTCTATGGCCAGAATCTTCCGTTCGGCGTGCAGGGGCGGGCCCCACACACCAACGTGTCAATCCAATCTTCAATTCGGCGGGCATGCACCGGAGTCGGCTGCGTGCCCGCCGAACTGTCAAAGGCCTGTTAAGGCCATTATTGAATCAAAGCACTTATCAGGGCTGCCCATCCTACCTTAAAGTTGTTGGCAGGCGAAGAGCCCATGCGGCCTTTGCATTTTTCATGGGATCTTATCCACGGGCGGGATGAGGTTTCATGAAGGGTTTATTAATTAAATAAAATGTATTATGAAAATTCATAAACATGTCCCAGCTCATGTGACAATGTCACATGAGGGGACATGTCTGAGTAATTTTATTCTTTCTTTTTTGCAATGTTTTATTATGAAATTAATCTCCCTGAGGCAGCTCTGTGCCTCAGGGAGATTTCTGCGCTCTTTCGCGCGCATGCGTGAAAGAGCACAGGCCCCAACTCTCCCTACTCCCCCACCCGCACAGATAGCACTGAGCACTTCCTTAATTGGCCCGCGCACATAAAATGGCGGCGCACAGCCGATCACAGGCGGCGATTGGCTTCACGCCTTCCTGCTCCTGACTGGCCTGCACAACGGGGAGAAAATTCTCCCCTGTATCTTCTACTGTGAAGACAGATTAAAAAAAACACCTCTTCAAAGTCTCTGCCATATCCATGTTTCCCATTATTAACTTTCAATTTTCACTTTCTAAGGAATCAACGCTCATTGTTGCTATTGTTTTTCTTTTTAGTAGAAACTTTTACTGTCTGGTAACATTCTATTATCTTTCCTAATTATTTGCTGTACCTGCATACTAGCCTTTTGAGATTCATGCACTATCCAGACTCCTCTGCATCTCAGAGCCCTGCAATTGCTCACTATTTAGATAATATGCTTATTTTTATTCTTCCTGCCAAAATGGACAATTTTACATTTGTCCATATTATACTCCATTTGCCAGATCTTTGCCCACTCACTTAAGCTATCTATATCCCTTTGTAGCTTCCTGTATCCTCTTCACAGCTTACTTTCCTACCTATCTTTGTGTCATCAGTAAACTTAGCAACCATATCTTCAGTCCCTTCATCCAAGTCATTTACATAAATTGTGAAAGTTTGAGGCAGTCATTGCTATAAATTGTAATAAGTTGACACTTCTCAGCTTTTAAGCAATTTTCCCATTCCACTTTAGCCAACCCTGTCTCCATACCCTTCTTTTTGTTGTTATTTAAGTTTAAGACTTTAATTTCATGCCTACATTTCTCATGCTCCAACAGAAGGTGAAATTCTCTCCTATTATGACCACTCTTACCTAGAGGATCTTTTATCATGAGATCATTCATTAATACTGTTTCATCACACATTACCAGGGCCTGAATCTTCTGGCCGGGCCCTGCTCACCAACGCATAAAATGACGCGCAGTGATATCGGGTGGGTGCCCTGGCGTCACCGTGTGTCATTCCGATCTTCAGTTCGGCGGGCACATACCAGAGTCGACTGCACGCCCGCCGAACTGTCAAAGGCCTATTAAGGCCATTAATAATCTAATTAAGCTGGTGTCTGGGCTGCCCGTCAAACCTTAAGTTTGGCAGGCAGGCGAAGAGCCCAGGCAGCCTTTGCATTTATCATGAAACCTCATCCACGGGTGGGATGAGGTTTCATGAAGGTTTTATAAATTGAATAAAAATTATTATTAAGATTCATTGACATGTCCCAGCTCATGTGACACTGTCACATGGGGTGACATGTCTGAATATTCTTTTTATTTCAATTCTGCATTATCAAACTAATCTCCCTGAGGCAGCTCCATGCCTCAAGGAGATTTCCGCGCTCTTTTGCGCACATGCAAAGGGAGCGCTTCTGGGTGCGCGTCATGCTGGGCGAGCTTTAATTGGCCCGCCCACATAAAATGGCAGTGCGCAGCCAATCACGGGTGACAATTGGCTGCGTGCCTGCCCATGCCCACCCCCACTGAGCCCACCCGACTGGGAGAAAATTCTCCCCCAGGTCTAAAATAGCCTGTTCCTTAGTTGGTTCCAGAAAATATTCCACAAAACTATCCCAAACACACTCTTTGAACTCATGCTCCAGGCTACCTTTGCCAATTTGATTTGGCCAATCCACATGAAGATTAAAATCCCCATGAATATTGCAGTACCTTCATTACGACCCCATTATTTCTTGATTTATATTCTGTCCTATAACGCAGCTAATGTCAGTGGGCTTTAAACCACTCCCACCAGTGACTTCTTTCCTTTGCTATTTCTTAACTCCACTCAACCTGATTCTACATTTTGATCCTCTGAACCAAGATCATTCCTCACTACTATTCTCAATCCATCCTTGATTAACGGAACTACCCCACCTCCTTTTCCTTTCTTCCTGTCCTTCCTAAATGTCAAATACCCTTGAATGTTCAGGTTCCAATCATGGTCACTTTGCAATCATGTCCCTGTAATGAGTATCATATCATGCTCATTTATTTCTATTTGCTACCAAGTCATCCATCTTGTTGCAAATGCTACATGCAATCAGACAAAGAGCCTTTTATTCTGTTTCTTTTTTACCACATTTCCTTACTCTGACCTTTTTTGCTGGTGCACTCTTATATTTGTATGCTCTGCCCCTCCCTGTTGCACTCTGGTTATCATTACCTGCATCGCTACCCTGCTCTATTGCCTTGCCCTTTCTCTTTAAATTTCCAAATCTTCCCCCAGTGAACCCTCAACCCCGCCTCTCACTATTTAGCTTAAAGTCCACAATGAGACAAGAAATAAAACCCACCTTCACCACAATTTAGGAAAACTACTCGTGACAGGTCATTAGGAGGTTACAGTACTCAGAGACCAAGTGAAATGGGTGATGAAATTCTCAAGAGCAACAGAGAAGATAAGTAAGACTGAAATGGGCTGAAGCTCAGCAAAATCCAGTAGTTTCTCTACAATGCCATGTCTTCTCTCAAAATGTTATTAATATGAAACTTAATCTTCCATGATATTTAATACATGTTATTATCGATATCTGATTGTCTTCAGTACATTATTTATATTTTGGTATCAACATATAATATTTTTGCCTGCTACGCTTCTCTATTATGTTTATGAATTAAGTTCAGCATTTTCCAGCCAGATTAAACCACATGGGAACCTGTGTACATAGTCATTGTGTGGCACCATCACATATGCAGGCACTTTTATCTCCATATGTTACTTTATCATCAGAATGTAAGGATTAAGGTGTTAACACTTCCAAGAGTTGAAGATAGGTTACAGAGCCCAGTGAGAAAAAAAACTGCAATATTTTCCATGCAGCTAGCTGATTAGTATGATATATCTGTACATGTGACCTAGTGTCAGTGATACTTCAGAATGACATTTTACATGAGAGGTTCTTTCAATTGAATAACAATCAAATCATGCTGTCCTTCCCATATCTTCTCCAGAAGGATTAAGGGAACCAGGAAAAGGAAAAAAAAATAGGTTTAAATACAAATCAAAGATTTATAATGTGGAACATTTTCCCCCCCGTCAGTGAGGATGTACGGGAGCAGGTGCAGGTGGGCAGGTTCCCGATCGGCGCACCCAGTCGGGAGCATGCCGCCATTTTACGTGGGCGGGCCAGTTAAGGCCTGCCAGCATGAAGTCCGCCAGGAAGCGCTATGCGCTCCCTGTGTGGGCGGGGCGGGGGGGGTGGATTCCCTCAGCCGAGAGTGCACTCCTTTGCGCATGCGCACGAAAGAGCACACAGTGTTGCCTCAGGGAGATTGGCTCAGAATTGAAACAGTAAATAAAGATGAGATAAAAATTTCGCTGCCGTGTCCCCTCATGTGACGGTGTCACGTGAGTTGGGACATGTCCATAACTTTTATTTTAACATATTCTGGAAATTTTAAATCCCTCGTGAAACCTCATCCTGCCCGTGGATGAGGTTTCATGTTTTTTCCAAAGGCTGCCTGGCCTCCTCACCTGCGCACCAACCTTAAGGTTGAACTGGCAGGTCCATTAATGACCTTAATTACTTTTTTAAAGGCCTTAAGTGGCCGTTGACGTCAGCCCGGGTCATCTTACGCGTCGGCGAGCGGGCCCCGCCCACACTTGCCAACCGGAAGATACAGCCCAATATTTCAAAGCAGCATTCAACAGTAGATAGTAAACAGGCAGTAACATTCAAAAATACCAGAACATAGTGTGTTTCTGCTTATATGAAGCTTATGGTGCATTGTGAATGTTATATTCAAATTCTAACCCCGAGTCAGCAAATCATTTTTTTACTGTTCCAATTGGCCTGTGTTCAAAATTTTTTTTTTTTCCCAGTCATTTGAATGAATAAACAGCCAAATAAAACTCAGCAGATCTAGCAGTGTCTGTAGAGGGATAAACAAAGTTAATTGGCGGAATCTTATCAACTGCAAGGAGGAGACTTTGGAGGACAGGATTGCAAGGAAATTTTGAGACGTGTGCTTTGTGTCATCTACCCAGTGCATTCCCACCCCTGCACAATCTTGCCAGAGGTGAGAAGAGACTAGCATCAGTTACCTGCCGGCAGCAGTGGGTAACTGATTATCAGTAACTAAGTGCCCACTTAGGGGAAGATCGGTGATGCCGCCAGGATGTTCACAGTGGCAGTCCGGCCCATGTTGAGGACGATGCCCGGCAGGTGCCTGGAGGCAGCGAGGTTGCCCACAGCCTCAGGTGATTTGATTGTGCCTCCAGCCTGCTCAGCCTGCCCCTTGTCCCAAATTAGGGGGACACACCCAGAGGTGGCCTGTGAATTGGTTACTTCTGGGAATTTCAGGCAAACTTCAGAAACTAACAGGATTGGGATCTGGAATTGCCCCCAGCCGGTGTTTAAACGTTAGGGCGGTAAGATTCTGCCTACCGTTTCAGGTCAGTGACCTTTTGTCAGTCTAGAAAAAGGTAGAAAAATAAGCAACTACAGAGGCAGAATAATGTCGGGGGTGGGGGGGGGTGGCGGAGAGGGAGGCAAAGTACAAAACAGGAGGTCTCTGATAGGGTAGAAGTCAGAAGAGATTAAATGAGAAAAGGTGATGATGTTACATGGCAATGGGACAAGAATGGGAACAAAGGATGGGTCTAGAAGAAATGTAAATGGGAATTGCAGAGTCATCAGCAACAGCTGCCACTCCAAAATAAATTGTGGCAGAGGTTATGATCTGAAATTGTTGGGCTCAATGTTGACCCTGGACAGATCTGTAGCTGATCCCTGAAATGACCCAGATGCATAAAAATTCAGTTCCACTATGACCTTGATGGCTACAGGTAAAGGACTGTCATGGGGCCGCGAGGGGTCAGGTCCTTGTGGACATGAGCACAAACATCAGAGGCCAACTAGGTACAACCTCTCACAGCACTAAAGCTTGGGGCAGCTGCCGCAAAGGCGCAATGGGGAAGGGTCGCTGCTTAAGACCTTTCTGCCACAGCGCACCGAGGGGCTGGGAACTGTTTAAACCCCCTCGGGCTGTACAGCTCAAAATGAAAGGCTGTAAATGATTGTAATATTGTTTGTGCTGATGCACCTGGTGATATATTTTGTAAAAGTTGAACCGGATTGTACCCTTGTAATGGTGTTTTTGAAATGGTTTGGAATGTGGTTGAAGATATTTTATGAATAAAGTATATTTTTGCAAAAAAAAAACAACCTCTCACAGCTCTGGCATTCTGTCATTTTCAGGTAGCTGACTCTTGGGTGGTACACCCGATGTCTTGGGCAGTACCTTCTTCCCCTTGCAACCCCTTGTTGTCCTCTGACCTCCTCCTGGCCAGAGGGGATGCATATGCTGAAGCTACCCCCTGCTACTTGCCCAATCTAGCCTGCTCCCATCTCAGACTGTTTATGAGCTCCACAACGAGCTCACCGATCTGTTAACTGGAGGCAGGCAAGTTGCTGGTTCCCCCCTTCCGTCCTCCCTTTGAAAATCATGTTGTGTTTTGGAGGGGTTAGGGACTGGTGATGTCATCAGGGATTGTGATTTTCAGTATGCACCTATCCAACCTCAGCCTCATGGAGTTTTGAAAATCCAGTTCATTAACACTTTTTCTCTCTCCTCATATGCCTAGTATGCCCAGCAACAGTTTTTAATTTCAAATCCACAGTAGTTTTCTTTTGCTAAATATATCTCTTTGTTTTTGGGATTGGCAATTAATTTTTCCTTGTTTTTTTATGCTAGTTTTGAGTTAACAAAACACCTGTGCGACTAATTCTAGAAATTCCTGGAGTGTCTCAAAACTGCAGCTCATTTTTTCATATTTTTCCTCATTGCTTGTTTGAATCTTTTTCTAAATCGCTTGTAACATGCTTTGCGTTCTTCAGTTACTGGTTTGTAACTAGATAGATGTGAATAATTTTAATGTGTAAGTATGCTTGAAATTTTGTTGCAGTCATGGAAATTACAGCCCTTAGCCTTCACCACACTTAAATGCTACTTTGATTGCTTCCTTATCCACTTCAGTCTGCCCTGAGTTTTTGCAAGCTCCATTTTACCATTCTTTAAAGAAAATTGAATTACGTTCTTTTTTTTTTAAAAAAGCTTGGAAAGTATTATAGCACAAATTAACCCTTATTGTTGCTTTCCAGATCAAGGATAATTTCTTATTTCACGCGTCTTTTGGTCATCAAATATCAGCAATAATTGCCTTTATCTTAAGGGTAGTATGTTAATGACTCTTCTCAACTTGACTGAATGATCCTGATCTCATTTAATCATTAAATTCCTCTATTTCCAATCATATGTTCATTTTGTGATGTGGCCACTAACACCTAAATCATTACAGGGCATTTTAATTATACCGACACCACTTAATAGTTTACAGCTTTTCAGGAATTGTAGTACATCTTGTAATCTGCAACATACAAGGTACTTCACACTGTTGATTTTCTTTGGTGGGCGAATATATTTGGCCGAGTAAATTTATGTATTTTAATAAACTGTTATGGGACGTTTACTAGAATTACTGAAACAATGCTGTTCGTACTTAAGAATTTCTACTGGAAAATGCTTACCAGTCTTTTAGATTTGACTATAATTAACTGCTTAAAGGAACTGCTTTAGTTCACAGGGTTTAAGTTTTCTTGGTTAGATGATTGCATCTAACCAATCCATTGATCAATATTTTAGTCTTTTACTAAAATAGAACATTTTAAGCACATCATACTCAGTTGTAAATATACCTTTAAATGAAATTCTGACAGTATGAATGAAATCTAAAATACAGAGCAACAAAAGCATGTTTGTTATCTATGGTGGTGGTGTGTTACAGTTTACTGAGGGAGTCTGAGTTACAGTGGCAACATACACTTTTACATGCATGTTGCAGTCTGGAGCTATGGATAATGATGGCAGGGGCTCCAACATTATTTCCATCATATGGCTAACCAGGATTCTCTCCCACTCTTATCACCTGCCATTAGTGTGTTGGACGATTTGTAGGCTAATAATCAACCTGTTTGGCTGCGCCATGAACACACCTTCCTTGACTATCAAGTCCTGGGGATCTAAAACCCGAGCTTCTCACACAGAAGCAAACACGCTATCCACTGCGCCACAAGATCTCCTTATTATATATAACCTTATTTAAAATAAAAGGTCCTTCATAAAAACAAGTGCATTTTTGGTTTGTTTCTCCTAAATCAAATCTTATGATTTCCTAAAATGAGAAAAGCATCATATTGCAATGGACTAGATTTTTTGTTTTGTTATTGCGAGTAATGGATACATTTTGTGGGCCATTCCTAACCTTTGTGCTCCAGGTTATTTTGGCTCTCATACTTCAGATCCATCTCATGGGTGGATCCCAGATCCCCATATTTTTCAGTGTGGCCACGTTAGCCTTAAGATTTAGGCAAGCTTTCAGCAGCATATCCAGGATAAAGCAGAAGATCCATTCAGTTATCTACTTTTAACTACTAAATTTAATGTGGTAACTTCAAAAGATCTCTCTCATTTTCAAGAACTGAAAGGAACATCACACCTTTAGACTTTGTTTTTACTATTACAGTATCATCCTTGCTCTAAAACAAACATTGACAAAAACATAGGGTTAGATTTTCATCGAGAAGGTGGGTAGGTCAAGTCGGAAATCTTCTCGACCTAGCAGAACCATCTTCTTTTAAAAAGGGCCCCACCTGCCATATTTTTGTGTCCAGGAGGCAGGGGCAGGATGAAGTTGGGGTTGTCGCCTCCAGAGGCCGTTCAAAGCCGGCCATGGAGGCATACAAGTGTTGAGGTCAGCTGGTTAGAAGGCCCACCTTGGTTGTTTGAGACATTGGCCCATTTGTACTGAAGGCTGTTTGGCCTTCTAGCCCTTACCCCTGACACATATACATAAGACTATAAGAACATAAGACATAGGAGCAGAAGTAGGCCATTCAGCCCATCGAGTCTGGTCCACCATTCAATGAGATCATGGCTGATCTGATAATCCTCAACTCCACTTTCCTACCTTTTCCCGACAACCCTTGACTCCCTTACTGCTTAAAAATCTGTCTATCTCAGCCTTGAATATACTTAACGAACCAGGCTCAAGAGCCCTCTGAGGTAAAGAATTCCACAGATTCACTACCCTCTGAGAGAAGAAATTCCTCCTCATCTTTAAGTGGGCGCCCCCTTACTCTGAAATTATGCCCCCTGGTCTTAGACTCTCCGACAAGGGGAATCAACCTCTCAGCATCTACCCTGTCAAGTTCCCTAAGAATCTTAAATGTTTCAATAAGGTCGCCTCTCATTCTTCTAAACTCCAATGAGTACAGGCCCAACCGACTCAACCTCTCCTCATAAGAAAATCCCTCCATCCCCTGGATCAACCTACTGAACCTTCTCTTGACTGCCTCCAATGCCAGTATATCTTTCCTTATATAAGGGGACCAAAATTGTTCACAGTATTCCAGGTGTGATCTAACGAGTGGTTTGTATAGTTTTAGCGAGACTTCTGCATTTTTATACTCCATTCCCTTTGAAATAAAGGCCAACATTCCATTTGCTTTCCCTATTACCTGTTGAACTTGTATGTTAGCTTTTTGGGATTCATGCACAAGGACTCCCAAATCCCTCTGCGCTGCAGCCTTCTGCAGTCTTTCTCTATTTAAATAATATTCAGCTCCTCTATTCTTCCTGCCAAAGTGGATAACCTCACATTTTCCCGCATTATATTGCATCTGCCAAGTTTTTGCCCGCTCACTTAACCAGTCTATATCCCCCTGTAGACTCCGTGTGTCATCCTCACCACTTGCCTTTCCACCTATTTTTGTGTCATCCACAAACTCGGAGATAGTACATTCACTTCCCCATCTAGGACATTAATATATATTGTAAATAACTGAGGCCCCAGCACTGATCCCTGTGGCACTCCGCTAGTTACAGGTCGCCATCCCAAAAACTCCCCCCTTAGCCCAACTCCTTGTCTTCTATTAGTTTGTCAATCCTCTATCCATGCTAATATACTACCCCCAACACCATGGGCTTTTATCTTATTAAGCAGCCTTAAGTGTGGTACCTTATCAAACACTTTTGGAAATCCAAATATATTACGTCTACTGATTCCCCTTTATTTATCATTCTTGTTATCTCCTGAAAGAATTCTAATAAATTTGTCAGGCATGATTTCCCCTTCATGAAGCCATGCTGACTCTGCTTGATTAAATTATGTATTTCCAAATACTCTGCTATTACATCCTTTATAATAGACTCCAACATTTTCCCAATGACAGATGTTAAGCTAACTGGCCTATAAGTTATCTGTTTTTTGTCTCCCTCCCTTTTTGAATAAGGGTGTTACATTGGCCATTCTCCAATCCTCTGGGACTTTTCCAGAATCTAATGATTCTTGGAAGGTTACTACCAGTGCATCCACTATCCCTGTAGCTGCTTTCTTTAATATCTTAGGATGCAAACCATCAGGTCCAAGGGACTTATCAGTCTTTAGCCCCATTAGTTTCCTTAGTACTTTTTCTCTAGTGATAGTTATTGTAGTTATTACCTCCCCCACTTTTGCCCCGTGATTATTTAGTATTTTTGGAATGCTATTGATATCTTCTACCGTGAAGACTGAAGCAAAGTATTTACTCAACTCCTCTGCCATTTCCTTGTTCCCCATTATTATTTCCCCAGCCTCATTCTCTAAGAGGCTTATGTTCACTTTGACCTCTCTCTTCCTTTTTATATGTTAAAATAAGCTCTTACTGTCCATTTTATATTACTTGCTAGTTTACCCTCAAAGTTTATTTTCTCCCTCTTTATTATTTTTGGCCAACTTTTGTTGTTTTTTAAAATTTTCCCAATCCTCTGGCTTACCACTAATCTTTGCCACATTGTATGTTTTTTTTTCTTTCAATTTGGTACTGTCCTTAACTTCCTTGGTTAACCATGGTTGGCTTATCCCCTTCCTTGAATCCTTCTTCCTCACTGGGATATATCTTTGTTGAGAGTCATGAACTATTTTCTTAAACCTCAGCCATTGTTCATCAACTGTCTTTCCTGCTAAACTGCTTTCCCAGTCCACTCCAGCCAACTCTGCCCTCATTCAATTGTAATTACCCTTATTTAAGTTTCTCACTTGCAAACTGAATGCTAAATTCTACCATATTATGTTCACTGTTTCCTAAGGGATCCTTTATTCTGAGATCATTTATTAAACATGCCTCATTACTACCAGATCCAAAATAGCCTGATCCCTGGTTGGATTCACAACATATTGTTCTAAGAAACTGTCCCAAATACACTCTATGAATTCTTATTCGTGGCTTCCTCTGCCAATTTGATTTTACCAATCTGCTTGAAGATTAAAGACACCCATTATTAATGTACTGCCTTTTTTAAATGCCATCATTATCTCCTGATTTATTCTCTGTCCTACAGTTTAGCTACTGTCAGGGGACCTCTCGGCTACACCGCTTCTACTTCCCCTTGTTATTTCTAACCTCCACCCATATGGATTCTGCATCTTCCGATCCAAGGTCCCTTCTTGCTATTGTACTTATTCCATCTCATACTAACAAAGCTGCTCCACCACCCTTTCCTTCCTGCCTGTCCTTTCGAAAAGTCACATACCCCTGAATATTTAGCTCCCAACGTTGATCTCCTTGTAACAACGCCTCCGTAATGGCTATAAGATCATACCCATTAACCTCTATTTGTGTCATTAATTCATTAATTTTGTTCCAAGTACTATGTACATTTAAGTAAAGGGCCATTACTTTTGACTTTTTACCATTTTTCCCCTTTTGACCATATTTGCTGCTATTTTTGTTATGTGTGTACTCTCTGTCCCTTCCTATCATACTCTGGGTATCATTACCTAAATAGCTACCCTCCAAGGCTGTCATGTCCTTTTACTTTGTAAGCCTATGTATCCCTTTTCCAGAACCCTCCCTCCCTCTATTTAGTTTAAAGCCCTTCTATAGCCCTTGTTATTCAATTCGCCAGGACACTGGTCCTAGCATGGTTCAAGTGAAGCCCGTCCCACTGGAACAGCTCCCTTCTACCCCAGTACTGATGCCAGTGCCCCATGAACTGAAACCCATTCCTCTCACACCAATCTCTGAACCACGCATTTAACTCTTTGACTTTATTTACACTATGCCAGTTTGCCCGTGGCTCAGGTAGCCATCCCAAGATTATTACCTTGGAGATTCTGCTTTTTAATTTAGCTCCTAACTGTTCAAATTCTTTCAGCAGAACCTCCTTTCTAGTCCTATCAATGTCATTGGTGCAAACATGAATGAGGTCGACTGGATCCCTCCCCTCTCACTCCAAGTTCCTCTCCAGCCCTGAAGAAATATCCTTAGCCTGGCACCGGGCAGGCAACATAGTCTTCGGGACTCACGCTCACGGCTGCAGGGAACAGGATCTATCCCCCTAATTATACTGTCCCCTAACACTACCATGTTCCCCATTTCTTCCGCCCACTTTAATGGCTCCCTGTACCACGGAGCCGTAGTCAGTTCGCTCATCTTCCCTGCAGTCCCCACTTTCATCTGCACAGCTTGCAAGAACCTTGTAACTGTTGGGCAGTGCAGGGGCTGAGGCTCTTCGAACATTACCCCCTGGGTTCCCATACCTGCCTCACCTGCAGTCACACCCTGCTGTCCCTGATCACAGACCAAATTTGAATTACCTAATCTGAGGGGGGTGACCACCTCCTGGAGCAAAGTGTCCAGGTAACTTCCCTCCCCTGATGTGGCACAATGTCTGTAGCTTGGACGCCAGCTCCTTAACTCGGATCCAAAGTTCCTTGAGCTGCAAACACTTGGTACAGATGTGTTTGCTCTGGGTTGCCTTGGTGTCCAGCAGTGCGCACATGCTGCAGCAGCAACACATCACCCGTCCTGCGCTGCTATCGCATTTTATTCAATTTATTAATTAATTACTCTAATATCCCCACTCTTTACACTTTATTATAATTACTTTTTTAAAAACACCAGTGTCAATTTTATACTTAACAAGCTATCTTTAAGAAAAAGAGAAAAAAAAGACTAGAGATCTAAACACTAACTAAAGACCTTACTTTACTTTAAAGATAGAAATACTCACCAATCCTAATCACCAATCAGCTGCTCTCCACCTTCTTTTCCCTTTCGTGCTTTTCAATGGTCTCAAACTCTTCTCGCACCCTCTCGCTGGAAATGACCATGCTGTTTCTCTCTCACTCTCTCCCTGTAAATCACCCCGCTGCTTCTCTCACACTCTCTTGCTGTAAATGGCCCCGCTGTTTCTCTCACACTCTCTCACTGTAAATGACCACGCTGTTTCCCTTACGCTCTCTCGCTGTAAATGACCACGCTATTTCTATTGCACTCTCTCGCTGTAAATGGCCCTGCTATTTCTCTGACTCTATGTTTTTGTTGATACAGTTCTATGAAGGCCTCATTATGAATGCTTGACTGAGTTCTGAGACTCACTTGGAACCAGCTCAGCAGGGGTTTGTTTACATAGGTTGAAGAGGAGTGTTAGCTTTGATGTATTGACATCTTTATGAGGTTATAATAAGTAATACTTTATTTGATGTTTTTCAATGTCTCCATGTTTATTTGGACAAGATTAAGAGGTGTGAAGTGAGGTAAACCTGTTATTGATACTATAAATGGGTATGTCTGATTAACACTTTTATAAGATTGTAAGAGCAGCAGCTTTTTCAAAGGAGATTTTTGATTTTTTTTTTTCAAGAGCATTTTAAGGAATTACCATTGTTATATGGCTCATTAGTTCTGTACATAGTGTACACTTGGTGAGTGGGCATGGAGGATGCAGGGGGACATGAGAGAGACATGGGGTTGTGGGAGATACGAGGAAGCATGGAGGGGCATGGGGGATATGAGGGTGCATAGGTAAGACCTTTTTAAACTTACCTGTTAAAAGGTTCCTGAATCAAGGCTGTGGTTCATAACTCCTCTGAGCTGCCGTGAACCATGTTTCCTACCAAAACAGGCCTGACTCATGAAAATAGTGGGGTATCCAAAAAGCCCATGCCCACAATGAAGTGGGCAAGGACAGGTTTGCTGAGTGCTGGCCTGCACCCTTATCCCAATGTCATAAAACTCGCTCACACTGGGAATGGGGGTGGAATCCTGGAATTGGATCCCACCATTTTTAAATTCCCCCTGCCTCCGTTCTGACACAAAGGGAGGCATGAAAATTCAGGCCATACTGTTTGTTTATGTATAATTTTAGTTTGGATATTTTTATAGCTGGAATTTGCACATAGAGGGTTAAAATGTATCACACAGGGTTAAGATCTGCCATGGTTCGCTGTTTCTTTTTGCAAATTGGAGACAACTTATGTCTAACTGTAGCATTAAAAGGGGTATTTATTACTCAAAAGAGCAGTATTACTTAAAAGCACTCTGTAGCATCTTGCTGCATTGGTATTCAGTTTAGTCTGCATACACTTCAATTATAGATAATTAGGTGATAGTCTACTGGCATTGCACCTTTATACAGATCAAAAAAATCAGCCAGCCTGAGGTAGTGGGTTTCATTGGCAGGTGTATCTAACATTACTGAGAAGGGAACAGGGCCTTTGATTGGCTGTAGTATTTTTTGATAAGACAGCTAGTGGCCAGGGGTCTCCTATTGGAGGTTTATATTGGGATTTTGTGTGTCAGTCTGCAGTCAGATTTTCAATCCTACAAACAGTAGCCTAGAGGTTTGTGTTCTTTAAATTTTGAGTGACCTGGCAAGCGGCTGTGCTTGTTCTCAGATTGTAGCATTTCACAGTGGAAGAAGTGAGCTTATGTGGTAAAGTCGTGCCATATTTGGACTTGCCTGGCATTAACCCTTTCAACTGGCTGAAAGTTAGGTCACTTGCTTTACCTCCCCCCGCTTCATGGCTCAAGTCACATAACCAGTAACGGAAACCACATGTTCATTCTATGTACTCAATGCAATTTCTTGATGTTACATGAATTAGAACTGCAAAGAGGGAGGTGATAGTGTAGTGGTATTATCGCTGAGTTAGTAACCCAGGGTAATGCTCTGGGGATCAGGGGTCAAATCATACTATGGCAGAATTAGAAGTATAATAATGACTGCAAAGCAATTGTCAGTGTCAGATCTTCTGGATACTTGTTGTGGGGTGGTAGAGTTGATCAACAGACACTTCTTGGGTGGAAAACATTGTGTTTATTTTCAAAGGTACTCAGCAGCAATTACACGTGTGCTTTCACTTCAAACCCTATTTCTACACTACAAACTACAGAATAGCCCATGCTACTCTCCTATTGGTTACTCAAGGTCACGTGATCTTCCATAACAGCATTCTTCTTAAAGGTATATTACACATTAGATAAAACCATAATTACCACATCCCTCCCCCTTTACTCGGAAATATATTTTATATTTACAAGTACAATTTTCTCAAGATAGCAAATTATTTACACTGGTAAGTAATTTACATATTCAGCCTTTCTGGGGGTTTCCTTAGGCATGTAGAACGTCTCAGCTCTACAACTTCAGATACTTTGTCAGGGACCTCCTTTTCTGGAGTTGTCTGAACATCAGGCGCTTCGGTGTTGAAACAGCATGTCTAAATGCTGCAAGACCTGGACAATATCTAGGTTTGGGCTGACAAGTGGCAAGTAACATTCACGCCACACAAGTGCCAGGCAATGACCAACTCCAACAAGAGAGAATTTAACCATCACCCCTTGACGTTCAATGGCATTACCATCACTGAATCCCCCACTATCAACATCCTGAGGGTTACCATTGACCAGAAACTGAACTGGACTAGCCATATAAATACTGTGGCAACAAGAGGAGGTCAAAGGCCAGGTACCCTGCGATGAGTAACTCACCTCCTGACTCCCCAAAGCCTGTCCACCATCTACAAGATACAAGTCAGGAGTGTGATGGAATACTCTCCACTCACCTGGATGAGTGCAGCTCTCACAATACAGAAGAAGCTTGATACCTTCCAGAACAAAGCAGCCTGCTTGATTGACACTACATCCTCAAACATTCACTCACTCCACCACCGACACACAATAGCAGCAGTGTGTACCATCTACAAGATGCACTGCAGGAATTCACCAAGGCTCCTTGGACAGCACCTTCCAAACCCATGACCACTACCATCTAGAAGGACAAGGGCAGCAGATAGATGGGAACATCACCACCTGGAAGTTCCCCTCCAAGTCACTCACCATCCTGACTTGGAAATATATCGCCGCTCCTTCACTGTCGTTGGGTCAAAATCCTGGAACTTTTTTCATAACAGCACTGTGGGTGTACCTACACCACATGGACTGCAGCAGTTCAAGAAGGCAGCTCACCATCATCTTCTCAAGGGCAACTAGGGATGGGCAATAAATGCTGGGCCAGCCAGTGAAGCCCACATCCCATGAATGGATAAAAAGTAAATGACATTCCCATAAATCATGTTGTCTCTTTATTACAAGATAAGGCTAGTTGGCCTTCTCAAGTTGTTTTCACACACATGGGGACTGGTCATGCAAGTCCTGAAAGCCATTAGTACTAGGGTTAAGCGGTGTCTCTCAGGGTGAAATAGGAAAGAGAAGCAAAGAAATTGTCTTAATTGCTTCATTGATGATGCTTAAATGATCAATATGCTAGAAAACGATTCTAATTAAAATTAATTATTAGGGATAGAATTAATAGTCACATGGAACAATGTCATTTGTTTAGGAAGAGCCAGCATGGATTTCTTGAAGAGAAAATCATGTTTAACTAACTTGCTGGAGCATTTTGAAGAGGTAACAGAGAGGGTTGATGAGGGGAATGTTGTTGATGTGGTGTACATGGGCTTCCAAAAAGTATTCGATACAATGCTGCACAACAAACTTGTGAGAAAAGTTATAGCTCATGGAATAAAAGGGACAGTAGCAAGGTGGATACAAAATTGGCTGATTTATTGGAAACAGCGAGTAATGGATTGGAGGAGGGTTTGTAGTAGAGCTTCCCAAGGGGCTGGTATTGAGACCCTTGCCTTTCCTGAGATATATAAATGATCTAGATCTTGGTGTGCAGGCACAATTTCAAAGTTTGTGGATGATACAAAACTTGGAAGCATTGTAAACTGTGAGGAGAAAAGTGTAAAACTTCAAAAGGACATAGAGAAGTTGGTGGAGTGGGCAGACAGGTGGCAGATGAAGTTCAATGCAGAGAAGTGTGAGGTAATTAATTTTGGTATGAAGAACATGGAGAAGCAATATAAAATAAGGGGTACAACTCTAAAGAGTGTGCAGGAGCAGAGGGACCTGGGCACATGTGTGCATAAGCCATGAAAGGTGGCAGGATGGGTGGAGAGGGCAGTTGATAAAGCATAAAAATTCCTAGGCTTTATTATTAGGGGTATAGAGTATAAGAGCAAGGATGTTGTGCGGAACTTGTATAGGACGCTGGTTAGACCTCAGCTGGAGTATTGTGTACAGTTCTGGGTGCCACACTTCAGGAAGGATGTGAATGCATTGGAAAGGGTGCAGAAGAGATTTTAAAAGTGGTTCCTGAGATGAGAAACTCCAGTCTGGAATGCACTGCCTGGAAGCGTGGTGGGAATCGAGGCATTCAAGAGGGCATTAGGTGATTATTTAAATTGAAACAATGTACATGGTTATGGGGAAAAGTCAGGAGAATGGCATTGAGTCATAACACACAAATGGAGAGCCGGTGTAGACACCATGGGCCGAATGGCCTCCTTCTGCACTGTAACGATTCTGCGATTCCATGAAAAGGTATATGTGTTGGTATTCATCTTTATCACTATAGGGAGAGATTCATGCTGAGATCTTTCGGGAGCCCTTGAGTGTGACTTTAATACAAAAGGATGCTGTGAGCACTTCAGACAACAGGCAACTAAGCTCTTATCAGTAAGTCAGTTGTCTCAGTACTGACAGCCTTGAGTTCTTTATAAGCTGTCTCACAGCTGCAATTGCTAGCAGCCTGTGCTTAACTGTTTAATTACCTTTCTCTCAGCAGGCAAGAACTTAGGCTCATCTATTTAAGTGTGATTAGTATGAGATCCCAAAATATTACTCCTAATTAATATAAAATGCTAAAATCAGTATAGTATCAAAATCTTACAGCTTAGCAGCTTCCTTAATAGTTCATATCAAGGAGGATAGAGAAATGTGAGTTCCTGTTTCATATAATTTATTGTTTATTCACTTGTGCCTGAATCTCAGACTGATAAATATATTTGTAGCAGAAATTCTTGCACCTAATTCCTGGTGCAGCAAAGTAATCGAAGCATCATAAGCCTTGGTATTAAACTACTCTTTTGTAAACAAACAAGGCAGAAATTTCACCCAGGAGGACTGAATTCTGATGGAGATGTGGTGGGAGAGTCAGAATTTAGGGTGGGGTCTAGAACCAAGAAATTTGGGACCTAGGGATTCCTTGTCCTTCTTCAGTTACATTAACAATTTGGGACTATTTCTGATGGGGCTCCTGGACCACCTTTGGAATAGTACCTGACATAACCCAATAGGTGTAGTTGGTCTTACACCTGCTGAGAACAGGTGCAGGTTCTGGGCTTAGTGAAGACCCCAATATTAGATTTACTATCATAGGATAACAGAATATACTGCACAGAAAAACCTGTTTGGGAGTCAAGCCCTTGAACCCAACCAGGATCATTATATCAGTCCTGCAGCCACCAATGATGGGGATGATAGACCTCATATGAACAAGTGTACCTCTGTCAACTATATGCCAGGTCCTACAACAAAGCATCTCCTGAAACAAGGTCCTGAACAAGGTTCCATCATCCCTCCCCCTTAAATCTGCCATTCAGCTCCTCAAGCTTGTTCTGCCATTCAATTATACCATGACTGCTCTGAATCTCAACCCATTTACTCACCACTAAATATGCCTTCATAAGTTTATATTAAAAAAATGTAGCTATTCTAATCTGTATAGCTCCCAGTATTTTGCCATTTTCTTGCTGAAACATTGTGAAATTTGTCCCCTTAAAACTAATTTTCCAAAGGATTTATGCAGTAGGGTTTTGTCTTACGGTCAACTGAGAATTTACGAATAGCCAATGTGAACTACAATGTATCACACGATGCATTACATTTCGGCGGCTTTTTAAACCTATCATCTTTTTCTGCCACAGGATACTGACCTGATTATGACCTTTAACATTTCTATGCATCGCTCTTGGTGGATGGAGAATGGACCGGGATGTGCGGTGGCAACTATAACTGATACTCCAGAATGGGTACCAGAGGATCACCGCTACATTTATATCAGAGGGTGCCTGCTAGAATATCAGTATATAGAAGTGGCACATAGTTCACTACAAGTAATCCTTGCAGTAAGTACCTATTGCCTTTCAGTAGTTCACTTAATGTAATTTATATAATGGCAGTGAATCACGATAGGTGCTCTCCCACTCACCCACTGTAAATTTGGCAGAAGAGTCATAGAAACCCTAAAAGAAATGTTGTATGCTCCATTTGCCACATTTTAAGGAGGGTTCTGCAGATTTTTCACAAAGTTACTGGACAAGTCAAAGAACCCAGATGAAAACTTGTCCGCGGTGGGCTTAATGTTACGGGGGTGAGCAGACGGCTCACCCCCACAACCCACCGGGAGCAAAGTCAGCACCAATCACGCCAGTCCACCCCGCAGCACTGCAGGTGGGCTAAACAGCGGCTGTTTGGGACTTCCGTCCCTCACTGGGGAGGAAGTCATGCCCTCAGGAGCTGCCAGCCAATCGAATTGGCCGGCAGCTCCGTCAGTCCCGGCAGTGCCAAGAGCACATTAGTGGGCACTGCCAGGACTGCAACTAGGAAGCATAAGAACATAAGAAAATAAGAAATAGGAGCAGTAGACCGTTAAGCCCCAGCCTGCTCCGCCATTCAATAAGATCATGGCTGATCTTCTTGTGTTTTGATTTCCACATTCCCATCTAACCCCGATAACCTTTAGTTCCCTTGCCTAACAAGAATCTATCTACCTCTGCCTTAAAAATATTTAATGACCCCACCTCCACCACCTTCTGAGGCAGAGAGTTCCAAAGTCGCACACACTCTGAGAGGAAAAATTTCTCCTCATCTCTGTCCTAGAAGGGTGACCCCTAATTTTAAAACAGTGCCCGCTAGTTCTGGACTCATCCACAACAAGAAACATCCTTTCGATGTCCACCTTGTCAAGACTATTCAGGATCTTGTATACTTCCGTCAAATCACCCCTCACTCTTCTATACTCCAGTGGAATAATCCCAATCTGTCCAATCTTTCCTCATAAGACAACCCACTCATTTCAGGTATCAATCTAGTAAACCTCCTTTGAACCGCCTCCAATGCATTTACATCCTTCCTTAAATAAGGAGACCAAAATTGCACACAGTATTCGAGGTGCGCTCTCACCAATACCCTGTATAACTGAATCATATCATTCTTACTTTTATGTTCAATCCCTCTCATAATAAAGGATAGCATTCCATTAGCCTTCTTAATTACTTGCTGTACTTGCATACTAACTTTTTGTGACGCATGTACTAGAACACCTAGACCCCTCTGCACCTTAGAATTATGGAACCGTTCTCCATTTAAGTAATACTTTGTTTTTTTGTTCTTCCTGCCAAAGTGAACAACTTCACATTTTCCCACATTAAACTCCATTTGCCAGATCTTTGCCCATTCACTCAACCTATCTATATCCATCTGCAGCTTCCTCATGTCCTCTTCACAACATACTTTCCTACTTATCTTTGTGTCATCTGCAAATTTAGCTACCATGTCTTCACTTCCCTCATCTAAGTTATTGATGTAAATCGTAAAAGGTTGAGGCCCCAATTAGAGGAAGCAGAAGAAGGCCCAATGCATCTGCAGAAACAGGTAAGTCTGGGGTCTTGAGCAAAGAGGGTTTGGACAGGTTAAGGAGGTGCAGGGGATGGGGGTGGTACGTTTAAGACAGAAGGTGGGTAGGAAGAAAGAGGGGAGTCTTTTAAGGGGGGCTGACCTCCAATCTGCAAAGGGTAGCCCCTGAATATAGAACCCCTGAGCCTTCCTTCCCACACTTTGAAGAATTTATTTTAAAAATCAGGCTGCCCACTCCCGCCTGACTGCCCATGCCAACTGTTTTATGGCATGAGCAGTGTATTATTGGGGCTAATTAGCTTGGTAACAAGCCTAACTGACCCTGGATTGCCCACTTAAATATAACAGGTGGGCTACTGATTTTGGCACCTGTCCACCCACCTACCACGGGCCCCCCGGTATTATGGGGGTAAGCTTGGGGGTGGATGGGAAGGTGGTGGGATGCGCACCCATTCGATTTTATCTGCCCCCCCCCCCCCTGCCAAGCATGCCTGGCAGGGGCACATAAAATGCAGCCCTGTCTCTTAGACTGTGGAACGTAAGAAATCGAGAGTTCCTGCAACCTCAGCCCTCAACGTAAGACAAAGTTTTGGCGGCAGTACCCCTTGTCAGAGTAGACATAACGGCTACCTCCCGACTGAAATGGGGTCCACCTGGTCCCAGGCTGGCATCAATGTCTGGAGCGTTGAAGAGGAGGCAAGTAAGTATTTTAATAGAGTGGGCCCCTGCCCAGGAGACTGCATGCATAGATGCAAGAAGTTTCCTGTGGTGAACGCTGACATCTCTATACCCCTGGCCTGGGCACTTATGTCATTGTTTGTGATCCTTTGTATATAGCAGGCTCACCAGGTGTAGGGGACTCACCTGGTGATCCACTGGAGGCATGTGAATTAGGTGACCTTCCCTTGACCCCATGTTTTCTGGCTGGATAAACAGCAGTGTGCGTGATCCCAGCATATTTGGCCTGAGGGTTGCCTGGGCCAAACTTTTTCTTATATTGTGTTTAGGAATGGCAGAGAACAGCCTCTGTACATATGGGAGCAGTATTCAAGTACTGGAAGAACAGGGTCGTTACAGAGAGTTAAAAATTGTTGAGGACAAATTAAATCCTTGACACAGAAAAGCTTCTTGAAGGTGTGGGAGTTTCATTTGAGTTGTGAGGGGATAGTGAAACCAAGAACACTTCATAGATGAAAGACAGAGGCATCAAATGTTAGAACTAGTCATCTTGGTTAGAATTATGAAGATACTGTTGCCCAACTGCAAAGATGCCCATTTATTTTGGCTGATTTTCCAGTTTAAGGGTATTTCAATAAATTAAGCTCCCTGCTGTAGATGGGACGTAGTGATTGCCGGTGGCCTGCTTAAGTGCAGTGTGGCTACTAGCCCCTAAAGATGAGTAAAACATTTTGTAGCTTGTTTATTTTTTTTTAAAAACTCCTTGGTCACTGCAATCTGATGACCCTGTGTTTGATTTTATCGGCTTTCTAGTGCTTTCATTTTACGTACCTCCCCTACGGTTCATGCCATCAGATATCCCTTTAAGCAGAGTGCAAACGATGGAAATTTTGCCAAATGATGTTTTTCCATCAATCACATAGTATTTTGGCTCTCTTGCCAACATTTGTGTGGATATATTTTAATGTAACATCCTTCCAACGCCCCAGCTGCAGTCCATTACTTCCACTGAGAAATCCTAGATGTAAAAAGAGCAAGTACATAGCTGGTGGAGGGCCTTAGGGAAGGTTCTGCTGTAGTCTTATGCCAGTTCCCTCATATAATTCCAGGGAAAAATTCAACAATGAAGCTTAAAGGTTCCAGCCACCTTAAGAAGCCAGGGAGAAATTAGGTGTGTGAGGTAAGTGGGCAGGATGGTTGGAGAGGTTGGACGGTGGTGGTTGGGGGGTGGAAATACTCGGGGGGTCGGGAGGATAGTCAGGAGATGGGGTAGTCAGTTGTCGGGAGGGTAGTCGGTGGGGGGTGTGGGGGTAGTTGGGAGGTTGGGGGGGTAGTTGAGGGGTCGGGCAGGTAGTCGGGGGGCAGGGGGCAGTCAGGTGTTGAGAAGGTAATCAGGGGTGGGGGCAGTTGGTGTGGGGAGGGTAGTCAGGGGTTCAGGAGGGTCATCAAGGGGGCTGGGTGTTTGTCTGGGGGGCCAGGAGGCTAATTGGGGGGGTGGGTAGTGAGGGGTGGTGAGGGTAGTCAGGGGGTAGTCAGAGGATGGGGGTTAGTCAGGGGGTTGTGGGGTAGTCAGGGGCAGTGGGGAGCGTAGTCGGGTGCTCCAGTTGGGGGGTTGTGGTTGGTGAGGCCATCAGTATCATTACCCAGGAGCTAGTAGTGGTTTTAATCTTTCCAACTTTTCCTGGGTAACTATTCTGCCAAGAGAGTCGGAACCATCCAAAATCTCCAATTTAAAACAGTATCGGGGTGGTCCCAGCGCAGGGCAGTTGCCCATCGGAAGTCTGAACTTACTAGGCCATTGTCCTTGCGTGGAGAGGATGGGGGAGGGTTCCCCAGCGCATCTTCTGGGGTACCTCCAGGGTACGACCCTTCCTGGGGAAAGGAAATTCTGGGCCAAGATTCCCATTGCACCATTGAAGGAGATTTGGAGTAGATCAGGTTATGTTGACATCATGATTCAATCACTTTGCTTCAAATGGTCTAATGATATGTAATGTGAAAGGAGGCAATGTAAATAGCATGGAATCAGAAGCAAAACCGTGGGTAGAGTTGGAAAGAATGAAGATCCTTGCTCTGTAGAAGGAACAGAGTGAAAAAAGAGGGCTGAGCCATGTAGAACATAGAACCATAGAATGGTTACAGCACAGAAGGAGGCCATTGAGCACAGCAAGCCTATGCTGCCTCTCTGCAAGAGCAATATAGATCATCCACTCCCTGTTCCTTTCCACGTAGCCCTATTTTTTTCCCTCGGGTGCCTATCCAATTTAATTTTGAAAACCATGATTGAATCTGCCTTCATCACCCTTTCAGACAGTGTTTTACAGGTCTTATCCACTCACTGAAACATGCTCCATGACCAGAAATTGAACCCCAGTCACAGCAGTGAGTGCACCAGATCCTAAACACTTGACCATCAGTGAACTCAAAAGGGCAACATACCAAGGCTTGTCTGGGACTTTAATTTAGGGCATTTCACACCTTCAATCAGTGAAACTCCCTAAAGAAGAATCATTTCCATAGACCAGGTTTGTCCAACCCACAGTGTGACCCGCGAAGCCTCTCTATGTGGCCCCCGGATCAATTGGTGAAAATGCCGGTAAGATGGGTCAGTGATTTTGAATATTTCTGCAGGGGACCGCTCCTCCAATCACACCCTGTTTCTCTCCCATGTTTGCTATTGATAGGCTCAGTAGGAGCAGCAAACGCCGGAACTGCGAGCATGTGAAGATAGAGACGGGGTCCCCACTCACCACGCTTTTCCGTGGTTCTGGCCACTTTCCTGCAGCTCCCAGTGCTCTGGCCCAGCTCTGGCCACTTGTTCCCGGCTCCGGCTCCTTTCCCCAGCTCCGGCCACATCCCTCCCAGCTCCAGCCACGTCCCTCCCAGCGCTGGCCAGAGCTGGAGGTATCCAGGAACCTGACCCAGTGACAGTGAATAAATGGCGATATAGCCCCAAGTCAGGATGGTGTGTGGCTTGGAGGGGAACTTGCAGGTGATGGTGTTCCCATGCATCTGCTGCCCTTGCCCTTCTAGGTGGTGGAGGTCGCAGGTTTATCAGCCCTAACTTCTGTGCACTTATGGCTGGTGATTCATTACATTAAGACCCTTCCTTTGCCTGTACTCTAAATTATGCAGCTGTCAGTGTTTGAGCTGTTGTTTACTAGACTCATATTGAGTGATAGTGCATCTTGAGGAAAGCTGACCTCCTCTTGCTAAAATGAAAGTGAGTAATAAGGGTTATTTTTGACGTGAAGCTTTCCAAATAAAAATATTGTCCCCACAGGCTCAGTAATTTGCATGTTGTTATAAAGTACTTGGAATACATTATAGCATATGCCCCAATGCCTATTGGATAATCCTTGAAAATGGATGCAGGAATCACATTGCATGCACAATTAAATCATTGTCATTGATTCAATTGCAGGCAGGATGCCAACTTTGCACTTTTGTACTTCACAACCCCATACCTAACATTCATAAGCTTTACCTCACCCTTACACACTTAGCACATTTGCAAGCCTCAAATACACATCTCACAGCTTGCGCATGCTGCCAGCTAGTCAACTATGACAGTCACATTACCCACACAGTTTGCACAATACTCAGTGCACTTCCCTCTCTCTTACACACAGCTGGAAGCAGCAGGAACAAGTTGGAGAGAGAGAGAGACATGACTGCATGTTGCAACCTCATGGAAGCGATGGTGCTTGTCGTTATCGGAAGGACCATTTCTGAGACCATGGCCAGTGGTGGAGGTGAAGCCTTTGCATACCAAATCCTTCTTTTCTCATCCTATTTCTCCTTCATCCCACAATCTCTTCTGGTGTTGAAGTTGCTGATATTGTAAGCATACATTTCTTGCCTTTTCCTTTCCCCTTACCTGAACCCTACCCTTGTACCTTTTTTCCTTTCAGATATCCAAGACCTGCAAACTACCCAGGCAGTGGGGAAAGACCAAGAAGCCAGTGAAGATGAAGACACATCCTCACTCGATTTCACAGTCACAGCAACCAGCTCAGATATTGGCACTGCATATAATTTAAAGGAAAGCATAGAGCTGGGATCTACACATGATGAGAGACCAAAACAAGTGTGTTGCAGCTAGTGCAAGGAGAAATGGTAGCGCAGGTGCCATTGGGGAGAAAACTCAGATGATGACTTCAATGGCACAGGCTACAGTAGAAGGTTAATACAAAAACAAACTACTGCAGATGCTGAAAATCTGAAATAAAAACTCAAAACACTGGGAGTGCTCAGGAGGTCTGACAGCATCTGGGGAGAAAGAAACAGAGTTAATGGCCTGGATTTAATGTGTGCAACAGGTTCTCGCCCACCATTTGGAGAACTGGTAGGAGCTCCACATCACTTTTCTCGAGGTAGACCTGATGTTATTCTGAGGTAATCAGGCACTTATCTGGATAGCGTCAGGCATCCGGTTAAATTAAGCCCCTAATTGGGCTGACAGCCCATCCCGAAAGCTGCTCGCTAATCAGACACCGCGAGCTCTCCAATACCAGCATTGCCATCAGGAATGGTGGCCACTGCTGGTACTACAGTGGGGCCTACCATAAGGATCGCCAGTGGATCCCAAATAGAAGTGAGTGTGGGCGGGATGGAAGCCCTGGGAAGGCAGTCGCCAGCAAGGGAGGGGAATGGTGGGGTTGGAAGCCAGCGCAGAGGGTTGAATCTTTGGAGCCTGGCTTCCTAATGCTGGGTCCCTTGATCAGTCACGCAGTGCCCGTGAATGAAGGTCCCTCCACCGCAGGTAAGCTGCTGGCAATCCCAACAGGGTTCACTGTGTGGCCTCCTTGGATGGTGAGTCCCCCACCCGCCACTGGTTGAATACCAGCGGTGGTGGAATGAGGCCCTTAAGTGGCTGGCCTCTGGGTGGGATGGTTGCCCATAAGCCTTTCTGTTCCAGACTTGATAGGAAGGAGGCGGGAGAGACCCTCCAGCCCAATCATATGCCCTGCCCCCTAGCTTCCAAACTCACCTCTGGAGGGGCATTGAATTTCAACCAATGTTTCAGGTCAATGACCTTTTGTCAGAATTGGAAGAAGTTAGAGATGTGACAGGCTTTAAGCATCTACAGAGGCACAGGGAAGGGAAGGACAAAGGGGAATGTCTGTGGTAGAGTGGAAGGCAGGAGAGATCAAAGTGACAAAAGGGATTTGGTACAAATCAAAAAGAGATGGTATTGGGGCCAGTAAAGAATCAAAAGATTGTCCTGAAGGAGGTGTAAATGGGAATTGCAGAATCATCATCAACAGCTGGTGTCCAAAGATTTGGGGCAGAGATTATCATCTGAAATTGTGAACTCAGTGTTGAGTCCGGAAGGCTTTAAGATAGCCAGTCGAAGGAGGAGCTGCTGCTCCTCAAGCTTCTGCTGAGCTTCATCAGAACAGTGTGTGAGATGTCAGGGAAGGAGTGGGCTAGAGAATTAAAATGACAGACAACTGGGTGCTTGATGAAGCTGGTGGTTGTACACATCCAAATGCTGGGTGCTGTGAAAATCCTGCCAGAAGGCCAAAATTCAGTGTCAAAGAGCATGGACAAGTCCAGCACAGGGCTTTGCGCAGATCTTGTTGGCTATCCTTTCCAAAATGGAACAGCTGCTTACCTCAAGCAATACTGTGGAAGTAGGCATGATGCAGCATCTCATAGTCGATATCTCAACTTCCATTGCAGCACAATCAGCATCTGCCCAACGTCTAAATGCTGCAGTGGAAGCTCAGATTGGTGTTATGCAATCTCAGTGGTCTGCTCTATCACATATCTTGTGGTAGCATGTCTCTCATTAAATGCCTGCTAAGCACCTGTACTGACAGATGGAGTCAGCTGCCATGTCATCAGCAAGTAACCATTTTTACCTAGTAGTTTGATCTGGAAGCTCACCCCCACCTTTTCAAAGGAATTAGAGATGGGCAACAAATGCTGACCCAGCCAGCGACATCCATATCTCATGAAAGAATAAAAAAATTATAGCTGGCACAGAGGACTGCTACCAAATGTGTGCTTCACAATTCTTGCTGGGAAAACTGGCATTGACCTGCATGATGCACTGCCTGTGGTCACACATCAGCTGCACTTTCAAGGAGTGCAATTCCTTTTGTTTCAAGTACATGGCAGAGTTCACATCAGGTGCACACAAAGTATCATGCGTGCAGTCAATGGCACCCTGCACCATGGAGAAGTCTGCAATCCTTGCAAACCCTTGTGCTCACTCCACCAGGTTCACTCAGGCCAGGCAGAATTAAATGAAGTTATCTCTCTATGCATAGAGATCCTCACTGTCTCTTTTGGACTGAAAATGGAGAAATGTTGCATACATCGTCAGTAGCAGCTTAGAAGGAGCCAGAAGCATTAATGTTCAGAGCCGTAGTCACCTTGACAGCCACAGCCACAGGTCCTGCTCTGAGGATACAGTGTGGCTGCACCCAGTAGCAGATATCAGTAATGTGTAAAGTGCAAATGTTTCAAGCATTTTCGTGGCTGAAATTTAGGTAGGAGCATTGCTGTCTGAACACTCTGGATGGATATAGTCTCCTGCTGAGAGCCCTTCTCCTCCTCTTCTAGCAGCATGTCTTGCTCTGCGTAGTTTCTGCTCATTCTGGCCCAACCTGTCTCCCATTTTACAGGGGACTGTGGAGACGTCAGGCAGCCCGCTTACCTTTGGACCTTATGAGGCCAATTAATGACCACTTAAGTACTTCATCCTGCCCCCGCCACTATTTTACCTGTGGCAGGAGGAGGCCAGGTAAAGTGAGTAGCCCAGTAGCTTTTACTGGGCATACTGGTATTGGATAAGAAATGAGTGGGTGGGGGGGAAGCTTCCTCTGGGGGCTCCTCTGTGTCAATCAGTGGCATCTCCCCCCCCCCGCCCAAACTCATAACTTCTCCCTTTTAAACCTTGTCCCCGGCCTCTCAAACCCAGCCCCCCCATCTCCCTCAATCCCTCACCTTCCCCCCGACTGGGTTGGGGCCTGCCAGACAGACCTCATTGATATCCAGGACACACCTTCAGTCCGGCTTCCATAACCTCCTTTTCCTCGGGTTCTGACTGTAGTCCCAGCAGTGGCCAGCGCTCAAACCTGGCACTGCTGGAACTACAGGGCTGTTGACCTATCGGACACAAATGGCTGCGGGTTAGCTGGCTTTTTCATGGTCAGGCTCCCAAATGACATTTTAGTTGGAGAGGGTGGGAACATGGCGCCCGGTAAAATCCAGTCGATAAAATTTAGGTCACAGTCGAAAGAAGTAAAGCAGTAAATAACGTGTGGGTTATGATCCTCTTAAATAGCAAGGTGGGAGGAGTTTTCATGCTGCATAAGATCAAGTTCAGCTGTGCAATGTTAAGAGAGGTCACATGCTGCAACGTGGAGCTTCAAAATGACAGCACTTGCGCTAAATCAGCATTGCATGCTGATTGACCATGATCTGCCTGCTCCGCATGCTAATTAGGTGCATGTGCGTTATAAGAACAAGAACACGAGAAATAGAAGAGTAGACCATATGGGCCGTCAAGCCTGCTCCACCTGCTCAATACGATCATAGCTGGTCTTGGGCTTCAACTCCATTTTCACACTCTCTCCCCATATTCCTTATTTCTCTGAGACACCAAAAATCTGTCTATCCCAGCCTTAAATAAATTCAACGATGGAGCATCCACAACCCTCCAAGGTAGGGAATTTCAAAGGTTCACAACCTTTGGGTGAAGTAATTTCTCCTCATCTCAGTCCCCTTTGAAAGTAAAACATCCAGCGCACTTCCCCTCGGAAGTGTTGGTGTAATCAGGACATGATTAAATTACCAGAGCTGCCTTAAGATGCCTTGAAATGTACAAAACATGGGCAGTATCAAGCCCAGTTGCATCCCCTAAAAGTTTAATAATGCAAATAAAGCATATTAGGTTTTGTTTGCAGTAAATAGATTATTCACAAAGGCATTGGAAAATTTTATGATACTATCAGACTAATATGGATCTGCAATTGATTAACTTTTATATGTTATAACAATGTAAAGGCTCAGACCCCAAATAAATATCAGTTTTGCCTACATTATTACTTGATGATAATTTTAAGTGGCATCCGATGATTACTTTTCTTTCAGCTTCACTTATCCCATTATGTCTCAATGGGCTTTCATTTTTCTGCAGGAATAAAGATTCATCTGATTTACTCAAATCTGTTCATCACTGGTGTTGACAAAGGAAACCTGTTACAAATGTAATTAGCTTTCGAAGCCAAGTATAACATGTTATCATGCGAATACGCTCCAAACAGCAGGTGTTCCACATAAGAAACCAGTTCATGTTTGTCTTTAAAGAATTATTAGGTTTATTTTTAAACAATGCTCCTGCAGACACATGCATTAAAATAAGTATGACACACTGAAGTGTGCCAGTTTTTCTCCCTTAGATTAAAATTAAATTTGACTGTTAAACAGCCTTTTCTGATTAAAATGGAGTTTATTTTCTAGAAGTAGTTAATTGTACAAGGATTTATTGTCTATATCTAATGGGATTAATCGTATGAATTCACGCCTTCTAGCTCTTTGAACTGGATTACTTTAATTCATAAAAAGAGCTCACTCTGAGGAAAATAAGTCTAAGTTCATTTCACATGCAATATTTTGCACCAATTAACATAGCCTAGTCTCTGAAGATTAAGTCATTATGGTTATGTTGACTCACTTGATATTTATCTGATGCACAAGTCTATAATGAGAAATGTCATCAGTGTGACAGGCACCGGATGTCTTATGGGGATATTGGGGCATAATGTTATTTTTCATGGAGAAACACTGTTTTATGTTTGCAATGCATCAAGCTGTCCTGATAAGAGAAGTGGGGATTAGGATGCCTGAAATGTGGTCTTTCCTGTTTGATGAGAATAACACACTATACTTGCAATATTTCCATTTCCCATTCATTTGCGCAGCTGTGCACAGTAGTCAATTCTTTCATTTTCCAATTGCCTCAGGACATGATTTAATTTCTCCATGAAGCTTGTGGTTTGAAATGAGGGGCAGAAATGCTAAAAATCGTAAGGCAGGACTATGGAAATAGGATTTTAAAGTTAGCCTTGAATAATGCCTGAAATCCAATAACCACCAAAGCAAGATGGAGTATTTCTTCACAAGTTATTTATTATGCTAAATTACTTTCTTAACGTTGCCTCATTATAAATAGGTACAGTTTAGTTCTGAGTTAGGCTCTGATGTGCCTTCAAATGAGTAAGTGACTTCACACACAAGCAACTCTGAGCCTGCTCTTTAAATTTTAAGAGATCAGTAAGAGATGAAAGGACATAATTTGTTGGTGGTAACATCATTAGCAAGTTCAAGGTGAACTTGATGCATTACCAACATAAAATAGTCTCTCCTCATGAAAAACAACATGATGCCCCTATATCCCCACAAGACATCCGGCACCAGTCATTAGCAAGTTCAAGGCTGACTTCTGTGTGGATGAACAAATCAATATTCAAACAACAAATCTGTCCACTGAAATATATAGGGTGGAAGAATTTGTTTGCCTCGTGCATTACCTGCGCAGCCTGCATATACTGGCCTTCATTGATATCATTGAAGAATGTTGCACAGGCTGCACAAGTAGCAACCCATGGCACTGCCTGCACTGGTAAATTGACATAAATCTGTAAAGCACTGTTAAAAGTGACATTAGATGAACAAATTTATCCCCCATAGTGATGAGATGTGATATAAATGTATTTTTCTTGTATTGGACTATGTAGGAATACAAATTAAACTCACAGCCACTTGTTTTTCACCTGAAAAGCAGACGGCCGACTGTTGAAAATTAAAGAGTGCCCTGTTGGTGGCCAAAGCCAACCTGATCCTGTACATGAATGTCTGAAACAGGCGTAAAACTGCATAAATATTCACACTGGTATCATACCCAGTGGTATCATACCGGTATCTTACCCAGACGAGCCCATGTTCAGGAAGTGTCACCTGCTGCACAAGCTTAAGCTCTGCATTTCAGAGCTTGAGCAGCAGCTGGAGTCACTAAGGTGCATCTGTGAGGCAGAGAACTATGTGGACAGCATATTCAGAGAGGTGGTCACACTGCAAGTTAGGGGAAAGCAGGCAGATAGGGAATGCGTCACTGCCAGGCAGTCCAAGAGAAACAGGCAGGTAGTGTAGGAGTCCCCAGAGGTCCCACTCACTAATCCTGGATATTGGTGAGGGCGATGAATCTTTGGAGCAGTGCAGCAAGAGCCAAGCCCGTGGCACCACAGGTGACCCAGCTGTACAGGAGAAGAGGAAGAAGAGCGGAAGGGCAGCACTGATAGGAGATTTATTAGCTGCAGGGGGAAGACAGGCATTTCTGCAGCCATCAACGTGACTCCAAGGTGGTTTGTTGCCTCCTTAGTGCTCAGGTCAAGGATGTCACAGAATGGCTGCAGGACATTCTTATGGGGGAGGGTGAACAGCCAGAGGTCGTAGTCCACATTGGTACTAACGACATAGGTAGAAAGGACGATATGATCCTGCAATTGGAATTTAGGGAGCTAGGTAGAAAATTAGCAAACAGGACCTCTAAAGTAGCAATCTCCGGATTACTCCCAATGCCACGTGCAAGTGAGCACAGAAATAGGAAGATAAGGCAGTTGAATGCGTGGCTGGAAGGATAGTGCAGGAGGGAGGGTTTTAGATTCCTGAGTGTAGTCCTGAGTTAGGCTCTGATGTGCCTTCAAATGAGTAAGTGACTTCACACACAAGCAACTCTGAGCCTGCTCTTTAAATTTTAAAAGATCAGTAAGAAGTGAAAGGACATAATTTGTTAGTGGTAACATCATTAGCAAGTTCAAGGTGAACTTGATGCATTACCAACATAAAATAGTCTCTCCTCATGAAAAACAACATGATGCCCCTATATCCCCACAAGACATCCGGCACCAGTCAAGGCTGACTTCTGTGTGGATGAACAAATCAATATTCAAACAACAAATCTGTCGACTGAAATACTGGAACCAAAGGTTGGTGGGAAAAACAGTGACTGAACAATGGGCTACCTTCAAAGAGGAGGTGGTTTTTGCACAGACAAGGTATGTTCCCTCAAAAGGGAAGGGTAGGACAAACAAATCCAGAGCTCCCTGGATGACAAAGGAGATAAAAATTAAGTTAAAGAAGAAAACGCGTGCTTATGACAGGTGTCAGGTAGCAAATACAATTGAGAATCATGCTGAATACAGAAGGTTCAGAAGGGATGTGAAAAAGCAAATATGAGAAGCAAAGAGGGATTATGATAAAAGACTGGCAGCTAACATAAAAGGAAATCCCAAAGTATTCTATAAGCACATCAATAGTAAAAGAGTGGTAAAAGGAGGAGTAGGCCCTATTAGGGTCCAAAATGGGAATTTACACATAGAGGCAAGAGGCATGGCTGAGGCGTTAAATGAATACTTAGCATCTGTCTTTACCTACGAGGCAGATGCTGCCTAGGCCATGGTGACAGCGGAGGAAACTCAGTCACTAGAAGGGTTTAAAATTAATAAGAAGGAGGTATTGATAAGCTGTCGGTACTTAAAATTGATAAGGCACCGGGACTAGATGTAATGCATTCAAGAACATTGAAGGAAGTGAGAGTGGAAGTTGCAGAGGCACTGGCAGTCTTTCAATGTTCCCTGGATTTGGGGGAGGTGCCAGAGGACTGGAGAGTCGCAAACATTACTCCCTTGCAATTACAGACCAATAAGTTTAACTTTGGTGGTGGGGAATCTTCTAGAAACAATTATTCGGGATAGAATTAATAGTCACATGGAAAAATGAGGATTGATTTGGAAGAGTCAGCATGGATTTGTTAAAGGAATCATGTCTAACTAACTTGCTGGAGTTTTTCGAAGAGGTAACAGAGATGGTTGATGAGGGCAAGGCTGTTGATGTGGTGTATATGGACTTCCAAAAGCCGTTCTATACAGTGCCACACAACAGACTTGTGAGGAAAGTTATTGGTCATGGAATAAAAGGGACGTAGCAATATGGATACAAAATTGGCTGAGGGGCAGGAAACAGAGAGTAATGGTTAATGGGTATTTTTCAATGTGGAAGAAGGTTTGTAATTTAGTTCCCCAAGGGTCAGTAGTGGGACCCTTGCTTTTCTGATATATATATGTAAATGTTCTAGATCTTGGTGTGCAGGGGACACATTCAAAATTTGCGGATGACACAAAACTGTGTCGTCCACAGAATTGTAAACTGGGAGGAGGAAAGTGTAGAACTTCAAAAGGACATTGACACATTAGTGGAGTGGGCAGATAAGGTGGCAGATGAAGTTCAATGCGGAGAAGTGTGAGGTGATACACTTCAGTACAAAGAACATGGAGGGGCAGTATAAAATAAAGGGTACTATTCTAAAGGAGCAGAGAGACCTGGGTGTGTATGTACATAATTCATTAAAGGTGGCAGGTGGAGAGAGCTGTTACTAAAGCATACAGTATTCTAGACTTCATTAATAGGGGAAAAGAGTACCAGAGCAGGGAGGTTATGATGAACTTATACAAGACACTGGTTAGGCTTCAGCTGGAGTACTGTGTACAGTTCTGGGCGCCACACTATAGGAAGAATGTGAACACATTGAGAGAGTGCAGAAGAGGTTTACGAGAATGGTTCCAGGGATGAGGCACTTCAGTTATGAAGAACGATTGGAGAAGTTGGGACTGTTTTTCTTGGAGAGGAGAAGGCTGAAAGGAGACTTGATAGAAGTTTTCAAAATCATGAGGCGTCTGGACAGAGTAGATAGGGAGAAACTGTTCCTGCTCATAAACAGATCGAGGACCAAAGGGCACAGTTTTAAAGTGTTTTCCAAAAGAAGCAAATGTCAGGTGAGAAAAAACTTTTTCACACAGCAAGCAGTTAGGGTTTGGAATGCACTGCCTGGAAGTGTAGTTGAGGCGGGTTCAATTGAGGCGTTCAAGAAGGCTTAGATGATTATTTAAATAGAAACAATGTGCAGGGCTATGGGGAAAAGGCAGGAGATTGGCACTAAGTTAAAATGCTCAGAGAGCCAGTGCAGACATGATGGGCCAAATAGCCTCCTTCTATACCATAACAATTCTGTGATTCTATGATATGCAGATTGTAAGACCTCAATTGCAAATCAGGTGCAAATAGCCAAAGCATAAATTTTGTATGCACTGCCTAGTGTTACGAGACATTGAGTGGCACTTAAAGGAATTGTGGGAGCCCATGGAAAATTAGCTCAGATGAGGAATTTTTATTTTTATATTTATATTGGCTCAGGCGAATTGGGAGTGGTGCAGAAGAACTGGGAGTGCTCCTGCAAGCCCACAAAAAAACTGGCCAATACCTTGCTGGTTTGAGCATTTATGTTTGGCTAGTGCATCTCTCCAGTGAATTTTAAATGAGGTTGGTTCGGGACTCTTATTCGCACGAACGGGTGAATGGAGCAGTCCCCATTTTGAGCAAAAGTTGAATTATCGGCATTCATAAAATGACAGATTCTTAATCTTCCTAAAACATTTACCCCCCGACATTGTCAAGATCTCTCTCTCTCTCTCTCCCCCTCTATATATATATATGGGAATCTTCAACTGCCACTTACGTTGTGAAGTGCAGCAGATCATTCATCCTCTTTTTGCACTGGACCCAGATTCTACTGTGGATCCCACAGCCATTAATCTAGGCTGCCACTTCCATCCAGAGCTCCTTGGTCAAATGGGAGGGCCATCCCTGGGAAACAGGGTGTTATGGATTTGATTTTCCAGACAGGTTTCTTATTAGAAACATTGAACTTTATTTGTAGGCTGCAGCAGCAGTTACATGCTTCCATCAAGTTCCACATTTGGAAGAGGCACTCCGACTTTAAGGTTCCCTGCAGTTAGAGTTGATTCGTTCACTGTCACGTGATACTATACAACACAAGTATTAAAGCTACAGTCACTACGTTCCTTAAAGCTACAATTATTACATTCCTCCCCCTTTAAATGTTTTGTACAGTTTGTATTTACAAGAACAACTACCTTCATGACATCACACATATATACACGGGTCATGGAATTATAAGTTCAGTCTCACAGGTAATTTCCTGATCCGGGTGGAACATCATAGCTCCACGACTTTCGAATCTCTTACAGGATCCACATTATCTGGAACCGCAGCAACGTCAGGTACTTCTTTAGGCGCAGGCAGTTCAGTGTTACCTACTCCAACAGAGACATCTGGCATGTCTATCCTTGGTTCAACAATTTCAACAGGGACCATGGTCTCTTCAATGGTTACAGGTGGAATATCATTTTGTTGGGGTTTCCCCCTTATTCTCAAATGATCCACATGTTTGCAAGTGATCCGGCCCTCCACTTCTATGTGGTATGACAAGGGTTTCGGTAACAGAAACTATTACACCAGGTAACCGCTTGCATCTTCGAAATTTATACGACTTTTCCTTTAAATGCCTCTTTAGTTTCATTCAGCTGAGCCTTCAGCTCTTTGCTAGACAGTTAGTTTCACTGAGCTGGCACTGCCTTGGAGTTTCTCCAAACTCCTGTCTCTGGCTGTATCCAGCTATACACGACTCTCAGGGCTTCCCCTGAGCCCTTTCTGATTACATGGGCCTCCCCTGAGCCCTCTTCATTTACCATGGCTTCCCCTGAGCCCTCTTCAAGTTTCCCCTGCTGTGCTTGCATTCTACTGTTTAAGATAGTCTTCATTTCTTCATGTTGCTGAATGGTTGCACATTCCTTTTGCATTTGACCTTGAAGGACAATCAACTGTTCTCTCAACTGTTTATTTTCTGGTTGCCCTCCTTCTGGGGCCTCCTGTTGCCCTTTGCAGAATTGCCCTCTCTCTGGAGTCTCTTGTTCCCTTCGGCAGAGTTGCTCTCTCTCTGGAGTCTCTTGTTCCCTTCGGCAGAGTTACCCTCTTTCTGGGGTCTCTTGTTGCCTTCAGCAGAGCTGCCCTCTTTCTGGGGTCTCTTGTTGCCTTCCGCATAGTTTCCCCCTCTCTGGCCTCTCTTGTTGCCAATGGACCTGTGTTGAGATTTTCCCCTCTCTTTGGGGTCTCTTCTAATTTTCTGTCCATTGTCATTTTTCTTGTATTTACCACTTTAAATGTATTGCTGCTTAAGAGCAGTTGCCTTTTTTTTTACTTGGGCTATCTCTGCAGCTGTCGACTTTTCTGTGCTGTTCCTGAGTTTCCCGTACTTTTTGTGTTTTGGCGGGCTCAGTAGCAAACACGGTGCTTCTTTTTTTTAACTTTGTAAGACTTTGTTCCTGTTCGAAAAAACACAGCAGCGATTTATTCTCTCTTTTCTGGGTGATTCTGCAGGTTTTATTCCTTTCTCTTTACTAACTCTGCAGGTTCTTTTGATGTTAGACATCCCGCACTTTGGAAGACCCAGTGGCCTCATGGTCCAATCGGGGCTGTTTTTTTTCCATTAAATTTAAAACTGCAGCACTGCTTTCTGCTCTGTTGCCCTTTTTTAACTTGCAAGCTGTCAGCTCTCCAGCAAGCATTTTATTTTAACTCTGCAGTCTTTTTTTTTACTGTGCAATACAGGTTGTTTTTAAACTTTTCATTACTTGCAGTTGTGTGCCAGCTTCTCTAACCTACTGAGCCTGTGGGGCTGCTTCCTGTTTTACAACGTAAGCACAGATTCCTTTTTTTTTCTTTCTTTTTGCCTCTGCAGGTCCTGTATTTTTTAAATGTCAAGCATGCGCTGGGAGATTTCTCAGCCATTTGGATCAGGGCTGTCAACCTTCAGATTAAATTATAGGTTTTACTCCTGCAAACACTTAGAATTGCTCTTCTCTTTTCTTCCCCCATTATTTCATTTGCCTAGAAATAGAACCCCACATATTGTCACCAATCCTTTGTGAATGGTTCAAAGGTGTCAATCCTGCCAAAATGTGGCATATCTGGTGAGCATAGCTTCCTTTTATTCTGTTTAAACAAGATATTGACAGTCGCTGGGCAAGGGACAACATCGAACCTAATTTATCGTCATTGCCAGTTTCTAATGGACTTGATTTTCCAGACAGGTTTCTCGTTAGAAACATCAAATTTTATTTACAGACTGCACCAGCAGTTACATGCCTCCATCAAGCTCCACAACTAGAAGAACTCCATCCCTAAGGTTCCCCGTGCTTAGAGTTGATTCGTTCACACTGTCATGTGCTACTATACAACACAATAAATCTTAAAGCTACAGTCGCTACATTCCTTAAAGCTACAATTACTACACAGGACTTGCCGCCTTACTTAGATGGCCTGGAGGAGACCCTGCAGTGAGGTGTCGCTGAACCATAGGGCCACTTGTTGTCTGTCCTGAGACATTACTCTGGTAGCAGATGTTGGTTTTCCATGGGGGTGAAAGATCAAAGGATTCCAACAGGAGCTGCAGTGTGAAAGCCTCCCGTCACAGCCACACTGATGATGCTGACTTGCAAGGAAGCACCTGGCCCTTCAACCCCGTGAGGTAACAGTAAGGTCATTGACTTCCTGCCTACCCCCACTGCATGATTTGTCGCGCTCCTCAGCCATGCATAGCTAAGTGGCTGGCCGCTGCATGGTCACATATGGCCAGCCACACCACCCCCCGCCCCCCCCACCCCGACCCTGAGCAGAAGTGTCGCTCACTTCCTGTCATGCTGCCAACAACCTCACCGCTACCAGAAAATCCTGTCCAATGTTTCAAATTGTGAATAAAGTGCCACCGTTCACGGGGGTTACGTTGCTGCAATATCTCGCAAATGGCGAAATCACGAAGGGGGATCATGTTTTTGAATGGGATTCAATTAGATAGGTTCCAGCCATGCGAGGGAAGTATGGGACTCTCTAGCAAAAATGTGGTGCAGTACTTGTATAGGACAGACAGGTGAGCCTCTGAGCAATACACCTGTGAAGATTTAAAATTGAATAGAATCATTATTGTAGCTCTGGACCCAGAAATTCTGACATTTCCAGGTTAATCCCTTTGTTCGGGCTGCACTTCAGCTGAAACCATTTCAGCCTCTGCTCCGTCATGGCTGTCATCTCCCCGAGAAAAGAAGAGAGAGAGAAGAAACCATGGATAAGCGAGCATTGCTCACGCAATGGGTGATGCTGTGTACAAAGTATAAAGTGCAGATAAGTGAAAATGCAAACAAGGAAGTCACAAATGGTGGCACTTTATTCCATATCAGGCTCAGTGTTTTAAACAGGAAAAACTGTTAAACCCTTATGAAAAGGTGCAGCCACTCTGTGTCCCAGCATTTTTGGTTTTTATTTCAGATTGTCAATGTCAAAATTTTTTGCTTTTTGTTTACCTCTTTTATACATTTTCTGATTGGGCTATTTTGAATCAATCATAATTTGATAATTATAATAATCACTTACTTCAATGAGCTACATTATACATTTGTCTGTGAGGCGATCCTTCTGCTTTCCAGTCAAAAATGGCATTAGGAAAATGGCGAGAGGATCAACAAAAAATCAAATTAATGGCCAGGATTTTTCAGATGGTGGGGGTTTCCCTCCAACGAGCGTTAATTGATTGGAGGTGGGACTACCGCCCCTCACTCAGGAGGAAATCCCACCTCAGAGAGCTGCCGACCAATCTGCTCGAGCCTCAGCAGCACCTGAAACCACAGTGGACAGGATTGGGACTGCAAGCAGTCCCCAGATCCTAGGTACCGGGCGTCCAGGGTCAGGTAAGTATATGGGCCTCAAGACGAAGAGGGGAGGTGAGGCGCAGGGAGGTGGACAGAGGTGGTTGGAGGTGTTGGTGGAGGCTATGGGGGAAGGGAGCCCACCAGGGGTCAGACCTTTTGTGGGGGGTGCCTGATGTTGAAAGGAGGCTGTTGATGGAGTCGATGCCACCTCCACGCCTTTTTGCCCAAGCAGTGTCACTTTTTGGCCTTCCCTCCTGCCCTTGAACTCCTTCCCCCGGCCCGCAAATTGAGGCTGGGTGGGAAAAGGTCCTTAAATGGTCATTCACTGGCCACTTAAGGGCCTCAATTGGGACAAGGGCAGGCAGGCTGGACTAGGCCTCACCTGTCCCTCCGTAAAATTGCAGAGAGATCAGGGCGGGTGAGAGCCAAGTGGGAAGGCCATCCAAAGAATTTTACAGCCACCTACAAAAACCTGCCGGTGGGGGAATGTAAAAATCTGGCCGTTTTTTCAATTTGCAAATCTCCAGTACTGTTTTGTAAGGTTTTAGCAGCTATATCTGTTCAAATCATGACCTGGAATCTTCAAAAACAAGCTGTACTATGAAAGTACAGTATGACAACAACTGTAATTACATACAATGCTAATAGATTTCCTGTGACACTGCTCACAGGAAATTAGGCAAATGTGGTTTAGTTTGAGGCATGAGGTATTGGATCATGGAAACCCAAGCAGATTTGAATATTAAGATGCGCCAAGGAAAGAATGGAAATTAGAGAGCTGAAATAGTAGGAATCAGGGGCTCAAAGCATGGGCTGCTCAGTAAGGTAAGAGCCCATGGTGTTAAGGCAAGGTACTAGCATGAATAGAAGATTAGCTGTCTGGCAGGAGGCAGAGATTGGGGATAAGGGGGTCCTTCAAAGGATGGCGGCCGGTGACTAGTGAAGTTCCGCAAGGGTCAGCGTTGGGACCATAACTTTTCACTTTATACATTAATGATCTAGATGAAGGAACTGAGGGCACTCTGGCTAAGTTTGCAGATGATACAAAGATAGGTGGAGGGACAGGTAGTATTGAGGAGGCAGGGAGGCTGCAGAAGGATTTAGGCAGGTTAGGAGAATGGGCAAAGAAGTGGCAGATGGAATACAACCTGGGGAAGTGTGAGGTCATGCACTTTGGTAGGAAGAATAGAGGCATAGACTATTTTCTAAATGGGGAGAGAATTCAGAAACCTGGAGTGCAAAGGGACTTGGGAGTCCTAGTCCAGGATTCTCTTAAGGTTAACTTGCAGGTTGAGTCGGTAGTTAGGAAGGCAAATGCAATGTTGGCATTTATTTTGAGAGGACTAGAATATAAAAGCAGGGATGTGCTGCTGAGGCTTTATAAGGCTCTGGTCAGACCACATTTAGAATATTGTGAGCAATTTTGGGCCCCGTATCTCAGGAAGGATGTGCTGGCCCTGGAGAGGGTCCAGAGGAGGTTCACGAGAACGATCCCAGGAATGAAAGGCTTAACATATGAGGAACGTTTGAGCACTCTGGGTCTATACTCGATGGAGTTTAGAAGGATGAGGGGGGATCTGATTGAAACTTACAGAATACTGAAAGGCCTGGATAGAGTGGACGTAGGAAAGATATTTCCATTAGCAGGAGAGACTAGGACCTGAGGGCACAGCCTCAGAGTAAAGGGAAGACCTTTTAGAACAGAGATGAGGAGAAACTTCTTTAGCCAGAGAGTGGTGAATCTATGGAATTCATTGCCACAGAAGGCTGTGGAGGCCAGGTCATTGAGTGTATTTAAGACCGAGATAGATAGGTTCTTGATTGGTAAGGGGATCAAAGGTTACGGGGAGAAGGCGGGAGAATGGGGTTGAGAAACCTATCAGCCATGATTGAATGGCGGTGCAGACTTGATGGGCCGAATGGCCTAATTTCTGCTCCTATGTCTTATGTCTTATGGTCTCAAAGGGGAGAAAATGGGTGAAGTAGAGGCTCAAAGAAATAGGCTGCTGCTAATGAAAGGTCTTAACAAGAGAAATTGTATCCGTAGTGAAGGTCTGAGTGGGTCAAAATCATGGGAGCAAGGGGTCGTAAGGGAGTACCAGTTAAAGAATGAGTGAGAGGGCCTCATGGGGGTAAATTGGTAACACATACTGGAATTTCAGAAATGTTGAGGGTAATTTTAACTTAATCTTTGAACAAGATCAGTTTCATCACCCATTTTGCATCCTGCTCATGTTTATTTTCCTTTGAAGTGCAATTTTTTTAAATGTAAAACAGGCAGGTGATCCAATCTCACCAATTTCCTGCCAGACGCTTAGGTTACAATTATCCCTTTATAATCTGTTCCACACAAACCCCTGTGGCTACAGCAAGGATTTTTTTTAATGTGTTCACAGGATGTGGGCATTTCTGGCTATGCCAGCATTTTTATTGCCCATCCCTAATTGCCCTTGAGAAGGGGTGGTGAGCCACCTTCGTGAACTGCTGCAGTCCACATGGTGTTGCCAAACCCACAGTGCTGTTAGGAAGGGAGTTCCAGGATTTTTACCAAACAACAGTGAAGGAACGACGATTTAGTTCCATGTCAGGATGGTGTGGCTTGGAGGGGTAAGTCCAGGTGGTGGTGTTCCCATACATCTTCTGACCTTGTCCTTGTAGGTGGTAGAGGTTTTGGGTTTGGAAGGTGCTGTCAAAGGAGCCTTGGTGAGTTGCTGCAGTGCATCTTGTAGACGGTGCACACTTCTGTCACTATGCGTCGGTGGTAGATGGAGTGAATGTTTAAGATGATGGATGGGGTGCCAACCAAGCGGGCAGCTTTGTCCTGGATGATGTCAAGCTTCTTGAGTGTTATTGGAGCTGCATTTATCCAGGCAAGTGGAAAATATTCCATCACACTCCTGACTTGTGCTTTGTAGATAGTGGACAGGCTTTGAGGAGTGTGGAGCTGAGTTACTCTCCACAGAATTCCCAGTCTCTGACCTGCTCTCATAGCCACAGTATTTATATCTGCCAGCTGCAGTGAACAAGGACATAACTTAATACCCTCCCCTGTGGTGAGTTTGGTGGCGGGGATGCATTTGATTAGGCAGTAGTGTGGCCGGTGAGGACGCTGCCATCTTTCTGCCCTTATCCTAATTAAGTCCATGGCAGAGGCCTGTGGACACCCTTCCTGCTCCGCCACCAACTGAGGCCCTTAAGTCGGTAATTATTGGCCACTTAAGAGTCTTATCCCATCGCCATGGTATTAACTCACTGGCGGATGGGGGGAATCACCATACAGGGAGCACAACAAACAAACCCCTGCAGTATAACTTGAGGGCTCCCAGCGGAGAGGGGCCAGTACAAAGGCACTCAATGCCTAATCGAGGCACCCAATATCGAGATGGGCATGTGCCCATGGAGAGACACGCCCCTGCTCTTGCTGCCCACTGCCTCATCCCCCACAACCCCCCCACACCATAAGTTCTGTCACCAGCATTCACCTGTGCCCTGGGAGCCAGCAATGATACCAAGTCTTGGGTGGATGCCATAATGGCAGCAGCCACTGCCTCCCCAGTGTTGCAGTCACCCAATAGAGCTGCTGGCTTCTAGCTGGCCAGCAGCTCTCAAAGGGCAGTACTTTTGCCCCCGGAATCCTTGATCGATGAAAGGCCACTGCTGTCCAGTTAAGTGCCTGAGTGGCACTTAACGCGGTGGGCCTTCTCCAAAAGAGGTGGTGCAGAGCTCCTGGGAGAGATTCCTGTCATTTCCATTAAATCCAGACCCAACTGTGGCTCACAGGAACCACCCATAAAAAGGATAAGAGAACCCAGAATATAACACCAATATTGGATTAAGAGAAGCAGGAGACCAGTGATATAGAGCAGAGTTGAGTATTGCCAGTACTGTGGCTAATCTCTGTGTTAAACTTAATTCAGTGGCATTGGCCAAAGCAAAGCTGGCAGGTATCATCCATAAGCTCTATTTTATCAAAATCTCATCTTCCACCTCATTTCATTAACACTGGTCTCCTTTCATCTTCACATTATCCAATTCTGCCCTTTTGCCCAGGAAGCAGAGGGATTGTTTTACAATTGAGTACAAATATTACTCTGTGGTATATTATAGTACATTACTGGAGAATTTTCTTCACCATATGACATTTTGCATGACTGGGCTACTCTCTTCTCCCATCAGGACCAAAGGAAAAATTAGGCCTGGACATTCACTGAGGTGGGTTGACTCGGGAGCCCTTTAAAAATGTGGATGGGTCTCAATTCTGGGATTCCCAACCCCATTCCCGGGCCGTGTGATTTTTGGGAGTGCATTTAAAAGATGTAGGCTGCTTCCTGCCCTGGCCGGCACTATTGTAAAGATAAGTATTTCTGACTCCTCCATAATTTTCATGGAGTTAGGCCAGGATTTTAAAGAGTTGTGGTTCACGACCCCTTAGAGGAGCCATGAACCCCTAGTCTGCACGAGGGGACTTTTTAAAAGGTAAATTCAAAAGGCCCCCCTCATGCCCCCTATGCTAAGTTATGATCTCCCACCCATTCCCTCAGGCTCCTTATGCCCCCCATGCCAGGCTCTGCCCTTCTACCCCAAGATAAAAGCAAAAAACTGCAGATGCTGGAAATCCAAAACAAAAACTAAAATACCTGGAAAAACTCAGCAGGTCTGACAGCATCTGCGGAGAGGAACACATTTAACGTTTCGAGTCCGTATGACTCTTCAACAGAACTAAGGAAAAATAGAAAAGAGGTGAAATATAGACAGCACCTCATCTTCCGACTAGACACTTTACAGCCTTCTGGACTGAATATTGAGTTCAACAATTTTAGATCATGAACTCTCTCCTCCATCCCCACCCCCTTTCCGATCCCCCTTTTTTCCAATAATTTATATGGATTTTTCTTTTCCCACCTATTTCCATTATTTTTAAATGTATTTCCATCCATTGTTTTATCTCTGCCTTTTAGCCTATTTCGATCCCTTCCCCCCCACCCCACCCCGACTAGGGCTATCTGTACCTTTATTATCACATTCCTTAGATAATATCACCAGCTTCAACACCTCTTTGTCCTTTTGTCTATGACATCTTTTGGTTATCTCCACCTATCACTGGCCCTCTATCCAGCTCTACCTGTCCCACCCCCCTTAAACCAGCTTATATTTCACCTCTTTTCTATTTATCCTTAGTTCTGTTGAAGAGTCATACGGACTCGAAACATTAACTGTGTTCCTCTCCACAGATGCTGTCAGACCTGCTGAGTTTTTCCAGGTATTTTTGTTTTTGTTCTGCCCTTCTACCCACCGCTTCAGGCCCCTCATGACCCCTATAGGAAGATAGGAACAGGAGAAAGCCATTCAACCACCGAGCTTGCTCCGCCATTCAATACAATCATGGCTGACTGAACACTTGAATGCCTTTTACCCACACTATCCTTATAACCCTTTACATTATTGTTAATTAGAAATCTATCAAACTCTACCTTAAACATACTTAACGACAAAGCATCCATGGCCTTCTACAGTAGAGAATTCCAAAGATTCACAACCCTCTGAGTAAAGAAATTTCTCATAATCTCGGTGCTAAATGGCTTCCCCCTTATTTTTAAATTGTGTCCCCTGGTTCCAGACTGCCCAACCAGGGTAAACATCTTACCTGCAACTACCCTGTCTATTCCTTTAAGTATTTTGTCAGTTTCAGTGAGATCACCTCTCATTCTTCAAAACTCCAGAGAATACAGGCCCAGTTTCCACAACCTCTCTTCATAAGACAGTCCTGCCATCCCCAGAACAAGTCTGGTGAACCTTCGTTGCACTCCATCTATGGCAATAATATCCTTTCCCAGGTAAGGGGACCAAAGCTGTACACAGTACTCCAGGTGCAGTCTAACCAAGCTTCTATAGACTTAAAGCAAGACTTCACTACTCCTGTACTACAATCCTCTTGCTATAAAGACTAACATTCCATTAGCCTTCCTAATTGCCTGCTGCACCTGCATGTTAGCTTTCAGTGACTTATAGACAAGGACACCCAGGTCCCTTTTTACATCTACACTTTCTAACCTCTTACCATTTAGGAAATACTCTTCACATCTGTTCCTTCTAACAAAGTGGATAAGCTCAAATTTTTCCACATTATATTCCATCTGCCATGTTCTTGCCCACTCACTAAGTCTGTCCAAATCCTCCTGTAGCCGCTTTGCATCTTCCTCACAACACACATTCCTGCCTAGCTTTGTATCATCCGCAAACTTGGAAATATTACATTTGGTCCCCATATCCAAATCATTGATATATAGTGAATAGCTGGGGCCCAAGTACTGATCCTTGCAGTACCCCACTAGTCACAGCCTGCCAATGCGAGAATGACCTGTCAATTTCTATTATCTGTTTTCTGCCTGTTAGCCAATCTTTAATCCATGCCAGTATATAGCCTGCTGTCCCATGTACTTTTATTTTGCTAATCAACCTCCTGTGGGGTACTTTATCAAAAGCCTTCTGAAAATCCAAGTATACTACGTCCATCGACTCTCCTTTATCAATTTTGTTTGTAACATCCCCAAAAACTCCAACAAGTTTTGTCAAACATGATTTCCCATTTGCAAATTCATGCTGATTATGCCCAATCAGATCATGATTAATCAAGTATCTATTTATCACATCCTTTAGAATAGATTCTAGCATTTTTGTACGACTGATATGAGGCTTACAGGCCTGTAGCTCCCTGTCTTCTCTCTCCCTCCCTTCTTAAATAGTGGGGTGACATTTCTGACCTTCCAATCTTCAGGAACCATTCCAGAATCTATAGAATTTTGGAAAATGATCACCATTGCATCCACTATCTCTATATCAACCTCTTTCAACACTCTGGGAAGCAGAATACCAGGTCCCAGGGACTTATCAACTTTTAGTCCTATTAATTTCTCCAATTCAACCTTCTTTCTTATATTAATTTCCTTCAACTCCTCATTCTCCCTAGTCCCTGGAATCTGGTAGATTTCCTGTATCCTCCTCAGTAAAAACAGACACAAAGTAATTGTTTAGCTTCTCTGCCATTTCCCTATTTCCTATTATGAATTCTCCTGACTCTGCCTATAATGGACCCACATTTGTCTTAGCCAAATGCTTCCTTTTTACATACCTATAGAAGTTTTTACAGTCCATATTTATGTTTTTGCTAGATTGCATTCATATTCTATTCTCCCTTTCTTTACCGGTTTCTTGGTCTTTCTTTTCTGTATTCTAAAAACCTCCCAATCCTCAGGTTTACACTATTTCTGGCAACTTTATAAGCTTTTTCTTTTAATCTTATACAATCTTTAACATCCTTTGTCAGCCATGGTTGACTGACATTTTTGGGTCTTTGCACCTTGAAGGAATGTATAGGTGCTGTAAGCTATGTACTAGTTCTTTGAAGACCACCCATTGCCTATGTGCAGTCATATCTTTTAATGTATTTTCCCAATCCACCTCAGCCAATTTGTCCCTCACGCCTTCATAATTTCCTTTATTCAACTTTAACACCCTTGCTTCAGAGTGAACTACCTCACTTCAAATATAATGTAAAATTCTATCATATTGTGGTCACTCATCCCTAAAGGTTCTTTTACAACAAGCTAATTAATAATCTTGTAAAAGAACCTTTAGGGATGAGTGACAACAATATGATAGAATTTTACATTATATTTGAAAGTGAGGTAGTTCACTGTGAAGCAAGGATGTTAAAGTTGAATAAAGGAAATTATGAAGGCATGAGGGACAAATTGGCTGAGGTGGATTGGGAAAATACATTAAAAGATATGACTGCACATAGGCAATGGGTGGTCTTCAAAGAACTAGTACATAATATAAGATCTAAAATAGCCTGTCGTCTAGTCAGCTCCTCAACATACTGCACTAGAAAACCATCCCAAACACTCTCCAGAAACTAGTCTTCCACAGCATTAGTGCTCAGTTGGTTTACCCAGCCTATATGCAGATTGAAGTCACCCATGATTATTGTATTGCCCATGCTACATGCTTCTCTCATCTCCTGATTAATGCCATGCCCCACATTTGCATTATTATTTGGTGGCCTATAACCAACTGCAACAAATGTCTGCTGCCCTTTGCTGTTTCTTAGCTCCACCCAAACAGATTCCACACATTGTTCTTCTGATCTGAGATCCTCCCTTACTAATGCAGTGATCCCATTCCTTAGTATCAGCTCAACTCCACCTCCTTCCCCTTCTTGTCTTTCCTTCCTAAATGTCGAATATCCTTGAATATTTAGTTCCCAATCTTGGTCACCATGCAGCCATGTTTCCGTAATGGCAATTATATCATACCCATTTACCTCTATTTGTGTCTTTAGGGCTTCTACCTTATTGTGAATGCTGCACGCATTCAGGTAGAGTGCCCCTAACTTTGTCTTTTTGACATCATTCCGCATTCGAAGCATACTTAATGCTCTGCTTTGTTTCTCCTTCTGGTCTTAATACTACCTCCTGTTACCAACTTTACTTTCTTCCAATTTAGGCCACCCCTCAGGTTCCCAACCCCCCAACAAACTAGTTTAAACCCACCCCAACAGCACTAGCAAATCTACCTGCAAGTATATTGGTCCCAGTCCTGTTAAGATGTAACCTGTCCAGGTTGTACCTGCCCCAGAACTGGTCACAATGCCTCAGAAATCTGATGCCCTCCCTCCTACACCAGTTCTCCAGCCACATGTACAATCGATCTATCCTCCTATTCCTATACTCACTAGCGCATGGCAGTGGGAGTAAACCTGAGATTACTGCTCTTGAGGACCTGCTTTTTAATTTCCTTCCTAACTCCCTGAAATCTGCTTTCAGGACTTTATCCCTCTTCCTATTTGTCATTGGTACCAATGTGGACCACAGTTTCTGGCTGATCCCCCTCTCCCTGAAGGATGTCCTGCAGCTGCTCCGTGACATCTTTGACCCTGGCACCAGGAAGGCAACACACCATCCTGGAGTCACATTTACTGCCACCGAAATGTCTGTCTGATCCCCTGACTATGGAATCGCCTGTCCCCTTCCATTCTTCTTCCTTCCCACACCCTTGTACAGCTGGGCTGCCTGTAATGCCACAGGCTTGGCTCTGGCTGCACTCCACTGAGGAACTATCACCCTCATCAGCATCCAAAATGGAAAACCAATTAGCAAACAGGATAGACTCGGGGGCTCCTGTACTACCTGCCTGGTTCTCTTAGACTGCCTGGCGGTCACCCCTTCCCTCTTTGGCTGTACGCTTCTGACCTGTGGTGTGACCACCTCCCTAAACGTACTATCCACGCAGCCCTGTGCCTCAAGGATGCACAACAGTGACTCCAGCTGCCACTCAATTTTTGAAACCCTGAGTTCAAGCTTGTGCAGCTGGTGACACTTCATAGAGATGTGTTTGTCAGAGACACATGGTGCATCCACAACTTCACACAGGATGTACACTCCACTTGGCTGAGCTGACCTGCCACAGGTCTAAAAACTCTAAAAACTATTTATTACACTTAGAATAAGTAGAATGAGTAGAATAAATTACTAGTAACTTAACTTACACTAACTTTATCTTACTTTGGTTTACTTTATTACTTTATTTAACTTTGACTTGATTTAACTTTACTTACCTATTGCTAGTGTTCCTTACTGAAATTCAAGTAGCTACTTTTTTATAAGTGATACCTTTTTCTAGTTTGAAGCTATTTAAACATACGCCTGAATAGCAGCTTCTCACCCACCAATGAACTTACAGTTTTCCCGTGATGTCACTCCTGGATGTTTTTTTTTCAAACTCAGCCCGCTACCAGAGTAGAGGTGTCCCTCACAGGTCTAGCTGTCTCTGCTCCCAGAAGGTGGGTGAAGGCCCTGAGCCTCGCCCCCTATTTATCTCCTGCCTGAGTAGAGGTGTCCCTCGCAGGTCCAGCTGTCTCCGCTTCTGGAAGGCTACAAAGCTCTGCCCTTTCACCCACCCTTCATGCCCCCTATGTCAAGCTCTGCCTTTCCACCTGCCCCCATGTCCCCTCATGCTCCCATGCCAGACTCTGCCCTTACGCCCACCACCTCAGGCCCCTATGCCAAGCTCTGCCTTCCCTGCACCCCCATGCCCCCTGTGCCAAACTCTTGCCCTTCCATGCCCATTGACCCACTGTACACTTTCTAGAACCAATGAGCACCACAGTGTAAAGTGTTCTGATATTCTCATAAGTGGCTGCGGAACACTTGTGCCTCAAAGGAAACATTGTTTGATTGACAGCTCAGAGTCTCTGATCTCTGTGGTCAATGGCTTCAAGTGGTTTTTGAAACTTCAAAGGGCCTGGATGATTGATACTTTTATTAGCTTGTCTGGACTTTTTTTCAAGCATAGAGGAAAATGATCAAATTATTACATTTTTTCAAAATGCCTTTTTACCCATATTTCAACTATGTGGTGTACACTGGGTCAATAGGCATGGAGGTTCCAGAGCTTGGCATTGGGGACATGAGGGGCCTAAGGTGTGGGTGGAATGGCAAAGCTTGGCATGGAGGGCATGATGGGCCTAAGGGTGGGTGGGGGCATGAGGTTGCATAGATAGGGCATGGGGAATGTTTGGAGGGTGAAGGGGGTCTGAAGGATGAGACTTGGAGCACCTTTGTTTTTTGTTTCACTGGGTGTCTCACACACTGACGTGGGCCTTTTAAACAGCCCACCTCCACGCCCAGCAACCCCTGTGGCTGCCTCTGCACTTCTTTCCACATCAGCTGGCCTGACTCCAGCTTGCAATCGATCCCCAGCAATGAAGATCCCACCCTGGCGGGCACTTCCTCCTGAGGCGGTGGGCCAAGCTGGGAGTTTTCCCGACTCACCTTACTGACCTCGAGGATAAAAATCCAGGTCTCAATATCTCTTTTCAGCATTTCTTCTTGACTACAGCTACTTTTGGATCTTTGGAGACTGTGGGTTGGATTTTATGGCCCCCAAAGATGGATTAGCAGCTGGGGGATGCTGTAAAATTGGGCACCATTCATGGGCATCATTCTCAACACCCAACTGCTTGCCCCAAACTACCGCAATTTTACCAGTGGTGTGGGAAGCCTTGGGAGGCCCACCTGCCCGTGCACCAACTGAAGCCCTTAAGTGGCCAATTAATGTCCTGATGAGACCCCAGACCTGCCTTAAAGTCCAGCTCCATCAGAGAATGCCTTCTTCTGTATGAGCTGCAGTCCCAGCATGGCCACTGTTCCCAGTAGCACTGCTGGGACCAGAGATCTGCCAGTCCACCTCAAGCTTGATGGTCTTTAAATGGCTGTGGGGTGAGCCAACCAAGTGGAGGCAAGCTCGTCTCTGACTTTAATGCCCCTGTAAAATTCAGCCCTATGTGAATAAGATTTGACACAATGTCAAGGAAACTCACAGCAATAACTCTGTTTTCCAATCTGAGGCACTCTGCCTTCAAAAAAACTACCTTCCTCTAATTTGTTTGTCTTTTTAAATGTCAGCCTTGTCTCATTAATACTTCTCTCACCCCTGATGGATTTGAGCACAGTTCATAAACTTTAGCATTTAAGAAAGACTGACACTTCCTTGAGGTGGGTGATGCACTGTTGGATAAGCTGCCTTTCAGATGAGACATTAAATTAACCTCTACCTCTACCATTTGACCTCTACCTCGCGGAGGCTGAGCGTCAACTCGCAGACACTTCCTCCTACCTCTCCCTGGACCATAACCCCACCACGGAACATCAAGCCATTGTTTCCAGGACTGTCATTGACCTCATCTCCTCTGGAGATCTTCCTCCCACAGCTTCCAACCTGATAGTCGCCCAACCTCGGACGGCCCACTTCTACCTCCTACCCAAAATCCACAAACAGAACTGTCCCGGCAGACCGATCGTGTCAGCCTGTTCCTGCCCCACGGAACTCATTTCTCGTTATCTTGACTCCCTTCTCTCTCCCCTTGTCCAGTCCCTTCCCACCTACATCCGTGATTCCTCTGACACCTTACGTCACATCAACAATTTCCAGTTCCCTGGCCCCAACCGCTTCCTCTTCACCATGGATGTCCAATCCCTCTACACCTCCATCCCCCACCAGGATGGTCTGAGGGCCCTTAGCTTCTTCCTTGAACAGAGGCCCGAACAATCCCCATCCACCACTACTCTCCTCCGTCTGGCTGAACTTGTTCTCACACTGAACAATTTCTCCTTTAACTCCTCTCACTTCCTCCAAATAAAAGGTTTGGCTATGGGTACCCGCATGGGCCCCAGCTATGCCTGTCTCTTTATGGGGTATGTGGAACATTCCTTGTTCCAGTCCTACTCCGGCCCTCTCCCACAACTCTTTCTCCGGTACATCGATGATTACTTCAGTGCTGCTTCATGCTCTCGTCGGGACCTGGAAAAATTTATTAATTTTGCTTCCAATCTCCATCCCTCCATCATTTTCACATGGTCCATCTCTGACACTTCCCTTCCCTTCCTTGACCTCTCTGTCTCAATTTCTGATGATAGACTGTCCACCAATATCCATTACAAGCCTACCGACTCCCACAGCTACCTCGACTACAGCTCCTCACACCCCGCTTCCTGTAAGGACTCCATCCCATTCTCTCAGTTCCTTCACCTCCGTCGCATCTGTTCTGATGACGCTACCTTCAAAAACAGTTCCTCTGACATGTCCTCCTTCTTCCTTAACCGAAGTTTTCCACCCACGGTCGTTGACAGGGCCCTCAACCGTGTCCGGCCCATCTCCCGCGCATCTGTCCTCACGCCTTCTCCTCCCTCCCAGAAACATGATAGGGTCCTCCTTGTCCTCATTTATCACCCCACAAGCCTCCGCATTCAAAGGATCATCCTCTGCCGTTTCCGCCAACTCCAGCATGATGCCACCACCAAACACATCTTCCCTTCACCCCCCCTGGCAGCATTCTGTAGGGATCGTTCCCTCCGGGACATCCTGGTCCACTCCTCCATCACCCCCTACTCCTCAACCCCCACCTATGGCACCTCCCCATGCCCACGCAGAAGATGCAACACCTGCCCCTTCACTTCCTCTCTCCTCACCGTCCAAGGGCCCAAACATTCCTTTCAAGTGAAGCAGCATTTCACTTGCATTTCCCCTAACTTAGTCTACTGCACCTGCGCCTAGAACACCTGCGGTCTGTCTGCAAGAAAGACCCAAACCTCCCTGTCGCTTGCCATTTTAACACTCCACCCTGCTCTCTTGCCCACATGTCTGTCCTTGGCTTGCTGCATTGTTCCAGTGAAGCCCAACGCAAACTGGAGGAACAGCACCTCATCTTCCGACTAGGCACTTTACAGCCTTCCGGGCTGAATATTGAATTCAACAACTTTAGATCTTGAACTCCCTCCCCCCATCCCCACCCCGTTTCTTCCCCCTCCCTTTTGTTTTTTTCAATAATTTATATAGATTTTTCTTTTCCCACCTATTTCCATTATTTTTAAATCTACAACTAATAACTTGTCAGTCTTTCCACCCCACCCCCACTAGAGCTGTACCTTGAGTGTCCTGCCATCCATTCTTAATTAGCACATTTTCTTAGATAATATCACCGCCTTCAACACCTCTTTGATCCTTTTGTCTGTGACATCTTTTGATTATCTGCTCCTATCACTGCTTGCTTGTCCCTACAACCACCCCACCCTCAACTTCTCTCCCCCCGCCCCCCACCTTAAACCAGCTTATATTTCACCCCTCTCCTAACTATGCTCAGTTCTGTTGAAGGGTCATGTGGACTTGAATCGTCGACTCTTTTCTTCTCCACCGATGCTGCCAGACCTACTGAGTTTTTCCAGGTAATTCTGTTTTTGTATTAAATTAAGGTCCCGTCTACTCTCTCAGTAAACGTAAAAGATCCCATGGTGCTATTTGAATTAGAACGGAGGAGGACTTCTGGTGTCCAGGCCACCATGTCATCCTCAACAAACACTATTAAAAACAGATTATCTGGCTAGTTATCCCATTGTTGTTTATGGGATGGTGGTGTGTGCAAATTGTTTGCCATTTTACCTACATTACACCAGCCACAGCACTTCAAAAGTGCTTCATTGGCTGTGAAACATCCTGAAGCAGTAAATTCATGATCTTTCTTTTTTAAGCACAGATTTATGTTATCTTGGGAATTTTTAGAATTAATAATGTATTTTTGAAATCTAGTATACCTATTACAGGAAGTAACATCTTGCGGAGTTTTGTCAATATGTGTCTGCAACCTTTTTGTTAAAAAACATACACGAAATACAGTGAACAGGGTTTCCTCAACAATACACATTTGTTGTTTCTTGTTTTTCCAATATTTGCGTTAAAGGACATAAATAGCAGAGGTTGCAATCAAAGTAATATATTTTTACTAGACTCACCATTTCATGCCACTCTCAGGTCGACCCCTTTGCAGTGCCTCAGAATGAGACAAACATATGAGTATTTGACCCCATCCTCATGCAAAAAAGCAACAAAGTAGTGTCATTGTATGCTTTTATCGTAATACTCTTGTGGTTTGGGTTTAAATGTAATTATTCCATTTTATTTAAAATCCATGGCACATGGGAAACCATTCTTTTTTAGAATTCTTTCAGCTCTCACAATCTACTGCCCATCCACCAGGTCACCAATGCCTTGTTTTCCAAGGCAGCCACTTTACCATGGATGAGGCCAGTCAAGCACAGAGGACTGTCGGTTTCACTGCAGTTGTTGGATTTCCACAGGTGCAGGGAGACATTGACTGCATACATATGACAATCAAGTCACCCTCAGATCAGCCTGGTTTGTTCATTAATTGCAAGGGACTCCCTCAATGTACAAATCATTTGTGTCCACCAAAAGGTTAGCATGCATGTCTGCGCAGGATATTCTGGGAACTACCATGGTTCATTCATTCTGCAGCAGTCACATCTCCCACAAGTTTTGTATCACCGCATAGTGAGCAAGTGGCTCTTTAGAGAGAAGGGCTAACCCCTGAGGACCTGGCTGATGACTCCTATGAGGAACATTGGAACTGATGCAGAGGAGAGATACAACAGGAACCACATGGCCACAGGGATGGTAACAGGGCAAACTGTTGGGTTGCTGAAGATGCAATTCAGGTGCCTCGAAAGACCTGGGGTTGCCCTCCATTATGACCCATCAAGGGTCTCCAGCATGGTAATGGTCTGCACAACATCTCACTGCAGAGAGGAGTGGAACTGCAGGAGGAGAAATGTTCAGGCTGATCAGCATCCTCCAAGATAAAGGAGGAGACTGATGTGGCCATGGTGCCTGCAGTCACTCACCTGGCTTCCAGAGAAGCCCGCAACGACCTCATACAAACATGTTTCAGCTAGTTTGAGTGTGTGAGGATGTCTGACATTGCCATCAGAAATCCTGTTCTCCCCCACAAGCACAATTCATTCCAACAGTCAACAATTCAATCATCACATTCACATCTTTTCCTCCTTAGAAAATCTGGTCATTACCAGTCACTTGAAGGTGCAACAAATGGAAGATGCAACAAAATAGAGATGAGAAGAATGATGAGTCAAAGAAATTATTTAATTTATTGAAATAAACCTTAACATAACACCATTATTATTTCTATAAGCACCCAAGTGAATCCCCTTGTGCAATTAATAAGTCTTTCTCATCCACTCCTAGTACTCTAAAGTGGCTTCAACAGAGCCAGAGGCTGCTCATTCCTCTGCACTGACAACTGAGATGCCTGTGGCATCCTCTGTGAGACCCCACCTACACCAGTGCAGGGGCAGACTTGATCATCGGGCAGGAGGCAGCATTTGAGGCTCAACATCTACATCCAGCTGAACAGAGTTTGGGGTATTCTGTGCCCTCTGATGGGCAGTCACCATTGCTGACCTCTCCAGTACCTGCTCCTGCTCACTTGCAATGTGCACCTTACCATGTAACAACCAAGCAGGAGCCACCAAGGTGACACTGGTAGAGGTGCGCATGAATTATATGATGATGCATCCTCAGAGTGCTAGTCCTCCTGTGAGGACTTATTAGCTTTATCCTGCAGCAGCTCTGGTATTGTTCTTAAAGGACCTGTGGGAGATAAGAGAAATGAGTTAGTGCAGGCATGGGGAAAGTGTTCCAAATCAGCATGGTGCATATTATAATAGTTCAGTTAATGGTCACATCAACCAGCATGAGTGACTGTTAACTGCCAAGTGGCAGTGTGATATCTAATACTGTCACCAGATCTGTTGATCACCTCCATCTTACCATCATTGATGCCTAATGCCTCTGCCGATCAGAGTGGTTATGGCTGCAGGTCCACTCCACAGTTCTCTGCCTCTCCCTGGAATTGTGCAATCTCTTCTGCAATGAGAGAAAACAAAGAGTTATGAGTGTGAGAAGTGAAATGTGTGTTGAGGATGGAATGACAACATTTGTGGAAGGTTACTTTGAGGAATGGATGCAACCTGGCAACAGGATAAGGGTGAGTGTGAGTATTGGCTGTTCAGATGGAGGTTTGAGGAGATGCCTGGAGAGAAAAGAATGTGAAGAACTGCATGGTGTGTCAGTCAGTGCTCTGTGCAAGAGAATGCTCGGGAGGTGAGAGAATGATGAATGCCACCTGAAAGTGGTATGATACTCACCTTATCTACAAACATGACAAGGTCTTTAAGCCTTTTCCAGCAATGAACCCAGGTCCTGGGCACCATACTCCTTCACGACTTTCAGCCATGCCTTCTTCATTTGGGTGGATAACCTCTTCCCCCCATCCTCAGGGAACAGGATGTCCTTTCTGGCCCTCATCATCTCCAGCATGACCTCCAGGGATGATTCAGAGAAATGGTGGGTAAGAACACACCTTCCTTCAATTTATTTGCCTCCACAAATCTTCATAATAGAAGTTTCTTGCAGCCATTGTGACCCCTTCCAGAGTCCCTTTAAATAGAAATCCTTCCTTTGACAAATTCGGCGTATCATCCCACCTGGACTCTATGATCTGTCAGAAAAACCAGAAACATGATGATAATGCCGTGACTGTGTGAAAGAGCCACAACAAAGTCCATTTTGATTACATAAGGGTTCCCGATCCACTACTGGCCTTCCCACTGCATGCAGATCTGCTCAAATAACACTCTGCCCATAAATTAGGTACATCAATCTTATAATTTGGGAATGTAGCTTTTCAGGCAATCAGTCATGGAATACCATTAAGCCCAGACTAGAGTGTCCTACTTTTCCAGTTGAAGAAGACAGCAGGTTGAAACTTATAAAGGAATATGCAGGGCAAAATTATTTATAAGAAAACTAGTTCATTTTTATCTTAGTTTGCATTGAGAGGGGAGTGGCTGGGGAAGTGGTCCCCTAATAGTAGTTATACCATTGTACAGAGCTTTAAACAAGAAATGATTAGAGCATATAACAAAGGCAATATAATATTTGTGGGAGACTTTAATCATCACGTAGACTAGATCAATCTGATTGGCAGGGTTGGTCTAGAAGATGAGTTTGTAAAATGTTTTCAAGACAGTTTCCTAGAGCAATATATCATGGAACCAATAAGGGATAAAACTATTTTAGATCTAGTATTGTGTAATGATGCAAAGTTAATTATGTCATAGTACAAGATGTGCTGGGAACTAGTGATCATAATGCAATTGAATTCCATATTAAGATTTAAAGCAACATACTCGAATCACAAGCAAGAATCTTAAACTTAAACATAGGATGAGGGGAGAACTGGCTGAGGTTGATTGGGTAAATAGACTGAAAGGTATGGGTGTAAATAAATAGTGGGAAATATTTAAAGAACAATTCAAATTGTTGCACTAAAATACATTCCATTGAAAATAAAAACTTAGTGAGAAAGATCCATCCTTGGCTTACTCAGGAAGTTAGGACTGGTATTAGGTTAAAAAAAGAGGCTAATAAGGTTGCAAAGAATATTAGCAAGTGTGAGGATTGGCAGTGTTTTAGAAACCAGGAAAGGGCCACCAAAAAGTTGATAAAAAAGGAAAAAGTAAAATGAGAGCAAACTAGCCAGGAATATAAAAACAGACTGTAAAAGCTTACACAAGTATATAGAAAGGAAATCGGTCCCTTAGAAGCAGAGATGTGAGAAATTATCATGGAGAATAAGGAAATGGTGGAGAAGTTGAACAAACATTTTGTGTCTGCCTTCACAGTAAAAGACACAAGTTGCATACCAGAAACAGAGGGTAACCTAGGTGCTAAAAAGAGTGAGGAAATTAAAATCAGTAGAGAAAATGTACTGGAGAAACTTAAGTGATTAAAATCCGAAAAATTCCCAGGACCTTGTGGCCTACACCTTAGGATTCTAAAAGAGATAACTGCAGTGAAAGTGGATGCTGTGGCTATGATTTTCGAAATTCTTCTGATTCTGGAATGATCCCAGCAGATTGGAAGTTAGCAAATGTGACACCGCTATTCAAGAAAGGGGGAGGAGAAAACAGGGAACTACATACCAGTTAGACTGACATCAGTCATCGGTGAAGTGCTAGAATCAATTATTAATGAAGTCTTAGCAATACAGTTAGGAAATCATAGTATGATCAGGCATGGTTTTACAAAATGGGCATTGTGTTTGACAAATTTAAAGTTTTTGAGGATGTAACTAGGAGGGTAGATAAAAGGGAGCCAGTAGATGTAATATACCTGGAATTCAAAAGGCATTTGATACACACAAAAGGTTACTGGGCAAGATAAGGGCTCGTGGAGTTGAGGTAATATGTTAGCATGGTTAGAGGATTGTTTACTGGACAGGAAGCAAAGAGGAGGCATAAATGGGCATTCTAAATTTGGCAGGCTATGACTAGTGGGCTGCCGCAAGGATCAGTGCTTGTCTTGGCTATTTACTATCTATTATAATGAGTTAAACAAAGCAACATAGAAGAATGGGTGGGATATTCCAATCCCACCAGCGGCGGGCATCATGCTGGGCTGAACGGGAAAATTCGGGGTGCTGCCAAAAGCTTGTTTCCCACTGTTGTAAAAATGGTTTACAATTTTCTGCTCCCGCGTTTCATGGCATGTCGGGTAGCCCATCGTGCCATGTCAGGAACTGCATTTGCATCCATTTGAATATCATGAATGCCCATTAACAACCCAGTTCACCAGAATCAACCCCCCCACCCCCACCACCCGCCTCCCCTGCCAGCCCCCAATATCACCTGGCCATGCCAGGAGCTAATTAGGCCATCTTGAATCACAATTGGATGAAACAGATGTGCACCTGGCGAACTGAACTTCACTCACAACCTCAAGGTTTGTGTGTGCAACGCTCACCTACCTTTTACTGCGCTACATTCGTAGCTGCTCCGACTCTGTGCCAAGGCTGCTCAGTCAAGACCAGCGGGAAGGGGGTGTTTGGAAGGAAAAGGCTTGACCGGAGGGGATGTTAAATTGAGACGAGATAGAGGCAAGGGAAAGGACTGGAAGGCAAAGGCTTGACTGGGGTGGTGGGGGGTGGGGACTTCAATGAAGCCGGGGGGAGAGGTGGGGACAAAGGCACATGTTTGGGGGTAGTGGGGGGGAATGACTGGGAATGTGGTTGACAGCGACATATGACTGGGGGAGGGACTGCGCCATTTCTGCACAGGCCATCCCTCATGCAAGAATGATGTTCTGGCCCAGCATGAGATCATTCTTCAGGACGCAGAGATCTGTCATCCTCAGTCACGGATGTGAACCTGCAAGTCAGGTCACCTTTGTGTGCACAGAGAGATCTTCAGCAGCACCATCGTCTGATCATTGACAAGCACTTATGGCCCAGCCTTCGCATGGAGCTTCCCAAGTTCCTGTCTAGCATTGCCTTGACATCTTGAACCTACAGTTCATTTAGGCATTAATTCACCACTTTGGTCACCCATCAGATGCAGTGGAGCTTCGCTCTGAGCCCATTTGAGGCCTCCACATTTTCATTTCATTTCAGCAGTTTCACATATACACACAGAAAGCTGGCACACTGCTGACATTGTCACAATCAAATTACCATGTTGATTGCCCATTGGGAAGCTGGCTCAAGGATTATGTCAAGCCACACTAGCCAGACCTTCAGGACCAGAGCGGTATCCTCCCATTTAATAGCCCAGCATCTGGGACCTTGACATACCTCTGATCTTGCATAGTCGTTGCTGTCTAGTAGGCTTTTCAGGAGTCACCGAGTGCTAGCTCGGTCCATAGCTCTGCATCATGAAAGTGGAAGATGGAAACTATTATAGAGGTGATGCCTAGCTGTTCAGATAGTCACAACCTCACACTATAGGCTGCCATGTGCGCCTAAGATCTCCGACTATTATTTGAAATGTTACCCACAGTCAAACCTGACAGACATTACATGGAGGCCATTGAAAGATGCACTTGAGTTAGATTGACTCCAATGCAGGTCACCATTATAATCTATAAGATCCACATTGACCAGTCTTCAGCGCAGAAGCACCAAGAGAATAAATCAGACTGCAAAATCTGTACTCATGTGGCCACATGATATGATCTTCTGAGGCAAGTCTAAGATATGCATTGCCCAATGGCCATGTTGTTGGAGCCAGAGGCTTTGCTCATGTCGCTGCTGTGGCAAAAAGGCGACTCACTGTACTGAGATTGTATGAGACACCAGAGACCTGTAGCACACTATGGGAGATATGTGAGGAGGGGGGTGGGGGGCACTGGTTACACTTGCATTGCATCAGATAGAAGAGCCATTCACTAGATGAGAATTTCAGAGGAACACAAGATGTTTACAGATGTGCAAAGTATATACAGTGAGTGAACACCTGTGCCACCATTGTGCTCTCAAAATTCCTCAATTTTTCTCACCTTACTGCTATGTCTTGGTGTTTCCCTGACATCTGCAGCAGAGGTGGAGGCAGGCTGCTGATTGCTACGCCCTGTTATCTGTGAAGACCTTGGTGGACATCCTCTAGACAGCCAATGCCCAGTCTGCTTTGAGTCTCCCGCTGTGAGGCAGGTGCACCCTCCTCGGCCTGAGGAGCTGGAGTTTCTGGAGTCATAAGCAGCGGGTATTTGGAATGGCTGGACAGCACAGGAGAGTGCTGATTGGATTGGCCGGGGGTGTCCAGCTGACATACCTCCTCCCTGTGGGTGCCTGAGGGCCCCTCCCTGACTCCTTGAGGAGAATGGGCTCCTGGAGGGAGACCGAGGTGTCCCATCCCCTTCTCACCTAGCCATTGCTGGAACACTCTCATGGTGGAAGCGGTTGTGTGCAGGTCTGGGGGCACATCTGGCATAAACTGCTGGACCAAGGTCTCCATGGTGGTCACCACCTTTCCAATGGTGACCTTAATGAGCAACAACATCAGACTGAACGTGGATGGACTCCTCCATCCTCCATTCTAATCTGGTGATGGCCTCTGACAACCCTGCCTGCTGTGCCTCTGCCCGTCTTTGGAGCTTCAACATCTCTCTGAGGGACAATTCCAGAGGCTCATTATCAGTCTCAGACTCAGCAGGAGCCTGACCTCCAGCAGTCCTCTAAGTGTCAGTGGCCTTGGCTGTGACTGTGTCTGCCAACTGTGAAGCAGTGTCTGTGCTGTGCTCACCAGATGGTGACCCCAAGCCTGCTCTAAAAGTAGGTCCCTCCAAGGTGTGTGTCTCTGCACTGGTGGAGAGTGTAGGTGAACGCAGTGATGGCTCTACATCTAGTGGATCCTTAGGGTCCTCATCCGAGGTGGCCTGGGGCTAGGGCTGATGGGCTGGCTGGCAGTGTGCCTCCTCTTGTTCTTGCAGGTGCCTGTAATAGAGGGAAGAGAAAATTATTGACCGGGTTGAATGATTGGCTGGATAGCCATCTACATTCAAAGGCACTCACAGGTTCGACCAGTGGGCAAAGACTAGTGGATGCGGCCTCACTGGCTTGTTGGGGGATGCCAGTCTTGCCTTTGGTGCAGGCACGATCTTGGTCCTCACCAGCTAGCTCTGCCACCTGCTATTCAAAGGGGGTGAGTGGCCTGAGCTCCAGCATCCCCCCTCCAGTCCGGGATCTCTCCCTGTTTTTGTGGGTAATTTTTTCCTGCACAACAACAGATGGACAGATTGTGAGTAGGACGGATACCAAAGGAGGTGATAAGCTTGCCTGACTTCTGTGTGTGCTGAGTGGGCTTACGTAAGCGCTGAAGACATTACTTGTACAGGATGTGACAAGAAATGAAGATCTAAACTTGTGTGTGAGAGAATCAGTGATGATATCCCTTGTGTTGGTAGTGTGTGAGATCCCTGTGGTCTGTAACACTGCAAACGCCTGATAACCTTATGAGAGTGTGAGTGGAGACTGAGGAGAAGTTTGACTTACCCTGGTGGTGCGGATGAGATCGTTCATCCTTTTTCTGCACTGGATAGTGGTACTCTTCTGGAGGTCGCTGGCACTGACAACCCTGGCGACCTCCTCCCAAGCCTCGGCGGTGAGGCTGGTGAACCTCCGGCTCCCAGCACAGGGATGAAGAACCTCCTGTTGCTCATCGACTGCCTGGAGGAGTGGATCCAGTGCCTTGTCGCTGAACTTGGGTGCACAGCATTTGTCTCTTCTCAGGGCCATCGCTCACCACAACAAGTCCTGGGCTGCAGAGAGTGACTGTGTGCATGGATGCAATTTAAATATGGTGCCCAAAATATGAGTCAATGAGCTAACAGTGCGCTGGATGAATCCCAGCTCACCCTGACACAAGATAAGGCATGTTACACGTTTATGCATATAGAATGAGCTAAAAAGCAGGACAATCGGTGCAACAACCGGCCAAGCCTTCTGGCAGGGGCCACACTGTCTTTTCTGCCCTCCACCGCACTTAGGGCAGAATTTTCTGCCTGCCGGGTGGGCGGCCCAACTCAATCTCCGGTGGGTGGGGAGACGATCCCCGCCGGAGAAGCGGGTCCCACCGCCATTTTACATGGGTGGGCCAATTAAGGCCCGCCCAGCGTGATGTCCGGCGGGTAAAGCTATGCGCTTCCTGTGCAGGCGGGGGAGGATCGCTGACACTTTTAAAAAGATTAAAATAGAAAAAGAAAATTCCCTAACATGTCCCCCTCATTTGACAATGTCATATGAGATGGGACATGTTCATAAATTACACTAAAACTTTATTAAACTTTTTAGAACCCTGCAAGAAACCTCATCCCACTGCTGGATGAGGTTTCATGTTTTCTCTATTTGCCGCCGGGGCTCCTGGCCAACCTGCCAACCTTAAGGTTGGACAGGCAGGTCCTTTAATTGTTTAAATGATCCTGTCAATGGCCTCAATTGGCTCGCAGCTGATTTTGGTGCGCCCCCGCCTTCTATTCTTTATATTATAAACAAGTGAAGAGAGCACTCAATAAAACACAACCTCGCCACGCTGTGTTAACTCAATGCTATTATAGTTACGCAGATCTTTACTGAGGCTTTTCCATGCCTGATTGATGCTATGCAATGACAAAGCTGAAAAAAAATATTTTTATTAAGAGCTTCCATTTCACTGTCACATGAGCAGGAACATGTTATGAATGAAATTCTAAAATTTTTATTTGCTGTTGGAAACCTCATCCCACCCATGGATGAGGTTTCCTAAAAATTCCAAAGGCCGCTTGGCCTTTTGCCTGCCCACCAGCCGTAAAGTCAACCGAAATATCGCGCGAGTGCGCGAATACATCGGGATGCTCGCCCAACGCCCAACGTCATTGTGCGTCATTTTGTGCTCATTCGGATCAGGCGCACGCCTGTCCGATGAGCACAATATTCTGCCCATGGAGTCGGGAAGACTCTGTGGATCTTTAAAATTGGCAGACATGTCCCTGATGTGGAAGTCCCACCCCAATTCCAACAGATCCAATTTTTGTCGATTGGGGGAAGGGGGAGGGGCATCATTCACACAGGAGGGAAACTCAAACTCAGCAGGGCCACTTGAACTTCGTGCTGAGTTCAAACCGACTCCATTTTCTGTTGGAAGGACCTTAACCCACTGTGTGGGAGTCACAAATTAATGCAGTAGATGTAAACGTTCTTGATGGGAAAATAAGGTCATATAACTGTTAGGATCTAAAGATTTTAAAATACCCTGCTCTTTACACTTAAAAAAAGACAGGCTGCAAAAGTTTTAATAAACCTTCTTGAGGAGAATTAAAAGCTTTGAATGGGTTTCTGAAACTGGACTTTTTTCACTATCAAATAGGGCAGGACCCGTTCGCTGATGGGTCACATGATGCAGAGATACGTCGGGACGCAGGCCCGACGTCACCCCGCATCATTTTGATTTTCAGTTCTACAGGCTATTAAGGCCATCAAAAAACTAATTAACTTGATTGATGGACCTGCTTGTCCAGCCTTAAGGTTGACAGGCAGGCCAGGAGCCCAGGCAGGCCTCGGAAAAAGCATGAAACCTCATCTGCGAACGGGACGAGGTTCTATGAGAGCTTTTAAATGTTTATCAAATGTTTAAATAAAAGTTAAGGACATGTCCCAACTCATGTGACAGTGTCACATGAGGGGACATGTCAGGGAAATTTTTTTATTACTTTTCTGTCAACTTTTTATTCGGAGCCGATCTCCCTGAGATCTGTGCGCTCTTTCACGCATATGCACGAAAGATCGCCCTCCCAGCTGAGGGAATCCACCCCCCCCCCAACCCGCACAGGGAATGCATAGCACTTCCTGGTGGACGTCATGCTGGGCGGGCCTTCATTGGCCCACCCACATAAAATGGCGCGCCCCACCCCCGACTGGGGACTCCAACTGGAAGGCCGGCCACCGCTCCCGCACTTCCCCCCCCCGATCGGGGGAAAATGTTCCCCTATGAGTGAGAGCTGTATTGGACTGTTAGAGGTTTTTTTTAAAATCTTCACATGGCTTCTGCAATCTGCCCATGTTGCATAATGGGTGAATGGCTATGAAAGTGGCTTGGAGGGTATAAAGAACCAAGGCAGGGGTGGGTGTGGAGGCATGAATTGTCATGGAGGGCATGAGGGGCCAAGGAGGGGTGGATAGGAGCATGAGTCAGTATTGAATTGACATGGAGGACATGAGGGACTAAGCGGGTGGGTGGGGGCATGAGTTGGAATTGATTTGGCATGGACAGGGCTATGATGGCTCATGGGGGTTGGGTGGGGCATAAATTGGCATTGAGCTGGCATGGAGGGTTTGAGGGGCCTGGTTTGTGGGGGGGGGGGGTGGTGCGGGGCAGTGGGGGTGGTGGGTGTGGCATGAGTTAACACTGAGGGTCTGAGAGGCTGCAAGTGTGCTTGAGGGGGTGGTGGTGAGAAAGTGTGAGGGATAAGGGCTAGAGGGCCTAACAGCTTCTGAAATAATTGGGATGAAGTCCCAGATAATTGAAGTAGTATTCGAACCAGCCCGCCTCAGCACTCGTCTGACCCCGCAACCACCTAGGCTCTGTTTCCAGTGTGGGCGGGCCCAACTCCATCCCACACCCTCTGACACGGAGTGAAAATTGTGCAATTTGGAGTACTTATTACTGAGGCGGATCTGGCAAGTCAAGAAGCTTCCCAACTCAAGCTACCCGCCTCAATAGCAAAAATGCAGCCCCATTTCTTTGCAAACCCACGTTCATCATTTGTGCGAAGATTTTAATTCTCAGTTTAACGTGTTCCTGTCTGTGGCTGTTGATAACTAAATTATTGAAGTTTGCCAACAGGCATGATGTTTCTTTTTCCTATTTTTTGTTGAATGATTAACGCTTACATACCTTGTTATAGTTAGTCTATGAAAAAAAATATTTGTTTCAAGCACTAGATCCAGTACTATGTTTGTGAATTTATTAGGTGACAGCAGTTATACTTGTATTTATTTCCTTGGAGTAGTTTGGGTGTTTTATTCTGCTGCTTTATTGGCCTGGATTGTATTCTCAGTGGTGAAGGAACAGCACTCACTGTTCATCTTGTTAACAACTGCCCACAGACACATTATGGGTTTGTCAGTGGGGATTTCTTCTAATCCAACATCTTTTCCAGCACAGCAGGGTAAGTGTGCTGCGTGTGAGCAGAGAAAGCAATGGCGTGGTTCTTCAACCAATCTGATTGAATGAAGTATCATCACTGAAATAGGCAGAGACCAAACCAGGAAGTATAAAGCAGAACATATAAATGAGATTTAGATGATGTAGAGAAAGAAAAATAAAGATTGTGAAATAAATGTGGAATTAAGGGAGAGCGATTAAAGAGACAGAATGAGAAATGACAAAATTGTTTGTTTTTTTTTAGAAATCTCCAACAATCGTTTTCTTTGTGGGAACGAAGTTCCACGCTTGCAAAATTATTTTTTCATGGTCGGAGAGGTTGTTCAACAATAATTATAACTTATCAAGCCACTAAACACTCAATAACTTGTGAAGGCACCAGCCCTAACTTTATGAGCTATTTTTAGTGCCGAACTGGTGAACAAATACCTCAAGTTCATGCCAATGCACTGATTTCAATGTGAAGTCTATTGGCAAAGACTGCAAGAGCTCACCTTGTAGAGGTTCAGGGTGTCTCTGACAGTAACTTCTTGATTTCCACAAATAACTACACATGTACTCCAGAAGTTGCTGTAAGTTTTCTCCCATTTTAACAATGAGCACTGATAGCCTTACCATTATCCTCATTGCAAATTCTAGACCAAATTATTTGTTTTTGTCTGTCGTTTTAAGCTTAATGAAAATGGTGAAACATTATAATATGTCTGTCTGTTGGCAATTTGTCATTTACAATATTTGGACTTTTTTCTTGCTTCTTCAATTTGATTCTGCTTTTGGTTGATGGGGATAGGTTGAAAAATGTGTACTCAATGAGAACACAGTTATTACAAAGTTACCTAGGAGGATTTAAGATAGATTTTAGATGGGAATGAGAATTTGTTCATTATGTCAGCGAGATTGGAAATGTATTGCATTACTATTCATTGAATTGTTAGACGGGGAAACGTGTTTGCTTGGAATGACTTCATATACACAACCCTTAAATTGTATTGAAGCTATTTTCTTCTGACGCAGCCAAGACATAGTCAGCATCCATGTAATTATCAGATTAGTCAACTAAAGAGCACAATATTCTGAATAAGTGATGGAGGATTTACCATCAATTTATTTTGTGTCAATCACAGTACTCAAACAGAATTTCCCCTCAGTGATTTCACTGTGGATATTCTCACATAGAACTATGGGATCTACTTGGGGTCATCTTATATGTAACTCATTGCATTATATGGTACAGTTCATTCCAGGCAGCACACTATTCTGGCCCTAACCTGGCCCTACTCTGCTGTTTTCTTTGAACTCTCTAACACCAGTCACTGTTCTATTTTTACCCAAGTCTATGTTTCCTATCTATGCTTGGAATATTCATCCCACATTTCCTATTTTTCAGGAGTCACAACTATTGATTTTCACTAGTTCATTGTTTTTCATTCTTTGAAATCTACATATCAACTGTTGATAAGGAAGAGAGCAGTACTGAATAATTCTACCTGTACCATAAGTATTTTATTTATTTTACCAATTTATAATTGTTTTCAAAAACATGTTATTTTTCAACAAAAATGATTACTCAAGCATAGCTGGTATCACTGAAGGCTGAAACATAGGGCATGATTTTCTGCCCCCGCCCGCCTCCAGAACTGTCCAGTCCTGCTGAAAGTCAATGGACTTTTGTCTGGGCTGCCAGATCTCCCATGGCAGGTCCACGACGGGGCCAGAAAATCCTGGCCATAGAATCATAGAAAAGTACAACACAAAAGGGGGCCATTCAGTCCATCTAGCCTGTGCTAGCTATTTTGCAGAACAACTCAGCCCCACTCTTTGGGTGCAATCATTCCAGATTTGCACTAAGTGCTGCAGCGGCCATAAAAAAAGACATTTTACTCGTCGACTGCAAGGGCATGTTTTTGCACCATATTGTCCCCTTCCTGCCTCATAAACTATGCAGTCATTGGAAACATGCCAGATCACTGGCAGACAGCCTCCGATTTTCCCACCATGCCATTACCGCATTGCTTCCTCACACTGGACGCACAGTTCTCAATGCTCAGGAGTCATGCAGCCCAAGACTGCTCCAGTGAAGACACAGCCACAAAAGCCAAGAAGAGTGCAGCCCCCAATTCAGTAACGCACCCCTCAGACACTTTCTGGATGCCATGGAGGCCCGCCACGATGGACTCTACCCCCACTCTGACCGCAGGAGGCCCATCAGTCTCACCACTCCAGCTTGGGAGGTGGTCAGTGTCAACGCAGCATACAAGAGGCCGACCATCCGGTGCAGAAAACGGATGAATGATCTAAGTCAACCATCTCATCAATCTCAACTCACCCACTCACAAGCCCATCACACATTCACTGGCATCTCACTCACTGCCAGCTCAAGCACATCACTACTCACTCTCTCACACACATCTTCACATCTCCAACTGGCCTCATCTCCTATGGAGACAGCCTCCTCATCCCGTCCATAGCTCCACTCAGCCCACACGCACGCCTGCCATCCTTCTCATTTGGCCTGGCATGTGCCTTGCTCACACTCTCTCCATCTGTCTTTATGCAGGTCAATATCACTCACAATCAACGTGAGAGGTCCCAGACCGGGAGTGGCATGCTGGACATCAGGGCCCTCACTGTGTTCGAGAGTCACTTGTTGGAGCTGGCTGGAGAGGACGTGGACCATTCCTGCAGCGACGATGAGGTCGGCAGCAAACACCCACTTGAGGATCCTGCACCACAATGTCCCTCTCTCAATGTTACTCAGAGTCCACTGTTCTGTGTTCAACGTGGCTGCCAAGCACTAATAATCTCTGCCCTAGGCACATCTGACACGTCGCCCTCAGGCAATCTTGACCCCGACCCTAGTGCTGAGAGAACCTCAGAACCCTGAGGGCAGCACCGTTGGAGACCCGTCACAACGCTCACCCACCAGCACAGCAGCAGAAACCTCGGTGGGACCTAGATGTAGAGCAGCCTTGGGATCACAATCTGGTGAGAACAGCACACAATCTGTTCCACAGCAGGCTGTGGCAGGGACATCTGAGGTCACTGGCATTCAGAGGACTGCTGGAGGCGAGGAATCTGCTGAGTCTGAATCAGATGACAAGCCTCTGGACTCAGTCTCAATCAGTTGCTGGAACTGCAAAGACAATCATGGGAACATCAGGAAGAATGTCTAGTGCACTCCTCAGATTGCAAGTGATGATAGAGGAGTCCTTCCACCTTCAGGCTGAGGTGGTAGCGCCGGCATGCCGATACACCGAGGTCAACACTGGCAGGATGGTGGCCGCCATGGAGATCTTGGTCAAGGACATCAGTCCTGCACTGCTGCACGGGCTGAACTCCATCACTGGAGCTGGCCTCCAAGAATGTCAACACAAGAGTGTTGCGGGGCAGCTCGGTTTCATTCCAGCTTCCTTTTCTCCTCAAGGAGTCAGCCAGGGGCCGTCGGGCCCCCATAGGGAGGAGGACTAGCAGCTTGAAACCCCGGGGCCATCCACCCAGGTAGCTCCAGGAATGTCTGGCCCATTCAAGTCCCCTCTTCCTGTGACACCCACAGTTCTTGCTCCACAGGCCAACGAGGGTGCAGTTGGCCCACTGCAGGACACCCAAAGCAGGCTGGGACCCTCCAGGTCTTGGACCTCCAGGGGGCACACGCAGACTGCCTCCACTTCCGCTATGAATGTCGGGGGAGCACGAAGACATAGCGGCAGGGTTAGGGAGATTAAGAAGATGTAGTTGCACAGCGTGGACACGGGTGTTAATCACTTATACATAATGTTCACTATTGTAAATGAACTCCCAGTATGCTTCTTTGCCAGTGGCTCCTTGTGATGATGAGCAGTGTTCGTGTCATTCAGATGGGAAACGTTGGTTCCTGCACAAGATAAAGGCAGGTGTCTCAGTCCAGGGCCTCTTCCCTGTACAGCGTGTAACCTTCAGACCAAAGTGATGGTCTGGCTTCACACTCACTGGACACATTAGTGATGCCTGCACCTCGATGGTGCTTGTCATTGCTGCCATTGCTGTCGTGGACAGGCGTCACAGAGTTCCGTCATTCTCTCTGTGTGCTCTCAGCACCTTTGAAGTGGGGCTGGCACCCCCATCTCTTCAGCATCTGTGTCCGGTGACACTGTGCTCCTGAAGGGGTCAGGTGCGGAAGGCTGACAAAGGATCAGGTGCATTTGAAGTTTCACAGCTGCGTCTCCAAGGTGTGACACTGATCACTGAGGGTATGTGCTCTGCCATCAGCCATACAGGAGTCAAATGTTCATAGATGCAAGTTAAGGATGCCAGGACAGTCCTCACTGCGTCTTGTCATCATCCTCCATGAATCTTGTGGCTATTATCCCAAGCGTGCCTGCCTCGTCTAGCCAGTGCGATGGCCTCATCACCGGCATCCTCGCCTTTGAGGATCTCATCATCATCATTACCTTCAACTGTCTCCTCATTGGAGGATAGGTGTAGCTCTTCCATCTCCTCCTCAGCCAGATCCTCCCCCCATTGCAGCACCAGGATGTGTAATGCTCAGCAAGCTACGATGATGCGCGACACCCTCTGGTGACTGTATTGCAGTGCTCCACTGGACCTGTTGAGGCATCAGAACCTCTTTTTCAATATGCCTATCATATGCTCCACCAAAATCCGGGTCATGACATGAGCCTTGTTAAACTGTCGCTCTGCTGCAGTCTGAGGCCACCTCATGGGTATCATCAGCCACATCTTCTGTGAGTAGCCCTTGTCCCCGAGGAGCCAACCCTGCAGCCTCTGTGGACCCTGGAAGATGTAAGGTATCTGAGACCTGCTAAGAATGTAGGGGTCATGGATGCTCCCTGGGAATTGTGTGCAAACCTGTAGGATACTTTTGTGGTGGTCGCAGACCAGCTGAACATTGAGTGAGTGGAAGTCCTTGCAGTTGATGTAGTTGACTGCTTGTTACCATGGAGATCTGAGTGCCACATGAGTGCAGTCAATTACATCCTGAACCTGTAGAAAACCAGAGATCTGCACAAATCCCAGTACCCTTGCTTCCTGGCTTTCCTGATCCCAGGCAAAATGTACAAAGTTCTATGCCTTTGTGAAGATGGCATCCTGGATACACTTGTGCGTGGAGGCTTGTGAGATTCTGCACAGGTCACTTGTGGAGCCCTGGAAGGGGCCACTGGCGTAAAAATTGAGCACCATGGTCACTTTCACGGCCACTGGCAGTGGATGCCCTCCATGTCCCCGTGGCACCAAATCCTGCAGCAGGTGGCATATATGTGACCGACCAGTTCCCTAGACATGCGCAGTCTTTGGTGACACTGGTTCTCAGTCAACTGCAGGAATGACAGGCACCGTCTATAGACACTGGATCTAGTGAGGTGTTGACGAGCGATGGCTCTCTATGGATCTTCAGCTGGGTGCGCAGCAGGCCCTGTTGCCCCTTCATCTTGAGGGAAGTGCTCCTCCTTTTGCCGAGCCAGGAGCCTCTGCCGCTCTCTTCTTCTCTGCTCCCTGTAAGCCATGATGCATACCGCTAAATCACCAGGCTCCATGGTCCTGATGTTCTCCTCTGGCAGGATCAAAGAGAGGTGCGTGGATTAGCATATGTGTCCTAAGAACCGCTCTTGGTTAAGTCTGAATGCCCCTTCACACATGCAGGAGATTGCTAGCCACCACTTGGATGGCCATTGTGTAGTACACTTCATAGCTGTCTGAAACCCCACCCACATCTGCCCCACTCCACTTGACCAATTGGTGGCATCTTCGCCCATTGGACTGCATGCTGTGCTCTCAGCTCAGGCGCAGGCATTCTCCTAACCCGCACTGCAAGGCTGCATTGTTAGCTTGTTAGCCCACGAGGGATACTGGTCCAAACCTTAATAAAGATGTTGCAAGGGGCTCTGAGCACCTCCACCAGTGACTGTGCCAAGGCCACCTTTCGCAAGGGGATTGCACAACTTGCCCAGTGGGCCAATTGTTCTGCTGCCCCCTAAAATGCACATTAATTTGCAGTCTGCGCCCAAGGGGTGAAAAGTTCTGGAGCATTTGGTGGCACTTTCATGCTTTTGCGTTGCTTGAGTGGGCTGAAAAGCTTCAGAGGCCCGACTCCAAGCATGTCAATGGAGCTCCTGCTGAACGGTCCCAGCTGCAGAAGAATGCTCAATTTTGCAAAGCTTTTCCAAGTGCCTGGCCACTTCCCTCAACCCCCCCCAATACCAGCATACTTGAGTACTTCCTTCAGTCTATGCTGCCTTGCCCCCCCAACCCAACACCCTCCCGCCCACCCCAGGCTTCATCCGCACTGGAGCCCTTGGCCCAGCACGGCATTGAAAGCAAGGCAGGAAAAGGGACTTGCCTGTACCCCCTGAATGCATGGCGCCTCTTCCTTGATATCCTATGGGTGATGCTCGTGAGCGCTGCGCAATGTTGTGTGCACTCACCTCCAAGTTCCCCTCGAAGTTCAGCTCACCAGGTGCACGTCTTTTAAAGGCAGTCATGAAAACACACCATTCTGAAGTCACGCCCATGTGAGCTTTAAATTTGACGTGGGGGGATGATTCTGGCACAATAATGAGATGCAAATGCATTAAAATTAAGTCCCCGATGTTGGACATCTGGAAACACAGCCCGCCATTGTGGGCAGAGCTGGTGATCGTGAATCATCATGACAGTGTGAAACTGATTTTTGGCCTTCTTGCCATATTGTCCTTTCACGCCTGACATGACGCCCACCACCAACAGGACCAGACAATTCCGCCCTTCATCTCATTGCCCGTATCCTAAACTTTTTCTCCTTCATTCAATTATTCAATTTCCTTTTGATTGCCAAGTTTGAATCTTTTTCCACCATTCTATCAGACAGTGCCTTCCAAATCCTCACCACTCGCTGTATAAAAATGTTTTTTCTCATGTTGCCTCTGGTACTTTTACCAATCAACTTAAATCTGTGCCTGCTAGCTATCAGTCCTTCAGCCATTGGAGACATTTTCTCTTTATTTATTCCAATTAAGCCCTTCATTATTTTAAACAGGTCTATTGAATCTCCTCTTGGCTTTCTCTGTTCTGAGGAGAACAACCCCAGATTATCCGGTCTATCCATGCAGCTGTACTTCCTCATTCCTGGAACCAGTCTTCTGCACCTTTTCCAAAGCCTTCACATCCTTCAGAAAGTGTCGTGTCCTTACTTAGACAAAATAGGCTGAATTATATAGGGCGCCAAATTCCCAACTGCCTGGCTAAAGTCGGGGGAAGTCCGCCAAGGGGAACACCGAATAACCTGCAGCTATTTAACAGCTGGTTGGAGGCAGAACTTCCGTCCTTCTGGATCAGGAAGTCCCACCTCAGGGAGTTGCCGGCCAATCTCCAGTAACAGCAGCGCCACTGAGAGTGGTGGCCACTGCTAAGACTGCACTCAGGTCTTGAGGAGACGAGCTGCTGCTGAATCCAGCCCAGCGGGTGAGTCAGGAGTCTCCCTCGATGCCAAGCTGGCAGATCCTGCTGAGGGGGATAGGGGCCAGAGTTTGAGAGACCATGGGGGAGAGGAACCTGAGCGGGTAACACCTTGAGGGGGGGGGTCCTCCAATGAATTCAGGGGGTCCAACGAGGAGGGACATTACACCGCCCACTAGCAGCTGGCACAGGGAAACCTTCCAGGCTGGGCACTTGGCATGGGCCTCTCCCAGTGCTGGTTAAATCCTGGCAGTGACTGGGTGAGGCCCTTAAGAAGGCATTAAGTGGGCATTAACCACCCACATACTCATCAATCGACTCACTGCCAGGCGGGCCACTTGTACCAACCCCAATATTGCTAAAATTGGGGTGGGAGCAGGAACAGGTGGGTAGAAGGCAGGCAGGCAGTCTGCTAGATTTTACACGCCCCACTCTGCCTTCAAACCCACCAGCAGGAGAGCATATAATTCAGCCCAATACTCCAGCAGGGATTGAGTTAGTGTTTTATACAGTTTCAGCATACCTTCCTGGCTTTTGCCTCTATTTACAAAGCCCAGGATCCCAAAAGCTTTATTAGCTGCTTTCTTAACTTATTTTGCCAATTTTCAAGATATGTGCACATACATGCTCAGGTCTCTCTTTTCCTGCAACTCCTTCAAAATTGTACCATTTAACTTGTATTTCCCCTCCTTGCTCTTCCTTCCAAATTGTATCACCTCATGCTTTTTGTATTGCATTTCGTCTGCCATTTGCCTTGCCCATTCCATCAGTCTGTTTATGTCTTCTTCAGGTCTATTACTGTCTTCCACACTACTTACTTCAACTTTCATGTCATATGCAAATTTAAAAATTGTACCCCATACTCACCAAGTCCAAGTCATTAATATAAATCAACAACAATGGCCTCCCTAGTAGTGAACCTAGAGAACACCAGTGTATGCCTCCTCCACTCCTCAAATCAGCCATTCACCACAACTATCCTTTCTATCTCTTAGCCAATTTTGTACCCATACTGGCACTTTCATCCCTTGAGCTGCAATTTTGCTAACGAGTTCCAGCTATATTACCTAGCCTTCCTTCCCCAAACAAAGAGTTGAGGAATGAATGCCCTCATGCCCTACCTATGCTCCCAATAGCAGCTGCGGGCTCCCTTCCTGTGGCTACCGCCTGCTCCCTGACTGAATTGAAGCCAAACCTGACAATCAGGTTAGCTTCCATGCAGAAATTCTGTTTAAATAGTAAAACTCCACAGCATGTCCATGCAGAAATCCTGTTTAAATAGTAAAACTCCACAGCGTGTGGGGAAAGTGGACTTCAGGATTTCCTGACCAAAGTTCCTTCCCCAGAAGACCACCAGTGCTTACACGGCCCGTCCCAGTCAATCTCTGTGCCTTTGTCTTTCAAAATGAAAAAAGCTTCTCTTTCAGAATTCCTAAAATGGTACTTTACCATGATGAGTATTTCTCATTGAATTTATGTTTATAAAATATAGCTATAATTTGATAAACATTACAATGTGCTATTATCAGTAAAGATATTAGTTAATATATTTGATAAAATCTGATCTATTTTATTATTCATCATTCTGAAATGGGCTTGATTTTGTACAGTAAGATGACATTTAATAAAATAAAAACAATATTGTAAATGCATTCTATAGCCAAAACAGTAGGATACAATTTAGACAAAGCCATGGCCAAATCCTGTCCAGCTCTGGACACTGGCGCAAAAGAAACATTCAAGCCAAGGAAGCAATTCCTAGAGAGCTGCACATAACTGATCTCTAGCATCAAAGAACTGCAGAAGGCAATGTCAAACTACTGCAGTAATTTGCCAAGATCCATGATCCATAATCATGGATCAATCCAGTTGATGATTGTCAATGCTCTCTTAGGGCATGGTACCTGATGGGGTGGGGGGAAGCATCAAAGAATTCAGAAAAGAATGGAGAAACTTTGGCTTTACAGGTTTCAGAGGAGGCAGTTGAGTAGATCTGAAATATTACTTCAAGCTAAACCATGTGCATGACAAGAGAGCAGCAGTTCAAATTATTTTAAAGCAAATTTAAGGCTGATGAAAGGAAGTTCAATACTTGAAATGGACATCCTGGCATGGTGAAGGTAGTGAAAACACCGGAATTGTTTTCGAAGCAGTTAATTGCCATGAGGGGGATCTGTCGTACATTTTTAGATGGGTGAAATTGGTCACACAGCTGCCCTCATCTTTATCTATCTTGCAAAGTAGAATCACTATTAACCTTCAAGTCATACTCTTCTGGAAAAGCATTTTACAGGGAGAAAAATAGTACCTGAATAGTTGAGGAGACGGTCAACTTATGGGGAGTTTGGAAAATCATTGAAAGGGAAGTAGCTATTTTTAAAAATGAAGATTGTATCAGAAAACATAAATCACATTGATCCAACAATCTTCTCCTGCAAAAAGATACAAATTCAGAAATTTCCCCATGCTCACAAGTTTAGTAACTGCCTCCCTACTCATCTCAAAGCATGTGCAGGCTTGATCGCTGAAAATGAGTTTGGTGTTAAATGGAGCTGCCTTTTCATTGCTTTTGGAGAGAATAGCTGTAGCCTGAAGAATAATTGGAAGTTGCCTTTTCTTCTTTTACGGATTTGAGGTTTTTTTAATAAATTAGACCAGCCTCCTTCTCTCCAAAGTCAGTTTAATTATATATGTTGTGAATAGGTTTTTTTTTTAATAACAGTAATAGACCCATAAATCAGTTTTTCCCTTCTCCCTCCTCCCATTGTCTGGTAGGTTAAGTGGCAGTACTGATTGTGAGCCTAACACATCTGTGTCTACACCACACACTTCCGAGGATTGCAGAATAGGAACAAGCAGCCACAGCTCCCTCATGCTGCTTCCAATTAGAATATTTTCCCTGGTGAATTAACAAGAGTGCAATTCTTGCTTAATTAAATCTTTTTCAACAATTATCCAATTCATGAGAATATATAGGTTAATAATGAAATAGTCATTAAGAATCTGGAATGTTAAAATTTTCATAAGACCTTGGGTTCAGATGGAATGCATCTTGCACTTTTAAAAATGAGGATTGAAACTATAGAGGTTATTTTTACAATTCTGAATACACAGAAATACATAGAAGTTACAACACAGAATCATGTCATTTAGCCTAACTAATCCACATTGCATTTACGTTCCATGCAAGCAGACCCATAATAAAATCTACTCAAACTATACCTATTTGCCTCTAACCCATTCTACTTTGTCCACCTATAAAATTTAATCTTGAATGTAGATTTTGTTTATGCCTCAGTCATTAACCCTGAAAATGAATTCTGAAACTTCGCAATTCCATTTATAAAGAAGTTTCTCCTGTCCTTTGTTCTAAATTGTTTACATTTAATTTTATGCTAATGGCCCTTTGACCAGTCAACCACTGGAAGCAGTCTGCTTCTATCTAGCCTGCCCCATCCTTCCTAAAGTTTCAGCATTTCTCCTGTATCAAGTTTCAAAAGTGTACAGGACTGGTGAGACAGATGCTGAGGTACTCCTTGCTGACTTCAAGGCTTGTGTACAAACTAGTCACTTCCAAGCACAAGTAGACTTCCCTCTCTGAACTGAGCATGATCAGGAGAATGAGCAGAGGCCAAGCAGGAAAAGATGATTTACTATGAGTGGAGAAGAAAGAGGAGGATGAGGAAGAGAAGGAACTGGAAGATGGAAAAGAGAAAGGAAGTTTGAAACCTAGACAGTCTCTTTCTGCCCAGGCTGAACGTGAAAAACTAATTCAAGTGCAATATTGGTAACCTCAATCCCAATTCCCTATTTACCAATATTCACACGCCCCTTGGGTTGAATTTTTGTCTTCTAATACTGAGAAACCCTGTGTGTCAGGAGGACCAAATGGAATATGTGCAGGGCTGTATTTTCATAATTACCCTCCAATTCCCACTGCCCGCCATTTTCCTGGGTCGGGAAGGTGACCACATAAAGTGATGTTGGGTTTACTATTTAAATTCACATTCAATTTTCCCTATTTTTGTGGAGGTAAGTGGGTTCCTGAAGGCTGTGGGAACCTTCCCAGGTAAATCAGTTTATGGACCTGTTGTGGAGTCAGGAGCCCTTTGACAGATAAGTCTAAAAGCTCCTGCCAGCTTCAAGAGTTATAATATGATGCTGTTTGATAAAGTAAGTACATTATTAATGCAGTGGTTGATCACAGGGCACTATCCTTAAAAGGTAAGAGACCCTTAAATTGACTAGCACTGTAAGGATTCAGATGCATTAGAATACTTTATTCAGTGGATGAAGCCCTCCTCTGCATTCTACAGTATGGAGAATCAGATATCAATGCCTGTAGAGGACCCTGCAGTTTGATTTTCACATTGATTTAATGTCCTGACATCTGGTGAGTCTTTGAAGCACTCTTCCAGTATTTGCTAGGTACAGAACCTGTGAGCCATATAATTACACTGGCAAGTCTTTGAAATGCTCATGAAGTTAAAAAGAAAATAGCCATTCAAAATTTGCTTTGAAAACAAATGCACCTCTTACAATTACATAAAACTGTCAATCAGATGCAGGCAGTGAAAGTTTAATTGAAAAAAAAATGTTTCATCCACATAAATTCTCCTAACATCATCCAAATAAACAGGCATAGGAGATCATCTTAAAGAAAGATAAATGTATGCCAAGCACATAAAACTGTCAATCAAACAAAGCTATCCATACACTTTATGTAAACAACCCCTTACAGGCTGAATCCATTAATGAGCCTTGGAGCTCACCCAATTATTCATAACGAGGCCATCTGGCAAAACAGATGTCTGCCCATTTGTTCAGCCTGCTTTTGTTGATACAGTTGGCAGATGGCCACAATCCACATGGTCCCTTCATTCAAGTCATTAATATATATTGTAAATAGTTGATGCCCTAGTACTGATCCCAGTGGCACTCCACTAGCTACCATTTCCAGACTTGTAAATGACCCATTTATCATAACTCTTTGTTTCCCGTTAAGTAGTCAAACCTCTATCCATGCTAATATGTTACCCCAACATCATCAGCTCTTCAGTAATAATCTTTTATGTGGTACCTTATTGAATGACTTTTTGGAAACCCCAATACAGCATATCTGCTGGTTAACCTTTGTCCATATCCTCAAAAAACTAATAAATCTGTCAGATATGATTTCCGTTTCATGAAACTATGTTGACTCTGCATGATTATATTATGATTTTCCAAACATCCTGCTGCTACTTCCTTAATAATGAATTCCAGCATTTTCCCAATGACAAATGTTAGGCCAACTGTGCTGTAGTTTCCTGCTTTCTGTCTCCCTCCATGAATAGAGTCATTATTGTGGTTTTCCAGTCCACTGGGATCTTTCCAGAACCTAAGGTATTTTGGAAGATTCCAGCCAATGTATCCACTACCTCTGGAGCCACTTCTTTTAAGACCCTAGGAAACAAACCATCAGATTCAGGGGACTTGTCAGCCTTTCGTACCCTGGGTTTTCATAGTTTTTTTTTCTCTAGTGATCATGATTGTTTTAAATTCCTCCTTCCCTTTTGCCGCTTGATTTTCTACTATTTTGGGAATGTTTTTATATCTTCTACCATGAAGACAGATACAAAACATTTGTTCAAAGGCTCTGCTATTTCTTTGTTTCTCATTATTAATTTCCCAGTCTCATCCTCTAACAGACTTTAGCCACTCTCTTCCTTTCTATATATTTTAGAAGCTCTTACTTTCTGTTTTTATATTTCTTGCTAGCTTACTGTCATGTTATCCTTTGCTAGTTTATACATTTTTCTTAATCTCCTGGCCTACCATTCATCTTTGTAACATTGTACATTTTTTCTTTCAATATGATGCCATCCTGAACTTTCTTAGTTAGCCATGGATGGTCATCCTTCCCATAGAGTATTTCTTTCTCAATGAGATATATCTTGTTGAGAGTTATGGGATATCTCCTTAAACTTCTAATACTGCTTATCTATCATCTTATCTTTTAACCTATTTTCCCAGTCCACTGTAGCCAATTCTGTCTTCATTCCTTTGTAATTTCCATTACTTATTTAAGTTTAAGAGACTAGTTTCAGGCCTAAGTTTCTCACCCTCAAACTGAATGTCAAATTCTATCATGTTGCGATAACTCTTATCTAGGGGATCCTTAACTATGAGACCGTTAATTAATCATGTGTCATTACACATTACCTGGTCCAAAATAGCCTGTTCCCTGGTTGGTTCAGAGCATATTGTTTTCAAGCTTCTCAATTCACCAAGTATTTTGTTGTGCACACCCAACAATTTTCTTCTGTGCCCTGGCTCATCAAAGTCCTCATCAGAGCTCTCAGCAGAGCCCGTGTGCAACCTTGCTCTCCAAGAAGCTGGAACATGCACTATCCTCAATCCCTGCTCTAGCAGGAGTGCACACCTGCCTTGTGCCTAAGCATGTGCAGAACTCACCTCTGTGTTATCCTTTAAGATAAGCCCAATGTCAGTATCTGTGCAGGTGGCTGTGAGTGGGAAATCAAGTGACAGTTCTTGTCTTCATCACCATTTTCTTCTTGCTCTTCTTCCACTAGGAAGGTTGCAGTTCTTGGGTAACTGAAAGGAAAAGAGGACAAGGGTAAGGTTGTGGTGAGGGGGGAGGAGAAGTTGCATGCTAACACCATCTGCAAGTTGCAAGTCAGAAGAGATCGTGGGATGAGGGAGAGTGCAATGTTGGGAGGAAGAATAGGGATGAGGTTACTATCTACTTCAATTAATTCAGCCCTGCTGGTAGCCATGGACACAGCAATGGCCCTTCCTATAATTGCACTGTCTCCTCCACTGGGAGTTAGGACATGCAACCACCCCTCTCCCCTTCTAATTAGTTTCTATTGTTTCAGGTTGTGCCACATTCTTCTATAAGGGAGAGGGAAGTGTGCCAGAGAGTATTGTACAATCTATGTGAGTAATGTGGCTGTATTGATTGAATAACTGGTAATGTATGCAAGAAGCGAGATGTGGATGTGAAGCTTGCAATAGTGCTAAGCGAGTGAGGCTGAGGTGATGCATGTTAATATTAAGGATGAGCCCTGATTTACCAAGGTTTTTGGTAGGTGAATGATTAGAGTGTGGTGAATTGATACTGGTCAAGGCTAATGGCGCAATTGGCAGGATATGCATTTGAAGTGGCATTTACCGACTTTGACCACGCATGAACTTCTTGCGGTACTGCATCCAAGTCCTTGGGGCTACTGTCCTGACATTGACCTCCATGACTATTTGCTTCCACTGACTTCTCAGCATGTGTGGAGGACCTCCTGCCCCACTGCAATACACCTGTCTTCCTTTTCACCTTCTCTGTAATGAATTCCAGTGCAGCATCCAAAAATCTTGGCCCAGGTATCACAGAAGCGCAGAATTTTAACGGCCAATCGTTAAAGTAGAAAAAGTTACAGAAAAAAAATCTGCAAATTATCAGATTGTAGTGTGCAACTGGAGGAGGCCATTCGACCCATCATGTCTGCACCGGCCCTCCAAATGAGCATTATGACCTAGTGCCATTGCCCTGCCTTTTCCCTGTACCCCTGCACATTGTTTCTATTCAAATAATCATCTAATGTCTTCTTGAATGCCTTAATTGAACCTGCCTCCACCACACTTCTAGGCAGTGCTTTCCAGACCTGAACCACTTGCTGTGTGAGAAAGTTTTTTCTCATGTCACATTTGCTTCTTTTGCAAATCACTTTAAATCTGTGCCCTCTGTCATAGCCAGTTGCTGTTGATTGTTGCATAGCATTATTCCCAATGATCTCAGCACCTCCAACAACCAAAATGCACATTCCCTTCAAGAGGTACAAGTTAGCTTTCAGCAGTGCAGGCTAGCTGTAAACAGTGCTTGCAAATAACGATATTCGGGCTCCCCGCTGATGTGTGCAGCCATTGAATAGCATGCTTAGCTCTGGCTGCACATAGAAACCATTATGATGAGCAGACAGCTTGAAGTTGATGTGCTGCCTGCATTATATTGAATGGGCATGTGTAATCATGCATCATGATCATGCATCATGATCCCAGCATCTGTTTGCGGGAGCTACCCAATTTAACTCCCCTCTTCTTCATGATGTGCCTCCTTCGCATCAAGAATTTAAAAATTGCTAAGTAGAACATTTAAAAAATAAAGCCAAGCCCCATCAGCACATGCTACGCCAAATTGGAGCCCAAGGCACTGTGCCACCCTATTAGCTGGGGGAAAGCAGAAGGAAAAACAGGTCAAATCTGTGTAAGATAGTAGTAATCCCACAACCTAAAGCTTGTAAAGAATGAAATAAAGAATACTAGCACAGGATGGAGTTCAGAAGTAGAAAAAAGACTGTTTTGCTTGATGCTCAAGAGAGGAGCAATGCTCCAGTCAATACCTTGATTATACACATAAAAGGTCTTTTACCCATCTCCTTCTTGCAGATATATCTCTTTTAAGTTGCACACTACAATCTGACAATTTGCAGATGTTTTTTTCTGTAACTTTTTCTCCTTTAAAAGGGCATCACCTAGCATTCATTCCTTGTAAGTGCAGTATTGCAAATAATGGTAGGCCTGAGGGGAACCGAGTACAATAGCCATCCCTTTTGTTTTTGAGGAGCCCTGAGGAGCTCTCCTGCTCTTCCCAGTCCCACAAAAATAACTAAAATCTTACTTTCTGTGTTCCTCTTTGGCTGGAACTCAAGCTGAAACTGTACAGAACATGCACAGTGCATGCTTTCCATGTTTGTGTCTCAAATAGCAGTTAGGGTGTTACATATATCATCAGACCCCAGTTTTCATATTATAAGGGCCTACCACCTGTGGTCAAGTGGCCATCTGGCTGCCCAGCAGTAAACCCATGGCAATGTAGTATTGGCCACTCCATCAGTGGGAATGGGTTGAAAGCTTTGTTGTGCCATATTTGGGATGCTAGCAACCCATTTCTGCAGGACAGAAAGCCTCAAAATCTCCTCCTTAGCATTAATAAGCGTTAGGTAAAAGCTTTGATGACAGCCTCGAAACAAGGGGTGGAATTTAAAGGAGGGGAGGGGCACACCATTTGTTGCCCCTCCAGAAGAAATGTTGGTGCCACACCAATCAACATTCAAACAAGGCCGGCCCGCAACCATAACAGGCTCTGGGCGGCCTTGAAAAGGCGAGGGTCGGACTTCTACATCTCAGTGGGAGCAAGACCCACCCTCGAGAGCTGCCAGCCAATCTGATCGGCCAACAGCTCTAGTAGGCCCAGCAACGCCAGAACGAAGTTTAGGGACTGCTGGGACTGCAAGTAGGCCCCGGGATAAAGATAGCCAGGGCTGCCAGACCTAGTTAAATCTGGGACTTTGGACGAGGAGGAATCTGGTGGTAAGGGGGGTTGGGGCGGGTTTTGGAGGCCAGGAGGGAGGAAACAAAAAGGGGGTAACATCTTGGGGTGCTCTCGTGTGCACAGGGCACCCCATGCATAATGTACCCCAACCCTTCCTTCCTACCTTTTCAACAAAGTAGTTTAAAAAACAGCCTTCTGATTCCCACCCGCCTGCCGACGCCAATTGTATTATGGCGTGAGCAGTGTAATATTTGGGTCATCTGGTTTGTTGAGCTCAACTGCCCATTAATTTTATTTTTTAAATGGCAGGTAAGCTATTGATTTCAGTGCCCATCCAACTACGGGGAACAGGTGGAGGGGTAGACCGGAAGGCGGTGGGCTAGCCACCTGTCATATTTTCCGTGGCACCACTGAAAACATGCCCAGCAGCGGGGGAGGGCTGTGAAAAACAGCCCAAGGCCTCTTTAAACTCCTTTTTGCATTTTGAATGTTATTATCAATGAAGGATATTTCCATATTTCCATAATTTTCAAACAGCAGTATTGTTAATGGATGACAGTCAGTGATGTAAATCATGGCAAAAAAAATCTGGCTATAAAATAATTTCAATACTCTTCAACTACTAAGCCTTTTGAATCGGGCAGTTCTTAACTGTGTCACATTCTTGCAACACCCCAATGCTACCATTGGGCAGATCCTGTGGCTAAGAAATTTTTATTTTATAGTTTCCTGCAGTTTTTGCAGTACTGATGGGTTGAATAATAGAGTGGTGGGTGAGGGGGGCCTGGATGATGGCATGACCCCTGCCCCCCCGGAAACCATGGGCAGAATTTTTCAGTTGGTGGGTGTGTTTGGCGGGACCAGGCGGGAGTGGTCACATAGCCGATTGCTGCCTACGATTGGCTCCGCACCGCTATTTTATGTGGGCTGGCCAATTAAGGTCTGCCCAGTGTAAGACGCGACCGGTAGCACTCAGCACTACCTGCGCGGGCGGGGGGGAGGAGGGAGAGTCGGGACCAGCACTCTTTCGCGCATGTGCACCAAAGAGCAGTTCAGTCTCCCTAAGGAATGGAGCTGCCTCAGGGAGATTGAATCGATGTTCCCAAAAATAAAATAAAAGGTTTAAAAATTTATTTGAACATGTCCTCTCATGTGACACAATCACATGAGATGGGACATGTTTTTATATTTCTGAAAATGTTTTAATTTATTTAACAAAAGCTTTAGGAAACCTCATCCAGCTCGTGAATGAGGTTTCCTAAAAAACGCGAAGGCCGCTTGGGGTTTTCGCCTGCCCACCAACCTTAAGATTGGATGGGCAATGTTAACAATCACATTAATTACTTCATTAATGCCCATAATAGGCCATTTACATTTCAGCTGATGTGCAGCCGACTCCGGCGCACGCCCGCTGAACGAAATATCGCAACTCAGCGCGATGACGTTGGGATGCACGACCGACATCATCGCACGTAATTTTACGCATAGGCATGTCGGGCCCACCCCCACAAGCCGACTGAAAAATTCTGCCCCACGTCAGCGTAAAGCCAACCAACTGCTCGCTGAGCAGCCTCACAACAATAAAGCATTGCGGGGCTGATTAACAAGGGCTGAGCGGGAAGTCCCACCTTTGGTGCTGCGGTCAATCTGATTGGTTGGCAGCTCCATCAGTCCCAACAGTACCAGGAAGGCATCAGTAGCAGCTGCTGGGGCTGCAGGTGAGGAGTGGAGCCCAATGCCTAGGATCCCTGGAGCAGGTAAGCCTGTGGTCTTGGGCCAGGAGGGTTGGGTGCCTTAGTGACCGGAGCATTTGGGGGGAAAGGATGGGCTTAAGAGAAGGAATGGGAAGAAAGGAAGGGGGGTTGCGATCGGCAAAGGGCAGCCCCCGAATAATGACCCCCCTCCTCCTTCCCACCCTTTAACCATTTTTGTTTAAAAATCAGGCTTCCCACTCCTACCTTGCTGCCTATGCCAAGCGTATTATGGCGTGGGCAGCATCTCGGGTCAATAGGCTTGATAACAAGCCTAATTGGCCCTTAAATGGTAATTTAAGTATGGTGGGCAGGCTGCCCAATTTCGGTTCCCGCTCACCCACCCCCCATCTCCCCCGTATTATGGGGGTGAGCTCCGGGATGGGTGGGAAGGTTGTGGGATGGGCACCCACTCCATTTTATGTGATCCCCCCTCACAGGAAACACGCCCACCATGGGCACGTAAAATTCAGCCCCATGAGTGTGAAGTAAGTGCTTCCCCAAAGAGAGCAAAGGAGACGCACAGAGCAGATTGAACAGACACAATTATCCTAAAGTTTTTTTCTTAATCTGTGTCAGATGCTCCCTGAGTCCATAGTAAAAATCAGCAGAGCAGATCATCTGTCTGTCAGCTCAGTTGGCAACTTAAAAAGAAGAAAAAATAAATGGCTTAAAACATCTTCAGGAGGGTTGGGGGAGTGACTACAAAAATTACAATTCACACTCAGATGTGGCGAAAGATATTACTTGTTGCTAAGAAACCTGGATAAATAAGGCAAATTAAAACAATTTCTAGCACCAAAACGAAATTGCCATTTGTAGGGAAGATAATAAAAAACACAAAATCAATTCAGTTGATAATTTAATCGTATTATTTGTAAAAATATGTAATCTTTTAAAATAATTGTTGAAAACCTGACCTAGAACATGAGGAAGAAAATTTAGATGTGAAGTGCAAACAGAAGGAAGATTTTTAGTGTAATATAGAATAAGAACAGCTAGGAACCATAGGATGGAATTTTCTGTGCCCTTTCGTGTCAGGTGTGTTCGGAGGTGTGAGCAGACAATATGGCGAGAAGACCAAAAATCAGTTTTGCGATGTTGTGAAACCAGTTGGCAATCATCTGGTCTGCCCATCAATGGCAGGCCGCGTTTACTGCTGTTGGATGTCGGGAGCTTTATTGTAATACACTTGCATATTATTATAAGCCCAGCTTACCGGAATCATCCCCCCTCGCTGGATTGTCAGAGCACAATCACGCCGACATGTTTCACAGCTGTACATAAGCGACGTGTGCCTGGTGAGCTGCACTTCACTTGGGACTTTGTGGCTTGTTTGCCTATCTTGCTTCGGGCAGCACACACAGTCATCAGTGCCATCACTTTCACGGGGGGCTCATGGGCAGGTCTCTGCCTACCAGACCAGCGTTATGCGTGGGTGGATTTTCAACGGCTGCAGGGCTAGGGCTTGCTTGGGGAAGGGGGAGAAGTGGCCCCAGGCAAGGGAAGAGGCTGCAGGATGAGGGCTGTACTGGGGAAGTGGAGTATCCTAAGGTGTGAGTGGGGGCACAAGTTGATCTGTGCAAGTGGCCTCAAGATGGTGAGGGTTGAGGAGGCAGTCTCCAGAGGAGATGAGGCCAGATGGAGATGTGAGGGTGTGTGTGAGAGAGTGAGTGGTGATGCCCCTTCAGCTGGCAGTGAGTGAGTTGCCAGTGAATGTGTGATGGCCGTATTGAGTGTGTGAGTTTAGAGTGATGGGATGGTTGCCTTACTCCAACTGATGGATGAGATCACTCATCCTCTATCTGCACTGGATGGTCAACCTCTTCTGTGCAGCATTGGCACTGATCACCACTGCCATCGCCTACCAGGCTGGATTGATAATGTTGCTGCCCCACTTACGGCCAGAGCCGGGATAGAGGACATTACGGCAGACTTGCAAGGCGTCCAAAAGGCGCTCGAGGGACACATCACAAAACCTGGGGGCTGCAGTCTTCTTGTCTTTCGGGGCCAAGTCTTCTTTGCAGCAGTCCTGGGCTGGAAGCACTGAGAGGGGTGCACGCGGCTGCGCTTTAAATGTGGCGCCCGGCAGGATGAAGCGGCGAAGTGACGATGTGGTGGGCGAATTGGAGCCCAACCACCAATGAAATGGCGTATTTCCCAGGAATGCATGATCAATGAGGTTGGAATGGGATGATACAGTGTGAGAAGCCGCCATTGCGGCCGGCAGGTAAAATGTTCTTTTTTCCGCCTGCTACCGCACTTAGTGCAAATCTGGGACGATTTCGCCCATAGTAGAAAAACCCGACCCCATGTCAAAAATGCAATCCAGTGTGAAAAATCATTGCATTGTTCATTTAGGATTAAGGTTTTGGGACAGTCTATTTTAGATTCTGATATTTCTTACTTTGACAAAATCGCGTTTGCTCTCAGTATATGACCCAAATATACGTTACCCCATCACAAATAATAATAGCTTTATTTATCAATTTTGCTGCACTGCATCTCTTTTATGACACAATGTGAAAGAAAGGTACAAAAAATATTAGTACATCATTCAGATAATACTAAGTCAATGTTATTAGTGGTAAACTTGCTGCTTGTCATGACCGCTCCAATAACAAAACTTCACTAAAATGAATAACTTACACAGCCTTTAAATTGCATGTTCTCATATGGGAACTTCTCTGTAGTTTCTCCTTCGATTATAAAATAACTGTTGTGTGGCAACTCTTGCGAGTTTACAGAGACATTGATCATCAATAGCAATGACTACGTGACCTGGGCGTTCAATACTCTTTGATATGCTTTTGAACTTTGCTCCACAAAGAACTACTTCCAAGGCATGGACCTTCTACTTCTATATGACAAATACCAAAAATAGAATGTTGCCCCTTGTGGACAGCTGGATGGAGTCAAACTTTCTCATAAACGTAAAGTGGTCAGAACCCATTCCAGACAAAAAAATTAGTGGACCCAAAAGAAACAATGAAAACGAATTAAAAACAATGAATTAAAATATTCAGAATAAACTTAGGGAGTGAGAATATACACAGAGGAAAATAGATTGCAGTCTATTCTTTTAGCTGTTTTACTTTGGTAACATTGCACCTCCCCTGTGTTGATGGTTTAGCAACAGGGTAGGCTTCTGCCCACCACTTCAATCAATGACCCTGACTCATTTTGATAGGACACTGCTCGTTTAACATGCAGGGTGGACCCCAAGCAGGATCTTTGCTACCAGCTGGTATGGCGAAAAGTCCTGGCAATCTTGGAGTGACACTACTAAAGAGGCAAAGAAAATTTAAAGGGGAAAATAACTCAGCTAAGTCTAAGCCCTAAAAAGACTGGTTAGTTTGATACAAATTGAGGCAGAGGAGGCCTTTCTTTCCACCCTGCAACTCAGGAAGATGCTACTACAGAAATATTGCTAGCATTCTCCTGGCAGTCCCTGGAATCTGCAAAGACTGTAGAATAGAAGTTCATCTGGGCCAGTTTTCAGGCCAAAATTCTGTGCTGAACAGGCAGCGTGCACCCAAACCAGGCAGAAATTGGCTTCGGACTTAATTAATATTGTATGTGTGAGCTGCCAGTCCCTGTTGCATTTCCAGAGGAAATTCATGCACTTCATTCAGAAAAGTATTGAGCACAAGCAGTGGCCAGAAGGTAAATCCCATCAGAGGGAATGGAAAAAGCAACAGGAGGGGGTGATCATGAAGACTGTGGATTAGATTCCTCAATGCTCTGCAGGGCTTTTTCAATTGGAGAAATTGAACTTTAGTTGGAGGTCACTGTTTAAGCTGCAATGGTCTTTGAATAACCTTGACCAGGCCTTTGCTGCCCTAATTACTGAGAGAGTGTAAAACAGGCATTCTATGAGGTCCTAATGCTTGTTTTAGCTGGTTATGGGAGATACTTGAAAAATGGCTTGATCCAATTTCAGGTCAGATATTTTTGAGGGGCATAGGCCCTTGGGCTTCATTATGCCAGTCATGCCTGTAAAATAGACACAGGAAGGTTACAGTTTGGCTTTTCAGGTCTCACCTTCCGACCAATGTTTACATATAGCAGGTGGGAAGGGCCAGGCACCCCATCAAGAATGGGAAGAGGAAAATTGAGAGTGACAAGGGCACAGAGGTAGACCTCACCACCCAATTTTCCAACTTTTCAGTCACTATCTTTCCCAATTTCAGGTGGGAAAACAGAAGAAAATCTAACTTCAAACCAAGAGGTATTGATTAAAAGAGGCACCTGCCTCTGGAATATTATTGTAAAATTCAAATATCAAAGATTATGCTCTCCAGGCAGTAGAAGGCCCAGCAGGCCCTAATTAATGATGTAGTATTTAATGTGGGGGAAAAAGATCTAGTGACCTTTATTCCACAGGAGAAATTAGTTTTTGTAACACTAAAGTCATTGCAATTCAGAGCATACAAGAGTGTATTTGTAGCATCAAGCTCTGATATTTAAACTTAATTGTAGGCAGATTGCATTTCATGCTTTATTGCATTGAAATATATTATGGAAAAATAGCTACTTTTTCCCTTACCTGTGCCTCAACCGCAGAGAGAGGAAAATGGTAGGTGGAACTCGATTCTGGGATTCCTGGCACCGCCAATTTTCACCAGCTCAGGATAAGGATGTTGATGGAGAGCCCACACTCTGCACTCCTGACCTGGCCAGCTCTCTTGTAGGGGTGGGCATCTCCAAGCACCCCCTGCAATTTTTGTGGGGTTGGATCAATTTTTCCATGACTCATGGTTCACGGATCTCAAAGGAATCATGAACCATGCTCTGAAATAAGGAACCTTTTGAAAAGTAAATTTAGTTGGAGGTCACTGTTTAAGCTGTGATAGTCTGTGAATAACCTTGACCAGGGATTTGCTGTCTAACTTCTGAGAGAATGTAAAACAGACTTTCTGTAAGGTCCTAATGCTTGTTTTAGATGGTAATTGGGGATATTTGAAAAATGGCTTGACCTACCTACCCATCAACCCACCTCCAATGTCCTCTCATACATTCCATGCCAAATCATGGCCCTTCCACGTCTATTCGCCCAGTATACACTATGTACAGAAGCAATGGACCCTATTGTAACAATGTCATGTGTGAAACTGCTTGGAAAAAAACACCCATTCATAATTCTTGAAAAAAAACTGGTGTTCCGACAACTCTATAAAAGTGTCAATGAATTCAATGATCATTGAATTTTCAACAACAGAAGCTTTAAGCACTTTGCACCTCTTAATCTTATGCAAATAAATATTGAGACATTGACATGGATCTGAAGGCCCTGGTACACGATAGTTGGTTCAGCAAGTGATTAAAAAGGCAAAAGGATTGTTGGCCTTGATTGCAAGGGGAATGGAATATAAAAGCAGGGAAGTTTTACTGCAGCTTACAGGGCCTTGGTGAGACCACATCTGGAGTACTATGTTCAGCTTTGGTCTCCTTATTTGACAAAGGATGTAATTGTGTTGAAAGCAGTTCAGAGAAGGTACACTTGAAATATTCCTGAGATGAAGGGCTTTTCTTATGAAGAAAGGTTAAATTGGTTGTGCCTACACCCATTGGAGTTTAGAAAAATGAGAGGTGATCTTATTGAAACATATAAGATCCTGAGGGGTCTTCATGGGGTGGATACTGGGAGGATGTTTCCTCTTGTAAGGAAGGCTAGAACTAGGGAACACAGTTTAAGAATAAGAGGTTATTTTAAGACAGAGATAAGGAGAATTTTTTTCACTCAGTTGGTAGCTAGTATGTGGCATTATCTTCTCCAGAAAGCAGTGAAGGCTGGATCATTAAATGTATTCAAGGCTGAGTTAAATAGATTTTTGATAGATAAGGGAGTCAAAGGTTATGGGGCAGACAAGAAAGTGGAGTTGAGATCACAACCAGATCAGCTATGATTTTATTGAATAGTGGAGCTGACTATGTTCCTATGACAAAATATCACTGGAAAAAAAACTTATATAACGTCATAAAGATGTCAATCAAGCAAAGCCAACAGTTTTTTCAACTGTGTTAATCCTTTTAAGAGTCTGGGCTGTCTTGGGTGAAAGTAGTTAAAGTTTGGGATAATGTGGCCATTCAAAATCTGCAAAATTGCTTCGATAACATGAATTGAGATATATTTATGGAGGATGAAGACAGAAAAGCACAGACATCATAAACATCTTCTGTGAACAGTCTCATGCCCAAACTAAAATGATTAAGATCTATCCAAACAAGGATCCCTGGATTACAAGTGACACAGGCCAGAATTTCCGGCTCGGCGAGCAGGGGCAGGGCCCACTTGCCGAGGCGTAAAATGACCTGGGGTGACGTTGGGCGTGCGTCCCGACATCACCGCGCGTCATTTAGATTTCCAGCTCGGCTGCATGCCCGCCAAACTATCAAAGGCTTAATAAGGCCATTTAAAAACTAATTAAACTAATAAACTGAGCTGCTCGTCCAACCTTAAGGTCGGCGGGCAGGCAAAGAGCCCAGGCAGCCTTCGCGTTTTTCATGGAACCTCATCCACGTGCGGGATGAGGTTTCATGAAGTGTTTATAAATTGAATAAAATGTTTTATAAAAATTCATTAACATGTCCCAGCTCATGTGGCACTGTCCCATGAGGGAACATGTCTTAAAATTTGTTCTTTTCTTTATTTAGATTTTTAAAACTTAAACTAATCTCCCTGAGGCACCTCTGTGCCTCAGGGAGATTTCTGAGCAGGCCCCGACTCAGGGAAACCCCCTCTGTCCACACAGGGAGCGCTCAGCGCTTCCGGGCACACGTCATACCGGACAGGCCTTAATTGGCCTGCCCATGTAAAATGGCGGCGCAGATCCGATGGGGGGCGCCGATCGGGTCCGTAACTGCCCTCGCCCCCGCCCGCCCCCACACAACCCCCCCAACAGGGGTAAAATTCTCCCCATGAAAGCAATAATGAAGGAAAGATAAACACATTTAGTGTAGGTGACAAACTTGATGGAACAGAAAATCAAGGTGAGAAAGGAAATTCAGAATGTGAAGGATGCATATAGAGTCAGGCTGCATAACTATTTTCAGTCAAATAATCCCAGGGATGCATGGAAGTGTATACATAAAATATCAGCCTTCACATCAAAAAAGAGAAATGACCCCTTTTTGTCCACAGATAATCCTCATGACATTGCGAATGCATTGAATGGATTTTTTAACCAATTTGAAAATGATGAATTTGAGGGGCCTGTGATTCTGCAGCAGGCTTCACTTTGTGGCCAGAATTTTCTCATCGGCGATTTGGGGGCGAGGCCCGCTCACCAACGGGAAAATGACGCAGGATGACATCAGGAGGAACCCCTGACGTCATCCTGGTCCCTTTAAATTTTCAGGAAGGCGGGATGAGGTTTCAGTTTCCTTTTTAAAAACTTTAATAAATGTAATGTGATATTTATTAACATGTCCCAGCTTGTGTGACATTGTCACATGAGGGGGACATGTTAATAATATTTTTATTTCTCTATTTTTTAACTTTTGTGCATTGTCACTAATCCCCCTGAGACAGCACTTAGTCTCAGGGAGCAGTGCGCTCTTTCGCACGCATGCGCGAAAGAGCGCACTTTGACAGCTGGGGATTCCCTCCCCCACCCTCACAGGAAGCGCATTCCTGTCAGGCAGGCTGCTGGGTGGGCCTTAATTGGCCCGCCTACTCAAAATGGTGGCGGGGCCTCTTTCGGCAGCGGGGGTCAGCTGTCCGCCCGCCACCGAGCCGGTGGGGCCCGCACACCCACCAAAGGCAAAATTCTGCCCTGTGAATCAGAAGGATCTCATGTTACTATCAACAATAGGAGATAGAGAAATAATTCAGGTGATTGCATCATGGAAAGCAAGTGGTCCAGATCAGATCAGTGGAAAAATTCTTAAGGAATGTGCTCACCTATTGGTAGATCCTTTCTCTCTGGTTTTTCAGAAATCGTTTGCTCCTTGCTGTTAGAAATCAGCCACCTTCAGTTGCTAAGAAGTCATGGCCTGCTGAGTTGAATGATTACCAACCAGTTGCCTTACATCAATAGTCATGAAGTGTTTTGAATGTATTGTGACAAAGTATCCTTTAGACCCTCTTGTTCCACATATTGATCAGTTACAGTTTGGCTATCAAGCTCATAAGTCAATGGACAACACTGTTCTGACCTTGGTCCATCTGATCCAACAGCACAAGGTTAGATTAGGCAACTTCGCTCACACTACCTTTGTTGATTTATCCTAACTTTTAATACCATATGCAGAATTTTACATTCGGTGTGCGGGCACGCGCCTGATACGCCGGAATGTAAAATTACACGCGATGATGTCAGGCGCGTGTCCCAACGTCGTCGCTAAGTCGTGTAATATTTCGTTTGGCGGGTGCGCGCCGGAGTCGGCTGTGCACCCACCGATAATTGAAAGGCCTATTAAGACCATTAACCAGGTAATTAACCTGAATTTTACGCTGCCTCTCCAACCTTATGATTGGCTGGCAGGCAAAAAGGCTAAACGGCCTTTACCTTTTTCAGGAAACCTCATCCACGAGCAGGATGAGGTTTCCTGAAGTTATTACAAATTAAATAAAAAGTTTCATTTGAACTTAAAAACCTGTCCCATCTCATGTGACACAGTCACATGAGGGGGCATGTTTCATTGAATTTTTCTGCTCTTTATTCTTTCAAAAAGTGCTTCAATCTCTCGGAGGCAGCTCTGTGCCTCAGGGAGATTGAAGCACTCTTTTGCACGCATGCGGGAACTGCTAGGCCCGGCTCTCCCTTCTCCCCCCGCCCGCACAGGTAGCACTCAGCGTGACCGCTCACAATCCACGCAGGACAGGTCTTAATTACCCCACCCGCATGAAATTGCGATGCAGAGCCGATCACAGGCGGCGGTCAGCTCTGCAACCGGCCCCACCCACTCCCACCGAGCCCGCTCGACGAATGGAAAATCCTGGCACATGCAACCATTCAGGCTTATTGAAAAACCTTGATGCCAATCCTACTCTCCAACTTTAGATCACTGATTTTCTTCACAAAAGGACCCAACGGATGTTAGTTTCCAGGATTTACTCGGACCCTATGTAAATGAATACAGGGCTATGTACTGTCACCTTTACTTTTCACCCTCTATACGAATGATTGCCGAACAGAGCATGATGGCAATGATGCTTAAATACGCCGATGATATGGAACTTGTGGGTCTCATAAGAAATAACGAAGGAAACTATAGGAACTCGACGGAGATGCTCGTAAAATGGGGCTATAATAATTTTCTTAAACGGAATAAAAATAAGACAAAAGAGCTGGATAAGTCAGTTAATGATAGTGTTCCTGTGAAGATTCATGATTTGGACATTGAAATAGCTACAAGTACCTGGGTATCAAAGTAGATGATGAGTTGAATTGGAGGGAATAGTGTACAGTTGTGATGGCCAAGGGACAAACACAGTTATACTACATCAGAAAATTAAAATCCTTTTGAGTAAAATTGCAATCATGAAACTCTTCTGTATGGTTGCAGCTGAAAGTGATATCTTTTTTTGGATCTTCTGGTACTGTTGTGTCAGGAAAGCAGATTCTTTAAGGGTACAGAGATTATTAAACCAGGCAGGAAGGGTATTTGATGAGCAGATCTTTCTTGATGAAATCTGCTCTCAAAGAATTTTGACAAAAGTTAAGAGTGTCATGAACAATAAGAATCACTCCTTGTGTCAGTGTTACTGCTGGATGCATTCAGGGAAAAGGCTACAATCCCTCAGATGCAGGACAAATCTGTTCCTGAGCTCATTTGTGCCCTTCTCCACAAGAACTCTTAACAAGTGTTAGATGTATAAATGAGGATATGCACTTAGGGTGGGACTCACTGACTGATTATTTTAATACATTGCAATAGTTTTTAATAGATATTTTAATAAAAGTTAGATCTCTATGATAGGATAATTTTCTTAATTTTATTGTTAAGATTCATTTATATGTCATTTTTGATGTACAAGCAACACACCCAAAATTAATTTCCATATGGACAAGAAAGTGAAAGTGAAATTGAATTGAATATTGTTAGGAAATAGAGATAGTTTGAGTAAGTTACATTTGTATTTGTGGGTGTTAAGAATGAGTTTTAGTTTTCAAGTTTTTGTTTGATTTGTCTTTCTATATTTGTGTTTTAAGAAAGGTCAAGTTGAGTTTTAGTTTCACTTTAAAAGGTGCCTGCATTTCTAATGAGAGTTTTATGACTCTAAGCTAAGTAAAGCAACAAGAGTAGAGAAACTGGGCTGTTGCCTAGCAACAGGGGTCCAGAGAGGCAGGTCCCTCCCATAGGCGCACACAGAAAAAACTAGAAGCAGCAGTTTGATATGGAAGGTATTTGAGTTCAGTTGGTTTTGAAGACAGCTACCAGGAGAGACTGGAGCAAAAGGGACAGATAGCCAGTCCCAAGCTACAGAAAAGACTCCCAAATCCAGGGGAGTGGAACAGGAGAAAGCCTCAAGCAGACTGGCTAGCCAAAGGAAGGACAGGAACCTAGAAAATGTCCTGTTAAGTGATGTTAAGAGTGAGGGGCAGAGAAAAAGGCTCCAAGTTTCAGATTTAAAGAGACAAAAGCTGCAGAAAGCAGATTTAAAATGAGAACAGCTTACAAGAGGCCAGAAGGTCCAAAGAGACAGCTGAAGATCTGTAACTCTTTGCTACGGGCACGTGAAGTAGTGGTGTACTGTTGACAGCTGAATCAGTGAGATAGAGTGCATGGAAGATGGCTTGAATGCATGTGGTGACCCAGGGAAAAGGAACATTGGAAGGAGAGTTCGAAACCCTGGAGGTGAACCCTTGTGGAAGGCTTCTGAGAGAAAGCATCAGTTTGGGAGAAGATTCCAAAGCGAGTTCTTGGAGAGTGGAGATTGGAAATTCTCATGTGAAAGATGGAGTTTGGTGAGACTGGTTGGCTCACTGTGTGACAAGAGTCTGAGGAAGGGGGAGGAGAGTTGAGAGGAGATCCATAGCATCTGATTGAGGTAGCATCTGTCACTTGGTTTAAGAGTGTGGTGTGTCTGACCACAGGGTGCCATAGGTTTACTTAGGCTGTGTACTTACTGAGAACCTTAGACTATAAGGTAATTTTTGTACCTTATGTTATCTTTACAAATCTGTATATATCTGTAAAGGTATAATTGTGGGTGAAGGAGTGTTGTAATATAGTTAATCTTTTCTTGTTAAATAAATGTTTTATTCTTTTGTTAAAAGTTCATCAGCTGACTTCTGTGACTCTGTTCAGTAGCCACTCTCCACATATCTAAATAAACAAATTAAAAGTTAGGATCTATCAAGCTGTGTTCCACACTGGGATCAGGCTTGTCCAGGTATAACCTCAGCTGGGATCATAACAACATGCTGATGAGACTTGAGGCCAGTTTTGGATGAGCCCCGGTACTTGGCTTCCAGTAAATGCTCCCAAAGATTCGTCTCTGTCAGGTCTGAAAATGGACTGAAATGAATTTCCACCCCATAAATACTTTTCTTGAATTTTACAAACATGGCTGACTTAAATCTTAGTTCACTGGGGAGCATGTTGCATGGTTTCAGCTTTTTATAAACAATAAGGCTCATTGAACAATTGAATAGTTTGTGTAATGGAAAGTATGCATTGACTCACTTTTGCATGTTACATAATATTGTCATGTGCAGATTTTGTAGTGTACTCTTAGCTTTCTTCATGTTTTTGTGTGCATAGTGCAGTGTAACCAGATGGAATAGAGCTGAGGATCAAGAATTCCAAAATCGGTTGTGAATAAGACGGTGTCAATAAATCAATAAATAAGTCAGTGTCACAAATCGAGTTTTTCTTCCCCTGCATAACAGAGCAAAGTGTAAAAAGGTATCAAAAAAGAGTAAAAGCAAAAATACTGTGGATGCTGGAAATCTGAAATAAAAATAAAAGCAGAAAATGCTGAACACATTCAGCAGGTCAAACAGCTTCTGTGGAAAGAGAAACAGAGATAACAACGGAACATTCAATTGCAAAAATTTAAAACCCAAATTGTGAATGCACCTGTTCCTGTTTAAACATGTGGGCAAATGCAAATAATCCCTCTGAAGAAGCAGATTAGTGATTTTAATATTTAGATTATGGTGAATCAATGAAATTTTCGCCACAATTTGAAATTCACACTTCACAGATATTCTAGGGATTGGAAAACTCAGCATTGTAACTATGCACTCTTGCCTGTTATGTATTGTGGCTTGCCATAGTCATATGGCATCTGAGTCATGTAACCTCTGATGTTATTCCTTAGTGAGTAAAGGATTCAGGCAAAAGGCATTTTAACCACCACATGGACCATGGTGCCAGGAGTGTGCAGTTGAGTTTGAGTGAATTTTGACAGCTGTAAGACAGCCAGCTGCTGTAAGAAACATCGGAGAATAATTAAAGCTTCAGTCAGCAAGTTTGTACAGGATATTGACTGCCAGGTGAGTCAGTATGGCTTTGCATAATCTAGTACCAGCTCCTATGGAGATGAAGGCAGATTTGACAATGAATTGTCTCAATGAGAGTTCTATGAGATTTCCACAGAGTTAAACAAGAAACATGAACAAATAAGAGTTGCAACTCTGTGTAGTGTGGGGAAAGAATGCTACACGTTTTATTGCACCATGGACCTCACTGAAGAGCAGAAAATTCAGTCTTATGAAATTCAGGAGGACTTGAAGACCCAACTTGAACCCTCTACTAATGTTATTTATGAACACCACATGTTCCTTCAGAAAGAGAGGGAGAATATTGATCAGTGTGTGACTGCGGTATGTGACTTGTTGAATCTTGTGAGTTTGAGCAACTGAAGGATGATCTAATCAGAGATAGGATTCCCTTAGGAACAAGAGATCCCACTGTGAGAGCCCATCTGGTGAGAGAAGAGAAACTTATCTTCAAGAAAGATATTGACATGTGCAGAAGCTCCGAAAGGGTAAATTATCAATTGAAGAGTACTGATGGGAGAACTCACGAAGCTTTGCACTATACTGAGAGGGAATTCAGGCCTTACAAGCACAAGACAATGAAAAAAGGAAGATCTAGTTACAGAGGAGCCAGCAGAAAGATCAAGGCCCAACATAAATATTATGGAGGACACCACACAAAAGAAAAAGAAGCATGTCCAGCATGAAAAAGCAGTGCTCTAACTGCAAGAAGAGGAATCACTTTACGCACAAGTGTTTTGCTGGTAATAAGAAAAGCAAGCCGATAAACATAGTTACTGGAGGGATGTCGGATGATGATTGAAATGAATCACTGGAATAGGTTGGCACCATCAAGTTTCAAGGCAAAATTGGTTTGTGACTATTGGAATGATGACTGCAGAAGGAGAGCATCAAGTTAATGTGAAGTGTCAGATAGACACCGGTGCTACATGCAGTGTCGTGAGCTTCACAGAGACCTGTGTGAAGTTGCTCAAGATGGTGACCCGAAATTGAAGCCGTTTCTGCTGAAACAAGTCAAAAGCTTGGACTGGTAACCCTCCATGCATCAAAAGAAATTTGCAGTGTTGCTCATGGCATGAAGCTATTGACTACTGAACAGATCCTGACAAATTACAAAGGCATGTTCAGAGGTCTTGGATGTCTTCTTGGTGAATATCATCTTGAAGTAGATAAGAGTGTGAGACCAACTTAGCATCTCTGAGAATTCAAACTCCTCTCAAGTCCAGCCTGAAAGACAAGATAAAGGAACTTGAAAAGATGGGAATAATCAAGCAACTGACAACTCCTACAGGTTTTATTAGCAGTGATAAAACCTGGAAAGCTAAGAGTGTGCATAGATCCAAAGGACCCTAATAAAGCTTTGAAGAGATCTCACTACACAATACCAACCTTTGAAGAAACTTTGCCGCAACTTGCCAAGGCAAAGGTCTTTACTACCTGAGATGCAAAGGATGGATACTGACAATTGAATTTGGATGAAAGCAACAGTTTTCTGACTGTTCTGGATGCCATTTGGGAGGTACACATATTTGTGCAAGCCCTTTGGCATTTCTACTGCTCCAGAAGAGTATCCACACAGACAGCATGAGATAGTCAATGATCTTCCAGGAGTGGAAGTAATCCTCGATGATCTGCTAGCCTAAGGATGTGGAGATACAATGGAAGAAGCCATTGCACACCATGATCAGAATCTAGTGAGACTGTTAGAGAGAGCTCGCAGTTGAACCTGAAACTGAACAAGAAAAAACTGCAACTGAAGATGTCTGAAGTCAAGTACATAGATCATGCTGACAACAAAAGAATATCACCCTGAACCTGACAAGGTGCGAGATGTCGCAGAGATGCAGCAACCAATAGATGTGAATGCTGTGCAACAATTTAATGGATTTGTGAACTACCTAGCAAAGTTCTTACCCAATTGGTCATCAGGGTGTGAACCTCTACACAGGCTCACTGCAAAGGATGTTCAGTGATATTGGGGTGCAGAACAATAAGCAGCTTTCATTCGCATCAAACAACTAGTGACTACAGCACCAGTACTGAGGTGCTATCATGTTGACTTGGAGGCACCCTCATGCAGCAAGGACAACCAGTTGGATTTGCATCCAGTACATTAACACAAACTGACCGACACAATGCACAAATTGAGAAAGAGTGCCTGGCTATTGTCTTTGCTTGTGACCATTGTAATCAGCGCCTGTTTGAGAGAGACAAAATTACAGTAGGGTCTGACCACAAACCACTTCAAAACATCTTTCTCAAGCCACTTCCATTTTTTCCAAAGCTTTTTCAAGGGATGATACTTTGCAGAGATATCATTTGGAAGTGAAGTGCAAGCAGGAGAAGCAGATGTATATCACTGACATGCTGTCAAGAGCTGCACTCACTTTGAAGAAAGTTGATGATGCTAATAAAGAGTGTGAAATCTTCCAGATTCAATGAGAAACAATAACAAAACATGCTCTGGAAGTCATCAACCCAGTAGAGACTTTGAATCTCACAGACAAGTGGCTTGCTTAGACCAACGAGTTGCAGCTCTCCAAGTGCCACAGGAAGTAGTGATAAAAGGATGACCTGAAACCATCAAGGAAGCACCTGTTGCTAAAAGAGAGTACTGGGCATACAGAGATAAAGTGATTGACCAAAATGGCATCTTGTACAAATAAACTAGAGTCATCATCTCTAAGGAGATGCGAGAAGAGATGCTGAACCGCATCCATGCAAGCCATCAAGGAATTGAGTCTTTTCTGAGGAAGGCAAGAGAGATATTCTACTGGCAAAACATGAGCAATGAGATCAAGGACCACATCAGCCAGTGGGTGCAGTGCTTCTACGCAATCTAAAGAGCCGCTCATGACTCATGACATCCCAGACAGACCCATGAACGAAGCTTGGAGTAGACATCTTCACTCTCATTGGAAATGACTATCTCGCCACCATAGACTACTGCTCAGACTACTGGAAGTTTGACCAGCTGATGTCAACAACTGCCAGTGAGATCGTGGAATACCTGAAAGCAGACTTCAGTCACTCCAGACATTCAGGTATTCCTGACATTGTGATGAGAGACAATGGCGCTCAGTTCATGAGTGAAGAATTCAGGCATTTCTAAAATGATTAGGAAATTCAGCACTACACATCATCTACACACGACCCTCAGTCAAAAGGAAAGGCTGAGGCAGTGGTGAAAATTGCCATAGGGATCATCAAAAAATCGAGTGGATCCAGCACAAATGTGTACAAGGCAACCTTAGAGTGGAGAAGCACACCTACTGAAGGCATGGGGAGTTAGTCAAGTCCAGCGACTAATGTCACGCCATGCCCAAACTATTCTTCCAGACTACTACTGAAGCCAGAAGTAGTAACAGGAGTGAGTGACAAAATCAAAGTGAAACGACAGCCAATTTTCACTTTGATAAAGCAGCCAAATTATTGCCAGAGTTGAGAATTGGAAAGCCAGTCAGAATGCAAACATTCAACTCATTAAACAACTTGGAACCTCGCAAAGTTATTGTTGCCTTGATCGTACATGGTGAAAGTGAACAACCAGATATATCATCACAACTGCAGATCCATACATGTAACCGGCAAAGCTGTTCCTTCACAGCAGACAGCTGATGAGGAAAGGTTGATTTAACCAACTGAACAAGGAACAAAACAGAGGTGAACTGCTCCCCAATAAATACAACGCATCAGCAGCAACACTCGCTACAGCAACAACATTCCCCGAAGAGCAATGTCACACCAGGAACCAACAGACACCAGATGAACAACCAACAACAATCCACAAACTCACAATTGGGAATCTAAAGCAGTTTAAAAACACTTTAAAAATTAAGGGCATGATTGGCAGGCCCGGGAGCGGCCGCAGAACAGACTACCGCCCATGATCGGCCCCTGACCCGATTTCACGCTGTCTGGCCAATTAATGGCCAGCCAGCATGTAATGCACACTGAAATGCTCCACGCTGCCAAAATGGGGGCGGGAGGAGGGTGGGTGCTGACATAAGCGCGGGCACGGTGGAGTGCGGAATGAAATCTCCCTGAAGGCAGAGAGTTGCCTCAGGGAGCCGAAGAATTTAAAACCAATAAATAAAGATTTTAAAATCTGGAAGAATCAGAATCAGTCATCTGAACAAATACATGATGAAAATTCTGTCCATACATTTTTATTTCTTTTAATTTAATAACGGAAACCTCATCCCACCCTTGAATGAGGTTTCAACAAAAATGTAAAGCCCACTTGGCAAATTCGCCCGTCTGCCAACCATAAGGTTGGATGGACCATGGAAAATCGGGACCAATTGGAACTTTAATGGGCTTAATTGCCCTTTTAATTGTCGGAGGGCACACTTCCGACTTTTGCGTGCACCGCTGACCGATGAAGCAGCTGAAAATGGTTGGGCCAAGGACACTACCCTGAGGAACTCTTGCAGTGATTTCCTGGAGCTGAGATGATTGACAAACACAGCCATCTTCCTTTGTGCTAGGTATGACTCCAACCAGCGGAGAGTTTTCCTCCTGATTCCCATTGACTTGAGTTTTGCTAGGGCTCCATGATGCCACACTTGGTCAAATGCTACCTTGATGTCAAGGGCAGTCACTCTCACCTCACCTCTGGAATTCAGCTCTTTTGTCCATGTTTGAACCAAGGCTGAAATGAGGTCAGGAGCTGAGTGACCCTGGTGGAACCCAAAGTGGGCGTCAGTGAGCAGGTAATTGCTAAGCAAGTGCTGCTTGATAGCACTGCTAATGACCCTTTCCATCACTTTACTGATGATGGAGATTAGACTGATGGGGCAGTAATTGGCCGGGTTAGAATTGACCTTTTTGTGGAAGGGATGCACCTGAGCAATTATCCACATAGCCGGGTAGATGCCAGTGTTGTAGATGTACTGGAACAACTTAACTAGGGGCGCAAGTTCTGGAGCACAAGTCTTCAGTACTATTGCTGGAACATTGTCATCGCCCATAGCCTTTGCAGTATCCAGTGCCTTCAGCCGTTTCTTGATATCACGTGGAGTGATCGAATTGGCTGAAGACTGGCATCTGTGATGCTGGGGACCTCCAGAAGAGGCCAAAATGGGTCATCCACTCAGCACTTCTGGCTGAAGATTGTTACAAATTCTTCAGCCTTATCTTTTGCACTGATGTGCTGGGCTCCCTCATCATTGATGGTGGGGATATTTGTGGATCCTCATCCTCCAGTGAGTTGTTTACTTGTCCACCACCATTCATAACTGGATGTGGCAGGACTGCAAAGCTTAGATCTGATCCGTTAGTTGTGGGATGGCATAGCAAAGTCTATCACTTGTTGCTTATGCTGTTTGGCACACAAGTAGTCCTGAGTTGTAGCCTCATCAGATTGATACCTCATCTTTAGGTATGTCTGGTGCTGCTCCTGGCATGCCCTCTTCATTGAACCAAGGCTGATCCCCTGGCTTGGTGGTAATGGTAGAGTGGGGGATATGCTGGGCCATGAGGTTACAGATTGTGGTTGAGTAAAATCCTGTTGCAGTTGATGGCCCACAGCACCTCAGGGATGCCCAGTTTTGAGTTGCTGTTTGAAATCTATCCCATTTAGCACGGTGGTTGTTAAAGTGGGGCACAGCCCTTGAACATCCTAACTCCATTTTGTAAGTTTACTATCTCTTTCCAAAACCTGCCAAAGCTTCCAAATTCCATAATTGAATTAACCTTTGTAATAGTCTTCTTTGGAATTTGTCATGAGGGTCCACACTACAGCTGATGATGTGCATTGGCAATATGAATCCCAGAGGGAAAATGATCATTAGAATCCATGTTGAAATTGGGCATTCATAGATATCAAAACTTTATCTGGGTTTTGCGCAGACTTTCCCAAGCACTTCCAATCTATGCGATATTATCAGCAACCTTTCTTCAGAGCAGGTATACTTTAAGAAAAAGGCCTGGGTTTTCCGTGCCCACTGGCATTGGGCATGTTCGGTGGCATGAGTGGACAACATGGCAAGAAGACCTAAAATTTGCGATCGACCGCTCAGCCTGTTGTTGGCGGGCCATGTTCCTTGCCATCAGACATTGGGCACCTCATTGTAATATATGAGCATATCATTATAAGACCAGCCCGCCAGACTCATCCCCCCACCCCGCCCCGTCCACTGGATCGTCTGCCCACATCAGCAGGAAAACACGCCGGTGCAGAACATGTCTTGACAACAATGGAACCCTGGAAGAATGTCCATGGCATGCTGGGTGGATTCTCATGGACATGGCTCCACCCTGAAGCCCCTCACGGAAGTTTGCAGCTGATACCAAATTAGGCAGAGCGCTGGAGTTGGAAGAGGCAGCTCAGAAATTGTACAATGAGCTGGGTAAAAAACTGGCAGAACAATGGCAGATAAAATCTATTGCACATAAGGGCAGATGTTGCAGATTTTTAAATGCTAAATCCCTCTTCCCTCCTCTCTTTGACCACAGAATTCAGTTCCATAATATGCAGTTTTCAGTGCTCGGTGTGCCATTTTGTCTGCATCTGGTGCAGGCTGTGTTGGACACCATTTTATTGAAGACATTAGCTTGAGTGTTGTGAACATGCCCTGGAAGTATACAGAGTAGGAAGATCATGATGACAGCCAGTGTCTAAAACATTGATTTGACTGCACATTTATGACCTCGACACTCTAGCCAACTCTTAGCATTGCACAGCTGAACATGCATTCAGCAGCAGGAAAGGCCTCTCCCCACACCCCACCAACCCCTCCACCGGTGCAAATTAGATGCTGAGAGGCTGTTTGCCCTCTAGAACTAGAAGGCATGGTGAGATTGGCTCCCTAATGTGGTCCCACCATTGGAGCATTTTACCAATCGGTGGGGAGGGACCAGAAGCGGAGGGGGGCTCCAAGGAGGTGAGCAGCAAATGTCCATTATTTAAGGCCCAATTAGAGACCACTTTACATGTGGGAATGCTGCCACAGCAGTATAGGGAGAAGGTTAAAATGGATCAAAGAGGAGACCCCGGACACCAATGATTTCTTCAGAGAAGTTTCCCTTCCACTGCTGGGTCCTAAGATTTTTAAATATTTTTTCCTAATCTTCTGCAGTCCCCAAGTCTCTTGCATTCCTTACCAGCGACCACCTCTCCCACTGGCACTGCTAGTTGAGGCTTCAAAGCTACTGCTCTCTGATTGGGCCGTCAGCACCAGGAGCCTGCCTGCTGTCCTTAATCGGGTGGCGGACCCACAGATGGCTAATTAAGGTATTGCCTATGGCAAAATTACCGAGCAGGTTTCTCTGCTGGTAAGTGCCTGCTCGTCCCAAGGATCCTCAAACTCCCCTCATAAAATTCAGTTCAAAGTTCATGATTCATAAACATTAAACACCCAAGTGAATACCTTTGTACAACTACAAATTGTTTCTCTATTTCTCTCGCTCCCACATTGTGCAACCCCTGTGGCTGCAGCAGAGCTAGAGGCAGGCTGTTTGTTTCCCTGCTCTCATAGCACAGGTGTTCTTGGCTATTGTCCTTTGGACTTTGAAGCCCGTTAGGGCCCTGCCAAAGATTGCCCCACCTGCACTTATGCAGGGCACACTCAGCCATTGGGACAGGAGGCAGCATGTTTGACCTAAATTAATTATGGGACAAGGGATCAGCAGTGGAAATGCTTTGAGCAATTTCCCCATGGAATGGGTCTTACATTGCTATGAAATGAGGGTGTGTGTCAGTGATGGCTGGTCGGATGGGGATGTGTGCACCTGCTAAGTGCGCTGGTATGAGGAGTGTACAGAAGAAGCCTGGGGAAGGTAGAGTGAGGGGAGTTGTACTTGAATGTGCCACATCATTCAATTTTCCTGCCCCGCTCAGGCCATTGAACTCCTTGTGGCACCATATCCAAAAGTGGGGCACCACACTTCTGATGCTGAGCACCTCTGCCAATTCAGGCCATGATTTTAAACACCTCTATCAAATCTCCTCTTAGCCTTCTCTGTTCTAAGGAGAACAGTTCCAGTTTCTCCAGTCTATCTACATAACTGTAATCCCTCATCCCCGAAACCATTTCCTAAATCTCTTCTGTACCCTCTCCAAGGCCTTCACATCCTTCCTAATTTGTAGTGCTCCAAATTGGACACAAGACTGCAGATGTGTCCAAACTATTGTATATATATATATAGGTTTACTAGAACTTTCCTGACTTCTGTGCCCTATGCCTCTATTTACAAAGCTCAAGATTGTATATCCTAACAACACTGTGGATGTACCTACATCACATGGACTGCAGCGGTTCAAGAAGGCAGCTCACCATGACCTTCTCAAGAGCAATTAAGGATGGGCAATAAATGCTGTCCTAGCCAGTGATGCCCAAATCCCATAAATGGATTTAAAAATGCTTTATTAACAGCTTTGTTAACCTGTCCTGCCACCTTCAGAGATTTGTGTCAAGCATTCACAGGTCTCTCTGTTCTTGCACCCTCCTTAAAATTTTGACCACTTGCAATCCTCCAATCTTTTGGCACCACCCATGTATTGAAGGAGGTTTGGAATATTACGGCAAGCAGCTTTGCAATTTCTACTCTTACTTCCCTCAGCAACCTAATATGCATCCCAGCCAGACCAGATGATTTATCCACTTTAATTACAGCCAGCCTTTCTAATACCTCTTTTTTTTAAATCTATTTTTATCCCACCCAGTATCCCAGCAATCTCCATTTTACCATAGCTTTGGCAAAGTCCTCTTCCTTGGTAAAAACTGATGCAAAATATTAATTTTGTACATCAGTGATGCATTCTGCCTCCACCAATATTTCTCCATTTTGGGCCCCAATCGGCCTCACAGCTCCTCTAACAACCCTTAAGGGGAAAGAAATTATGGGGCTGTGGGGAAAAAAGCAGCTGAATGAGACTAATTAGATTGTTCCAAGTGGCCTCCAGCAGTACTGTGACATCCTATGGTTCTATGAATGAAGCAGTAACAAGATCAAAATCATTGCATAATGACTTACCATTCCTGTTGCATTAACATCTGCCCAGCTTACATTTTGGTGCAAACGGGAAACTTGGTGGCTAAAACTTCTGACAGAAACAGACAGGACCCTCATTATCTTATGCAATCCAAGGCCCTGTGATATACTTGGTCGTCTGATGCCATTTTAGAATTCCAGTAGAAAACGTGCACACTGTGTTAGTTCAACCAAGTGCATTTCTGTAGAGTAGGGTAACCAATAATCCTGATAGACAGGATGTTTCTAAACTGCATTGAGCAAGTGGTTTTATGGATTTTGGTGGGGTTGGGAGCATCCTGGAGCTCTCATGTCCCCCATCTTTAGATCACCTGGCTCTCCCTTATAAGTTTACCACCAATTCAGGTATTTGGCTGGTGACTTAGAATTGGCACTCTTCTCACTGCACACCTGATGTAGACAACATCTGAATAGCTCCTTAAAAAAACAGTTTGGTTTCTTATGCATCATGATCAATGCCATGAGAAACCTGCTAACATAATTTGTTGCTACCCTGAAATTAATGGCTAGGATTTTCCAGTCGGTGAGCTGGGGGGCGGGGCCCACTCACCGATGTGTAAAATGACGTGGGATGACGTCGGGCGGAACTCCCGACGTCACCCCGTGTCATTTCCATTTTCAGGTAGGCGGGGGCTCAGCAGAATCAGCTGTGCGCCCGCTGACCTGTCAATGGCCAATTGAGGCCATTGACAGAGTTATTAAACTAATTAATGAACCTGGCGGGCATTAGAAAAAGCATGAAACCTCATCCACGGATGGGATGAGGTTTCATGTAGGTTTTGAAAAATTTAATTAAAATGTATTTAAAAGTTATGGACATGTCCCAACTCGTGTGACAGTGTCACATGAAGGGACATGTCAGGGATTAATTTTTTTCTATTTTTCTGATTTTTTAATGTACAGCTGTTCTCCCTGAGGCAGCACTTAGCTTTCGTGCGCATGCGCAAAAGAGCGCACTCTCGGCTCAGGGAACCCCCTTCCGCCTGCATAGGGAGTGCATAGCACTTCTGTGCGAACATCACGCTGGGCGGGCATTAATTGGCCCACCCCCAATCGGGGGCGCCGATTGGAGGCGCGCTTCCCCAAGCCCGCTCTTCAACTTCCCCTCCGACGGGGGGGGAAAATTCTACCCAATAAATAAATAAACCTGACCTACAAATTACAAAAATATTGATTGTCATTTGAGCAACATGATGTGAGTTTTTATATTTATGTAAGTCTCAGTGTTGTGTATAAAATCCAAGTGACTTGTATAGAGTTTCCTGCTCTTTTTAAGATCTTCATGGTAGACAGGCAAGATCACTTGAAAGATCTTAAGATACAAAGTAGAAAATTGACTGTTGTCATATCACTATACAGCAAAACATGAAGTTGTGATCTTTTCCAAAAGCAGAATAAGGGAAGACTAGAGCTTTAAAATACTGAAAAGCAAGGGTGTTGCAGATGTAATCACATTTTTAAACTGCAATTAAACGGAAGTAGAAGACAAAGGTGCATAATTATCTAATCCCAAGTGAGATGGGAGTATAGAAGATGCTTCGTCCACAGAACAGAAAATATGCAGAATAGGCTCCCAGCAGATGCATATAATGTAATTTCAATTACCTCCCCTAATAAGAACTTCATAAATATCAAACTAAAAATGTGATTAAAAATCTTAAAGGTAATTAGAAACATAAATGATCAAGCACCCTGTGGAACACAATGGTAGTTGTTCCTCTGGAATATGTCCTTTGTGGCATGTACTTGGTTAAGTTTAAATAAAATAACTGATTAATATCTTGGAGTTTCATTAATTAATTTAACAGGGCAAAGAGAAATTTCACAGTGCCTTATTCAAAAGTTTTGAATGTGGCTATTTAACTTCCAATGGCAAGCTAAATAACTGTTGACATTGTAAATTGTACATCTATCAAAGAAATTGTACTTGGTCAGAGTAAAGAGTCTTTAATGCATTTCGTACTTTTCATTCTTCTTGATCCTCTTCCCACACCTGGGGCAGGATTTATGTCTGTCAGGCGGGCGCGTGCCCGACACGATCAGGCATAAAATCTCACGCGATGACGTCAGGCGAGCGTTCCGATGCCATCGCGCACTCACGCGATAATGCGGTTGAAGGGCACGCGCAAGAGTCGGCAGCTCGCCCGCTGACAATTAAGAGGCCTATAATCAAATAATAGAATGCAATTTTTTGCTGCCTGTCCAACATTACGGTTGGCGGGTGGGCAAATCAGCCAGGCAGCCTTTGGATTTTTTATGAAACCTCATCCACGGGCGGGATGAGGTTTCCAGCAGTAGTTTTTTTTAAAAATAAACTTTTTCAACATAATTTTTAACATGTTCCTCTTCATGTGACTGAGTCACATGGGGGAACATATTTATATCACTTGTAAATCTTTATTGGTCAGTATCCAATTCTTCAGCTGCCTAAGGCAGCTCTGTGCCCAAGGGAGCTGTCAGCACGCGCTACCCCAAGCATGCACAGACTACCACCCTGCTGCCGCCGCCACCCCGGCAGCACTGAGCGTTTCAATGCGCCTTTCATGCCAGCTGGCCATTAACTGGCCAGCCAGTGTGAAATCGCAGCCGGGGCCCGATCGTGGGCAGCGGTCAATTTCAAAGCCCTCCCAGGCCCACCCACCGTGCCCACACGACGAAGGGAAAGTCCTGCCCCTGGAGACGCATGAGGCAGACAAATCACATGCTCATGTCTGTTTCCATGGTTAGTTTTTCCTGTAACAGGTAGCTAGCTTGTTGTCAGAGGCTATAGCTTGAGAGGAACCATTCCACATCAAGCGTGGCTGACCAGGAGACAGTCCTGCTCTTACTGCCTGCCTTGGGTGTATTTGAAAGATTTACAGGTTGATAATCAACCTTTTTAGCTACTTTATGAATACACCTTTAATGGCTGTCAAGTTTTGGAGTAGGACTTGAACCTAGGGCTTATAGCTCAGAGGCATGGACATGACCCACTATACCACAAGACCTCCCTGTACTTCTTATTGCATTGTACTAAATCTTTTCACAATTTCTGTGCCCTGATTATTGTGCTTGCCATGGTAGATTTTTTGAGTACAGTGCATAGAAGAAAATTGGCCAAGGAAGATCATATGCCAGACCAGCAGAGCTTTTAACTCCCAAGCCTGATTTCAATGGCAATAGTGCCAACATAAGGTAAGTGCTGGGGTGGTGATGGGGCAGGAAGGGGGGAGAAATCTAGGAAGAGAAGACCCAAGGGTTATTTTTGAGATCTAGAGGAGCACTCCTGCTCCTCCTGGCCCTCAAGGAAACTCTTTTTTAAAACTATTGGTATGTTGGGCCTCTTGTGGCCCAGATCCAGCATTGTATCCTGCAGTCATGATCCAAAATAAAAATTGCATTGAGATTCTAACTGTGTCAGACAACCCAAGCATTGATGCATTAATGTGATCCCCACCCACTTGTGGTGAGCACTCCTAGTACAGACAGAAACCTGTTAGTTACAATAGCAGTGTGTGGAAGCACTCAGGAATGGATGGAGAGGCCTACAACTGCTATTTTAACCACCCAACCCGCCATTCCTGAAAGGCAAGCATGGTTAAAATAAGTTCATCTATGTACAATGAATCATTTTGTATAGTACCCAACAATGTGTCACTGGGCTGAAGTAGAATTGATATATCTTGTGTGGCTAGGAAGTGACGTGTACTTAACATTGGTCACAAAGATAACACAGCCACAGGTTTCTGAAATGAGTCTAGTTAGTCTTGATTTATTGATATTTTTTGATCATGAAATAAGTAGAAGCCACATAACTTGGAGCACTTGCTTTGTCTTAAAAACAATGACCTCAAAATTCTTGTGTTCAGGGAAGGTGGGTGGGGGAGTGGATGGTGGGGCAGTGAAAGAATGCGGGCAAAAATTGGTTTCTCCAGAATTTATTTCCAACCAAAGTAATGCTTACATTCAAGTAGAATGGTGATCTTCCACCCATCTCAGTGTCAAAAGGCATGTCTAGGAGGTTCCTGTGCTACTCATAACAGTGAGGATCAATTATCTTTTTCAAGATGACTTCATTGAAAAAGAAAGCGGGTGCTGTGTGAAAATGGGCTGCCAATTCACTATGAGTCCATTTGGTATAACTAGTATAGAAAAATATCATCCCCATTTTTCTGTTATTCAAAGGTAGGAGCAGACTCAAGTCAATTTAATTAACCAATTATGGTAAGAAGAATTCTGTTATGCCTGAGCAATGTTATGACCCTGTATTTAATCAGAAGTTTTGGTGAATTCATGAATTAAAATGGGTGCATTGGCCTTTTTATAGATGGAATCTGGGCAACACCTTTTCCCATTAAATTTCTACCCTCGAATAACTGCACTGTCATTTCAACAATCTGGGGACATTCATGTGTGCACACACTAATACTGCTAGGGACTCATTAGCCTTTATCAAACGAAGAGGAACAAAGTCCCCAAATCCCATGATGTACATTCCCTATGTACTAAGGATAACTTAGATGAAATAAAAGTCATCAGCTGATTTTGATAAAAGTGTTTATTTTGGAATGTGGAGCCTCAAGAAACATTCAAGAGAAATTGCTGGAGTTACAGAAGAGCTTTTAGTTATGTTTTACTAAGTGTTTTACTATATTTCACTTTTAGAAGTGTGAGTTGCTATGGTTGTTAAATAATTTTATTGGCTTGTGCTTGGTTGAGCTGGACTTGCCTTTGACAACTGAAGGGCTTCAGAGACCATTTGAACATTTTTGCTTAATCCACAATAAAAGGCTTTGAGTACCAGACATGGGATACTCCATGGGAATTACCAGGTCTGCAATTTCAATGGAGAAGGAGGATCAAAGGATTGATGAAAGGAGACTGAAAGAGGAGGCACTACCCTTCAAGCTTCCAATGAATTCACAGATGCAATGAAGACTTTAATGAGAAGCTACATGTTAGAAATATGCACTTTTAATGAGGTAACAGGACATATGTGCCAACCACTACAGTAAGACTTTAGACCAAGATCATCTGCCTGGACAGTTCTGACTGTGAAAGTGACAGTTGCCCTTTATTTATGCCACAGGCTCATTTCAAGTAATATTATCCAGGGTGCTATCCAGCCATGTATTAGTCAGGTAACTGAAACACTTCTTAGGAGAGCTGAGAATTCATCCAGTTTGGCATGACAGCAACAGGCATAAGAAGACTGTCCAATATTATCACATTACTGAGTTGGCCAAAGTACAGAGAACAAATTATGTTTTGCACATTAAGTGTAAACATCTACTACCAACCCCTTCAGCATTCTTGACAGAAATTTGTAATACATTGTCAAATGATTAAAACATAAGAAGCAAAGGATCCTTCATGTAAATGTAAATGGAATTGAGCGTAACATATTAGTATGGATTGAGGATTGGTTAACAGACAGAAAAGAGAGAGCAGGAATAAATGGCCATTTTTTGGATGGCAGTAACTAGTGGAGTGCCGCAAGGACCAATGCTTGGACTTCAGCTAGTTACAATCTATATCAATGACTTGCATGAGGGAATGAAGTGTAATATATCCTGGTTTGCTGAAGATGCAGTTAGGTGGGAAATCAAGCTGTGAAGAGACTGCAAAGAGACTGGAAAGGGTTATAGGTATTGGAGTGTCAGAGTAAGAAAGCCTTGCTGCAATTAAATAGGGCTTTGGGTGAGACCACAACTGAGTGCTGTTTTGATCTCCTTACCCAAGGATGGATATACTTGCCTTAGAGAAGGCTGTAACATTGGGTCATAATCCATTCCTGCTAATCACCACAAGGCGCTGGACGATTTTCTGCCATTAGCTTTGCAAAAACATCATACCCATAACTTCTGAGTAGTTGCTGCATTTGCACATTAAGTTCCCATTTGAACTATGTATGGAAAGTTAAGTCTAGTAAGTAATAGTCTAAGTACACTTTTAATGATGTGGTAATTGGCAATGATTGCCAATCAATCTCTCAGGCCCAGAAAGTGAACAATTAAAAGGGTGGACCCTCATTCCTTCAGGTAGTGAAGTGTTGTTGGAGGCTTTAAAAAATGTCAACTTTTAAATTGTACACTTTTTTCTCAGTTTTCCTTTCTGTCTCTTTGATTTTCTCTCCCTTAATTAAATCTTTCTTCCCACTCTTTATTTCTCTTTCCACGCTTGATTTGAAATTGAATTCAACAACTTTAAATCACCCTTCTTCTCAGTCTTTCCCCTGTATATTTCTCAATCTTTAAATCTCAATTGGGTAAGGAGACTTAGGTCACAAAATTCAGCAGTTTTATTGGTAGTTTTGGTGCTTTGGGTGCCAATTTAGAAGAAAACTGGTGTGCGTCCAGCTCCTGCCCAATTCCAGCCTGGTGTATGCTGAGTGGCATGTTATTGCGGGCATGAGCACAGGTGTTACATGCGTGTGGAAGAAGTACGCAGAGTTGACAGATCGAGCAATCTGTCAGAATGCGGCACTGACTTGGCACCCGACCTGACGTTTTGACCTCACCACTTTAGTTAACACCCTCCCTGAAACACAGACAGTTGGATATCTGTTTTGCATCATGAGGGACCTCCCACCTTCTTTACAACTGCTACTTAAAAGCATCATCATTTAACTTACAAATTAGTTGCTTATTGCTTTCTATTGCCTCTTACTGAGCTTGTGGAAGTACTGGGTATTTGGAGGAATTCATAAAAGTGAGTGATCCTGGATGTTAAGCAGGTATTGGTTGCTACTTGCAAGGCCTCTTGATACACCAGTTGCTTCCAATCATGGGAGCTGCATTTAAAATCCTCCCTGGATTGCATCAGAGGGAGATGGAGCAGAGGAGCAAAGAAGATACGCTACTCACAGAGGAAGGTGAAAGAGAGAGGAAAGGGCTCTTGGCAGGAAGCCTTATCCACCTGGGGTCTTCTGAGTGCTCTACTACTACCTGCACCTAAGCCAGGTGTATCCGGTAGCTGTGATTCATCAAGGGGTTCATGACAGAACTGCGTAACCTCTTGGAACCAGGTGTGCAGCCTCAGAGCAGCACAATGCTACCTGTGGCTCTCAAGATGACTGTGGCCCTGAAATTTTTCACAAGCAGACACTTTCAGGCTGGAATAGATGACATAGTAACATCTCCCAGTTCACTACCCATTACCCTTTCAGAGGTGACAGGGGCTCTATTTTCAGGAGAGAGGACTTCATTGTCTTCTCCATAAACAGAGGGAATCAGGGGGAGTGCAAATGTGGCTTTGCTCAGATAGTATTCTTCCTCAGGGTGCAGAGTACCATTGAATGCACATCTATGGGTTTGCAGACAGCTCATTTCAATGGTGAGATATACAGAAAACACAAAGTTTATCAGTCAGTCAATGTGCAGTTGGTGTGCAACCACACTCAGCTGAACATCTGCTATCCTGGCAGCAATCATGGTTCATTCATCCTGCACCAGACACTATTCCAGGAATGTTTCAGCCACTAAGTCAAACCAGAACATGGCTGCTTGGTGATAAGAGCAATCTGCTTTACACCGTGGTCAATACTCCCCTCCGCAACCGAACCACAAGTGGCCAGCATTTATATAATGAGAGCCATTCTACAATAAGAAGCATCATTGAACAGATTATTGGGATGCTGAAGCAGCAGTTTGCTGCCTCAATCCCAATGGAGGAGCCCTCTAGTACTTACCTGAGTGGGTGAACTGATTTGTGGTGGCCTGCTGCATTCTCCACAGCCTGGCCATCGTGAGGGCACAGCCATTGCCACCATGCATCTCAGCAAGCATCTCAGTAGGAGTCAATGGAGGTGGAGGAAGATGAAGAGCAAAACGAGGAGGAGGAAGGGAGGAGGTAGCCAGCACATCGACTTCCTGAACAGGATTTCAATAAGCAGACCATCAGACTCCAATTCCCCCAAATGAAACTGCAGATCCCCATTGCACAACAATTCCACACCTCACCAAACTACAGTGATGGGCCATCACAGCATCACAACCCTGAATAAAAGTCACCACAAAGCAACCATTCATGCTAACATTATCCACCAACACATCCAATACTCCATTCAGTGCTCATCTAATCACTCTTGTGCATTCCTTCAGTGGCTGTCTTGTGGATGCCTTTACCTGTCTTAGTGCTATTACACAGTGCTACACCAGTGGCTGCGTATTGACTAATAAAAGGATGCTGATTTTTAGTGGGGGAGACTGAGCTTTGCAGGATGCCTACAGGAGCTCTGTGCTGAAAGGCTCAGTTTAGGATTGCACTAGCTCGGCATGACAGCAGTAATCTGAGTTGACTGGCTGACAAGCAACAGCAAAGGCACTGCAGAATGACCATGGAAGAGGGAGCAGATTCATGCTCCATGGAGCCACTGTCACTTCCCTGGAATGGCACCCCAGCAATCCTAGTAATCTGCTGGAGTACAGCCTGCTGTGAGACCCTGAAATCCCCTTTGAGCACCGGTATCCTCAGCCAGTCCGAACCTGCATGGCACAAAACTAGGGTTGCTTGGCAACGAGACAAGATTTTGTGACCTCAGTCTGAGCTTCCTGGAAGCACTCAGATGTTGGGTGGGTTCTGTTTGTGCTGCAATAGAATCTTAGATGTTGGCCTTCAGATGCTGCATCATTATTGGATCCATAAATGTTCTCACATAGTTGGCCATTTCCATGCTGGAAAGGATGAGCTCCAAGCTCTGCATGAAGCCCTGCACAAAGTTGGAACCAGACTCCTCTGTGCTCCTTGACAATGGCAACAAGCTCTCTGGCAGGCCTGCTAATGCCCCAAGCATTTCTGTGTCAATGTCGTCAGCAATTTTCTGTATGCCACTCCATCCAAGTCCTCATCTGAGTCCTCTGCAGCAGAACTCATGTGCGGCCACACTCTCTACAGAGCTAGCATCTGCACTATCCATTCCCCTTGGCCAGGTTGCAGACCACTTGTGCCCAGTAACTCATCATATGCTGACCACACCACGCTGCCCTCTAAAGTTCATGCATGCCAGCGAGTGTGAGGTCAAATGACCGGGTTTCTTCTTCCTCAGTCTATTCTCTCTCTCACCCTTCAGCCTTCCAGTTACTGACTGGTCAGGCAACATTTCTCGGGTATCTGAAAGCATAAATGCACAAATTCAGGGTTGGATTGAGGAAAGGTGGTTAGACCATTTACAAGCTGTACATCATAACAGATTGCAAGATGAGGGTGAAGTGAGATTGAAAAGATGTTATAGCAGGGCACTTAGAAATGTTTAAGACAATAAGGCAGTGTCAACATGGTACAGTGAAAGGGAAATCATGTTTAAACAACTTATTGGACTTCTTTGAAGGAGTCACATGTGCTGTGGATAAAGGGCAACAGATGGATGTACTGTACTTAAATTTCCAAAAGGCATTTGATAAGGTACCATATCAAAAAGTTACTGCAGAAAATAAAAGCTCATGGTGTAGGAGGTAACATATTGGCATGGATAGAAGATTGGCTAGCTAACAGGAAACAGAGGGTAGCCATAAATGGGTCTTTTTCTGGTTGGCAAGATGTAATGAGTGGTGTGCCACAGGGATCAGTGGTGGGGCCTCAACATTTTACAATTTACATAAATGACTTGGATGAAGGGACAGATGGTATGGTTGCCAAATTTGCTGATGGCACAAAGATAGGTAGGAAAGTAATTTGTGAATAGGACATAAGGAGGTTACAAAGTGACATAGATAGGTTAAGTAAGTGGGCAATGATCTGGCAAATGCAATATAATGTGGGCAAATGTGAAATTGTCCATTTGGCAAGAAGAATAAAAAAGAAACGTATTATCTAAATGGTGCGAGATTGCAGAGCTCTGAGATTCAGAGGGGTCTAGGTGTCCTAGTGGATGAATTACAAATGGCTAGTATGCAGGTATAGCAAGTAATTAGGAAAGCTAATAGAATGTTATAGTTTATTGCGAGGGGAATTGAATACAAAAGCAGAGAGTAAAAGCAAAAAATGCTAGAAAAACTCAGCAGGTCTGGCAGCATCTGTGGAGAGAGAAACAGAGTTAATGTTTTGAGTCTGTGTGACTCTTCTTCAGAGCTAAAGAGAAGTAGAAATGTGATGGGTTTTATACTGTTTAAGAGGGGGTGGAGCAGGTGAAGCAAGACAGAAGGAGAGATTGATAAAGATGTCATGGACACAAGACAAAGGGAATGTTCAAGGTAGTGGTAAAAGCTAAAGAAGGTGTTGATAGTGGCAGAATGTGTTAATAGCAGAATAAAGGTGAAAGTGATCATGAAACTGCTTTCAGCATTGCATCCAGATCTTTATTGGAGCTGGAATGCTGGTATTGACCATTACAGCTACCTGCCCCATTGCCTTCTCAGTAAATGTCTCCTGGCTCCCTCAGGGAAGTGACCCTCTCTCTTCCTGTCCACCTGCACTACCAAAGTCTCCTGTGTGCCATCTGAGAACCTTGGTGCAAGTTGTCTGTCCTGTTCTGCTGTTCCTGTTGCTTACTCCAGGTCTTCCACTCTTCCACAAGCAGTTCCAGCCAATGCTGCAGCCAGAATGCAACTCATCTTTGAAAAGTGCAGTCTGGCTTTAAGTAGTGTAGGCTAGTGTTAACTGATGATAGCCTTGCACTAACTTGGGCCCCCTGCTGAGGTATGCAGCCACTTAGCAATGTGGTTAGTGCTGGACTGCACACCATAGTCATTATAGTTAGCAGGCATCATGAGGTTGACCTGATAAATGCATCACTTTGAATGGGTTCAGGATAATTGCGCATCACAACCCTTGCATCTGATTTCTAGGGCTACCCAATTTAGTCGCCACACTCTTGGGCCCATCATTCACCAAGGTCCCAGATTCCCTGGTGACTGTGCAGCACCATTGCTTGCAATTCCAGCAACTTTTAAGGCAATAGCATTTGGCTGAGGAATGCAGGAAAATTTCTGTCTAATCACATATGCTGGGAGATGTCCTGCTCCAGCCCCATGGGCAGAATTTTGCCGTCGGCATGCGGGGGCAGGCCTGACATGTCGGCATGTAAAATGACGCGCAATAACGTTGGGCATGCGTCACAACGTCACTATGCACCATTGCGATATTTTGGAGGGCAGGCACACAATGAGTTCCGAGGCGCGCCCACCATTAAGTAGCAGGCCAGTCAAGGGCCTTGAGGCAGTAATTGACAGCAATTTTTTGCAGCCCATGCAATTTTCAGTTCATCGCACAGGCGCAACGGGCAGGCAGGTAGGCCACATTTTTAAAAACCTCATCCACGGGCAGGATAATATGGGTGAGTGGGCTCGCTGATGCGAGTTGTTAGTACTTTACTTTTTAAACTTACTGCTACTTGCTTGTGTGAACAGGACAACTTCAATTCTCTTCAGAGCTGCTTTGACAGAAAGAACAGGCTTCAGTTCAGGACTCTGGAGGAATCATAACACTTGGGGCCTTGTAGGTTTCAGGTAGCCTTCACTTGGGAATGGGGATTGTGTTCTCCACTGGAGGCACCTCCTCTGAGAAGTAAGAGAGGGCCAGAAGGGGGAGGAAGCCAGGATCTATATTCAGCCTCCAGGGGAGCAATCTTTGGGAGGACAGGCGTAGGCACAAGAGGCGCAGGGCCAACAGGAAGTGCAAGGCAGAAAGGGCCGCAGAAGACGCCACTATCATGCTGTCAGGGTTTACAGGCGGTGATGCAACTACCTCAATATGTCTGGGTGCAGTGCCGAAGGAGGCTCTGTCTCTCAAGGGAGACAGTGACCTCCATCTATCAGATGATCGGCCCTGAGATCAGCTCCATCTGTGTGGGTGGACACCCCATGCCAGTGGCACTGAAGGTCATGGTTGCCCTCAACTTCTATGCCTTCGGTTCTTTCCAGGGATCAGCGGGTGATCTTTGTGGAGTCTCCCAGTCAGCTGTCCACAGTTGTGTCAAGGTGGTGACACGGTCTGTTCAGGCATGCCTTGACTTTCATTCACTGCCGCTTGGATGAGGCCAGTCAGGCAGAGCGAGCCAGAGGCTTTGCAGTGAATGCTGGGTTCCCCTGCGTCCAGGGTGCAATCGACTGCACACATGTGGCCATCAAGGCGCCAGCGGGTGAGCCCGGTGGCTTCGACAACAGGAAGGGCTTCCACTCCATGAACATGCAGAAAGTGTGTGGCCACAGGATGCTGATTCTGCAAGTCTGTGCAAGGTACTCAGGCAGCTCCCATGACACCTACATCCTCAGACACTCCCAGGTGCTGGCGCTCTTCAGTGCTCCAGCCCAGCTAGCTGGATGGCTGGTGGGTGACAAGGGCTATCCCTTCAAAAGGTGGCTCATGACACCTCTCCACCATCCAAGAACAGAGGCAGAGCAGCGGTACAACCGGAGCCACGCCTCGACAAGGGCCGTGGTAGAGAGAACCATCGATCTTCTCAAGATGCACCTCTTATGCCTGCACCATTCGGGGGCGCACTGCAATACCCCCCCAGGTCGTGTGTCACTGATAGTGGTTGCATGCTGCACTCTCCACAATTTGGTGCTGGAGAGGGGGGACGCCGTGGAGGAAGAAGATGGAGACACAGATGCTCTGGCTGCAGACGATAAGCCCAATAATGAATCCATGGATGAGAATGCTCAGGAGAATGCTGAGGGGATAGACGCTGACCCAGGCAACCTCCAGGAAGGCAGGGACACCCGGAAGGCTTTGATCCAACACTCCTTCAGCTAGATTACCAAAGATGAACCTCCAACACATGCCAGGGCTGCAGGCTCCATACTCGATTCCTGAGAACAACATTTGCCTGGTTAGGAACATTAACTATGTGCCTTGTCAATAAAGCTCAATGACAAACAAGTCACTCATAACATCATGGGTTCCCCTTCGCCTGCAGAACTAATGAAGCAGCCAGAGGCTTGTTGAGAACCAAAACATTTAATAATTGCCAACTTGTATACAAACTCAAAGTCCATTAAAAGGTGTTGAACAGCACACCTACTTAAAAACAACTGAAACGGGGGCCAAAAGAAATCCACCAGTGATAAGCCCGTGTTGTGCCTAAGGTGATTAACATTTACGCTTGCGAGTGCTACGTCTCAGTGCTCCCCCCTCGCTGGCACTGGCATTTAGGACAGCCTGCTTACTCTGCTGTCCTGTTGGCCTTGATGACCTCAGTGAGCGTCCTCTGGCCCGTGGAGTCTGTGCTGGTCCCGACTGGGAGGTAGCGGCCAGTGGCACAGCTCGCATCTCCCCAGTCGCTGCAGCCTCATCAGATGCCATGGTCACTGGCAGAGGTGCGGAGGAGCTGCTGCTGTCATCCAGAGCACCCTGAGAGGAGCCTACAGAGATGACAGGCAGCTCATGCGCCGTGAGGTCCTCCCTGCTCACCATTGATGGATGGGCACCTAGCTGGGATATTGGGTGCCCAATCCATCTCCCACACTGACAATGGCTACCTGAGGTCAATGTCACTGTGAGGGCTTGCAGGTCCGAGCGCATCCCTAGGAAGCCCTGATTGTTCTTCTGGAGGAGCTTCTCCATGAGAGTCGCCACTCTCTCCGTGGAGGAGGCATTGTGCTCGGCCATGAGTGTACTTGCATTGCTCATGCACCGCATGGACTGCTCCATCACGGAGACCATGGCACACATTCCCTCATGTATCTCTGCCAGATCCTCCCGCACACCCTGCTGGACTTCCAGCATCTGCTGCCTCAGGGACGACTCCAGAGGCCCATCATCAGCCATCGCCTGATCATGTTCCTGGTCCCCAGCAGTCCTCCAACTGCCGGCACTCTGGGCACCCTCTGCCTTCCCCCTGCACCTCAAGCGAGTGTGAAGTGCCCTCACCACTGTGCACCGAGACACTAGCCAATGATCTTATCCCCACCGAGGTGCTGGTATCTGCACTGGTGCCTGTCTGGCTGAGATGATGTGACGCTTGTGCATTTATATCTTTTGCACCCTCAAGGGTCGGTGGCGGTCCCTCTTCCTCCTGAGTGAGGCTGAAAGGAAGAACAAGGACATTTGATTAGCAGAAGTCATTACACTGTTAATGTGCATGCCTGGCACCCAGATCAGGATGCGCTCCTCCTTCCATTATCAATGGGCAACCCATGTTGCATGCTGAAATCAATATACAGTCAACAGTGTGATATTGTGATCTCAGTGCACGGCACTCTTGCCTCCCAGTGGCACCCCAACCTCACCGCGGTCAGTTGACCTGGGCACATGAAGCCTCTCCAGCTTGGCCTGGGCTGCTCTCCAAGAGCGCTGTTAGGCACCTTCCTGTGCGACATCGGTGGCAGCCTTTGGAAGGCTGCTTGCGCGTTTTTGAATAGGTCACTGGGTCACTATTGGACCCGGTGATCATTGGACTCCCGCTGCTGCTCTCGGGAGCTGCGATTCACGCTGGGTGGGCCTTGATTGGCCCACCCACGTAAAATAGCGGCATGCCCCCGATTAGGGGCGACGATCAGAGGTGCGCCCGCCCACGCCCGCTCCCGCACTTCCCCCCCAACGGTGGGAAAACTTTTCCCTTTATGTAAGTTTAAGGTGGTTATTGTGTAAAATTTAACTGTTTGCAATCCTGAATTATTGCCACATAGCAATTTAATCTTTTAATAAGCAGCCATTAAGGAAATTGATTCTGTTTGATTCAGGTAGATTTTTATTGGAAGATGGCAACTAAGTGACAAATTAATTCCATTAGTTTTATTTTAACAGAAACTGCGAATAACAATCAATAAATTTGTCTTCAAAATGTATATTCCCTGAATGAAATAACACAGTAAAGATATATCTTAAGCCGCAGCTAATCTAAGTCTTTTCTAGATGTTAAAATTTTGATTTATTTTATTACGTTTCTGAAAATTTACCTGAAAAGGAATATGCTAACTGAAGGATGTATCAATTCTGCTTTGTTCACCGGTTATTCTTTCAGAATATCACAGGAAATGAATGATTTCTGGATTTCAGTAAATTCACCACATTTTATAAGCCAAAATAAAATTGTAATATTCTATACAGACATTTATGGAACAAATGTTGGAGATTTTATTTATTTTGTTCTCTGTTATTACTATTTTGAGCTTTCAAAGTAAAGTAGTACACAATCCTGTCAGGCCAATAAATTATTCTCTATGAGGAATAGATGACTATCTCCTTTCCATGGCTGAAAAATAATTTTTGTTAAATGTGGTTCACTAAATCTGTTACATCCTTGTGGAATTTTAAATTTATATGTCTCCCTTACCTTTTTACCCACTTAAAATGAGCTATGCGTTTATATTTCTTCTGATTGTCTTCCAAAATGCACTCATCCAGGAAATGCATAGTGTAATTTATTTTGATTAGAACAAGTAATGGTTTCTAACACCAATCAAGAACCTTGGAAATGAAATGTCATTTGACATTACCAAGTGTCGCATACATCACATCACCTCCTGCAGTTTCTTGGTGATGAAAATTGATTTTCTATTGTCCTTTGACAAATCTGAGGTACAGCAATTATATGTGACTTGACAGCACATACCCCAGCTTCAGGTTGGGCTTTTAATAATGAAGTCCTGTAAACCTTCATTTGGATACTTGTGGCTTATTATAATAAGTTAATCTGTTTAAGTTAGTGTATGCCTTTAGCAGATAGAGCACTTCATGAGAGAAAATAAATTAGGAATAATAGAAGAGGATTGGATGCAGTAGTATGTTCAGAATGCCGTCATTTCACAACTTACTTTATTATTTATTGGTCTCAACTGGTATGCAAATCCATGAAACACTCCATTTGATGAGACCTGTATAGAATGGGATGTCACAATAACAACATGCATGCCATCTGACCATGTGAGTAAAGATAGGGCGATGTCATGAAGGGATTTGAACACAAAGTTGAGACTTTTAAATTTGAGAAGTTGCTTGACAGGGAGCAATATAGATCAGCTGAAATAGGATTGACGGGTGAATAGGACTTGACGAGATCTAGGATACGGGCAAAAGATTTAGGATTGAACTGAAGTTTACAATGAGTGGAGGATGGGAGGCCAGCCAGGTGGAGAGCACTGAGATAGTTGGGCCTGGTGATAACAAAAGCATGGATCAGGATTTCACCAGCAGATGGACTGAGGTAGGGGCAAAGATGGGTGATATCATAGAAGTGGAAGTAGGTCGCTTGAAGGTGGAGAGTTTATAGAGTATAAGTTTGGCACCAGGTGGTAGTTGGGCTGCAAAGAAGAGACAGGGAGGGATTGGAGGCCAGGGTGCGTGGAAATAGAGAGCCAAGGTAGGGTGCACATGGCGGGGGTATGGATGGTGGGAGTTCAGAGATTTGTGGTGTCAGTGATAGGGTATGGGAGTGCGGAGGAGCATGGAAGACAAGAGGCCAGGTAGGGGTGGGGTAGTGGTTGGAGACTGGGTGGAGGTGGCGAGAGATCAAAGCCTTGGGATGCAGTGGTGGGGGTGGGGCAGCAGGGGGTTGGGAGGGCAGGGGGTAGTGTTGGGGGATCAGTGGCCTGTGGGAAGTGGGGGTGGTGTGGTTGGAGGCTAGGCAGGGAATTGGGAGAGCAGAGGCTGGGGTGGTATCAAAAGCCTGGGGTAGCAGGGTAGTGGGAGATCGGGTGCCAAGGGTGGATGGGAGGTTGGTGGCTGAGGGAATGGGTAATGAGCATCTGGATAGATCAGTGATGCCAGGGTGAGTTTGGAAATCTTGGTGGGGGGAAATTAGAAGGGTTGAGGTGGGTATCCGATCACGAGGGTTGACGAGGCAGGTACACTGGAGCCAACAGGTAAATGGAAAGGCATTTAGCTCCTCAATCCAGCAATCCTCACCTTCCTTTAGCTGCCAGCATTCCCGATACCTCGGAAACCTGACCGGCCAGAATTAAATTTGAAATTGTGGATCAATATGAGGCTTCCAGCCTCATTATAATATTTAACTTACCAACCAGTCTCCTGGGAGCAGATTAGTTGTTTGTTCCCTACCTTTAAAACCAGACGTGGGTGGTTGAAGGCAGGTTTGTGTCAGGATTCAGATATTTAACAAGTTAACCCCTCACCCAACCCAAACCCGCCTGTTTTTGGGGTTAAAATTTCCCCCAATATATCAGTTTACATTAAAAATTATTCAAAAATTTAAACTCTCGAAGACCCACAACATTGTTTCTATTAAATATATAGAGGAGAGCAGATGCGTAAACATGTGTTATCATATTTTCACAATCTCTGATCTAACTGCTTCAAACGTAGCTAGAGGAATTGCAAGCTTGATGAGTGGATCATATTTTGTAAAAGGTGGCAACATGTGGATATATATACAGTTTATATAATTTACAGTTTAGAAATATCAGAACATTAACAGTATTTTGTTACAATCCCTGTAGAGATGGATAACTCTAAACAAGAGATTTCAATTCCCAGTGACCAACTAAGGTATTTGCATGACAAGTTTCATTTTTTAAGACTTTTATTGTAACAAATGAACTGTAAGCAGCATTAACTAAACATTTTATTCTTTATTCATTCATGGGATGTGGGCATCGTAGGCAAAGCCAGCATTTGTTACCCATTCATAATTGCCTTCGAGTTGAGTGGCTTGCTCAGCCATTTCAGGATGCAGCTGAGAGTCAACCACATTGCTGTGGGTCTGGAACCCCTGTAGGCCAGACTGAGTAAAGATGAAGGATTTCCTTCCCTAAAGGACATTAGTCAACAAGGTGAGTTTTTACAACAATCGACGATAGTTTCATGGTCACCATTACTCTAGCTTTATATTCCAGATTTATTAATAGAATTTAAATTCCACAAGCTGTTCTGGTGGGATTTGAACTTGTTCTCCCCAGAGCATTAGGCTGGACCTCTGGACTACTAGTCTAGTAAGGCAACTAGTCAAGAGTATTAGGTAACTCATACTCTAATTTACAGAAAAGATAACCCATATTAATGTCTTAAAATGACCAATAGCCCCATACTGGATATATATACTTCACAGCACGCTCTCCACAGGATTACAGTTTTTATAGGAAACAGTCCACAGTCACTCCCAGCTTCCAATGGATTCACATCCCTTTGCTTTGTTGAGTCGTAATATCGAATGACCATTAAAAGGCAATTCCCTCGATTTTTGGAGAAGTCCCAAACTGACTACAGCAATAAGGTTTACTCAGCGATTTCCCCTCCCAGCCTTGCCAGGGAAAATCTTCCAGAGTCTTTAAAGTGCCTCAGGATGCATCTCTTCGACCAGAGACTGTCCACCTTTTCGCATTTAGCCTAATGGTTTGCAGTCTTCTCTCTACTGACTTCACCAGCTGCAGCCTTTATCCCTGTGAGACTTCTCTCTCTTTTTGTCCAGAAACTCTGAGACAGAAAGTCTGTCCACAGTTCTGCCCTTATTTTCAGGTATGCACATTTTGCACCTTGTTCTCAGTAAATCTCAACTTGGACCCCTGGGGCAGAATCTTGCCCTTGTCGGGCGAGCTTGGCGGGGTGGACGGGTGCAGTCGGAAAGCTGACCTCCGCCCACTATCGGGGTCTAAAGGCGATTTCACACTGATGGGCCAATTAAGGCCCGCCTAACATGAAATGCAAGCGGCAGTATCCAGCGCTGCCTGTGCGGGTGGAGAGAGGAGGCCGAGCGGGGCAAGCGCAAACTTCGCGCATGTGCACAAGTGCGCACTTGATAATCTTCTTGAGGCACAGAGCTGCCTCAGGGAGATGAAGAGCTATAAAAAAATAAAGAACTTAAAGGTGTAATAAAACATGTCCCCTCTTGTGTCTGTCACATAAGCAGGGAAATGTTGTTAATTAAGTTTTAAATTTTTTTAAAAATTTGCTTTAGGAAACCTCATCCCGCCTGTGGATGAGATTTCCTAAAAAGTGCAAAGGCAGCTCCATAAGGTTGGACAGGCAGCGAAAAATTTAACTTAATTGATAATTTAATGGCCTTAACAGTTAATTGTCGGCAGGCGCACTGCCGACTCCAGTGTCCGCCCGCCGACCAAAATATCATGCGCGTTGATGTCGGGACGCTCGCCTGACGTCAATGACGTCATTTCATGCTCCAGTGGGTCGGGCACGCGCCCGCACGTCGAGCTAAATATTTGCCCATGACTTTTCCTCCAAACTCTACAAATATCTTCCAGGCTGCTACTGGTCTGAATTAGCCTGAATTAACTCCAAGAAAGGACTGCCCCTATCTCAAAAGACTCAAAGGCATATTCATGACCCATGAAAAATATACAGCTGAGTTAACTGGGATAGTGTCATGGCAACAAATATTGACCATGGTTTAACATTTAAATTTGGTTTGACTGTGGTATTTTTTAGAGATTCTTCTTGCAGAGGTGTGTAAGCATATTTGATTACATAGCATTTATATGATTTATGTGAATTTCCTGTAAAATTCAATTCACTGTAGGTAAAGGGATATCTACGGAGGGTAGGGGGAAGATTTAGACAGCACTGTTACCATGGTGTACAATTTGCATACTCCAGAAGGTATCGTCTATGAGAGCTTTCAAAATGGCTCTTCCAACTGGCATTGGTCTCTGCTCTGCAGTCTATGTAGGCTCTTCCTACTACCCTTGGTATCCCCTTGATACATGTAGGCCTTCTTCCTCTGGCACTCTTTGCAGTGTGAAGCCATGCAGCATGTAGCAACAATCCTTAAAACCTTCAGCCAAGCTATATTGCAGAATAACTCCAGATCTATTCAGGGACCTGACAGCACCACTTAATTTTACTTGTGCTAAATTGGTCTCCTGGAATACCGCAAAATATTATGTGCATTGACTATAAAGGTCTGTCTTGGCTGCCCAAGAAACACTCTGAGGCTTACCATTAGGGATCACATATTGGTGGATCAGTGGGTTGCCTTAAAATGAAAGTAGGGTATCAAATCGTGGCTCAGTTGGTAGCTCTCTTGCGTCTAAAAAAGGTTATCATTTCAAGTCCCACTCCAGGACTTGAGCATGAAAATCAAGGTTGATACTCAAGTGCAGTGCTGAGGGAGTGCTGCAGAGTCGGAGTTATCATCTTTTGGATGAAACTTTAAACCAAGACTCCATCTGCCCTCTCAGGTGGATATTAAGATCCAGTGGCAATATTTCAAAGAAGAGCAGGGGATTTATCCCCTGTGTCCAAGCCAATATTTATCCTTCAATCAACATCACAAAATCAGATTATCTGATCAATATCACATTGCTGTTTGTAGAGCTTGTTGTGTGCAATTTAACTGCTGTGTTTCCTGAATCACAACAGTGACTCCACTTCAAAAGTACTTATTGGCTGTGAAGACCTTTGAGAGGTCTTTTAGATGAAAGGCACTACGTAAGTGCATGTCTTTTTTTTTTTCTTTATCATGACAGCTGTCTGGGAAGTGAGCCCTGATATGCAAAATCTGATGGAGCTGGTTGCAATATAGAGATGTTCAAATCCTCTTCTATTCCTCTTGGTGGTGCAAAGAACTGCAGCATCCCATTTGGGAAGAATCTATAATTCCCTAATCTTTGGGAATCCTGCTACCTTAAAATGGTAAAGTTGTCCTTGGGGGAAAAAACTCAGTTGCATGTGTTACGACCGGGATGGGAAGAGTGTGCAGTTGATCTAGCCCCACTACTCCGCAGGTCGCACCATTAGTGTAAATGTTTAATTCACTCACCAAAATGGCCAATTATTTACCTTCACTACTTTTAGACCTAGAATAAAAGAGTCTTTAATCAGGCTTCTTTCAATAAACTCAGAATGATTGATTTATTATAAAACAAAACTTTTTAAAACAAGATGCAAGAACTGGTTAACACACAGTTTGTAATTCAGAAGTGTAACTATCTATGCCTTTTAAAATATCCCAGCACACACATACATATACACACACACACACACAAAGGACAAACAAATGGGGTCTCTGCAGAGATGGGAAGTTGAAGAAAAGTCTTTATAATAAAAGGATAAAGTTCACAGGGTTTCAACACTATTGATCTGGAGAGCCCTCGTGTGAAGACAGATTGCTAGTCCCAGTAGATGCCTGGAGGTTCTCATCAAATGAGCTTTGGTATGGAGAGAATAGAGCTGGATCAATCCCTCTTGTCTTACCCTCTTGGGTTTCCAAATACAGACAAGTTTCACTGAGATGAGGATTCTTAGCTGGAAACTGATAACCACACTCTATTTCAAGCAAGGCGAAGAGAGTGTGAGCTGGGAAGCTTTTCCCCTTCTCAGTTTATTCCCAACTGAGTTTTAAAAAAAAGTTCAAAATATAAAGTTCCCCTTCGTCAGGTGATTTCAAGTAAATCACCAGAGCCTTTGCCTTTAAAATAGTTTTTTTTTCATTTGCAGCCATTAAAGTAATTTGCTTATTTGAACAGTAATTACTTTAATGGCTGTAAATGAAAAAAAAACTGTTTTAAAGGCAAAGGCTCTAGTGATTTACTGGAAATCACCTTCTCAAGTACCATGCTGGCCAAGTGATTTCTTGGAAAAGGCATACTTGCTCCAAGTCCAAGATGAACTTATGGGCCAGAATTTTACGTCAGCATGCAGGGACGAGCCCGGCATGCCAACATGTAAAATGACATGCAGTGACATCGGGCGTGCATCCTGACTTCATCGCACATCATTCAGACCTTTCGTTCAGCGGGCACACAATGGAGGTGGTCGCGTACCTGCTGAACTGTCAAAGGCCTGTTAAGGCTGTTAAAAAACCAATTAAAGTAATTATCAATGCTGCTGTCCAACCTTAACGTTGGCGGGCAAGCGAAGAGCCCAAGCGGCCTTCGTGTTTTTCAGGAAACCTCATCCACGGGTGGGATGACACTGTCACATGAGCTGGGACATGTTCATGAATTTTGAGAAAAAATTTTATTTAATTAATGAAACCTTTATGAAGCCTCATCCCGCCCATGGATGAGGTACCATGAAAAATGCGAAGGCTGCCTGGGCTCTTCGCCTGCCCACCAGTCTTAAGGTTGGACGGGCAGCTCTGTTAATTGTTTTAATGACCATTTAAATGGCCTCAATAAGCCTTTGACAGTTTGGCAGGCGTGCAGCCAACTTGGCTGCGCACCTGCCGAATGAAAATCTAAATGACGCGCGGTGGCATCGGAACGCCTGCCCAATGTCACCGCGTGTCATTTTACGCATTGGCAAGTAGGCCCACAGTTCTTGAAGATATGGAGCAGAATTTAGCCCCTGTCGGGCGGGAAGATGACTGCCGTCCGCCATCAGGGCCGGAAAGCAATTTCACACTGGCAGGTCAATTAAGGCCCACCCAGCATGAAACAGGAGTGGCAGCGCTCGGCGCTGCCTGTGCAGGTGAGGGGAGGAGGGTGAGCGGGGCCAGCGTGAACTTCGTACATGCACACAAGTGTGTGCTTCAGAATCTCCAGTTGCCTCAAGGAGATGAAGAGTTTTTTTTTAAAAAACTCTGTCACATGAGCAGGGACATGTTATTAATTAAAGTTTAAAACTTTAATTTTATTTTTATTTGCTTTTGGAAACCTCATCCTGCCTGTGGTGAGGTTTCCAAAAAAATGCAAAGGCCGCTTGGCTTCTTCGCCTGCCCGGCAACCATAAGGTTGGACGGGCAGTGAAAAATTTAACTTAATTGATTCTTTAATAACCTTAAAAGGCCTTCCAATTGTCTGCGGGCGCACTGCTGACTCCAGCGTGTGCCCGCTGACCGCACTATCGCGTGACTGCGTGTTAACGTCGGGACAATCACCCGACATCAACACACGTCATTTCATGCTCAAGCGGGTTGGGCGCGCACCCGCCCGCCGAGCTAAAAATTTTGCCCATGGTTTCCCAACACATAAGCAACCAAGTATTTACCTCACGCACCTATGGATAGTTAACCTTTTTATGTTGGCGATGTCCTCAGTGGCTGCTAGAAATCTTCCCTAAGTGTAAATCTAAGAATTACATTCTCCTTCGCAACCATTGACATTTTCCAGTCACAGAATTCCTTAAAAACTGGGGCCGCAGGCACTGCTTCTCTGATAACTAAAGGTGCAGCTCTTCTTGTGGATTCTGGTGCACTGGTTAACTTTGGTGCATTCTGATGGGCTTGGAATCTCTCAGTTTGTGCTCCCATTATTCCTCCAAAAAGCAGAGAAAGAAGAAATATTCACGTGAGGAAACATGTTCCGACGCTTTTGCAGGTATTGGGAGAGGCAGAGGAATATTCCTGAAAAGTTAAACTACATCAGTTTATAAAAAAGGCATATTTGTCCTGGAAAATGATCAAAAATCTTATTTTGCAACTCCTGAACTGAACTCCAGCAAACCCTTCATTCCCTAACAACCCTGGACCCTCTTTTAAAGAGACTGGCCTATCACTCAGTGTAATGCAAAAACATCAGGGGCAGAATTTTCATCTCGGCGGGCGGGTGCGCACCCGACCCACTAGAGCGTGAAATGACATGGGATGATATTGGGCGCGCATCCCGATGTCAATTCGCAGTCGCGCGATAGTTCGATAGAATCGGCAGCCCACCCGCCAACAATTAGAAGGCCTATTAAGGTCATTAAAATATTAATTAACTTAAACTTTTAGCTGCCCGTCCAACCCTATGGGATGAGGTTTCCAACAGCAAATAAAAATAAAATTAAAAATTTTACATCTCATTCATAACATGTCCCTGCTCATGTGACAGAGTCACATGAGGGGACATGTTTTATAACATTTTTTAAATCTTTATTTTTTTTTGAAAACTGTTCATCTCCCTGAGGCAGCTCTATCCCTCAGGGAGATGTTCAAGTGCGCATGCGTGAGGTTTGCGCTCACCCTCCTCCCCTGCCCACACAGGCAGTGTGCGTTTCACGCTGCGGGGGCCTTAATCGGCCTGCAAGCATGAAATTCTGGTCCGGCCCCAATCGCGGCTGCAGTTGGCTTCCTGACTGCCCCTTGCTGCCCCCTCCGAGCCCACCCGACAAGGGCAAAATTCTGCCCCAGATGTGTGTACATCTTGTGTTCTGTGAATCAGCTAGTGCTGTATCTTCAATGAAATTATCGTTTCCTGCAGGTGAAAAGATCTGAGCTAGTCTATGTAATGACAAAGAAATGTCAGCGGAGGGATGGGTGGAGCACCCTATTGAGAAGGCTGGGCAGAGGAATGTCAGACCAATGCCAGGTGGAATTGTCTTCACAGGGTTCGAGTCAAGAGAGAGCCAGACGCAGTGCTGTGCTCTCTGCTGGTAAGACACCAGCAGCTACTACTAGGCATTGAACTGACAAAGCCTGTACCAGCACCTGTGAGATGTGGCCTCTAACTTGCTTCCACTCCCTCTCAGGAACACTAAAATGTAGGCAAACATTGTTAAAGATGACCCTTGTACTTCAGGTTTTTGGGTGCTGGGCTGCACTGTCACTTGTCTGCAAGCTCATGATTTGAGTATCTTTTTGGTAAATTTTTCTGTGTCACTCTTGTTCCTTTCTTCCTTCAGCCTTGTTAAAAGCTGCTAATTAGTTCAGATGCTTTTTGAGACTTTCCAAAGGTTTTTGGAATTTTTGTCACCCTATTCTGACACTCCATTCTAATTGTTACATGCAGAATCTTATGTTTTTACTCATAGAATGTTCCCTGAATGGGCAGAAATGTTTGCTCAGTGGGAGGATGCACGCCTGACCCGCTTGAGTATGAAATGACGTGTGTTGACGTTGGCTGAGTGTGCTGATCTCAATGCGCAGTTGGGCGATAGTCCAGCCAGCAGGCGCACGCTGGAGCCGGCAGTGCGCCCGCCAACAATTAAAAGGCCTGTTAAGGCCATTAAGTAAGCAATTAACTTAAATTTTAAGTTAAATTTAAGTTAAATGCGGCCTTTGCATTGTTTTGGAAAACTCATCCTTGGGCAGGATGAAGTTTCCAAAAGCAAATTAAGATAAAATGAAAGTTTTAAAATTGAGTTAGTAACATGTCCCTGCTCATGTGACAGAGTCACACGAGGGACATGTTTTATTACATTTTATTTTCCTCATTTTCTTTTTTTATCAACGCTTCATCTCTCTGAGGCAGCTCTGTGCCTCAGGGAGATTATGAAGCACTCACTCGCGCACAAGCGCGAAACACGCGCTCGGCTGGCTCGCGCTCCTTAATTGGGGGCCTAGCGTGAAATCATAGTCCATTCCTGATCGCAGGTGGCGATCAGCTTCCCAACCGCCCCTGCCCACTCCCACCAAGCCCACCCGCCAAGGGTAAAATTCTGCCCTGTGTCTCCGTATCTCACCTAAAGCAGCACTAATTAGCTGACCTCATAAAATTACACACAAAAAGTGCATTTTCATTTAAATCTGTCTAAAGCTTATTTCAAATTATTTAAGTCTACACTGCACCCATTTAGGAAAATTTAGGCTAATAAATGATATCTGCACACTTCGATGATTTGTGTCACTTTCAAGTTTTTTTATTTGCTGATGCTTACATTGCTTTGATTGATTCTGATTCTAATGTTGTAGCTTTTGTTTAATGACAAATGACTTATGTATAGGTTGAACATACTGCAGAACAGAAACGTGCAAGCTTTTAGTCTTTGTGAACTCCTTAGGTGTGTATTATGGAGCCTTGAGAAATGCCTGCAAAAATTAAATCCATGTTCCCATTAAATTGCACATATCTAAAACTATTGATACAAGTAAGTTGTAGTGTACTCATTTTAGATTTATCCCCCAATGAGGTAATAGCACTATGAACAATATTTTTGAAACCTACAGGTCCACAGTGTGAAAGAGGAGAATCTAGTGAATTGAAAGGAACATATATAGGACTGAAACAAAAACAAAAATACCTGAAAAAACTCAGCAGGTCTGGCAGCATCTGCGGAGAGGAGCACAGTTAATGTTTCGAGTCCGATTTGTTTTGGATTTCCAGCATCCGCAGTTTTTTGCTTTTATATATAGGACTGAGTTCCCTGGAATCCAAGGTCTGAACTGCCAGATCTTGTGCTGTAATTCTGGGTGCTCCTGGTGTGGAAGCTCTTTAAATGGAGATTGATTTCTGTATTTTATGATATAAAAGTGTAATCAACCATTGTGAAGTGTGTCGATTTGTCATTGGGCCATGGATTAGTAAGAGGCATATTATCTTGCAAATCATCTATTCAGTGACTGCAACAAATGAATTTCAAATGGACGGAGTGCAAACTGGGGAACTCATCAGCCTGTACTGATTTCACAAACTACGTGCCAGCAGATGGTTACAGACGTAGCTCCTCATTTGTGATTCCCCATTTGGTGAGTTTATCATTTCAGCTGGGTAATGGTGCAAGGAAGGGTTATAGTGAGGCCCTACCGAAATGAGATGCATCCTTTGGGAGAGGAAGGCTATTTGCCTCTGTTGAGATTTCTAGTGGCACAGGCAAAAAGGCTTTGATACATGTTGCGTGTCTGCATATCTAGCCTTATTTTTAATGCTTAGAAACTTATTAAATTAGTATTCTTTTGCCAACTTCTGATCAAACGAAGCCTCTTTGATTAGGGCAATATGCTGAAACCACTTTAGCAAGGGGCTAGGCAGATGCCTGAGTTTAAAATTTGTATTTGTATTCATATCTCCTGACTGAGAGTTCAGTGCTTCAGCCTTGTAACTACCTGACCATTTCCTTCATTTTGTTCTAGTTTTTGCATTTGTAGGTGATGAATATTTTGTTTCTTTTCCAGCTTCTTGGGCTTGTCTATGCCTGTTACGTTATCAAAGTTGTTGCTGAAGAAGAAGACAGCTGTAAGTACTCAAAATGGCAAGGATGAAGAAAATCAAAAACTCTAAATTTATGCATTTCTAAATTAGATCAGCACAATTATGCTCCTAATGAATACTCCAGTATATTTTGTATTGAGATGAGAGACGACAGCAAATTTCAAGTTCTCAATTCCAACACAAATAGCACTAGAACGTTCATTGTTCATTAACAGCCTGATCAAATTAAATAGTACTGCAACTGTTGTCTTGTAGTATTTTAAATTGTCATGGGCCAGAATCTTCGGCTCAGCGAGCAGGGGCGGGGCCCGCACACTGACGCGTAAAATGACGCGTGGTGAGGTCGGGCGCACATCATTCCGATTTTCAGTTCGGCTGGCGTGCACTGGAGTCGGCTGCATGCCCGCCAAACTGTCAAAGGCCTATTAAGGCCATTTAAAAAGTAATTAAACCACTTAACATAGCTGCCCATCCAACCTTAAGGTTGGCGAGCAGGCGAAGAGCCCAGGCAGCCTTCGCATTTTTCATGAAACCTCATCCACGGGCGGGATGAGGTTTCATGAATGATTTGTAAGTGAAATAAAGATTTTCATTAAAATTCATAGACATGTCCCAGCTCACATGACACTTTCATATGAGGGAACATGTCCTAAATTTTTTTTTTTCTTTATTAAAATTTTTGAAACTCAAACTGACCTCGCTGAGGCAGCTCTGTTCCTCAGGGAGATTTCTGCACTTTTTCACGTGCATGTGCAAAAGAGCGCAGGCCCCAACTCAACCCACTCCCCCCCGCCTGCATAGGGAGCGCTCAGCACTCCCAGGTGCGTGTCACACTGGGTGGGCCTTAATTAGCCCACCCACGTAAAATGGCGGCATGCAGCCGATCGCGGGCAGCAATTGGCTGCGCGCCCGCCCACTCCCGCCCACTCCCGCCCAGCCCCCCCAACGGGGAGAAAATTCTCCCCATGAAAAAATTAGCTTTTACTATACTTTGAAATGTTCACTCCATTGAACAGTTGGAATACTTGCTTGTAGTCAACCACATACTAAAATGAAATAGTACTTCCAACAATCTAAATTTAAACTCAAAGGTTTCTAATAAAAATGCATAAATATTGCACATTCTCTAAGACTGCAATGGTATACTGGTCTCAAGCGTTTTGTGTTGAAGTATAGCACAGCAGTCTATCAACAAATTTATCACTATCGAATTTATCACATTTTCTCTGACATTAAAAAGCAATCATTATATTCAATTTATGTCAGCAAATGTATTTTGACAATTGTTTTTTGGGGTCAGAATAGTCTTCCATATATTGGTGGAGTAATAAAAAAAAGTAACGTGCAAACAAAATGTGCAACTCAACAACAATAATAATTTATATTTATATTGCACTTTTAAAGAAATAAAATGTCCCAAGATGCTTTCACATGAGCATCATTAAAAAAAAAGTTTGACATGAATCCACATATGGAGATATTAGGTCAGATGACCAAAAGCTTGGTCAAAGAGGTAGGTTTTAAAGAGTGTTATAAAGGAGGAAAGTAGGGTGGAGAGGTTTAGAGAGAGTATTCCAGAGCTTAGGCCTGGGCAACTGAAGGAGGACCCATCAGTAGTAGAGTGACTAAAATCAGGGATGCTCAAGAGGCCAGATAATCTTGGAAGGTTATAAGTTGGAGAAGATTACAGAGATAGGAAGGGGCTATGCCATAGAAGGATTTGAAACAAGGATGAGAATTTTAAAAATCAGGGCATTGCTTAACTCAGAGTCAATGGCCAGGATTTTCCGGCCTCGTCATGGGCGGGACCTGCCGCTGGCGAGGCGGCGCCCCAGCCAGAAGACCATTGGCTTGCGGCGGGACCGGAAGATTCAGCGGGTGGGTGCGGAAAATTCCGCCGAATGTCAGCGAACAGAAATGACAGGTGAATGAGACTTCGCATGAGTTAAGACGTACATAGCAGAATTTTGGATGACCTCAAGTTTAAAGAGGGTAGAATGTAGGTGACCAGCCAGGAATACTTTGGGATTGTCAAGTCTAGAGAAAACAAAGGCAGGAACGAGGGCTTCAGCAGCAGATGAACGAAATTGAACAATGTGACGAGGTGGAAATAGGCAGTCTTAGTGATAGCATGAATATGAGGTCGGAAGCTCATCTCAGGATCAAACATTGTGAACAGACTGGTTTAATCCCGGGTTGTTTCCAGGGAGAGGGATGGAGTCAGTAGTTGGGGGATGGTGTTTGGAGTGTAGACCAAAAACAATGTCTTCAGCCTTCCCTGGATATAAAATAAGCAGTCTGATAATTAAAACAGTGGAGGGATCAAGAGAGGTGGTGATGAGCAGAGATGGGTGTCATCGGGGTGCATCAGGGTGAAAACTAATGCTGTGCTTTCAGATGATGTCACCAAGGGGCAGCAGTGAGATGAGAAATAGTAGGGGGCCAAGGATAGATCCTAGGGGGACTCCAGAGGTAATGGTGCAGGAATAACTCCTCGCTTTCCCCCATCCTGATCAGCAGGCCTGCCTGCCTGGCCTCAGCTTCCTGAAAAAAAATTACATATCATCAAGGGTGCTTTGGCATTGAGGTGCCCTCTTCTTTGTGCTGCAGCCTCAGCATTGGTCACCACTAGAGGTGGGGCTGCCAAGGCTGTTGAGCTGCTGGCCCTCTGATTGGGGTGGCAGCTCTGGGAAGAGGGCTGCCAACCTCAATTGGATGGCGACCCCAGTGATGGCCTGTTAATTGGCTACAGCTGGTAAAATGCTGCCCAGGGTCCCACCATCCGCTGGAGTGGGGTCAACTCCTGCTTTCAGCCCCAACAGCAGGATTTGATCCTCATTGGTAAAATCCAGTCCTCTATCTCTCTTTTAGTGATGCTGGACCTACTGGAAATTCTATCCCCCTCATTGACGATCTGCCTGCTAATGTCAGAAAACTCACAGGCAACTGGCCAGTGATAAGATAATGAACCCCACCCATTAAAAGGATTGCAGCCTCTCTTGATTTCTCGTGGACAAGTGGCAAGGTTGCCCTGCCTAATCCACACAAATCCTGTTACCGCAGGAACTCACCATGCCTCCTTCGACAGTCCCTTCCAAACCCAAGACCATTACCATTTAGAAGGACATGGGCAGCAGACACATGGGCACACCACCAACTGGAGTTCTCCTCCAAGCCACACACCATCCTGGCTTGGAAATATATCCCCGCTCCTTCACTGTTGCTGGGTCAAAATCCTATGGCTGTACCTACACCATAGGGATTGCAGCGGTTCAAGAAGGCAACACTCCATCACGTTCTCAAGGGCAATATGGAATGGGCAATAAATGCTGGCCCAGCCAGTGACACCCACATATCATAAATGAATTTTAAAAATCCAAGCTCCCATGAGCAGTATCACAAGAGATAACTAGTAAATGAAATTGACATTTAACTTTACTAAAGTTAGAAATATTTTCTTCATCCAGTTTTAGTGTTTGCAGGAAAGGACAAAGTAAAATCCCAGCCCTATTCTCATTTAATACAAACTGAGTCTCTTAATTCATATTTTGCCCTGACTCTCTTAGAGTGCACACCTCACTCTGCCCCGAGTTATGAAGTGCAATATAGAACACTGGTATAAATGAAGTGCATAAAATGCTCTTGGTTGAGTGAAAGAGAAACAATATGCAATTAGTGTGGGAGTTTCTAAACATATTTACCCCAAGAATTTTACTAGGGTGAAAACTGTGGTGGTGAATTATTGTTGAGTAGCTCCCATCCACTTGCTGTTACTTCAGCCTAAGCCACAGAATCTCAAAACATGTTAATGCCATTTTCCTGAGTTTTTGTTGTGCCTCCCTCAAAATTACAGGAGACAATTGGGAAATTCAGCCTAACTATATATTATTTTTAACTACATTTTATTTTTGAACTATCCAACTTGAATTAGACTTATACAGTGATTTTTGGACAGGTAACAACTCAGTATTATGCAGAAATATGTACGTCTCTCAAATAGATTACTGTACATCATCAATGGCATTACACAATTAATTACAATTAATTGGAGGATAAATATCTGTCGATATAAGATTTCACTGAACCATTTCCCAAGAACATGAAGTAGGATGTTCCTATCAGAATATAACACATACAGCTGAGAATCTGCATCCATTATCATAAGAAAATGAGGTTTAGTGTAAAGAAGGAATTTAGACCAAGCTTTGAGAAATGAAAGTGGTTAAAAAGCTGGGTTGATTAAAGAAGTCACTTGGCAGTGATAGATTTACATTTTCTTTGTTTGTACAATTAATTACCAATGCTTTAAACTGAGAGTCTCAGCTCGTACATGGTTGACATGGGAGGGAAATTGGTTATGGATTGCTGCTTTCGTAAATAATGAAAGTGCTGCAGAAAGTGTTCTCAAGAGACCAGAGTGTAGTCGTATGCAAAAACTAAATGGGGTGAAGGTGTTTTGATGGTTTTATACATGTTAATTTTCTTTGCAGCAGGACTTGTCATGCATGGTTTTAGGACAGCTATACATTTACAGTTTAACCCTTTCATTGATGAGAATTTTTTTAATGGGAGAAATCATAGTGTACTTAGGTTCCATTCAAAAGACTGCCAGCTTCACAAGATTATTATTTGCAAGATAGAAGGTAGCTTAATTAAATTCAGAATATGTTTTAATTCACTGTAAGAATACAGAATTTTTTTTTTACATTTTATTTAAATTCAATTTCATTTTTGAAAAAAAACACAATTTTTGATTACTTTCAGTCCTGGCTTGTCCCCATGGGGATTCTCCTGCAAAGGAATCAGATCAAGAGTAATTAAGGCTGAATTTTGCCCACATACCAATTTAGATCATTCCATCGGTCACTATGGGCAACCTTATTACAGTTTAAATCATATTCAAATAGAAATAAACCAAATTTAAATTTGTGCAAGATAGGAGCTCCTGCAATGTATGAAAAATTTGTAATTTCTCACATTAATGGCTTTTAGAAAAATATTTAATAACCTAATAAATGAAAATGGCATCATGGCTGTTGTAATCGTCATTCTGATGACGGTAATGAATCAGTCTTTTTATATTGTGCTAGGCACACAGCAAAAATGTTTTACTGTAGCCTTGCTTTTTATGTATAATTACTTATGTTTGATGCAATATTGCAAGCTACTTTGAGCATATATTTTTCTTAATTCTGTCCATTGCTGCCCTCCTTTGTTATAAATGGCACACAAAAAAAAGCAAAAGGAATTTAGACAAAGTGCCAGCTAATCTAGGAAACACATTCTTCCATCTTGGAAAATTGTGCCTCTGGGGTTCAGAAAAAAAATTCAATGAAACTTCAGTAATATTATCTGTCAGCTAAAACTAAAAATTAAAAGTTACTTATTCATTTTTCTACAAAATTATGTATCACTGTTGTTGAGATATTTCATATTTAGTCAGAGGATCTGCTGCATTATAAAACAGTTCCATAAAGAGAAGAATCCTTTATGGTCCTAGAAAACAGCATCGAAAAAGGCTTCTAATCAACTGAACAGTTAAGCAGATGTACTACATGGAAAAACATGATAACCAAATTCTTTTTTTGATAAATTCCAAGCACGTTCTCAATGATTGGAGTTTCTGATATGTTTTAACTGATTGTTGGTTGGACACTGTCACAGCTCAAAAACCAACCAGCATTTCTAGAACACATTTAATGTCCTAAAATACTACAACGTGCTTCATATTTGGGGGTAGCGGGAATAGAAGGGGAATTAGAGAATGTGGTCCAAAGCACAAGAGAAGAGGTATGTTTTGAAGAGATTTTTGGAAGTTCTGAGGGGTGTAGCAAGGCAGAGAAATTTAGAGAGAGAATTCCAGAGTGTGGAGAATGATGACTCAACCATTAATAGAAGAGTTGATGGGAGCATGGGGGAAGAACCGGAGCCAGGAAGCATATGATATGGGCAGGAAATTAAGGCTGGCAAAGATAGTGTGATGAAAATCAGGCGGGCATTCTGCTCCACCAAATTACAACCCAAGTGATGACGGTGGAAATCTAAACCAGGGTATAGATTGGTTCCTCTGATATCTCAAAAACAACAACTTGCATTTATATAGCACTTTTAAGATTGTAAAAGGACCCAAGGCACTTCACAAGAGCATTATCAAACTAAATTTGACACCAAGGCCTGGATTTTCACTCCAGAGGTGGGTAGCGCGAGTCACGATATCTCTCACTTGCCGCACCTGCCTCAGGAGAAACTCACCCAAGTGGCAGGGTCTTCACTCCAGGGTTGGGAGCCAGGGGCTGGGGGGTGGCAGGGAAGGTGCAGGATACAATCAGGTCCGCTGTCCTTGGATGCAGGTGGGAGGTGGCCACAGGGGCTGTGGAGTGATGAGGCAGGCTGTTTAAAAGGATAGAAGGATTCTTCTCTTTGTGGGACTGTTTTATAATGCAGTAGAACCACTGATTCATGATTTTTTTTTAAATGCACAAGTAACTTTTCTTTTTAGCTTTATCTGACAAATAATATTTACTGAAGTTTCATTGAATTATTTTTTCTGAACACTAGAGATAAAATTTTCCAAAATGGAAAATTAAGTGTCTCTGGTAAATTATTTAAATTCCTTTTGCTTTTCTTTCTCTCCCAACCCACTTGCCACCCTTTGCCCTTACACCCACCATGCCAGCCCACCCAGCATCCACCAAGAGCAGACTTCAGGAGCCATGTTGAGATGAAATAAAATAAAGTTCAAAATATCTATTCCAGCCTTTACTATAGTAAAAAAAAACACTCCCATCCCAAATGTTCAAAACATTTAATCCTTTATAAAAACAAACAGGCTTATTCATAACCCCACATCAAAGAAGAATCCTTTAATAATCTCCCTGAGCTGTCAATCAAACTGTGAATTTAGGATCCCCTACTGAAATAATGATGGGTTGTGGAAAGCAGCCAAGCAATAATAAAGACATGGGGGAGTATTTTTCCCTCATTGGGCGGGCTCGGTGGGGCTGGCCGGGAAGCTGACCACTGCCCGCAATTGGGGCTGGACCGTGATTTTATGCTGGCAGGCCAATTAATGCCCACCCAGAGTGAAACATGAGCAGCAGTACTCAGCGCTGCCTGTTTGGGGGTGGGGGGAGGAGGGTGAGCACGAACTTTGCGCATGCACACGAGTGAGCATTTGAAAATCTCCCTGAGGCACAGAGCTGCCTCGGAGAAATGAACAGTATTCAAAATAAAAAATAAAGGTTTATAAAATGTTATAAAACATGTCCCCTCATCTGTCACATGACCAGGAACATGTTATTGATAAAATTTAAAACATTTTATTTTATTTTTATTTGCTGTTGGAAAAATCATCCCTCCCATGGATGGGGTTTCTTAAAAAATGCAAAGGCTGCTTGGCCTTTTTGCCTGCCCACCAACTGTAATGTTGGATGGTCAGCGAAAAATTTCTTTTAGTTACCTATTTAATGGCCTTAATAGGCCTTTTAATTGTCGGCGGTTATGCTGCCAACTCTGACGCGCGCCTGCCGACCAAAATATCACATATGCATGATGACGTCAGGATATGCACCCAACGTCATTGCGCATCATTTTATGTTCAGTCTGGTCAGGCGTGCATCCGCCCGCCGAGCTTAGGGTTTTGACTATTGAAACATGGCTACCTAAGGTGGAGCAATTAAAATTTGGAAGGCACAAGAGGCCAGAATTAGAGGAGTGCAGATATCTCAGAGGGTTGTAGGACTGAAGGAGGTTACAGAGATAGGGAGGAGCATGGCCATGGAAAGATTTGAAAACAAGATCTGAAATCTTTTAAATCGAGGCTTTGCTCAACCTCGAGCCAATGTAGGTCTAAGGGTGGTGGTCAAAGTGGACTTGCTGTTCGTTAGGATACAAGCAGCAGAGTCAAGTAGTCTATCAGCTCAAAGACAATAGAGGGGTGAAAAAAGTACTGGTAAAGTAGATCTGCATGTCATCATTATACACTAAGATAAAAGCAAAAAACTGCGAATGCTGAAAATCCAAAACAAAAACAAAAATACCTGGATAAACTCAACAGGCCTGGCAGCATCAGCGGAGAGGAGCACAGTTAACGTTTCGAGTCCGAATGACCCTTCAACATATGGAAGCTAATGTATTCTTGGATGATGTCACCAAGGGGCAGCATATAGAAGAAAAGAAATAGATTATGAGAATCTTGCATTAATTGTATTACAGCGAGAAGATTTTTTTTGTAAACACAAACAGGAATTTGTTAAATAATCAGTGCATCCAATGGAATCTAATATAGTTTCTCTTTTACACAATAGTTGATTTCATAGGAGGATTTGACTCATACGGCTACCAGGGCCCACAGAAAACATCTCATTTACAGTTGCAGCCCATGTACATGTAAGTAGATCTTTTAGCTGCACTTTCTTTTTTAACTTAAGATTCCACCATGCTTTCTTTATTTGAATTGACTATACAGGTGATTTCAAAGTGCTGCAATGTTCAATAAAAGAGATAGGTTTCATTCTTTTAAATTTCAAGAGTGAATTTCCATGGGAGCTCTCCTAATCATCTGTCTTGATCGCAGTGGAGGATCTGAAGAAACCCCAGAGAAATTAATGTTGTTCCTATTTAGTTATGTTATATCAAAGAATCATAGAATATATTGGATGGAATTTCCCGTGCCCACTGGCGTTGGGTGTGTTTGACGGCACAAGTGGACTGTATGGTGAAAAGGCCAGGAATGTGTTTCACGACGTCGTGAAACCAGTTTGCAATCGTCCACTCAGCCCGTGGATGGCGTGCCTTGTTTCCCGCCATTGGACGTTGGGAAACTCATTGTAAAACATCTGAATATGGCCAGCCTGCCGGAATCATCCCACCATTCCCCCCAAAAGCTGGATCATCCGCCCATGTCAGCATGATTGCACAACGACATGCTTCACAACAGCATATATAAGGCGTGCACTTGGCGGGCTGCAGTTTGAGGGGAGCTCAGAGATGAGTGCACAGCAACATTGCGCAGCGCTCACCTGAGTCACTTGTTGGAATTCAAGGTTGAGGCGCATTAGGGCGGGGGGGGGGGGGGGGGGGTGGAGGGGCAAGGGCTGCCCTGAGGTTGAAGGTAGTGCACAAGCAGCCACGCATTAGGGAAACCTTGTAAAAAGTGATAATTCCTCTGCAGCTGAGACAGTTTAGATGCAACCACATTGACATGCACTGAGTCAGGTCTCTAGCTTATCTGCCCATTCAAGCAACGCAGAGGCATGAAATTGCCACCAAATGCTCCAGAGCTCTTCAGCCCTGGGCACAGACTGCAAACTAATAAGTGTTTGAGTGGACTGCAGAACAGTTAGATGACTGAGCACGTTGTACAATCTCCTTGCTAAAGCAGTCACTGGTGGAGGCGCTCACTGCCCCTTGCAATGTCATTCAGAGAGCAGAAACGACGGAGAAGAGAGCAATGGAGGTGCCTGGCTACACAGAGAGAGGAGCAGAACCCTAAGGAAGAAGGGGCAGCTGGGGTTCCCACAGCGCCACAGCGAGCTGTCATTGGTTGGCGCCTAGCTAGACACAAGGTCTATAGACGCCGCCTTTCATTGCTGACCAACAACCAGTGTCACCAAAGACGGGGCATGTCTAGGGAACTGGTTGCTCACATCTGCCAGCTACTGCAGGATTTGGCGCCGAGGAGACATGGAGGGCATCCACTGCCAGTGGCCATGAAAGTGACTGTGGCGCTCAATTTTTACACCAGCAACTCCTTTCAGGGCTCCACAGGTGGGATATCACAAGCCTCCACCCATAAATGCATCCATGAGGTCACGGATGCCATCTTCGCGAGGGCGCATTTTGCCCTGAACCAAGAGAGCCAGGAGGCAAAAGTGATTGGAGTTGCTCAGATCTCGGGTTTCATACAGGTGCAGAGTACGATTGACTACACTCATTTGGCACTCAGATCTCCATTCCAACAAGGGGTCACCTATGTCAACCACAAGAGTTTCCAGTTGCTGAATGTGCAGCTGGTGTGCAACCACCCCAAACGCATCCTGCAGGTCTGCGCATGGTTTCCAGGGAGTGTCCATGACTACTACATTCTCAGTCGGTCACAAATCTCTGATGTCTTCCAGGGTCCACAGAGGCTGCAGGGTTGACTCCTTGGGGACAAGGGCTACCCACAGAGGATGTGCCTGATGACACCCGTGCAGCAGCCTCAGACTGCAGTAGAGTGAAGGTACAATGAGGCAACTCACAACTTGGTGGAGCAAACCATCAGGATGCTGAAAATGAGGTTCCGGTGCCTGGACCAGTCTGGTGGAATCCTGCAATACAGTCCGCAGAGAGTGTCATGCATCATCGTCGCCTGCTGTGCCCTTTACAACCTGGCGCTACAACAGGGAGAGGATCTGGCTGAGGAGGAAATGCAGGAGCTGGAGGTCTCTTTCGATGAGGAGGATGTCAACAGGGATGAGGGTGAGGAGGTCCTAAAAAGGAACGATGACGGCGCCCTTCCACTGGCCAAACAAGGCAAGCGTGCTTGGGAGGACCTCATAGCTGCTGGATTTATGGAGGGTGATGACGATATGCAGTGAGGAGACACCATGGATCCTCACATTGCATCTATGAACGTTTGACTCCAGTCTGGTTTATGGCAGCGCAAATACCCTCTGTGAGAATGCTCCCGTCATGGAGATGCAGTGGAAGCCATAATAGTTGCTCAATTGCAGGAGGATGTTGATGTCATGCAGTGAGGACACTCCATAGATCTTCACATAGGGCAGAATCTTCGGGTCGGTGAGCGGGGGCGGGCCCCTCTTGCCAACGCGTAAAATGACATGCGGTGACATCAGGCGTGCGTCCCGATGTCATCGCGCGTCATTCAGATATTCAGTTCAGCAGGTGCACACCGGAGTCAGCTGCATGCCCACCGAACTGTCAAAGGCCTATTAAGGCCATTTAAATTCCTATTGAAATAATTAACTGAGCTGCCGGTCCAACCTTAAGGTTGGCGGGCAGGCGAAGAGCCCAGGCGGCCTTCGCATTTATCATGAAACCTCATCCATGGGCGGGATGAAGTTTCATGAAGGTTTTAAAACATTGATGGAAATTTTTAATAAAATTCATAGACATGTCCCAGCTCATGGGACACTGTCACATGAGAGGACATGTCTTTAATTTTTTTCCTTTATTAAAATTTTTACAAATCAAAGTAATCTCCCTGAGGCAGCTCTGTGCACATGCGTGAAAGAGCGCAGGCCCCAACTCAGCCTCCTCCCCCCACCCACACAGGGAATGCTCAGCACTTCCGGATGTGCGTCACGTTGGGCGGGCCTTAATTGGCCCGCCCGCGTAAAATGGCGGCACGCAGCCGCTCCCGCTCAACCCCCCTGACAGGGAGAAAATTCTCCCCATAGGGCATAATTTTCAGTTTGACATGCGGGGGGCGAGCGTCTGGACGTCACCATGCGCCATCGCGATATTTTGCTGGGCAGGCGCGCGATGGAGTTCGACGAGTGCCCGCCATTAATTAATGGGCCAATTAAGGCCCTTAATTCATCAATCGATGGCAATTTTTAGGCGCCCGTGCGATCTTCATGTCGGCGCACGGGCGCAACGGGCAGGCGGGTAAGAGACTTTTCTGTGAACCTCATCCACAGGTGGGATAAGAGGGCTCAGCGGGGTTGTCAATCTGCTTTGTGGATTATTTATTGGAGAAAGTATTTTAAACTTGCCTGTGTGATCTGCAGCAGTTCAGAATGCATTCCAGCAACTTTCTGTGTACTTTGAAACTTCGGGTCAGCACTCTGCAGTCAGTAATCTTTAGCGGGCCTGCAGCTTTCCGGAGGCCTCCCCTTAGCCATGTCCATTGGAGGCAGCTCCTCTGAGGAGGAAGAGAGGGCTAGACGGAGGAGGAGGTCAGGAGAGCACATTCAGCCTCCAGGGGAGCCACCTTTGGGAGTACAGGCGCAGGCACAAGGGGCGCAGGGCCAATAGGTAGTCCAAGGTGGAAGACGCCACTATCCTGCTGCCAGGGTATACAGGCGGCAAAGTAGCTACCTCAATATGACTGAGGTGCAGTCCCGAAGGAGGCTCCGACTATCAAGGGAGATAGTCAACTATATCTGTCAGATGATTGGCCCTAAGATCCCTCCTAACGGTGTGGGTGGACTCCCCATGCCAATGGCTCTGAAGGTCACAGTTGCCCTCAACTTCTATGCCTCTGGCTCCTTCCAGGGCTCAGAGGGTGATCTTTGCAGTGTCTCCCAATCAGTTGTCCACACTTGTGTCAAGCAGGTCACAGACGCTCTGTTCAGGCATGCATAGACCTTCATCCACTTCTGCTGGGACCAGGCAAGCCAGGCATAATGAGCCAGAGGCTTCGCGGCCATTGCTGGCTTCCCTCGTGCCCAGGGTGCTATAGACTGTACACATGTGGCCATCAAGGCACCAGAAGGTGAGCCCGGTGCCTTTGTCAACAAGATGGAATTCCACTCCATGAATGTGTAGATAGTATGTGATCACAGGATGCTGATTCTACAAGTCTGTGCAAGGTACCTTGGCAGCTCCCACGACGCCTACATCCTCAGACACTCCCAGGTGCCGGGTCTCTTCAGTGCTCCAGCCCGGCTGAATGGATGGCTGCTGGGTGACAAGGGCTATTCGCTCAGAAGGTGGCTCATGATGCCTCTCTGCCATCCAATATCAGAAGCTGAGAATAGGAGCCATGCCTCCACAAGGGCTGTGATGGAGAGAGCCATCAGTCTTCTCAAGATGTGCTTCTGATGCCTGGACCGCTCAGGGGCCGCACTCAAGTACCCCACAGATTGTGTGTCAGTGATAGTGGTTGCATGCTGCGCTCTCCACAATCTTGCGCTAGAAAGGGGGGATGCAGTGGATGATGAAGACATTGACGCAGTGTCTGCAGCTGCACACGATGAGTCCAGCACTGATTCTGAGGATGAGGAAGCATAGGGGAATGCTGAGGGGCTAGACACTGACCCGAGATACACCAAGGAGGCAGGGACACCCAGGAGGCTTTAATCCAACGAACCTTCAGCTAGCACAACACAAATGGATCAGCAGGACCAGCCTTGCCTGGCGCTTCCATACTCAGCACCTAAGTGCTAAATCTGCCAGGTCATCAGCAGGAACTAAGGGCTTTGGACATAAATTTGAATGTCGAACCAAATACTCATAACATTTCTCTTAAACATACACATGCAGAACAAACGAGCCATCCTCAGCCATGGTAACACATCTGATTTTTATTGTAAACATCAGATGTCCTCACAATTCCAAAACAATACTTTAAGCAAACAAAATAAAATTATAAGGACCTAATCTCGGGCCAACACAAAAGCATCAGTGGGAAACCCATAGTGTGCCTAAGGTACCTTATGTTTTCGTTTCCGTGTACTATATCTTGGTGCTGTCCCATCGCTCGGAGTGGCTGACTCTGCTGTCCTGTTGGCCTCGATGACCTTGACGGTCGTCCTCTGGCCCGTGGAGCCTGTGCTGGCCCCACCCGGGAGGGATCTGCCAGTTCCATAGCTGGCATCTCCCCAGTTGTCGCAGCCTCACCGAATGAAGCGGTCACTGGGAGAGGGGCAGAGCAGCTGGTGCCCTCATCTGGAGCACCATGAGAGGAGCCCGCAGATACGACAGGCAGCTGCTGCGCTGATGTGAGGTCGCCTCAGACCTCGCTGCTCACCATGGATAGATGGGCAACAAGCTGGGAAGCTTGAAGCCCACACCATCTCCCACATTGGCACTGACCAGCTGTGGCCACTGGTGCTGTGAGGGCTTGCAGGTCCGAGCATATCCCCAGGAGGACCTGATTGTTCTCCTGGAGGCGCCTCTCCACGAGAGTCGCCACTCTCTCCATGGAGGAAGCATGACGCTCTGCCATGAAGCTCACTGCATCAGTGATGCTCCACGTGGACTCCTCCATCATGAACACCAAGCGAAGCATAGCCTCATGTATCACTCCCAGATGCTCCCGCACACCCAGCCACATTTCTTGCAGCTGCTGCATTGCAGACAACTCCAGAGGCACATCATTAGGCACTGATTGAGCATGTGCCTTGTCCCCTGCAGTCCTCCAACTGCTGCCGTCATTGGCACTCTCTGACTCTGCCAGCTCCTCCAGCGAATGTGAAGTGCCCTCTCCACTGTGCCCCGGGACACTAGCCGATGTTCCAATGCCCACCGAGGTGCTAGTATCTGCGCTGGTGCCTGCCTCGCAGAAATGGTGTGACGCAGGTGACACTTGAGAGCCCTCAAGTGTGAGAGGGGCCGGCCATGCTCTGATGATGCTGAAATGAACAACAAGGACAGTGGATCAGTTAGCTTATTATGCGCGCAACCTTCAAGAATCAATGGACACAAACATCGGTGGGGTGGCAAATAGTGAGGAGGATAGCCTTACATTACAGGCGGATATAGACGGGCTGGTCAGATGGGCTGACGAATGCCAAATGAAATGTAATATGGATAAGTGTGAGGTGATGCACTTGGGCAGGACAAACAAGGCACGGGAATACATGATGAATGGTAGGACCGTGGGAAGTAATGAGGATCAGAGGGACCTTGGTGTGCATGTTGACTGGTCCTTTAAGGTAGCGGGACAGGCACATAAGGTGTTTAAGAAGCCAAATGCCATACTTGCCTTTATTAGCCGAGGCATAGAATATAGGAACATGAGGTAATGTTCCAAGTGCAGAAAACGCTGCCTAGGCCACAGCTATAGTTCTGCGTGCAGTTCTGAAATGCACTTTACGGGAGGGGTGTGATTGGAGTGGAGAGAGCGCAGAGGACATTTACCAGGATGTTGGCTGGCCTGGAGAGTTTGACTTATGAGGTGAGATAGCATAGACTGGGGTTATTTCCCCTGGAGCAGAGGAAATTGAGGGGCGACATGATTGAGGTATATAAACTTATGAGGGGCATAGATAGGGTCGACAGAAAGGAACTTTTCCCCTTGGTGGAGGGATCAGTAACCAAGTGGCATAGATTTAAGGTAAGGGGCACAAGATTTACAGGAGATGTGATGAGCAACTTTTGCACACAGAGTGTTTTGGGGATGTGGAACGAGCTGCCTGAAAGGGTGGTAGACGCAGAAACCCTCCTAACATGTAATAAGTATTTGGATGTGCACTTGCGATGCCATGGCATACAAGGTTATGGGCCTAGTGCTGGAAAATGGGATTAGAATACTTAGGAACGTGTTTGACTCACGCATCCTCAAAGGGCCAAAGGACCTTTTTCTGTGCTCCACACCTCTGAATCTATCACTTTGTGACCGATCAATGTTGCAGCAATAACAAATTAAACAATCATCAGTGCTATGGATGTTGGGAGGACATTGCAGATCTCACTGTTGGCCTCAAATACCTGGCTGTTCCACCCCAGCCTGACCGACACCAGTTGACCGACACCAGTTGACCTGGGTGCATGGCACCTCTCCAACTCAAGGGCTTCCTGTTGGAAGTGGCTTAACACGAGGAGGTGAGCCTGGCCGCCTCCAGTCCTCGAATGTTCCGACGCATTATGAGCATTCTTCTCCTGAGAAAGAGAGAACACCATTCATTGTGGAAATTTGCACATGGACTCTGCACGCGCACGCCACACCCCAGCCAGAGTGGCCCATATCAAGCCTCCAGTGCATTCTCTCCATGCTACTGCTGATCAGTCACACAAAGATAGTACACCTGCTCCCAACCTCCCCCAATGGCCACCTTGGACACATGCTGCGTACATCACTTTAGGAACCACACGGCCTTTGCTCCCATAGCATGGAGGCACAACTACATGCAGCGTTGAGGGCAGCAGATGGTTCTTGGCCATGACACCTTGAGGCTCCCCTTCCACCTTCTCATCACCCTGAAAATGACATGTGTTGGAGTTCTGAGTATGCGCCTAGCTGCACCTCCTGCAGGTTGCCCCCAGACTAGTCATGTGCGACTAAGAGCAACACATGGTGCGGGGGAGAACTCATCTCCTCATGAACCACTCAGGCTGATCTAAGCATGGGTACTATATGTTTGCCCACCCAGCATAGGAAAAATGCCCAACATGATTCAATGCAGTCACGACAGTAAGACTTTGGAGGGTCCTCAAAGGCTAAGGCTATCTGCCGGGTTAAATGCCCAATGCCAACATGGCACTCGCCCTTCCAGAGAATAACAAATTGTTGAAGTGCTTATGGCACTGGATTTAGGTGCGCCGCACCATGTCGAGGGAGCTCACCACCTCCGCCACCTACTCCCAGGCACGTTTCGTCATGTTGTGGGGGGGCCTCCGCCTCCCATCCTGGGGGACCAACATCTCCCACCGTGCTTTCACCACCTCGAGGAAGGCACCAAGGCATTCACCTGAAAAGCGAGGGGCGCATTGGCCCCCCGCTGGCCTACCCTGCTCCTGTGGCAGACCCTGCAGCCTGCCCTGCCCCTGTGGCAGACCCTGCAGCCTGGCCTGCGCCTCTGTCCTTCCCTCCAGCCTGGCCTGTTCGGCCGACCCCCTGTGATGCGCCCTTGAATTGTCCATTGTCACTAGCCTACAGGAGTCTGCCAGGCCTTCTTTTAAATAGACCGCCGGGTCGCCGTTGGACCCGGTGGTCTGTGCACGCCCGCCGCCGCCCACACACTCCCGCTATCCACGGGAGTTGGCAAGTACGCTCGGTGGGCCTTAATTGGGCTGCCCACGTAAAATGGCGGCGCGGACCCGATCGCAGGCGCCAATCGGGTCCACACCCGCCCGCACCAGAACTCGCGTTCCCCCCCCACCAAAACAGAAAATTCTTCCCATAGTCTCAAAGAATGTCTGGCCTGTCTGGCTGAGGGCAGCTCACTTGTGCTCTGTGATCAGGGTCATATCCATGAAACTTTAGAAGCTCCTGATCCTTGTCCGCCTTCAGCACCTGACCCCTTCAGGAGTACAGCGTTACTGGTCACAGATGCTGAAGAGATGGGGGCCAGCCCCACCTTAAAGGTGCTGAGCGCACACAGAGAATGACGGAACTCTGTGACACCTGCCCACTACATTCTGGCAGCAATGACCAGCACTGCCGAGGTGCAGGCATCATTAATGTATCCAGGGAGTGTGAAGCTGGACCATCACTTTGGTCTGAAGGTTGCATAAAGTACAGGGAAGAGGCGCTGGACTGAGACACCTGCCTTTATCGTGTGCAGTAACATTTCACATCTGACTGACAAGAACACAGCTCATCAGAACAAGGAGACATAGGTAGGGAGACATTCTTGAGAGTTTATTTACAATAGTGAACATTACGTACAAGTGATTAACACCCCTGCCCAACTGTACAACTACATCTTCTTAACTTTCTAAACCCTGCCTCTTTGTCTTGGCGCTCCTCAGACATCCAAACCACAGGTGGAGGCAGCCTGCTGACTGCTACGCCCAGCCTGTGACGACTTTGGCAGGCGTCCTCTGGAGAGCCCCAGACTGCTTTCAGTGTCCTGGTGTGTGGCAGTGGCACCCTCCTCGGGCCCCAGAAGGAAAAACAGTGCAGTCTAGTACTCTTATTTCCCACGTTTTACTGTTTTTACCTCTTGGGTGTGGAGCTGGAGCTGCTGAGGTCACAGGAAGAAGGGATTCGGATGGACCGGACACTCCCAGAGTTACCTGGATGGATGGCTCCAGGGGGTACACCTGCTGATCCTCCTCCCTATGGGTGTCCGGGTCCCCAGACTGATTCCTTGAGGAGCAGGGGTAGCTGAAGTGAGATCGAGCTGCCCCGCACCTCTCTCGCGTACACACGGTTGGAGGTCAACAATCGCATCAGCGATGGAGTTCACCCACGCAACAGTTCATGTGCGATGTCCTGGATCAAGGTCTCCATGGCAGCTGCCATCCTACCAGTGTTGACCTTGGTGGGTTGCAATGCCGCTGCTATCACCTCAGCCTGAAGGCGGGCAGACTCCTCCTTCGTGCTTTGCAATCTCAGGAGTGCAGCGGACATCCCTTCCTGATGTTTCCGAACTTGCCTTTGCAGCTCCAGCAACTGTGACATGACCGAGTCCAGAAGCTTGTCATCTGACTCAGACTCAGCAAATTTCTGGCCTCCAGCAGTCCTCCGAGTGCCCGGGACCAGGGAAGTACCTGCCTCCGCCTGCTGTGGATCAGACAGATCAGAAGAGGCAGTCCTCTTTTGCAGGACGTTAGCACTGACCACCACTCCCACCACCTCCCAAGCCAGATTGGTAATGTTCCTGCCTATCTTGCAACCAGAGTGGGGGCAGAGGGCATCACGGCAGGACTCCACGGTGTCCAAAAGGCACTCGAGGGACATGCCGTTGAACCTGGGAGCTGCAGTCTTTCTGCCTTTCAGGACCATGTCTTAGTGCAAATATAGGGCAATTCCGCCCATCCGTTTTTTCATTGTTTGTAACCTCTCCTATAAATGCTTATTAAAAAAGCAGTGACTATGGCTGTAATTGTTTTCTGCACAGGTCATTTTATTTATTTTCCTATGTAGCTGTGTTGCTGCAACAAAGTCATTAAGCCATTTAAAATAAACAACCTTGACATCATCACAACTGTACACTAAAACCAGTAAATAGAGAAATTCCAACATTAAGGCCCGGATTTTCGCTCCACGGTCAGGAACACAGAGACAGGCCATTTCCCTGCTTCACCAACCCAACCTGGGAAAGGGAGGCCCAGAAGGTTGGATTTTCATTCTGGGGTGGCTGGTGGTAGAGGGGTGGTGAGGGGTCGGGCTGGATTAGAAATCAGGCCCACCACCCCCAGAACGAATGCAAAGGCTGCCAGGTACAGAGACGACTAGGCAGAATGCTTGCCTCTGTGCACCGGCACTTTGTTGAAGTTATTCAAAAAATCATTCAACCAAAAAACAACCCTCTAGCCCTCACCCCCCCCCATACACTCCCCATGCCCCACCCATGCCAACCTATGCTACCTCGAGCCCCCACCCACACCCTCAATGCCCCCATACCCTCTATGCTGCCCTATGCTCCTCTACCCACTCCCCATGGCCCCTCATACTCCTATGCCACCCTATGACCCTCTACCCACACCCCCATGGCATACCTCCAAACCATCCTGTGCCTCTACCCACTCCCATGGTCTCTCATACCCCCTATGCCAATTTGTGCCCCCACCCATGCCCATGGACCTTTATAGCCCCTGTGCCAACTTAATGCCAATTCCTGCTGACCCATTCTCCCCATACACCACTAATTTTGCCCTTACCCCACTCCATGCCAATTCACCTAGTATCCACCATGGGCAATCCTCAGGAACCATGCTAAAATAAAATAATGTACGTGCCTAACCCAATCGGGTGTGAAATCGCATAAGGTGACTTTGGGCAAGCGTCCCAATGTCATCCTGCACTCACGTGATATTTCGGTCGATGGGCGCGCGCGGGTGTCAGAGCTGCGGCCATCATCAATTAAAAGGCCACTAAAAAGTCAATTGACCAAGATTCCACATTGCCCGTGCAGTTTCGTGCTCGTCACATGGGCAAAACGGCCAGCTGACATTTTGCAAAACTTCATCCAAGTGTGGGATAAAAAGGGTCAGCAGCAATGCCAATGTGAGCAGTGAGGAGTTTTGGAGATAGTTTGCTGTTGGTTGCTTATTGGAACTTGGCAGCTTCATCTCTGTTCGGGGCTTCATTGTTAGCATTTCCAGGCTGTATGTGAGGACTCATTGGTGTCTCCAAGGTCCCCGGAGGATTTTGACCATGTGGACCCTTTCAGGTATCAGACAGCCTTCTGTGACCCTGGTAATGGAGATTGTGGTCTCCACTGGTGGCACTTCATCTCAGGAGGAAGAGAGGCAGAAGGGAGAGAAGGCTACGTGTCCCAATGTAGCTTTCAGCGGAGCGAACTGTATGAGGAGAGGCACAGGTACAAGGATCAGCAGGTAGTCCAAGGCGGAAGAGGCCACAGAAGATGCCACTACCCTGCTGCTAGGGTTTACAGGCAGCGATGCAGCTGCCTCAGTATGTCTGAGGTGCAATGCTGCAGGAGGCTTCAGCTCTCAAGGGAGACTGTGACCTCCATTTGTCGTATGATTGGGACTGAGATCACCTCCAACTGTGTGGGTGGATACCCCATGCCAGTGACTCTGAAGGTCACAGTGGCCCTCAACTTCTATGTCTCCAGCTCTTTCCAGGGGTCAGTGGGGCATCTGTGTGGAGTCTCCCAATCACCTGTCCACAGTTGCGTCAAGCTGGTGACAGAAGCTCTGTTCAGGCAGGTCATGACATTTATTCATTTCCATACGGGTGATGCCAGCCAGACAGAGCGAGCCAGAGGCTTTTCAGCGATTGCTGGGTTCCCCCGCATCCAGGGTGCCATCGACTGTACACATGTGGCCACCAAGGCGCCAGCGGGTCAGCCGGGTGCCTTTGTCAACAGGAAGGGATTCCACTCCATGAATGTACAGATAGTTTGTGACCACAAGATGCAAATTCTGCAAGTCTGTGCAAGGGACCCTGGCAACTCCCGTGACAATTACATCCTCAGACACTCCCGAGGCTCTTCAGTGCTCCAGCTCGGCTGGATGGATGGCTGCTGAGTGACAAGGGCTAGCCATTGAAAAGGTGCTTTGTGACGCTTCTCCACCATCCAAGAACAGACTCAGAGCAGTGTTATAATAGGAGTCATGCCTCCACAAGGGTGGTGATAGAGAGGACCATAGTTCTTCTGAAGATGCGCTTCCGATGCATGGACTGTTCAGGGGGAGCACTACAATACCCCCCAGAGCAGGTGTCACTGATCGTAGTTACATGCTGTGCTCTCCACAATCTGGCTTTGGCAAGGGGTGACCCACTGGAGGAAGAGGCTCTTGAGGCAGCTGCACAGGCCACAGAGGATGAGTCCAGTAGTGAGTCAGAAGAGGACCATGGTGAGGAGAATGCTGAGGGCATGCAGGCAGACCTCTGTAACCTTCAGGGAGGCAGAGACACCAGGGATGCCTTGATCCAATGTTCCTTCAGTTAGGCTGCCAAAGATCTACTCCCACCTCATGCCAGGGCTGCTGCCTCCATCCAGGATGTCCGAGATGCCTCTGTCATGTGAGCCCAAAGTCCACTCTGTGCCTGTGCAATAAAGTTTAGAGCCACTCATGTCCAGCATTACATACTGGCGTATCCTGCACCAAATTAAAAGGTGAAGCATACTCAGGCCATCACAACAAAAGTAAATTTAATGTTACTGTCACATTGAAATCACATCGACATGACAATTACTGGTGTTGATGTCCACACCAGTAGACATATAAACCAAACATAACTGAACAGAAGATCACCCATGAACAGTCCCTCTTGTGCTCATGGTGCCTTAAACTTACGTTTGCGAGTACTGTGTCTTGGTGCACCCCCCTCACTGGCTGTGATATTGGAGACAGCCTGCTGACTCTGCTATCTTGTTGGCCTTGATGACCTTGGCAGTCGTCCTTTGGCCAGTGGAGCCTGTGCTGGCCCCGCCTGGGAGGGAGCCGCCAGTGCCACAGCTGGCATCTCCCCAATTATCGCAGCCTCATCAGATGCTACGGTCACTGGCAGAGGGGCAGAGAAGCTACTGTCGTCATCCAGAGCGCCCCGAGAGGAGCCCGCAGAGACGACAAGCAGGTTGTGCGCCTATGTTCTGGACCTCCCTGCTCGCCATTGATGGGCGGGCAGCTAGCTGGGATACTTGGTGCCTCATCCATCTCCCACACTGGCACTGACCACCTGAGGTCATTGCCTGTCTGAGGGCTTGCAGGTCCGAGCGCAACCCCACAAACCCCTGATTCTGCCCCTGGAGCTGCCTCTCCATGAGAGTCACCACCATCTCATTGGAGAAGGCAGTACGCTCGGCCATGAGGGTCAACACAGTGCTTGTGCTCTGCATGGACTCCTCCACAACAGAGACTATGGAATGTATAACCTCATGGATCTCCACCAGATCTTTCTGCATGTCCCATTGGATGTCTAGCACCTGCCGACTAATCGATGACTCCAGAGGCTGATCATCTGCCTTTGACCCAGCATAATCCTGGTCTCCAGCAGTCATCTGACTGCCAGCGCTGGGCACTCTCTGCCTCTGCCTGCACCTCAAGTGAGTGTGAAGTTCACTCACCAAAGTGCACTGATAATGTAGCCAATGATCTAACACCCACCGAGGTTTTGGTATCTGCGCTCGTGCCTGGTTCAGAGTGTGGTTGTGACGCAGGTGCAGATGAAGCCCAGTGGTCCACTGGCATCAGGAGAGCCTGTGCAAAAATTCAGGCCATTTCTGAGGAATGGAGAATGGCATTGGCATTCAAAGTCTATTGTTTTCAGAAGAGGATTTTACGCCCTCTATTAATAGAACATGATAATATAAATCCTGCAAGATACATGTTAACAATTTATTGTTGTTTTCCCTGCAAACCCCCAGAGCACAACCTTTTAAATCTTGCACAATATATACTCAGTGTTAGACGATTTTGAAGTATGAGGATAAAGTCAAATCTATTAACCTTACAAAAACATACCTTGAAACAATGGTTCCTCTGAAAACACTAATAGTAAAGCAAAATATGGATAGACTACCAACTAATATTGACTGCAAGCCCACGGACTCCCACAGCTCACTTGTCTACACTTCCTCACACCCTGCTTCCTGTAAAGGCTTAATTCCATTCTCCCAGTTTCTCTGTCTTTGTGGTATCTGTTCTGATGATGTAACCTTCCACACCAGCGCGTCTGACATGTCTTCCTTTTTCCTCAACCGAGGATTCTCATTCAGGGTGGTTGACAGGGCCTTGTCCGATCAATTTCACACACTTCTGACATCACTCCTTCTCCTCCCTCCCAGAACCATGATGGGATTCCCCTCATTCTCACCTTCCACCCCACCAGCACCTTCATTCAACAGATCAACCTCTGCCATTTTCACCAGCTCCAGCATGATGCCACACCAAGCACACCTTCACTGGCTCTCCCCTTTCAGTATTCCAAAGGGGCTGTTCCCTCTGCAACACCCTGATTTACTCCTTAGCCACTCCTAACACTCCCTCCCTTCCCTACAACACATTTCCATCCAAATGCAGGAGATACACCTGTCATTTCACCTCCTTCCTTCTCACCATTCAAGGCTCCAAACCCTCCTCCCAAATGAAATAGCGATTTACTTGTACTTCTTTCATTTCAAAAGGGAAATTCTTGCTTGACCAACCTTACTGTTCTTTTGAGGAGATAACAGGGAGAGTATTCAATCATGATGCAGTATTAATTTTTCTGCAGTTCTAAAGGTCTTCGATAAGGTGCCCAATAATAGACACTGGAAAATAGGATAAGTGGAGCAGAAGTAGACCATTTGGCCCTTCGAGCCTGCTCCACCGTTTAAAAGGATCATGGCTGATCTGGTTGTGGTCTCAGCTCCACTTTCCTGTCTGCCCCCCATAACCTTTGACGCTCTTGCCTAACAGAAGTCTGCCTTAAATAACTTCAAAGACCCAGCCTCCACTACTTTCTGGAGAAAAGAATTCCACGCGTCAACAACCCCTTGGGAGAAAACGTTTCTCTTCATCTCTGTCTTAAAAGGGAGACCTCTTATTTTTAAACTATGTCCCCTCATTTTAGTCTCCCCCACAAGGGGAAACAACCTCCAGGTATCCACCCTTTCAAGTCCTCTCAGGATCTTACATGTTTCCATAAGATCACCTCTCATTCTTCTAAATCCCAATGGGCCTAACCTGTTCAACCTTTCTTTATAAGACAACCCCTTCATCCCAGGAACGAGTGCAGTGAACCTTCTCTGAACTGCTCCTAAAGCAACTATATCATTTTTTAAATAAGAAGACCAAAACTGCACGCAGCAGTCCAGGTGCAATCTCATCAAGGCCTTAACAGCTGTGGTAAAACACCCTGCTTTTATATTCCATTCCTCTTGCTAGCTGGCTTCAAGACAGAAAGCACAGGATGAGAGTAAAGAGTAGCTATTCAGAGAGCAGAAGGTGGGGAAAGGCTTTTTTTATTCATTCATGGGGTGTGAGTGTTGCTGGCTAGGCCAGCATTTATTGCCCATTCCTAACTGCCCTTGAGAAGGTAGTGGTGAATGCCTTCTTGAACCACTACAGTCCATGCGGTGTAGGTCCTTCTACAGTGCTGTTAGGGAGGGGGTTCCAGGATTTTGACCCAGCTACAGTGAAGGAACGACGATATATTTCCAAATCATGATGGTGAGTGGCTTGGAGGGGAACTTACAGGTGGTGGTGTTCCCATCTATCTGCTGCCCTTGTCCTTCTAGATGGTACTGGTTGTGGGTTTGGAAGGTGCTGTCTAAGGAGCTTCAGTGAGTTCCTGCAGTGCATCTTGTAGATGGTGCAGAGTGCTGCCACTGTGCATCAGTGGTGAAGGGAGTGAATGTTTGGTTGCCAATCAAGCTGGCCGCTTTGACTTGGATGGTTTCAAGCTGCTTGAGTGTTGTTGGAGCTGCACGTATCCAGGCAAGGGGGGAATATTCCATCACTCTCCTGACTTGTGCCTTGTAGATGGTGGACAGGCTTTGGGGAGTCAGTAGGTGAGTAACTCGCCGCAGGATTCCTTACCTCTTACCTGCTCTTGTAGCCACAGTATATGTATATGGCTAGACCAGTTCAGCTTCTGGTCAATGGTAACCCCCGGGATGTTGATGGTGGGGGATTCAGTAATGATAATACCATTGAATGCCAAGGGGCCATGGTTGGATTCTTTTGTTGGAGATGGTCATTGCCTGGCATTTATGTGGTGCAAATGTTACTTGCCACTTATCAGCCCCAGCCTAGATATTGTCCAGGTCTTGCTGCATTTGGATATGAACTGCTTCAGTATCTGAGGAGTTGCAAATGGTGCTTAACTTTGCGCAATCACCAGCAAACATCCCGACTTCTGACCTTATGATGAAAGGAAGGTCTGAGGAACTCCTGCAGTGATGTCATGGAACTGAGATGATTGACTTCCAACAGCCACAACCTTTGTGCTAGGTATGACTCCAACCAGTGGAGAGTTTTCCCTCTGATCCCCATTGTCCCCAGTTTTGCTAGGGCTCCTTGATGCCGCACTGGGTCAAATGCTGCCGTGATGTCAAGAGTAGTCACTCTCACCTCAACTCTGGATTCAGCTCTTTTGTCCATGTTTGAATCAAGGTTGTGATGAGGTCAGGAGCTGAGTGGCCCTGGTGCAACCCAAACTGAGCGTCAGGATGCAGGTTATTGCTAAGTAAGTGCCGCTTGATAGCACTGTTGATGACCCATTCCATCACTTTACTGATGATCGAGAGTAGACTGATGGGGCGGTAATTGGATGTTTTTTGTGTATAGGACATACCTGGACAATTTTCCACATTGCCAGGTGGATGCCAGTATTGTAGTTGCACTGGAACAGCTTAGCTAGGGGCGCAGCAAGATCTGGAGCACAAGTCTTCTGCACTATTGCTGGAATATTGTCAGGGCCCATAGCCTTTACAGTATCCAGTGCGTTCAATTGTTTCTTGATATCACGTGGAGTGAATTGAACTGGCTGAAGACTGGTACCTTCAATGTTGGGGACCTCCAGCTTATGCTGTTTGGCACACAAGTACTCCTGTGTTGTAGCCTCACCAGGCTGACACCTCATTTTTAGGTATGCCTGGTGCTGCTCCTGGCATGCTCTCCTGCACTCTATATTGAACCAGAGTTGATCCCCTGGCTTGGTGGTAGTGATAGAGTGGGGAATATGCAGGCCATGAGATTACAGATTGTGGTTGAGGACAATTCTGTTGCTACTGCTGATGGCCCACAGCACCTCCTGCTTGCCCAATATTGAGTTCAAAATCTATCCTATTTAGCATGGTGTAGTGCCACACAACATGGTGGAGGGTATCCTCAACATGAAGACGCGACCCTATCTCTACAAGGACTGTGCAGTGGTCACTCCTACTATCATATACAGATGCATTTGTGGCAGGCAGGTTGGTGAGGATGAGGTCAAATATGCTTTTCCCTCTTGTTGGTTCCCCCACCACCTGCCACAGATCCAGTCTAGCAACTATATCCTTTAGCACTTGGCCAGCTTTGTCTGTAGCTACTGAGCCACTCTTGGTGATGGACAGTGAAGTCCCCATCCAGAGTACATTCTGTGCCCTTGCCAACCTCAGTGCCTCCTCCAAGTAGTGTTCAGCATGGAGGAGTTCTGATTCATCAGCTGAGGGGGGACAGTATGTGGTAATCAGCAAAAGGTTTCCATGTTTGACGTAGTGCTATGAGACTTCATGGGGTCCGGAGTCAGTGCTGAACACTCCCAGGAATCCTCTCCCAAATGTATACCACTGTGCCAACACCCCTACTGGGACGGTGATGGTACTGTCTGGGACATGATTCCATGAGTGTGACTATGTCTGGCTGTTGCTTACTAGTCTGTGACACAGCACTCCCAATTTTGGGATAAGAAGCCCTTTGCAGGGTTGGGTTTGCCATTGTCATTTCCAGTGCCTAGGTCGATGCCAGGTGGTCTGTTTGGTTCCATTCCTTTTTGACTTTCTAGCAGTTTGATACAGCTGAATGACATTTCAGAGGGCATTTAAGGGTCAACCTTAAATGGAGTCAGATATAAACCAGACTAGGTAAGGGCAGCAGGTTTCCTTCCCTAAAGGGCACTGTGAACCAGATGGGTTTTTATAGCAATCAGTCATGGTTTCAGGGTCATCATCAGACTTTTAAACTCCAGATTTTGGATTCAATATTTCATCATTGGCTGTGGTGGGATTTGAAACCGGGCCCTTAGAGCATTAGCCTGGGTCTCTGGATTACTAGTCCACTGATAATACCACTATACAACCACCTCCCCTATATTCTACAAGGATCAGTGCTGGGAAAACTGCTAGTCACAATTTACATTCATAGCTTGGACTTGCCATCTCACCTAGTATCCTTTGACAGCTCCTTGATAGCTGGACAGTTCTTTGATAGCTGGACACTTTGTTAATGTTCCTGGACAGCTCGACAGTTCCAATGAGTTTGCATAATCTTGTTCACCTTTAACAATCCCAGAAGGTGTCTTACCTCCCCAAAGGGTGCCTTACCTCCCTGTCCTGGGACCAAAGGGGCTTCTTACCCTTCCAAAGGGGTGCCGTGGGTATTCAAACAAACCCAATAAGTTCAGACCTCCTCTTAACTGTTCTAAGCTGCACAATTCAGGTTTCACCCTCTTGGCCTACCAAAATCCCACTTCAGAGGAGCAGCTGATGATTTAAAAGGCCAGCTACAGCTGCAAACCACACATGCGTTAACCCCAGTCCGACTCCACACCCTTCCCCACGAAAATAGAACATGCTGTGTTCGGGGGTGGGACACAGAATTTTCAGTCATTTCTTGGATTTTCACCGCAATGGAGAGCCTCTCTATTGTGGTGAAAATCTGAGCCAAAGTAGAAATAAAAGGGACATAAAAGGGTGTCGCAAAGATCAATGCTTGGACCTCATCTATTTACAATCTATATCAATGATTTAGATGAGGGGCCTGAGTGTAATGTATACAAGATTGTTGAAAATACAAAGTTAGGTAAAAAAAAATAAGCGGTGAGCAGGACATCAAGAGGCTGCATGGAGATATTGGCAGAACTTTACATTCGGCATGCGGACGCGCACCCAACACGCCGGAATGTAAAATGACGCGCAATGACGTCGGGTGTGCGTCCCAACGTCATCGCAAAGTTGCGCGATATTTCATTCGGCGGGTGTGCACCAGATTCGGCTGCACGCCCACATGTGCATGCATGTGTAAACTGTGCGATGGGCCCAGCTCACCTTCCTCCCCCCACCCGCACAGGTAATGCTTACCACTCGCGATCCACGCTGGGAAGGCCTTAATTGGCCCGCCCATGTAAAATCACGGTGCAGAGCTGATTACGACTGCCCCCGCCCACTCCCGCCGAGCCTGTCCGACCAATGTAAAATCCTGACCCTAGAGTGGTTGGGTGAGTGGGCAAGAGCATGCCAGGTGGAATACAATCTGGTGAAGTGTGAAGTTATCCACTTTGAGAGGAAAAATAATAAACAGAATATTCAAAAACTGGGAGGCTGGGAAATGTGTGCATTAAAAGTGATGTCCTTGTACTTGAATCACAGGAAGTTAATTTGTAGGTTCAGCAAGCAGTTGGAAAGGGAAATTGTTTGTTAGTTTTGTGCTACAAGAATAAAAAAGCCTTACTAAATTATACAGAGCATTGGTGAGGCCTCACCTGGAGTACTGTGTGCAGTTTTGGTCTCATACTTGCCCTAGAGGGGGTGCAAAGTAGGTTTACAGGACTAGTTTCTGGGATGAGGGAATGTCCTATGAGGAGAGATTATTTTCCTTGGAGTTTAAAAGAATAAGAGGTGATCTCACTGAAACATATAAAATTCTTATGGAGCTTGACATGGTAGATGTTGAGACAATGTTTCCCCTGGCTGGGGAATCTAGAACATAGGCACAGAGGGTAGATTTTTCCCTGTCCTGCTTCTGCGGGACCGGAAGCGAAATAGGAGGTTAAGGGTTGGGTCAGAGGCAGGTGAACAGCCACTTAGGCATGTAATTATGCCTTATAGGGGATTGACATGGACTCCACCAGGATCTTCCCAGTGTCGAAGGGGACCCTCACTAAGGGTAGAGCTCGGTCGCTCCATGGAGGAAGCCTCCCAGTGGCAAGCCAGGGACCATTAGAGCCATGTCCCAATGATGGGGTCACGGGGAAGAAAGGCTACATTCACAGCTGCAATGGACCCTTCGGAGGGGCTTCCTCTCCACTCCATTGGCTCTAGCTGCTTCGGGCCTCTTCATGTTCAGAATTTTAATCTCACTTTCGAGGATGCATCTATGTTGAGGTGCCTTCTCGCTTACCTGCCTGCCTCCCTCAGCAACGCCCACTTCTCCTGGTGGGGCTGCCAGCCTGAAATTACTGTGGGCCCTCTGACTGTTCCTACAGTCTCAGGAACTTGCCCAATGTCCTTAATTGGACTGTGGACGCAGAGGTAGCGAATTAGGAGTCACTTTCTGGAAGATCACGATAGAGAGCGTGCTGCACTCCTACAGTCTTAGGACAAGGGGTTGGACATTTAGGACTGAGATGACAAGCTTCTTAATTTAAAGGATGATGTGCATCTTTGGAGTTCTCTATCCCAGAGAGTTGTGGATGTTCAGTTGTTGAGTATATTCATGACAGAGGTTGATAGATTTTTGGGTACTAAGGGAATTAAGGGAAATGGGAAGAGTACGGAGAGGTGGAGTTGATGTAGAAATTCAACCATAATCTTCTTTAATGGCAGAGTAGACTAGAAGGTCTAAATGGCCTACTCCAGCTTTTGTTTCTTAAGTTACATTGAATGTAATAAAACGTCACTGCTGTAATGGTGTTGGTTACAGAACATAGAATCATATAAAAGTTACAGCACAGCACATTTGGCCCATCTTGTCCATGCCAGCCCGAGGACACCCAGGTGCCCTTTCTAATCCCACCTTCCTGCACCCGGCCCATAGCCCTGCAGCTAACAGCACTTTAGGTGCAGATCCAGGTGCTTTTTAAAAGAGTTTAAAGTTTCTGCCTCTACCACCAACTTGGGCAGCGAATTCCAGACACCCACAACCCTCTGCGTAAAAAAAGTTCTTCCTCATGTCCCCCCTACACCTTCTGCCACTTATCTTGAATCTATGTCCCCTGGTTCTAGAATTCTCCATCAAGGGAAACAATTTTATCCTGTCCACTCTATCTATTCCCCTCATAATTTTGTACACCTCAATCAAGTCACCTCTCAGCCTTCTTTGTTCTAAGGAAAATAACCCCAACCTATCCAATCTCTCCTCGTAGCTACACTTTTCTAACCCTGGCAACATTCTTGTAAACCTCCTCTGCACTCTCTCCAGAGCTATTACGTCCTTCCTGTAATGTGGTGACCAGAACTGCACACAATACTCCAGTTGTGGCCTCACCAATGTTTTATACAATTCCAACATTATATCCTGACTTTTATATTCTATACCTCTGCCAATGAAGGAGAGCATTCCATATGCCTTCTTTACAACCTTGTCTACTTGAACTGCTGCCTTCGGGGACCTGTGTACTTGTACGCCAAGATCTCTCACTTCATCTACCGCTTAGTATATTCCCATTTATTTTGTAATCCCTGTAACTGTTTGACCTTCGTAAATGTATGACCTCACACTTATCTATGTTAAAATCCATCTGCCACTTTACCGCCCACTCCACCAACCCATCTATGTAGTTTTGGAGATTATGGCTATCCTCTACACTATCCACTACTCGGCCAATCTTTGTGTCATCTGCAAATTTCCCAATCGTGCCCCCCACGTTCACGTCCAAATCATTAATATATAACACAAACAGCAAGGGTCCCAACACCGAGCCCTGTGGAACATCACTTGAGACAACTTTCCATTCGCAAGGGCATCCATCGACCATTACCCTTTGTTTCCTGTTACAAAGCCAACCTTTTATCCAGTTTGCCACATTACCCTGAATCCCATAGGCTTTTACTTTGCTGACCAATCTGCCATGTGGGACCTTGTCAAATGCCTTGCTAAAATCCATGTACACAACATCCACTGCACCACCTTCATCAACCCTTCTTGTCACTTCCTCAAAGAATTCAATCAAATTTGTGAGGCAAGACCTTCCTTTAACAAATCCATGCTGACCATCCCTGACTAGTCCATGCGTTTCCACATAAACCAGTTAAACATGTCGGTTAAGGAATCTTCATAGTCTTCTGTATGTTAACAGCAAGTCTTTATTAACTAGAGTCATAGAGTTACACAGCACAGAAATAGGCCCTTCGGCCCATCATGTCCGTGCCAGCTATGAAGCACCTATCTATTCTAATCCCATTTTCCAGCACTTGGCCCATAGCCCCGTATGCTATGGTGTTTCAAGTGCTCATCTAAATGCTTCTTAAATGTTGTGAGGGTTCCTGCCTCAACCACCCCCTCAGGAAGTGTGTTCCAGATTCCAACCACCCTCTGAGTTGTAAGATTTTTCCTCAAATCCCCTCTAAACCTCCTGCCCCTCGCCTTAAATCTATGCTCACTGGTTATTGACACCTCCACTAAGGGGAAAGGTTTCTTCCTATCTATGCCCCTCATAATTTTGTATACCTTTATCAAGTCCCCCCTCAGCCTTCTCTGCTTTAAGGAAAACAACCAAATTTCCAGCATCCGCAGTATTTTGCTTTTAACCTTAGCCTATCCAATCTCTCTTCATTGCTGAAACAGTCCAGCCCAGGCAACATCCTGGTGAATCTCCTCCGCACCCTCTCCATGCAATCACATCCTTCCTATAGCATAGCCTAGCTAGCATTTTATACAGCTCCAACATAACCTCCCTGCTCTTATATTTAATGCCTTAGCTAATAAAGGCAAGGCAAGTATCCAATATGCCTTCTTAACCACCTCATCAACCTGTGCTGCTGCCTTCAGGGATCTTTGGACATGTATACCAAGGTCCCTCTGAACCTCTGTACTTTCTAAGGTCCTACCATTCATTGTGTATTCCCTTGTCATGTTAGCCTTCCCAAAATGCATCACCTCACACTTCTCAGGATTAAATTCCATTCGTCACTGCTCTGCCTACCTTACCAGCCCATCTATATCATCCTGGCTTTCCTCCTCACTATTTATAACACTTCCAATTTTCATGCCATCTGCGAACTTACTGGTCATACCTCCTATATTCACGTCTAAATCGTTAATGTACACTAAAAACAGCAAGGGTCCCAGCACTGGTCCCTGCAGTACACCACCCATCATGTCTTCCAATCGTAAAAACAACCTTCAACCATCACCCTCTGCCCCCTGCCACTAAGCCAACTTTGGATCGAATTTGCCAAATTGCCCTGGATCCCATAGACTCTTACCTTCTTGACCATTCTCCCATGCGGAACTTTGTCAAAAGCCTTACTAAAGTCCATGTAGACTACGTTAACTGCACTACCCTCATCTACACAACTAGTCACCTCCTCGAAAAATTCAATCAAATTTGTTAGACATGATCTCCCCCTGACACAGCCATGCAGACTACCTCTGATTAATCCATGCCTCTCCAAGTGGAGATTAATCCTGTCCCTCAGAACTTTTTCCAATAGTTTCCCTACCACTGATGTTAGACTCACTGACCTGGTTTATCCATTCTACCATACTACCATTCTTGAATAATGGTACCATATTCGCTGTCCTCCAGTCCTCTGGCACCTCTCCTGTGGCCAGAGAGGATTTGGAAATTAGTGTCAGAGCCCTGTTATCTCCTCCCTTGCCTCACATAGTAGCCTGGGATACATCTCATCTGGGCCTGGGGATTTATCCACATTAAGCCCACTAAAACCGTTAATACCTCCTCCCTTTCAATGCTAATTTGTTCAAGTATATCATAGTCCTCTTTCCTGATTTCTACACCTATATTGTGCTTCTCCATAGTGAACATAGATGAAAGGTTAGCATTTAAAACCTCATCTACGTCTTCCAGCTCCATGCACAGATTGCCACTTTTGTCCCCAATGGGCCCTACTCTTTCCCTGGTTATCCTCTTGCCCTTAATATATTTATAAAATGCCTTGGGATTTTCCTTTATCTTGCTCGCCGGTGTTTTTTCATGCCCCCGCTTCACCCGCCTAATTACTTTCTTTAAGTACCCCCCTACACTTTCTATACTCTTCTCGGACTTCTGCTGTTTTCAGCCCCCTGTTTCTGCCATAAGCCTCCTTTATTTTCCTTATCCAATCCTCGATACCATTTGACGTCCTGGGTTCCCTGGACTTGTTGGTCCTACCCTTCACCTTTACGGGAACATGTTGGCCCTGAACTCTCACTATTTCCTTTTTTAATGACTCCCACTGGTCTGATGTAGACTTTCCTACAAGTAGCTGTTCCTAGTCCACTTTGGCCAGGTCCTGTCTTTTCATATTGAAATCGGCCTTCCCCCAATTCAGGACCTTTATTTCCAGTCCATCTTTGTCCTTTTCCATAACTACCTTAAATCTTACCAGTGGTATGGTCACTATCCCCAAAATGCTCCCCCACTGACACTTCTACCATTTGCCCAGCTTCATTCCCTAAGATTAGGTCCAGTACCGCCCCTTCTCTTGTAGGACTTTCTACATGTTGGCTCAAAAAGCTCTCCTGGATGCTCTTTAAGAATTCTGCCCCCTCGACGCCTTTCACACTAAGACTATCCCAGTTAATATTGGGGAAGTTGAAATCCCCTATTATTATTACCCTATTATTTTTACACTTCTCTGAGATTTGCCTACATATCTGCTCCTTTATCTCCCCCCAACTGTTTGGAGGCCTGTAGTACACTCCCAGCAAAGTGATTGCCCCCTTTTTGTTTTTAAGTTCTACCCATATGGCCTCATTTGAGCAACCTTCTAAGATACCAACCCTCCTTATTGCAGTAATTGATTCCTTGCTCAATAGTGCAATGCCACCTCCCCACACCCAGCACACCTGAAGATTCTATATCTTGGAATATTGAGCTGCCAGTCCTGTCCTCCCCTCAACCATGTCTCTGTCATAGAAACAATATCATATTCCCATGTGTTAATCAACACCCTCAATTGATCAGCCTAACTTGTAAAACTCCTTGAGTTAAAATAGATGCAATCCCACTTGCATTATTCCCTTGTGTCTTAACAGGTCTATATTTGCTCTGTCTTCCAGACTGACTTAGTTTCTCTTCTATATTTGGCTGTGCATCACCCCCTACTGCACCTCAACTCTGTATTCCATCCCCCTGCCAAATTAGTTTAAACCCCCCCACAAACAGCACTAGCAAACGTCCTTGCAAGGATGTTAGTCCCATTCCGGTTCAGGTGCAACCTGTCCGACTTGTACAGACCACACCTTCGCCAGAAACAGACCCAGTGATCCAGGAAACTAAAGCCCTCCCTCCTGCACCAAGTCTTCAGCCACGCATTCATCCTCTCTATCCTCCTATTCCTATACTCACTAGCACATGGCACAGGGAGTAATCCAGAGATTACAACCTTTGAGGTTCTGCTTTTTAATCTGCTGCCTAGCTCCCTAAATTCTGGTTGCAGGACATCATCCCTCTTTCTATCTATGCCATTGGTCATGTGAACCATGACCTCTGTCTGTTCATCCTCCCCCTTCAAAATGCCCTGCAGCCGTTCTGTGACATCCTTGACCCTGGCACCAGGGAGGCAACACACCACCCTGGAGTCACATCTACGGCCGCAGAAACGCCTTCTGCACCCCTCACTATTGAGTCTGCTACCATTATTGCTCTTGCACTCTTACTCCTCCAACCTTGTACAGCTGAGCCACCCACAGTGCCATGAACTTGGCTCTGGCTGCACTCTCCAGAGGAACCTTCACCCTCACCGTTTTCCAACACAGAAAAACGGTTCTTGAGTGAGATGCGCTCTGGGGCTTTCCTGACTACCTGCTTGCCACCCTTCTTCTGACTGGTGGTCACCCATTCCCTCTCTGACTGCACTTAATCTGCAGGGTGACCACATCTAAAAATGTGCTATCCACATAACCCTCAGCGTTGCGGATGCACCGCGTCTCCAGCTGACACTCAAGCTCTGAAACCCGCTGCTCAAGCTGGTCAAGCCGGTGGCACTTCCTGCATGTGGTCATCCAGACTGCAAGGAGTGTCTAAGAATTGCCACACTCTGCAGGCCGTGCAACACACGGGACTAAGCTCCCTTGCCATACTTTTTGTTTGTTTTCAATTAAAAGACTATTTCCTTAAATTTAAGCCAAGTAGAAAACTGTTTAGTTTTTCTTTAAAAAGAACAAATGCTGAGACTCTTACCTTCTGTAATGTCGTTTTAAAGCGGAAAAAAAACAACTTACCCACTATTCTCTCCCTTGTCCTGTTGTCCTGACATTACTCCTTTTGAATTCCAGCATCGCTGAGTGTCTGGGTGAGAACCAGCTCCCTCACTGGTAAACTCCACTCCGTTCTTTATATAGCCGCTCCACTCTGCTCTTTTTTGTTGTTTTACTTTTCTTATTTATTTATTTTATTAATTATTCAATTTCCACTTGTAACTATATACAGCAAAGTGTACAGACAAGGATCTATATCCATGGGCAGAATTTTCCCATTGGTGTGCAGGGGCGGGACCCGCACACTGATGCATAAAATGACGCGCGGTGATGTTGGGCGAGCATCCCAACATCAACACGCGCCATCGGAGTATTTCGTTGGGCGAGTGCGCAATGATCTCCAATGCGGGCCCGCCATTAATTAACGGGCCACATTAAGGCTCTTGAAGCGCCAATTGACGGCGATCTTCGGATCGTCGCACGGGCGCAACGGGCAGGTAGGTAGGACACATTTGTATAAACGGCGGGATAAGAAGGCTCAGTGGAGTTGCGAGTGTGCCCTGTCAAATATTTAATTTGCAAAGTCGCTGATACTCGCCTGTGTGAGCTGCAATACTTCAAAACGCACACCAGCTGCTTGGTCCGGACTCACAGCCTGCAGGTCAGCACTCTGCAGTGAAGAATCATTTCCGGGCCTGCAGGTTTCAGGAAGCCTTCCCTTAGCCCAGGAATGGGAGTTGAACTCTCCACTGGAGGCATCTCCTCTGAGAAGGAAGGAAGGGCTAGAAGGGGGAGGAGGCCAGGAGTGCACGTTCAGCATCGAGGGGAGCCTCCTTTGGGAGGAGAGGTACAGCCACATAGGGGTGCAGGGCCAAGAGATAGTCCAAGGTGGAAGGGGCCACAGAAGGTGCCACTATCCTGCTGCCAGGGTATACAGGCGGTGAAGCAGCTACCTCAATATGTCTTGAGGTGCAATGCGAAAGGAGGCTCCGTCTCTCAAAGGAGACAGTCAACTATATCTGTCAGATGATTGGGCCTGAGATCTCCGCTAACTGTGTGGGTGGACACCCCATGCCAGTGGCTCTAAAGGTCACAGCTGCCCTCAACTTCTATGGCTCTGGCTCGTTCCAGAGTTCGGTGGGTGATCTTTGCAGTGTTTCCCAATCAGCTGTCGACACTTGTGTCAAGCAGGTTACAGATGCTCTGTTCAAGTGTGCATTGACCTTCATCCACTACTGTTGGGACTAGGCAAGCCAGACCCAGCGAGCCAGAGGCTTCGCCGCCATTGCTGGCTTCCCCCGTGTCCAGGGTACAATAGACTGCTCACATGTGGCCATCAAGGCGCCAGCAGGTGAGCCCGGTGCCTTCGTCAACAGGAAGGGCTTCCACTCCATGAACGTACAGATAGTGTGTCATCACAGGATGCAGATTCTACAAGTCTGTGCAAGGTACCCAGGCAGCTCCAATGACGCCTACATCCTCAGACACTCCCAGGTGCTGGGTGTCTTCAGTGCTCCAGCCCGGCTGGATGGATGGCTGCTGGGTGACAAGGGCAATCCCCTCAGAAGGTGGCTCATGACGCTTCTCCACCATCCAAGAACAGAAGCTGAGCAGCGATGTAATAGGAGCCACGCCTAGGGCTGTGATGGAGAGAACCATCGGTCTTCTCAAAATGCGCTTCTGATGCCTGTAACATTCAGAGGGTGCACTCCAGTACCCCCCAGATCGTGTGTCATGTGTCGCTGATAGTGGTTGCATGCTGCGCTCTCCACAATCTTACGCTGGAAATGAGGGACGCTGTGGACGAAGAAGTTGTAGACACGTGGCTGAGGCTGCTCACAATGAGTCCAGCAGTGAGTCTGAGGATGAGCACGCACAGGAAAATGCTGAGGGGGTAGACGCTAACCTGGGCATACTCCAGGGAGGCAGGGACACCAGGGAGGCTTTAATCCAAAGAACCTTCAGCTAGCCCACCACATATGGACCTCTAGGACAAGGCTGGGCTGCAGGCTCCAAGCTCGATACCTGAATGCAAAATCTGCCTGGATAGGAACATTAACTAAGGGCCTTGACAATAAAGCTGAATGTCCCACAAATCACTCATAACATTATTGGTAACCATCCACCTGCAGAAGAAAAGAGGCACCCTCAGCCATGGTGACATGTCTGAATTTAATGGTATAATAAAAGGAACTTAAGAGAACAAAATGACAAAGGTGTTAAACATCACACCGACTCATAAAGACCTCATTGATGGACCAAGACAATAGCAATAGTGATAAACCCGTGGTGTGCCTAAGGTGCCTTATGTTTATGTTTTCAGGTGCTACGTCTTGGTGCTGCCCCATCGCTGGGACTGGCATCTGAGACAGCCTGCACACTCTGCTGTCCTGTTGGCCTTGATGACTTTGGCGGCAATCCTCTGGCCCGTGGAGCCTGTGCTGGCCCCGCCTGGGAGGGAGCTGCCAGTTCCACAGCTGGCATCTCTCCAGTTGTCGCAGCCTCACCGGACGCAACGATCACTGGCAAAGGGGCGGAGGAGCTGCCACCCTCATCCGGAGCACCCTGATGGAGCCCACAGAGATGACAGGCAGCTGCTGCGCCGATGTGAGGTTGGCTCGGACCTCCCTGTTCACCATGGATGGATGAGCACCGAGTTGGGAAGCTTGTGCCCAGACCATCTCTCACACTGGCACTGACCAGCTGAGGTCAATGCCGATACGAGGGCTTACTGGTCTGAGCGCATCCCCAGGAAGCCCTGATTGGTCTCCTGGAGGAGCCTCTCCACGAGAGTCGCCACTCTCTCCATAGAGGACGCATGGCCCTCGGACATGAGGCTCATTGCTTCAGCGATAGTCCATGTAGACTCCTCCACCACGGACACCAAGCCAAGCATAGCCTCATGTATCTCCACCAGATGCACCCGCATACCCTGCTGCATTTCCTGCATTTGCTGCATCGCGGACGACCCCATAGGCACATTATCAGCCACCGACTGAGCATGTGCCTGGTCCCCTGCAATCCTCCAACTGCTGGCGCCATGGCCACACTCTGTCTCCGCCAGCTCCTCCAGAGACTGTGAAGTTCCCTCACCGCTGTGCCCTGGGACACTAGCCAATGACCTAATTCCCACCGAGGTGCTAGTATCTGCGCTGGTGCCTGCCTGGCAGAGATGGTGTGACACTAGTGAGTCCGTGACTTCAGGGCCCACAGGTGTGAGAGGGGGCCCCTGTGCTTCCTCCTCCTGGCCCTGCTCCACTGATGCTGGAAGGAAGAACAAGGACATTGGATCAGTTAACGTGGAGACAATGACAAAATGCACCCCTGTCCCCCGGATCATTATGCGCTCATCCTTCCATAAGCAATGGTCAAGCCATGTTGCAAACTTCAATCACTGGACATTCAGCAGTGCCATGGCTGCTGGGAGAACAATGGTGACCTCAGTGCTGGGCAAACATACCTGCCCGTGGCACCCCCGCCTCACTGACACCGGTGGACCTCTCCAGATCTAGGGCCTCCTGCTCGAACCGGCTAAGCATCACCACCTGGGCCGGCCCTCCGCCAGTCCTCACCTGCTCGGCGGCACTATGTGCATTCTTCTCCTGAAGGAGAGAAGAGCATTGATTAGCGCTACTTATACCTGGACTCTCTTCACGGGTGGCCCACCCCAACCAGAGTGGGACATTGCAGAGCTCCAGTGCCTCCTCACCCCACTGCTGCTGAACACTCACACAAAGATGCCAGGTCCTCCTCCCACTCACTCCTGCCTTGGTCAAATGCTGCCTACATCACATTTGGCACCACACGGTCTAACCTTCCATAGCAAGAAGGCACAAGCACGTGGAGCGCAGAGGGCAGCAGATCAATCGGTGCCACACCACCTTGAAGCTCCCCTCCCAGCATGTCATCACCCTGACTTTGACATGTCCTGGAGTTCCAGCACTGCACCTAGGTGCATCTCCTCCAGGTTGCCTCCCAAAACAGTCATGTGGCTGTCACTGTACCACATGCTGTGGGCGCAGAACCCATCTCATCACCACCCTCTCAGGCTGACCTCAGCATGGGCAATATCTGTTTGCCCACCCAGTGAAGGACACATGCTGTCAATGATTCAATGCAGTCACTACACTCAGACTTGGTGGGGGGGGCACTGGGGGGAAAGCCTACCTGCTGGGCTAAGTGACCAGTGCCAACATGGTACTCACCCTCCCCAAGCGCAACAGGTCATTGAAGCGCTTGCAGCACTGGATCCAGGTGCATCGCACCACGTCGTGGGAGCTCACTATCTCTGCCACCTCCTCCCAGGCACGTTTGGCCATTTGGGGGTGGGGGGAGGCCTCCTCCTCCCGTCCTGGGGTATGAGGACCTCCTGCCGTGCTGCCACCTCCTCGAGGAGGGCAGCAAGACAATCATCTGAAAAACAAGGGGCACAGTGCCCCCTGCCCTACCTTCCTGCCTGGCCTGCTCACCAGCAATGCTCTGGGGAGCCCTTCCCCTGGCCATGATTCACAGCCTTTGAAAGGCTGCAGCAGCTTTTTAAAACCGGCCGCCAGGTCGCCATTGGACCCGATGGTCATTGCAGTCCCGCCGCTGCCCGTCCACTCCCGCTGTCCTCGGGAGCCACGGTTCACGCTGGTTAGGCCTTAATTGGCCTGCCCACATTAAATGGTGGCGCAGACCTGATCGCTGCCTGCGATTGGGTCCGCACCTGCCTGCGTCTGCTCCCACTCCGCCCGCCCGCCAGCCAGAAAATTCTGCCCCATGTCTACATCTTAACATATCTCTGACCAACACCACATTGACCCTAGGTCTCGGTCATGTGCCTTCTTACACCGCTGTGTGGCGGTATTGTCTTCAGTCCTACATTAACCTGTATATATCAGATCCTTATACTGCACCTCCCCCCAAGTTTTTATCCCATGGATTTAGAATTACATTAGTTTACTTCAAGTATTATATTGTTATAAGTCTTATGCATTTAGCTATTGTTACAACCTTAATGCCATTCCAACATTATTACTATTACTGTATTAACATGAGCAACATTCTCACTTCCTCATCTCCTTCCTTCAAGTCCTTGAAGATAGAGGTTCAAGCAGTCTGGAGGCCGTATAGCCCTTCCACATCTTGTTCGCTGTTCTGTCAGAAGAGTGACAGGCTCTGTGGGTTCTAGTTCTTGTTGTTAGCTTGAAGGTTGGACTAGTATTTGGGTATGATTTCATTCTTTTCTTCCAATGCTTTATGTTAATCCTTGCCTGGTCAGTTTGGCTGTTGCTTTGATCCATGGTTGCTGTTACTCTCAATCATTTCTTGCAGGCTGGACGAAAATGGTATTTGTCTCCATGGTGCTGCTTTTTCTTCTATTTCCATGTGGGCTGTCTCAAAGCCTGCTGAGGCTGAGGAGGAGTGTTCCTGTGGCAAGAAGAATATTTAGTGTTATGTTCACCTCTGTATTTTGACATCGATGGTGAGAGACTGGTATCAGGTTCCAGCATCCCTTGTGGTTATGGCATGCTGGCTGGAAGTTGCAGTGTGTGCACAGTGGCTGCTATGTCAACCAGCTGTACCATTATTATAGTTGGAAGTAAAGGCTTCTCATACTGATCATTCTCTGGTACCATTTTCACCGAAGGTACGGTGGTAATTTCGTGGGCGGTAGGTTGGTCTGACCATTGGGGGCTTTCCAGAAACTGAAATGATAATGAGCAAACCTGTTCCACAGCAAGAGAAGAGAGATAGAAGGTAAAATCCGAGTCTGAATACTTTTTAGTGTTTCAGTACTCAGGACCATGCTGTACTGGCTGGCTAACAACAGTGGTAGTCTTGACACCCTCTGCCATCTTGAGGAGATCCACGGCTGCACAGGCAGTTCTGCCCAGGTGACAGAAAGGCTGATTATGGATGACGTACATCAGCTCAAAGATCTTGTTGCTGCCATATGTCCATGTCTCCAGGATCATGACTCCCCCGCCCTGTAAAGTGGAGTGTCCGTTGTCAAAGCCAGAAACCTTTGAGCCATGGTTCCTTGTCTGACGGGATTGTCATACTGGCACCTGAATCTAATTTAAAATTTGTTAGATGACCATTTACCAGGATGTCAGCATTTCAAAATGAAGAACCACAATCACTGATCTCACCCAAGAAGAATGGCTGTGTGTCTTCTGGGTTTTCTGTCTCGACCTCATGGATTACCTTTGGGCTATCTGTGTGGTGCTGAGGTTTATACTTGCACAGTTTACCAAAGTGTCTCTGTCTGTTGCCGTGGAAACATTGGGTTGTACTCGCAAGACACTGATCTCTCCTGTGAGGGCGCTTCACACCGCAGCGCTGCCAAGGTCACTCTGCTGGGTGGTTCAGGAATTGCTTTCACTGACTTGGATGGTCTCTGCATCTTTGTGACCAGATAAGCTGGATTGCGAGTTGGCTCCTGCCCCATGTTGTATTCTTTCCCCTTAGGATTGTCCTTTGTTGCTTACGTTGCTCAAACAGTCTAACCAACTGGATTGCTTTATCTAGGGCAAGATCATCGTTAGCTTGTAGGAAGTCAGAGAGTGAAACATCTGCAACACCCACCATGATTCTGTCTTGGATGAGCTCAGACTTTAAATCTCCATATTCACACCCCTCTGCCGCTCTGTCGAGATCATTTATGAAGGAATCGACAGGTTCCCCACGCAGCTGGACTCTCTTATTAAATTTAGCTCTTTCCAATATTTTGATGGATCTCAAGTTGAAATAAACATCAAAGGATTTTAAAACCTCCTCAAATTTAGCGGATGTCTCATTAAAAATCTTTTCTTCCAGAGACTCAAATTTTGTGACTGGTCTGGGCCTTGGGTGAGTCCCAAGGAGTTGGGAGTGTGGAATTGTGATTCGTGTTGAAGATTTTTAAAGTATGGATACAGTTTTAAGAGCTTACAGGCCTCCAAGATGGTGTCATCATTCAGTGGAGAACAATAGATTTCTCATGCTTGCCGTTCTTGGCTGGATTTGCAAAATGGCGGTGGCGCGCTTCTGGAAAAAGATTGTTTAAGAATAGCTGCATGGACCACCTGTCTGCTGACTTGATTTATTCAGTGATGTAACATTGAGAGTAGCGAGACATTTAAATTATTTGCAGGCTTGCTGTTTAAGGACTTGGACAGTTGTGAGGTTCCCAACAGCTGAGTAAGTTAACTATTAATTTTTTATTCTTTTCAACTCGGAGGCCACGTGGTGAGGCTCGGAGGCAAGAATTGGTATTAGCAACAGGTTTCGTTCAAGTGGCACTTCTAACTGAATTAGTAAAACCGGCTTCTCAGGACTGGCAGCAGCCTGAAAGTGAAAAGGATTTAGCTCACCCTTGCAGGTTATGAACTCTGCGTGCTGAAGCTGAACTTCCAAACAAGATTCTATAGAGTCTTCTGCTGCAATAAGGCTTCTGCCTTTAGCTTCCAGGCTCTTCTCTCTCGAGCTTTTTCTGGAGAATTTTCTCTGCATCTGTAGCTTCAGTAGGGAGCTTCGTTTAGTTCGGAATCCATTGAAGATTTTCTTTTCCTTAGTTTTTCAGCATTCTTGTGAGTTTGAGGGTTTTTTGATCCCCAGCTGCTGTCATGTTGTAATGGTCTTGGTTACAGAACGTATCTGTTAATACCAGGCCCTTTTATTACAGTCACTTGGTGCTTCACAGGAGCATTATAAAGCAGAATTTGAGACCTAACCACATTAGGAGATATTAGAGCAGTAGTCAAAGAGGTAGGTTTTGAGGAGTGCCTTAAAAAAAAGAGTTGGACAGGTAGAACGTTTAGGTGGAGAGGCAGAGACGTTTAGGGACGGAATTCCAGAGCTTGGCATCTGAAGACTTAGCCACCAATGGTGGTGAGGTTGATGTAGATCAGGCTTGTCCAAGCTTTACATGTGAGGGGCCACAATTCAATTTTTTTCTCACCCAAAGGGGTTGATGAGCAAATTTCAAAAAGAGAAGTTTAGGCGCAACATTAAACATGAATCGCAATAAAATGTTGAGGTATGAAGAAAAGAAACAATTTGCTGAGCAAAAATAAAGCAATGTCAAAGCAATAAACTGATCGTTAAAAAAAGAGCAATTAATAAAGATAACCATTAGATTGTGAAAGGGTCAAATTATGTTTGTCCGTCTCACTCCCAGTCTCAGAGTTCGCACTCACCCTCACCCACACCCACTGTGTGAGTTGGTGTGTGTGTTGGTGTGTGGGGGTGAGGGTTAGTGCAAATCCTGAGACTGGGAGTGAGCCAGACTGAAAGAGTCACTCTCGCTCACACACACACACTGTCTCGCATACGTACACACACACTCTCTTGCTCACACAAACACATACACACATACACACACAATCACTCACATACACACACACTCTCACATACACACACACACAATCACTCACACACACACACACACTCTCACTCTCAGTCACACACAAACACACTCTCACTCACACACAAACACACTCTCACACACACACACACAATCACTCACATAAACACACACACACTCTCACTCACACACAAACACACTCTCACTCACACACAAACACACTCTCACTCACACACAAACACACTCTCACTCACACACAAACACACTCTCACTCTCACTAACACACAAACACACTCACTCTCACTCACACACACTCTCACTCTCACTCACACACAAACACACTCTCACTCACACACAAACACACTCTCACTCTCACACAAACATACTCTCACTCACACACACACACACACACACACACAATCATTCACATAAACAAACACACACACTCTCACTCACATACACACACACTCACACTCTGGCTCACAAGGTGTGACACACATTCTCACTCACACACACACACACACATGCAGTCTCTGTCACACACACATTCTCACTCACACACACACATACACACACACGCAGTCTCTCTCACACACACACACACACACACACACACACACATATTCTGTCTGGCACGCAAACACACACACACAGGCCAGATTTTTACCTTGTCTTGCGGGTGCGGCGGACAGGCCCGGGAGCGGTCGCAAAGCTGACCACCGCCCGCAAGCGGGCCCCAACATCGATTTCACGCTGGCTGTCCCCTCATGTGACTGTCACATGAGCAGGGACATGTTATGAATGAAATTTTTTAAAATTTATTTAATTTTTAATTGCTGTTGGAAACCACATCCGGCCCGTGGTTGGGGTTTCCTAAAAAATCCAAAGGCTGCTTGGCCTTTCCGCCTGCTCGCCAACCCTAAGGTTGGACAGGCAGCGAAAACTTTCATTCAATTAGAACTTTAATGGGCTTAACAGGCCTGGTAATTGTCGGCGGGTGGGCTGCCGACTCCTGCACGCGCTCGCCGACCGAAATATCGCGCAAGTGCGTGATGACGTTGCGACTTTCACCCAACATCACGGTGCGTCATTTTACGCTCGAGCCAGTCAGGCACGCACCCACCCACTCAGCACAAATTTCTGCCCACATTCACTCTCTCTCTCTCACACACACACAGGGTGGAATTTTACGACAGCAGGATTTCACGGTCCCGCTGACGTCAATGGAGTTTAGGATGGCTCGTCGCATTTTACAACCCTGTCCCCTCCGCGATGGAGCAGTAAAATTCAGGCCACACACACACACACATATGGCAGAGTTTTTAAATCATTGGTCGGGCGCACCCCTGACCCGCTTGGATGCGAAAGCAGGTGAGATGACGTTGGGTGGCATGATATTTCGGTCGGCGGGCACACGCAAAAGTCAGAAGTGCGCCCGCTGACAATTAAGAGGCCAATTAAGGTAATTAAAGTCTTTAATTTTACCTTGCCCATCCAAACTTACGGTTGGCGGATGGGTGAATCAGCCAGGCGGCTTCTGCATTTTTATTCAAACCTCATCCACGGACAGGACGAGGTTTCTGTTATTAAATGAAAGAAAAAGAAAAATCCATGGACAACATTTTTATAATGTATATGTTCAGGTGGCTGATTGTGATGCTTGCACATTTATTCCTGATTTTAAAAACTTTATTTCATGCTTTTCAGGTCTTCAGATCCCTGAGGCAGCACTTTGCCTTCAGGGAGCTTTCTGTCAGCGCTTGCCAGCACCCATGTTTACGTCAGTGCTTGCCCTCTTCGCACCCCCACCCTGGCGGCACCGAGCTTTTCAGCACATGCTTCAAGCTGGTGGCCAGCCAGTGTGAAATCGCAGTCGGGGTCCAGTCGCGGTTGGCGGTCCGCTACCCGGCCAGTCCTGGGCCCGCTGATTGCGCCCGCCCACCGACCTAAAAATTCAGGCCATTCTCACACGCACACACATTTTCTTTCACTCACACACACTCTCTCGTTCACACACATACATTCTCTGTCTCGCACACACATGCATATTCTCTCTCACTCACACAAACACATTCTCTCTGGCGTGCTCACAAACTCTCGCTTACACATGCACACATTCTCTCGCTCACACACAGTCTCATGCTCATACGCAGACACATACACTCTCTCTTGCTGTCACTCGCTCACACACACTCTCTCGTTCACATACACACACACACACTTTCTCACTCATACGCTCACACACACACACATACACACACTTGCTCACACACACACCCTCTCACTCACACACACATACATACACTCTTGCTCATCCAAACACACACACTCTCTCGCTCGCACACACGCACACACACACACACACACACTCTCTCACTCACACACACACAGACACACATACATACACTCTTGCTCATACAAACACACACACTCTCTTTTGGTCACACTCACACACTCTCTTGGTCTCACACACACACTCTCTCACACTCACACACACATACAGTCTCTCACACTCACACACACATGCTCCAGGACATTGCTGCAGGAGTTTCTCAGGGTAGTGTTCTAGGCCCAAACATCTTCAGCTGCTTCATCAATGATCCTCCTTCCATCATAAAGTCAGAAGTGGGGATGTTCATTGATGATTGCACAATGTTCAGCACTATTCGTGACTCCTCAGATACTGAAGCAGTCCATGTCCAAATGCAACAAGACCTGGACAATATCCAGGCTTGGGCTGACAAGTGGCAAGTAACATTCGCGCCACACAAATGTCAGGCAATGATCATCTCCAACAAGAGAGAATCCAACCATGGCCCCTTGATTACCATCGCTGAATCCACCACTATCATCCTGGGGGTTACCATTGACCAGAAACTGAACTGGACTAGCCATATAAATGCTGTGGCTACAAGAGCAGGTCAGAGGCTAGGAATTGTGAGACAAGTAACTCGCCTCCTGACTCCCCAAAGCCTGTCCACAATCTATAAGGCACAAGTCAGGAGTGTGATGGAATACTCCCCACTTGCCCGGATGAGTGCAGCTCCTACAACACTGAAGAAGTTGGACACTGTCCAGGACAAAGCAGTCCACTTGATTGGCATCACATCCACAAACATTCACTCCCTCCACCATTGACACACAGTAGCAGCAGTGCGTACCTTCTAAAAGATGCACTGCAGGAATTCACCAAGGCTCCTTAGACAGCACCTTTCAAACCTACGACCACTACCACCTAGAAGGACAAGGGCAGCAGATAGATGGGAATACCACCACCTGGAAGTTCCCCTCCAAGTCACTCACCATCCTGACTTCGAAATATATCGCCATTCCTTCACTGTCGCTGAGTCAAAATCCTGGAACTCCCTTCCTAACAGCACAGTGGGTGTACCTACACCACATGGACTGCAATGGTTCAAGAAGGCAGCTCACCACCACCTTCTCAAGGGCAACTAGGGATGGGCAATAAATGCTGGCCCAGCCAGTGAAGCCCACATTCCATGAATGAATAAAAAAAACACACACTCTCTCGCTCTCACACATACATACACACACACACACACTTGCTCACACATGTTCGCACACACACACACACTCGTTCACACACACATATTCTCCCTCACACACAAACACACACACATTCTCTCTCGTTCACACACATACTCTTGGTCGGACACACACACATACACACTTGTTCACACACACATAGGCCCGCTCGTCGGGCGGGCTCGGCGGATCGGTTGGGAAGCTGACCGCTGCCCGTGATAGGGGCCAGATTGCGATTTCACGCTGGCGGGCCAGTTAAAGCCCGCCCACCGTGAAACACCGCTGCCTGTGTGGTGGGGGTAGGCGGCGGTGGGAGGAGGGTGAGCGTGCAAGTTCACACATGCATGCAGGAAAAGCTCCTTGAGGCTCAGAGCTGCCTCAGGGGGCTGAAGATTTTAAGAAATAAAAATAAAGAATTTTAAATTGTTAAAAAACATGTACCCTCATATGACTCTGTCACATGAGCAGGTCCATGTTATTAGTGAAATGTTTACATTTTTATTTAATTTTTAATAGCTGTTGGAAACCTCATCCCGCCTGTGGATGAGGTTTCCTAAAAAATCCAAAGGCTGCTTGGCCTTTTCGCCTGCTCACCCAACGTAAGGTTGGACGGGCAGTGAAAAATTTAATTCAATTATTACTTTCATGGCCTTAATATGCCTTTTAATTGTCAGGGGGCACACCCACCGACTAAAATATCGTGCAAGTGCGCAATGACGTTGGGATGCTTACCCAACAACGTTGCACGTCATTTTATGCTCGCCCGCCCGACAAGCTAAAAATTCTGGCCATACGCTCTCTCGGTCACACACACAATCTCTCTCTCCCTCTTCTTAAAATTCAGGCCCGGAGCCAGTTTCTCTACCTCCTCCAGCAGCCAGTCTCTTTCCCCACCCTCACCCCAACATGCAGCCAGCCTCCTTCCCCCACCCAGTAGTCAGTCTCTTCCTGCACTCCCCACCCCCCCGCCACCACCACCCCCCACCACCCTTGGCCTGACAGCCACTCCGACCCTGTCCAGTAACCACTTTCCCCTCCGTCCGGCAGCCACTTTGACTGTTCCCCCGCTCCCAGCAGACTCACTGTTGCCGTCGCTCCATATTTTCAGGCCTTGGACTGAAGAAAGCTGCTCCTCCAATCAGAGACTGGTTTTCTCTCCCACATTTGGCTCACTAGTGATCCTAGCAAGAGCAAACATGGGAGAGATACGACCTGTGATTGGAGGAGCAGTTCTTTGATGAATGTTCTAATTCACTTACCGACATTTTGAACACGGTGTCTGCGGGCTGGATATAGAGGCCTAACAGGCCAGATAGTGGCCTGTGGATCACGTGTTGGACAAGCCTGATGTAGATGGAACCGTTTGGAATACAATGTCAAGGTTGCAAACAGCCGGATGCAGCTTGAGGGGCTGGAGAGGGAGGTGGAAGCAGCGACAGCTGTGTGAAGTTTGTGGTGGTGGCTATGACCTTCCCAATGTTTAACTGGAGGAAACAACGGCTCATTCGATATTGGATATCAGAACAATCTGGCACGACAGTGTCAGTGTAAGGATTTAGAAATAATGGAAATAAAGAGCTGGATATTATCAGTGTGCATGTGGAAGCTGATCCCATGTCTGGAGAGAATATTACCAGGGAGCAACATATAGATAATGGAGCAGAGGGCAATCAGCAATAAATTCTCAGGGGACTCCCCAGCAAGAAGTTGGATCATGGACAATATGAGCTCACAGGCGTGAATGAGATAGGAGAGAAACTAAAGGATGGTACAACTTCAGGGCAGAGCTAGGGGAAGTCTGGTTTGGAGGGCAAGGGGAACGGGGGCAAGTAGCAAAGACAACTGAACTGATGATTTCAAACTCTAGTGACAAAGAAGTCCATGAGTTCCCATATTTGTTGTAGATGAAGATACAGAGGGCAGGAACGGGGGGTTTAAGACATTAATCAGCTGTTAGCTGTCATGTATATATACTCTATGTATATATTATATGTATATAACAAATGATGATGCAAATGAATGTGGTATCACATGTTCCTAGTGGCATTGCTGTACAATAGAACATAAGAGCAGCCAACAACAACTGTGTTTCTCAAAGGAGAAACTGCTTAATATGGTGACATTTCTGTAATATCAAAATGCATTATCAGAAATTGACAATGTTATCAACAGGCAAGGGGACATCATATGAATAGCTTAAAGAACATGAGTTGCAAAGCATCAACTGTCAGAGGAGTGTCAAAACAGGGTCGACAACTTGAAAAGAGTGTTGGAAAAAAATTGAATTTTAATGCTGAATGGGGATTGTTAATGTTCACTGCTACCAAAGAATAGTCTAGCATGACTAGAATACAAGATTATAGCGATCTTCAAAATGATACCAAAGGGCCAAAACACACAGCCTGGAGTTATTATTGTCTGGTAAGTTGAAATTACAATCTTTTTGTGTTGCAGTCTCCCAGCACAGTGCAGTATAAATAGTTTGAAAGGCACCTTGCGTAAAAATAACTTAATGCCAAAAGCATTCTGTTTTTTTTTATAAATAGGGCATGTAATACAAATGTAGAAGAGTACTGATAATATTTTATAAGGCAATAGTTGGGCCACAGTGATAGTATTATGTACAGTTTTAGGGATCCTGTTATAAAAAGACCTTAAAACCATAGCAAGCACACAATATAAATTAAGCAGGATAATACAAGTGATGACAAACTATAGATTAGGAAAATATATTTTCTTCTGGTTGGGCAGTCAGTGACATAGGCACCACTGAAAACCATCACGAGAGTAAAGAGAGATTTTAGGAGAAAGTTCTTTACATGGAGAGTTGTTGCTCTACGGAATGCTTTGACATAGGATTTAGTTGAAGAAGAGAACATTGTACTTTTTAAGGAAAACGTGAACAAATATTTGAAGCAATAACAATACAGAGCTATGGGGAGAGTGGAGGGCAATAGGATTAGTTTTGCATTACACTAGTAAAGACTCCCCTCAGACATGGAAGACCAAATGACCTCCTTCTATGCTGTAAGTTATTATTCGATATTAATAATAGCCTTTAGGAAATATGTCTTTTTCACAATAGTTACTCTTCACCCACACTTCTAAATCTCTTGCAAAATAACATCTGTAGCTTTCTAGTTCCTTTGCACATGTTTTTATATGTAAGTTTGCAGGTTCTAATCCATCAATTGCAGGGAGCCCAACCTTCTCTTAAGAGAATGTTAATGCACCAGCCGGCAAGGAGGTTATCATCTGCAATCACTAAAGGAGGGCAGTCTGTTGCAGGACATCATCACTACTGGCCAAATCTTCAACAGAGCCTTGCTAGAATACATTACTACAGAAAGTTTTTTCTACACCTCTAATTAACATTCCAGAGTTTTATGCAAAAACATACAGCTGTTGTGGCAGACAAATTGCCACTTTGCAATCTAAGTACGACCAGATGTATGTTGACAAGGTTAACCTACTTAAAATTATGCAGTGGACTGGGTACATTTGGGAGAGCAGATGGGCAACGATTTTGCACATTTCTATGAAATATAATCATATAGCCGTTTTGTGAGGCAGATTTGAGTTCAACATCCACCCCACCTGTGGCCATGGTGACTCTTCTTCCACACCCACCAATCCCCAACTCCCACCCCGATCCTCCTCCCCCAGCTCCATCAATCAAACCAACCTGTGGAACATCCTAAGTAAGCATACAATACTAAATTTTTTCACACTTACCTTGACAAAGTTTTGCATGGTCTGTGAAGATAAAACAAACATTGCATTGAGTTCAGAATTAATGCATCACCCTTGTATGATTCAAAGTGAGCTTGTAGTGCAAAGTAACAGGCAACAATATTCACCGCTGCTCTGTATTGAAACAGAATGCCTCATGTCTGTAGCTTTTGTCAATATTTCACTGACACATTTTGCACAATAATAATTGGATATGATGACAGGGTGAGTAGATAGGTTAGAACTATTGCTTGTGTGGAGGATAAACATCAATACAGATTGGTTGGGTTGATCACCTGTATCTGTGCTGTACTTTCCACATATTTCCTATGTGAACTCACTAGTTGGAAATACAATGTCATAGCTTCACAACTTGAAAACAAAGGTAATAAACGTCATCGTTTCAAGATATTTGTGATCTCAGTAACAAGGTCATGCAATGTAACATAAATTACTTTCAGGTGGGGATTAATCAATCAAATACAGCCACTCAGGCAGAAAAATGGCTGAAATGTAATGCTTGATCAGCTATATTGCGTGCATCCAAATAAGAAAAACTGCTGCAATCAGAAATTACATATCATTTACTTTGAAGTTTGGACTTAATCTAAGCTTGTGAACGTACATTATGGTTCAGTGCAACAGTTTTCCTCTGTACCAGTTCCAGCACATGCAACTTAATGAATCATAAGGGTATTTTTGCTACTTCTATTCTACCTGTTTGCATTTCTGCAATAGCTGAGTTGTTGCATATCCATCTAGTGTGATACACTAAGCATCTAATGATAATCTATATGTTCAGTTCCTAGTGGTCTTATAAGGCGCAACCCTTGATGGGTTACTCTACTGTTCGGATGTAAGAATTACAAGAAATAATGAGACAACTCTCAAACCCCAAATTAAATGTTAATGCCTTTACTAGGTTTGGTAAGAATATCAGTTAACAATACAGTACACCTGTTAGCAGTAAACCTGTTGGTCACAACTGCATCACAAGAAGCTATACGATTATTCAGTGAACATTCAAACCCCTGTTAATTCTTCAGCAACTGACCAATTTGCCTCGCTAAAGCGCCAAATCCTTCTTTGCAACAATCTTTATACTTTTCTTTCCAAGGTGGTCAGTGTGTTTTGTTGACAGGTTCATACTGTACACTATGAATCACCTCAGGCTACAATTGGCCAAATGAGGCATCTAATTCTTCCTTCAAACACGATATAAGAGAGTCCGCCTTGACCTTGTACATCTGTTTTAAACTTCCTTCAGTAATTTTTCTTTTTTTTTGGATGCTACAAATGCCTTTAGATCATTATCAGCATACACAAAGCAACTTCCTCTCCTGGTTACACACATTTTAGAATCACAAGATAATTAAATAATCAGTGTCCCTCAAATTACTGACTTACAAGTTGTTTCCTGATGAATTGAAGACAGAGTTTATCTGATAAAGCATGTAAAAAATACATGGCTTCTTGAGGAGTTAGTTTCCGTGTATTTCAAAAGAAGACATACTCTAATGTCACCAATTAACATCAGTTTGTGCCACTTTCTCAGTTTTCAAAATACTTAAATTAGCTAAACAGACATTTTGACTGTGTTATTTATTGAAACATGGCGCAGAATCTTCGGCTCGGCGAGCGGGGGCAGGGCCCATTCGCCAAGGCGTAAAATGACGTGGGGTCACGTTGGGCATGCGTCCCGACATCACCGTGCACCATTTAGATTTTCAGTTCAGCGGGTGCGCAGCCAAATCGGCTGCACGCCCGCCAAACTGTCAAAGGCCTATTAAGGCCATTAATGAACTAATTAAGCCTATTGAGAAAGCGGCCCATCCAACCTTAAGGTTGGCGGGCAGGTGAAGAGCCCAGGCTCTTTCAGAAAGATTTTTATTAAAATTAATGCATGTGTCCCAGCTCATGTGACAGTTTCACATGAGGGGACATGTCATAAAAAATTTTTCAACACTTTATTACACTGTTTAAACTTAAAATGAATCTCTCTGTGCCTCAGGGAGATTTCTGCGCTCTTTCGTGCTCATGCCCGAATGAGTGCACTCCCGATTCAGGGAACCCCCACCCGCACAGGGAGCCTGAAAGTGTTTCAATAGCCTGAAAGTGTTATTTTCTATCACAGACCAATGACTCTGTTTATCAGAGAAAATAAACAGCCTGCAGCTTTTTAACAGGTTGCTTTTGTTGGCCTTCGCAATGCATGCTGGTAAGATTCGGTCAATTTCCACACAGCATTCTGTATTTCATTTAAACTATTGATGCCACTCCTAAGTTGAATGGATTTTGCAAATCTCAACCACAAATTTAACTTAAAGTGTGATTAAGTTAGTTAAAAATATTACAGTTTCTTATAGTATTTGCATCTCATTACAGGTTGGTACTAAGTACTTAAAATTTCCAGTTCCCAAATGCACTGGTTTCCAGCCAGTTTTGGTCCAGTTCCCTGCCATTCCAATAGTGGTGGGTGCTTTTTACCTGATTATTAATATTTATTGAGAGAGTTTTACCCTAGTTTCTTAATATTATAATAATAACATCTATCCAGTTCCTTTCAAATCTATTTGAGTTGGGAAATCCAGCCTTGTAGCAGCAATTTGTTTTCAGGGGTTTGGTTTTGAATAATCTGAATTGAGGATCAGGGGGAGGTTACAAAATTGAAACTATTGCGAATACCCATTGCGTGAATCCTGAACCTGACGGTTATAGTTCGGAATCATATTAAATATTGCAGTGTAGATTCCTGGACACAGTAATAAAAAATGACAAAACATGCATCCAAAATGTAAGTGATCTGCATCAGGCTTCTGACTCCAACAGCTTGGATTAGTTGGTCCTTGAAAAACAGCAGTGATTTCAATCAGCCCTCAGCAAAACATAGGTTTTGTTGGTATGTAGAAGCCCTTTAAAATCAAATACTTCTCAAAGAGTTGTACGGATTGTATCAAATGTGCTGAAAATACAATTGTTATTTAATCTCTTTGAAGTTTACCAAATACTTGAAACTTTAAGCAATATTTGATTAATTTACCTTTTAATTTATCATTTTAGGTCAAAATAAGCTGGCAACTGGATGCCTTAAAATCCTCCTGACTTCAAACTTTTCACACCTTTTTCAAAGGATCTGGTGGTGATTACTTTATTATACAACGTGGAGCATGGCTGACCATTCTTGGAATGATGGCCTAGTTCAGAGACTTGGGATAACAGAAGACCCAACTAAACTGCAGACATATGAAATAATTCAAAGTTTTAAAAGTGTACACAACAACCAGCAATCTTCCTCCTGTGTGTTCAAACACGCTGAATAGTGGAAGTCTGGTGCCTAGAAGATCAAACTAAAGTATTGGTGCCCTCTGCAGGCTAATATGAAAATCTTACTGCATAGTTCTCTTGTGTGATTTCAGATTGCCAATTATAAATGCAACTGTTCATCAACAAATTAGATTAACGGTTTATGTTTTGAGGTCATTGTTGAATATGCATTTTTCTGGATTAGCTGCAAATGGTGAATTGAATCAGTGCCATGATTTTACTAAGGATTAGATTATGCTACCAAATGTGAACTACTTTTCACACAAGCAGCACATTTGCCTTAATACATGCAGGTCTAATTATCTCTGAATAAGCTGAAAATGTAGGCATCTTTTTTAATAATGTTAAAACTGTTTCCCCAAATGATAACTGATGGAGTCAGTGCTCTATGATAACACTGCTACCATTTAGCTTTGTAGGCAATGCTTTGAAAACCCGGCTATCCAGTAAGTAGCCCACTTCATCTTTTTCTATCCCTGCACAGAAGTAAATGTGAAGCTGTGGAAGAAATAGGCTGTGGTAGTATATATGAATAGTTGAAAGCCTTTATAGGTCACATGAAAAATAGATGAAAGGCAAGAGCCAAACGAAAGTTGGTAGTTAAGATTAGTGAAGAGATTTGTTTCTTAGTCCCACTGCTTCTGCTATGATCCACTAAAACTAGATACATCTTTTTCTACCTTATTGTAAACAGCATATGTTTGAGCACAGGGATATATGCATATTTACATACATTGATGCCAATTAAAGGCTAAAAGTTGTATTTACTGTTATTTTTTAAACACACAATTCTGTTGAAATATGCTGTGGTGATTATCTTTGTTACTACCTGTAAAAAAGGAACATGATTTTCTTAACTGTATTAGTGCTTTGTTGGTCCCATGGTATTTGGAGAAACCAAACCTGCAGTAAAATATGTCTCAAACATATGTCTTAGCTGTATTTGTGGTTCATGGTTGTGCTTTGTTTAGTAGTTTGGCAGTGCTATTAAGAACTAAACTGTGGTAAAATGTGTTTGTAAAAATGTTCTTTACATTCCTGCTGAAACTCCCTCTTTGGCAAATGCTTATATTTGATGCCTAATGTTACAACCTGGAGTTATATTTCAGTTTTTTTCCTCTATTTTTAATACTACAGTGATTGTTTCATTACTTAACATATTACCAGAACACTTAACCTATACCTTTTTTCTCTAAGATAGAGGTTATATGATGTAGTCAGTAAAAGAAGATTTTTAATTCTCATTGATTATATTGGGACTAGTCCAAAAGCTTAGGGAAACATTGCCCAGAAGGGAGTCTACCATCTGTGCAATTAAAATGTGATTCATTGAGACGAGGTAATGGCCAGATTGGGATCTTTATTAATACAAATAAAATTAATAATTTATGAGATTTTGCTTTTAAAAAAATACTGCCTTCAAACTTCGTTTATGTTGGTGATGTTTGAAAAATAGAAATCTGGGCTGATTTATTTTGCCCTAACATAGTCTGGACATCAAGGGGCAGAAAATTGCCTTGGGTGGTAGCATAAAACATGCAGTATTGAAGCTGCCACTCATTATAAGCCCAGGTCGCTATTCAGTCCCATTGATTTCAATAAATCTGAACACGGGTGGCCAGTATAAGTCAGCCAATTGTATATTACCCATTTTGGACTGCCACTCAAGATGAATTTCTACCCTAAGGATCTCTGCCAAGACCATCCATAACAGCTGGACAAAATTAAGAACATTTTACTTTTAATTATTTAACAATTTGTCATAATTTGTGAGTAATAAGTCCATGAAATAATGACTGCACCCTAAATGATTAAGCCCATCCTTTTGATTTGTCAGTATAAATCTACATGGAAGTTAACAACAGGAACACTGGGTAGGCTTTCATCTTCACCAGCTAAAATCCATAGAATGAAAATTGTGCAGGTTCTATAAAGGACGGATTATCCACTTCAGCAGAATTCTGTTCAAGTGGTGAAGATGAAAATCATTCCACTTTCTTTTACATATTTCAATTAAATGTTTATTTTTACAATTATATATAATGCTGAGGACTGTTTGTTTCATGCTGTACTATAAAAGGAAATCTGAACACAGATAGATTTACATCCAAGAATTCAGAGAAGGGAGTCAAATTTAACAATATGAGTTTACACCTTTTTTTAGCTCCTAATGTCTGATTTTTACTATCTGATCTCTTCTTTGAGAAGGGAAGTATAGTCCCTGTTTACTTGCACGCACTTGTGCTGTAAGTACTTTGAAAATCCTTTTTATTTTAAACTAATAAATTTTGCAGGATTAATATATTGCTGTGGGAAAGTATTTAATACTATGCATATTTAAAGCAATCATGTATAACAAAATGCTATTGACTCAAAAAATGCCAATATTAATGATTTAATCAATGCTTTTCCCTTTCATCATCCAGTGCAAGCATCAATTCACAGGTGATTGTGAGCTCTATTTGAATTAATTAAATGAATTAATGAATGGAATGAATAAACGTATGAATGAATGAATGGAATGAATGAATGACAAGAAAATTGCTCCTATTCCCAGCAAGGATCTAGTCAATAGCATCAAAGGTGAATGTTGATGGTACCAGCTTCTATGTTGTTGTCAACTCCCTAAGGTGAACTCAGTGTTGTTCCTTCAAGCTTAGCCAATTCCCTCTTATTTGCTCCAACTGTGCATCTTGACACTATCCTCAGAAAAGAAGTCCACGACAACAATTTGAATTTCTATTTCCCACAACAAATATTCTTATGGTACCAATTTAGTCCAATTAATGCCATGGATTTGTCAAGTGCTGAATTCATGGGCAGAATTTTACTTTTAGCGGGCGGACGCGTGCCCAACCCAAGCGGATGTAAAATCGTGCAAGAAGGCGTCGTGCGAGCATCCCAACGTCATCCTGCGCTCTCATGATATTTCGCTCGGCGGGTGCACACAAAAGTCGGAAGCGCGCCTGCCAACAATTAAGAGGGCAATTAAGCCCATTAATGGCGCAATTAACTCCAATTTTTTGTGGCCCGTCCAACCTTATGGTTGGCAGGCAGGGAAATCAGCTAGGCGGCCTTTGCATTTTTCATCAAACCTCACCCAAGGGTGGGATAAGGTTCCCATTATTAGATCAAATAAAAATAAAAATCTGTGGTCAGCATTTTTATCATCTATGTGTTCAAGTGCTTGATTGTGATGCTTAGGCATTATTCTCCTGATTTTCTAAACTTTATTTCATAGTTTTAAGGTCTGTAGCTCCCTGAGGCAGCTCTCTGCCTTCAGGGAGCTTTTTCGCAGCACTCACCCGCACCCGTGGAAATGTCATCACCCGCCCTCCTCCCACCCCCGCCCCGGCAGCACTGATCTTTTCAGCGCGCGCTTCACACTGGCGAGACATTAATTTGCCAGCCAGCGTGAAATCACGGTTGGGGGCCGATTGTGGTTGCAGTCTGTTTCCTGACCGGTCCCGGGCCTGCCCATCGTGCTGAAAATTCAAGCCCATATACATTTTATTGCAATCTTTATAACTGAGAGAGAAGATCTTCTTCCCATCACAAGGTCATGACAGATGTAGATGAAGAAGGTTATTAAGTCCCATTCTAGGTGCTTTATCTAGGAACAAAAACACAGGGCTGGATTTTATAGATCCCCATGGTCTCCACCCACCCAGCTAAAATGTTGGGGGGGGTAGCCTGCCCATGATTGCGACATCTGCCCCACAGCAATTTAACGTTGGGAGCAACATTAATTGCTTTAAGATGAGGTTTCTGCCCACATCTCCAGAGAAATTCCTGCTGTAGAGAGCTGCTGACCATCTCTGTGGTCCCAGCAGTACCAGACAGGTGCAGTGGCCACTGCTGGGATTACTGGCAGCCCCACCATGCTGAAGAGCTCAGGTAAGTCCAGGGTCGGGATCTTAGTGTGGGGAATGAGGTGGGTGAGAAGCCAGAAGCTAGGGGAGAGGGTCAAAAGTGTGAGGGGAGAAATAACCTTGTGGAGGTTGTGCCTTCACTAGGTCCAGGGGCCCCCAAAGAAGGTTCCCCCCTTGCCTGACAGCAGCTCGCGTAGCTAAAGCCACCAGGCTTCCTGCAGCATTGGCCATCCCACTGAGAGTAAAATACTGGCGGGGGTCGGATGAGGTCCTTAATTGGCTATTAATTGGCCACTTAAGTACCTCAATAGGCCCAATGGCTGGTAAGCCACCTTATATCTCCTGGCTCCCCCTTAAAATTTCAGACAGGTCACCAGTTGGTGGATGGTCAATGGGCACATTGCCCATTGGATTTTACCTTCAAACCCTCCAACGGGAGAGTTTAACATCCAGTTCATAAGGGCAAATATTCCTGTCTTATTGTGCTTAAGCATAAAGGATTACCTGGGTGCCACCTGGAAATCAAGTAGGGAAAATCGCACATGTATGATATGTACATATGGGTCCTGACAATTTCTAACTTATTCATGTAAGTGGACTGCAATCAGACAGGTCCTCCCCACCTGACCGATTTATCTACGCTCCACTCAGGTATTGCTTTGCTTCCAATTGCAATAACAGCACAGAGATGTTTCCCAAAGGTAAATGTTCTAATTGGAATTTCGTTTCATTGTTGATTTTATTGTCAGCAAGAAGGGTGCCCTGAATTGAGGTTTTCATCTCTGTGTTAAGGCTTGATGGCTATTGCAATTTAAAAGTTTAATTTAATTTCCGCAGTTCCCAAGATGCTATTTTTCACAGGAGAGGACCTAATTATCGTTCAAACGCCAGAGGAAGCCCTGCATTATCAGCAAACATGGCAGAACCACTGGTCAGAAGAGGTCAGGGTAACTTTTAAAAATTGCCTTTTTGAAATCTTCACTTCCCAATCATTCAGGGAGATTCTCCCCACCAGCCCCTGACTGCCTTCAAAGCCCTCCTCCCACTGATTGCCAGGGACTGTTCCAACGCCTGAAGCCTCCTGCTGCTGAATTCCTGCAAAACCCATCCTGATACCCAGGTGGTAAATCTGGCTGGGTGTCAGGTGGGACTCTGGGTTTATTTAAATGGGGCTCTGCTGTTAAGTCCCTGAACTCTAGGTGTGCCATTCCCAGTCGGACTTGCATGCACCATTTCCACACCATAGTTAAAACCGAGGACCAACAGTCTAACAGAACTTTTTTGGTTTAAATGGTTCAGGGTATTATCCTCCAGGCTTCAATACTCAAGTTTCTTCATCTAGGTTTTCAAGTTTAAAGTTCTGAAATTCTCAGAGGACCATTCTACCAGCAGAAGAATGTAACCTCCATCTGTCTCCAGTTGAAGACACAGATCTCATCCCAAATCATGAATGCAGTCAATGAACAGTAAAATCACTGTAGTGTAAATTGGACAGTCAATCCAATCCAGTCGGTTTCCCACCAGGTGGATTAGGCTAAAATTCTACCTAGTTCTACCAGTCAACTGCAGGCTTAGTATTCAACCACTGATTAGAGGCAGTTTTCATGGGACAGTATATGTGGGCTACATGCACCTACTTCCACTGAAGGTGTGGAATGAACTGGCTGACACAGTGACAAGTTTCAGAATAGCACAGGGACCAAATTGGACAGCGCAGGTCCTAGTGGAGGAGGTCCAGAGGAAGAGGGAAGACCTGTACCCACAGAGAGGAAGAAATTCACCTTCTTCTCCATCTCCTGTCCCTCTCTCCTGCAGCAGTTACTTGTGGCCTCTTCTCCATCTTCTATTCTTCTTCCATACCTATGGGTATGTACCCACAGCAAGATACAAATGACCAAGAATTCTCTTTCTCTAGATGACATCACTAAATGGTTGAATTCTCTCCACAAAGGTGGCAAACAGGAGCTGGGACTGTTTTTGTGTCCCTAAACCCGTCTCCGGTGGGAAACTGATTAAAGCCAAGGTTGCCACCTAGGTTTATTCTATTCTTTCACTGGATGTACTCCAGCATTTGTTGCCCATCCCTAATTGCATTTGAGGAGGTGCGGGTGAACCATCTTCTTAAACTGCTGCTTTCTATCTGGTGCTGGTATATCCACAGTTACTGGGAAACAAGTTCCAGGATTTTGATCCTGTGACAGTGAAGGAATGGTGGTATTGTTCAAAGTCAGGGGGATGTGTGGCTTGGAGGGGAACTTGCAGGTGGTGATGTTCCCATGCATCTGCTGCCCTTGTCTTTCTAGGTGGTAAAGGTTGCAGGTTTAAAGGTGCTGTCAGGGGAGCCTTGGCGAATTGCTGTAGTGCATCCTGTATATAATACACACTCATGCCATAGTGCATTGGTGATGGAGAAAGTGAATGTTTAAGTTGGTGGATGGGGGTGCCAATTAAGTGGAGTGCCTTGCCCTAGATGGTGTTGAGCTTCTTGAGTGCTGTTGGAGCCATTCTCATTCAGGCAAGTGGAGAGTATTCCATTGCACTCCTGACTTACCCAGGGTAATACTCTGGGGACCCGGGTTCGAATCCTGCCACGGCAGATGGTGGAATTTGAATTTTTTAAAAATCTGGAATTAAAACCATTGTCAATTGTTGTAAAAACCCATCTGGTTCACTAATGTCCTTTAGGGAAGGAAATCTGTCGCCCTTACCTGGCCTGGCCTACATGTGACTCCAGCCTACAGCAATGTGGCTGACTCTTAAACGCCCTCTGAAATGGCTTAGCAAGGCACTCAGTTTAACAAACTGCTACAAAGTCTCAAAAAAGAAATGAAACTGGACAGACCACCCAGCATCAACCTAGGCACCAGAAATGACAAAGGCAACCTTAGCCCTGTCAACCCTGCTAAGTCCTCCTCACTGACATCTAGGGGCTAGTGCCAAAATTGGGAGAGCTGTCTCACAGACTAGTCAAGCAACAGCCTAACATAGTCATCCTCACGGAATCATACCTTACAGATAATGTCCCAGACGCCACCATCACCATCCCTGGGTATGTCCTGTCTCACCGGCAGGACAGACCCAGCAGAGGTGGTAGCACAGTTGTATACCCTCAGGAGGGAGTTGCCCTGGGTGTCCTCAACATCGACTCCAGACCCAATGAACTCTCAAGGTATCAGGTCAAACTTGGGCAAGGAAACCTCCTGCTGATTACCACATACCGCCCTCCCTCAGCTGATGAATCAGTGCTCCTCCATGTTGTACACAACTTGGAGGAAGCACTGTGGGTGGCAAGGGCTCAGAACGTACTCTGGGTGGGGGACATCAATGTCCATCACCAAGAGTGGCTCAGTAGCACCTGACTGAGCTGGCCAAGTCCTAAATGTCATGGCTGCTAGGCTGGGTCTGCAGCAGGTGGTGAGGGAACTAACAAGAGGGAAAAATATACTTGACCTCATCCTCACCAACCTGCCTGCCGCAGATGCATCTGTCCATGACAGTATCAGTAGGAGTGACCACAGCACAGTCATTGTGGAGACGAAGTCCCGCTTTCATTTTGAGGATACCCTCCGTCATGTTGTGCGGCACTACCACCGTGCTAAATTTGATAGACTTCAAACAGATCTAGCAACTCAAGACTGGGCATCCATGAGGCGCTATGGGCAATCAGCAGCAGCAGAATTGTACTCGAACACAAGCAATAACCTCATGGCCCAACATATCCCCACTCTACCATTACCATCAAGCCAGGGGATCAACCCTGGTTCAATGAAGAGTACAGGAGGGCATGCCAGGAGCTACACCAGGCATATCTAAAAATGAAATGTCAACCTGGTGAAGCTATAACTCAGGACTACTTGCATGCCAAATAGCATCAGCAGCAAGTGATAGACAGGGCTAAGCGATCCTACACCCAATGGATCAGATCTAAGCTCTGCAGTCCTGCCACATCCAGTCGTGAATGGTGGTGGACAATTAAACAACTCACTGGAGGAGGAGGCTCCACAAGTATCCCCATCCCCAATGATGGAGGAGCCCAGCACAGCAGTGCAAAAGATAAGGCTGAAGCATTTGCTACAATCTTCAGAAGTGCTGAGTGGATGATCCATCTCGGCCTCCTCTGGAGGTCCCGAACATCACAGATGCTAGTCTTCAGCCAATTTGATTCATTTCGCGCGATATCAAGAAACAACTGAAGGTACTAGATACTGCAAAGGCTATGGCTCCTGACAACATTCCAGCAATAGTACTGAAGACTTGTGCTCCAGAACTTGCCGCACCCATAGCAAAGCAGACCCAGTACAGCTACAACACTGGCATCTACCCGGCTATGTGGAAAGTTGCCCAGGTATGTCCAGTGCACAAAAAAAATCAGACAAATCCAGCCCGGCCAATTACCGCCCCATCAATCTACTCTCGATCATAAGTAAAGTAATGGAAGGGGTCATCAACAGTGCTATCAAGCGGCATTTGCTTAGCAATAACCTGCTCACTGACGCCCAGTTTGGGTTCCACTAGGGCCACTCAGCTCCTGACCTCATTACAGCTTTGGTTCAAACATGGACAAAAGAGCTGAACTCCTGAGGTGAGGTGAGAATGACTGCCTTTGACATCAAGGCAGCATTTGACCGAGTGTGGCATTAAGGAGCTCTAGCAAAAGTGGGGTCAATCGGAATCAGGGGGAAACTCTCCGCTAGTTGGAGTTACACCTAGCACAAAGAAAGATGGTTGTGCTTGTTGGAGGTCAATCATCTCAGCTCCAGACATCACTGCAGGAGTTCCTCAGCGTAGTGTCCTCGGCCAAACCATCTTCAGCTGTTTCATCAATGAACTTCCTTCCAGAATAAAGTCAGAAGTGGGGATGTTTGCTGATGATTGTACAATATTCAGCACCATTTGTGACTCCTCAGATACTGAGGCAGTCCATATAGCCAGACCTGGACAATATCCAGGCTTGGGCTGATAAGTGGCAAGTAACATTTGCACCACACAAGTGCCAGGCAATGGCCATCTCCAACAAGAGAGAATCCAACCATCGCCCCTTGATGTTAAATGGCATTACCATCACTGAATCCCCCCACTATCAACATCGTGGAGGTTACCATTGACCAGAAACTGAACTGGAACAGCCATATAAATACTGTAGCTACAAGATCAGGTCAGAGGCTAGGAATCGTATGATGAGTAACTCACCTCCTGACTCCCCAAAGCCTGTCCACCATCTACAAGGCACAAGTGAGGAGTGTGATGGAATACTCCCCATTTGCCTGGATGAGTGCAGCTGCTACAACACTCAAGATGCTTGACACCATCCAGGACAAAGCAGCCCGCTTGATTGGCACCACATCCACAAACATTCATTCCCTCCACCACCGACGCACATTAGCAGCAGTGTGTACCATCTAGAAGATGCACTGCAGGAATTCACCAAGGTTCCTTCAACAGCACCTTCCAAAACCACAACCACTACCTTCTAGAAGGACAAGGGCTGCAGATCGATGGGAACACCACCACCTAGAAGTTCCCCTCCAAGCTACTCACCATCCTGACTTGGAAATATATCACCGTTCCTCCACTGTCGCTGGGTCAAAATCCTGGAACTCCCTTCCTAACAGCACTGTGGGTGTACCTACACCACATGGACTGCAGCAGCTCAAGAAGGCAGCTCAACGCCACTTCTCAAGGGCAACTAGGGATGAGCAATAAATTATGGCCCTGCCAACGAAGCTCACATCCCATGAATGAATAAAAAAGAAAATCCAGAGGCCCAGATTAATACCCTGGCGGCATGGGTTCAAATCTCACCAAGGTAGCTGGTGGAATTTTTTTTTTAAAGCCTGGAATTCAAAACTAATGTCAGTAATGGTGACAATGAACTATCATCCATTGCCATAAAAACACATCTGGTTCACTAATGTTCTTTAGCAAAGGAAATCTGCCAGCCTTACCTGCCTTGCTAGCAATTTCCACATTCCATGAAAGAATACAAAAAAAAAATGCCTAGTCTCTGATCTGCTCTGGTAGCCATAGTATTTATATGGATGATCCAGTTCAGTTTCTGGTCAATGCTTCAGCCCTCCAAGATGTTGACACTGGGGACTGCAGTGATGGTAATGCCATTGAATGTCAAGGTGAGATACTTAGATTCTCTCTTGTTGGAGATGTCTTTTTTCCTTCGCTTGGGACTGGCTATCTGTCCACTTTTACTCCAGTCTCTCTATGGCAGCTACTTTCAACCAATTTTAGTTTCGAACTGCTATCTGTCCCCTCCAGGCTGCTTCTCTGGCAGCTATTTTCAAAACCAGTTGAACTCCAACAGCTTCCAAAACAAATTGCTGTGTCTGTTCTTCCGTGTGCATCTGTGGGAGGGACCTGCCTTTCTGGACCCCTTTTGCTAGGGAACAGCACTGTTTATTTCTACTCTTGTGTTTGCTTAACTTCTTTTTGAGAGTCATAAAATTCATTAAAAATGAAGGCACCATTTTAAAGGGAAACTAAAACTTAATTTGACCTTTCTTAACACACAGATACAGAAATGCAAATCAAACTTAAACTTTAAGCTAAAACTAATTCCTAACACCTATGAATATCAATATAACTTACTTAAACTGTCTCCATTTCCTAACACTGCATATTTTAAAGGAAGTGGCTGCAGAGATAGTGGAGGCATTGGTCGAAAGATTCCAGAACTCACTGGGTTCCAGGAGGGTCCCAGCAGATTGGAAAACTGCCAATGTGATGCCTCTGTTCAAGAAAGGATGGAAACAAAAAGCAGGAAACTATAGGCCAGTTAGCCTAACATCTGTCATTGGGAAAATGCTAGAGTCCATTATTGAGGAAAGAATAGCAGGGCATTTAGAAAAGCCTAATGCAATCAAACAGAGTCAACATGGTTTTGTGAAAGGGAAATCATGTTTGACAAATTTGTTAGAGTTCTTTGAGGATATAACAAGCAGAGTTGATGAAGGGTAACTGGTAGATGTAGTGTGTTTAGATTTCTAGAAGGCATTCGATAAGGTGCCACATAAAAGGTTATTGCACAAGATAGGAGCTCACGGTATTGGGGATAATGTATTAGCATGGATTGAGGATTGGTTAACATACAGAAGACAGAGAGTTGGGATTAATGGGTCTTTTTCAGGTTGGAAAGACATAACTAGTGACCACAAGGATCAGTCCTAGGGCCTTAATTATGTACTGTCTATATTAATGACTTGGAGGAGGAGGCAGAGTGTAATGTATCCAGATTTGCTGATGATACAAAAATATCCAGGAGGGCATGTTGTGATGAGGACATATGGAATCGGCAAGGGGATATAGATAGGTTGAGTGGGTGGGCAAAAACTTGGCAGATGGAGTTTAATGTAGGAAAGTGTGAGGTCATGCACGTTGGTAGGAAGAATCAAAAGGCAAGCTATTATTTAAATGGAGAGAGATTCCAAAAAAGTGCAACACAGAGGGATCTGGGTGTTCTTGTGCATGAAACACAAAAAGTTAGCATGCAGGTGCAGCAAGTAATTAAGAAGGCAAATGGAATTTTGGCCTGTATTGCTAGGGGGTTGGAGTTTAAAAATAGGGAAGTTTTGTTACAACTGTACAGGGTGTTGGTGAGGCCGCACCTGGAATACTGCGTACAGTTTTGGTCCCTGTATTTAAGAAACGACATACTGGCATTGGAGACAGTTCAAAAGAGATTCACTAGGCTGATTCCTGGGGTGAAGGGGTTGACTTATCAAGAATGGCTAAACAGGTTAGGTCTTTATTCATTAGGGTTTAGAAGAATGAGGGGTGATCTTATTGAAACGTACAAGATTCTGAGGGGGCTTGGCAGGGTAGATGTTGAGAAGATGTTTCCACTAATGGGGGAATCTCAAACTAAGGGACATAGCTACAGAATAAGGGGACACTCATTTAAAACTGAGATGCGAAGGAATTTCTTCTCTCAGAGGGTAGGGAATGTCTGGAATTCTCTACCCCAGAGAGTTGTGGAAGCTAGATCATTGAAAGTATTTAAAAAGGCGGCAGATAGATTTTTGAAATATTGGGGAGTTGAGGGCTTTGAGGAGCTGGCACGAAAGAGGAATTGAGGCCTGGGGCAGATGAGACATGAACTTATTGAATGGCAGGGAAGGCTTAATGGGCCAAATGGCCTTCTCCTGCTCCTATTTCTTATGTTCTTATATTGGCATGGACTGTTTCAGTATCTGAGGAGTTACAAATGCCATGGAACATTGTGCAATCATCAGCGAACATCCCCACTTCTGACCTTATGATAAAAGGGAGGTCATTGATGAAGCAGTTGGATATGGTTGAGCTAAGGACACTATCCTGAGCAACCCCTGCTGCAATGTCCTGGGCCTGAGATGATTAGCCTCTATAAAAATCACAACCATCTTCCTGTGTGCTAGGTGTAGCTCCTACTAATGGAGAATTTTCACCCTGATTCCCATTGACTTCAATTTTGCCAGTGCTCCTTGATGCCACACCCAGTCAAATGCTGCCATCATGTCAAGGGCAGTCACTGTCACCTCCCTCTTGAGCTCAGCTCTCTTGTCGATGTTTGGACCAAGAAGTCAGGAGCTGACTGGCCCCAGTGGAACCCAAACTGAGCATCACTGAGCAGGTTAATGCTGAGTAGGTGCTGCTTGATGTTGACAACACCTTTCATCACTTCACTAATGATCAAGAGGAGCCTGATGGGGTAGTAATTGGCCCCATTGGATTTGTCCTGCTCCTTGAAGACAGGACATACCTGGGCAATTTTCCACATTGCCAGGTTGATGCCAGTGTTGTAGCAATACTGGAACAGCTTGATTGGGGTGTGCAGGACTAGTTCTGGAGCACAATTCTTCAGTATTATTGCTGGAATGTTGTCAAGGCCCAAAATCTTTGCAGTATCCAGTGCCTTCAGCTTGCCTCCAAGTGCCTTTTTGATATCATATGGAGTAAATCGAATTGGCTGAAGGCTGGCATCTGTGATGCATGGGTCATCCACTCGGCATTCTGGTTGAAAGCATCTATCCTGAATCCCAGTGTGGTTTCAGGACTGGAAGATCTACAATTGGCATGATTGTTTCAGTCCAGCAGCTGCAAGAGAAATATATGGGATAGCACAGTTCTCTGCAACCAAGAGCGGGCGTCTAGACGGATGTGTTGCCTGCCCATTGCCAGAATTTGGGACATCTGTTCTGGACTGGAAAGGAACTTGCAGTGAGAGGAGGACGATCCAGTGGCCATGGTCCACATAGGTACCAATGACATCGGTAGAACTAGGAAAGAGGTTCTGCTGAGAGAGTATGAGCAGCTAGAGGCTAAATTAAAAAGCAGAACCTCAAAGGTAATAATCTTTGGATTACTATCTGAGCCATGAGCAAAGGGTAATAGGGTAATAATAATATTGGCATAGGGTAAACCAATTTAGAGAGTTTAAAAGGCTCTTCATCAGCCTGATTTTCAGTGTGCCTGGTGAGGGCAGGCAGCCTTCCTGGGCCCCAAAAATGTGTTGGCCAAAATGACAAATGTTGGGAATGAAATCAGGAAGCTGGCATGCTGGCCAGCCTCATAATTTTTGGAACTCATCTGCTTCCATTCCCGAAGTCAGCAAGGCCTGAAACTTCAGTCCAATATGTGCATTAGGGTACTGTAGCACAACATTCATTCTTTTAGGGTCATGTCCTCAGTGAATTGCCAGAATAAATGTTGATAGTGTTGGTGAAGTCTTGACTAAATGTCTCAGAAAGCTATGCAATGTATTTCAAAAGTCCTCTTCAAACCTCAAACAGCAAGTGAAAAGTTCAATGCCTTTAAGTAGCACCCAAAATACACAACAGCTTGATTACTCCCAATAAGCTGGCTGCTGTTAGGGAGAGAGTATTAGGTCAACTGCTATTCACCAAAATTCTGTGCACCCTCCTTATTGAGCATCACTAGTAGACAATTTAAGTGGCATTCAGTCCCTTAATAGTCCTCTGGGTGGCTGTTCCTAGTGCCAGTTTCATCTCCTTTAGCAAGATGACGTCTTGAGCTAAAAATAGGTTAAACTGACGTTTAAGCTCAAGATTCTATCCTGACCACCTTGAACATTCTTTAGCATGTGAAGGAGTTGATCTCAGCAATCAATATGACTGTAGGAATAATTGGTACGGAAACTAAGGAAATAGACAAAAATCGCAGCCAAAAAAATTTAAAGCAGGGAACAAAATCATCTAAATACATAATACAAACACAACTTTCACATGCATTTCAGAATGGAAGCTCCCTATAAGAATCCAACAACATAGGGCCATGACACTGACTTACTAAGTCATCCATTTAATATGGGCACAAGGTGTACAGGGGAAGTGCCTACAAACACAATATGAATTTCAATGTATGACCTCATTAACATCATTCATTGGCAAAGAAACTTCTCTTTATCCCACTTGTTTTAGGTTGAGAATTGCAGTGCACATCAATTTAGATAAATGCCCATGTGAAATCAAATTCTCAGGCCACACCCAAGCGCTGTGGGGCGTGAATGCAATAGTGCCCAATAAAGGATGCAAAATGCAATGTGCATTGGACTCATATATGTGAAGAAGGAGACTCAAGGACCATCCTAAATTCACCCATTAACCTCATTAAATAAACCTGCTGCAGGTGCCGGTTGGATGCCCTGACATGGCTTGCCAACCCTAGACCTTCGTATGTTTGGGAGAGGGCGCCAAATGGGGGTGGGGGGGGGCGGGTAGGAGGGGGCCTGAAGGGATGGGGAAGTGGTGTCCATTAGCAGTCCAAACACTTAATGTGGAGCAGGGATGTAGACCAATTTCACAATTAGGTAAATAGAAGCATTAAAATGTAACTGTCAGATGGCAGCTTCCAGCGGTCCCTTTAAGCATTGCTGGTTTGACTGCAAGACGGCACAGGTATGCTTCCAGTGTGGATTGACACACCAGAGAAGCCTCAATGGAATTAATTCTCCAATTTTGTCTCTTTTCCTGAAAGGAGCAACAATCCTTCACTTGGGGTATTTTCCTGACACCCTCATCAAGTGCATGAACTTAACGTGATAAATTACAGGTCACACAATGGGGAATTACTAGAATTCTGCTGTAAAATTTTGCTACATCTCCACCTGGAATAGACTGAAGTTTTTTACAAAAATTGATGCAGCATCACATAACATGGGACTGAAACTGGAAATATTATTAATTTAGTCCTGTTCACGGTTGGACAGGAAATCTATATTACTGGACACCCAGTAGTTGTAATGATGGTTAATAAATCCCTTCTCACATGAACATTGCTCACCAACAGAGTTATGGCAAATGTTATTTCCCTTTCCTTCAGTCACTGCTATTGAAAGCAACACTTTCTGACCACATCAGTAGTGTAGTATCACAACTGGTTAAACTAGATTTGTGTAACAGTGCTCAACTATTTTGTAAATTTGTTGGTTGAAATCCTCTTAAGAAAGGATTACATGGCAGATTTATGCATTTCCTCTTCATACAGAAGTCATTACTTAAAAATACAAAGATGCCAGCGATGTAGGGAACTAAAGTAAACAGCATGGGCAGAATTTTTCCCTTGGCGGGGGTGCTCGGCTGGGGCAGGCAGGGGTGGTTGTGGAACGCGAGTGGCAGCACTCAGCGCCTGTGCGGGAAGGGGAGGAGGGCAAGGGGGCCTAGCGCGAACTTCACGCATGCGCACAAAAGAGTGCTTCAATCTCCCTGAGGCATGGAGCTGCCTCAGGGAGATGAAGCGCTGCTTCAAAAAAAAATGAAGAAAATAAAAATGTCATAAAACATGTCCCCTCATGTGACTCTGCCACATGAGCAGGGACGTGTTTTTAATTCAAGTGTGAAATTTTTACTTTATTTTCATTTGCTTTAGGAAACCTCAACCCATCCTTGGATAAGGTTTCCCCAAAAGTGCAAAGGCCGCTTTGGCCTTTTCGTCTGCCCACCAACCGTAAGATTGGATGGGCAGTGTAAATTTGAATTTAATTACCTTTTCAATGGCCTTAATAGGCCTTTTAATTGTCGCCGGAGTCAGCAGCGTGCCTGCCAAAAGAAATATCGCGGGATTACACGATGACGTCGGGACACTCACCCGATGTCATCGCGCGTCATTTTACGCTCAGCCGGGTTGGGTGCGCACCCGCCCACCGAGCTCAATATTCTGCCCCATAGAGAATACAGGAAAGGAAGGGAAAAATAGAAAGATGGACAAACTGGCTGACATGCATTAAATTTAGCACCTTACACAATCTCAGGACATCCCAAGTTATTTTAGAGCCAAAGAGGTTGCCATTGTTATAATGTAAAAAACATGACAGCTAATTTGTGCAGAACAAGGGCCGGGATTTTCCGGCCCTGTCATTGTGGGATCTGCTGTGGGAGGTTCAGTGGCTCAGCCAAACATCCATTGACTTTCAGTGGGACTGGACGATCCTGGTGGCGGGCAGAGCGGAAAATCCCACCCAAGGTCTCTCAAGCAATAATGAAATAAATGATTAGATGATCTATCTTAGATGTTGTTTGAGGGATAAAGATTGCTCAGGATACTGAAAACACCCCTGTTCTTTTTTGAAATATTGCCATGGGATCTTTTACATCCACCGAAGGAGGCAGATGAGGCCTCAGTTTATTGTCTCATCCAAAATACATTGTTATATCCCTTGGCTCAGTTGGCAGCAGACCCACCTCTGAGTCAAAAGGTTGTGAATTCAAACCCCACACCAGAGACTTCAGCACAAAATCTAGGCTGACATTCCAATGCAGAGAGTGCTGCACCATCAAAAGAGACTTTTCCAATAATCTCCTGGCCTAACTCCCATCTCTATAAGAACATAAGAAATAGTAACAGGGGTAGACCATACAGCCCATCGAGCCTGCTCCACTATTCAATACAATCATGGCTGAGCACCAGCTTCAGTAAGGGAACAAAACCAGGGCTCCTTAGACGATGAGGGAGGTAGTGAATGTGATGAAACACAAAAATGCATGTCAGGTGAATTCTTCAAGTGAGAATCAGGTCAAATACAATAGGTTAAGAGGGGAAGTGAAGAGGAAAATAAGATTGGCAAAGGGAGAATATGAGAATAGAATGACAGTTACCATAAAAGGGAATCATAAAATCTTCTGCCATCATGTAAATAGTAAGCAGGTAGTAAGAGGTCAGGGTGGGCTTTATTAGGGACAAAGAGGGTGATATATGCTGAGAGGCACAGGGCAAGATTAGAATACTTTGCATCGGTGTTTACAAAGGAAGAGGAACCTGACAAAATATCAGTAGAAGCAGAGATAGTAGAGATAATGAATGGAGTGAAGTTGAGAGGGAGGAGGTACTTTAGAGTGGATAAGTCAATTGGTCTGGATGGCTTACATCCCAAGTTACTAAAGTAAGTGGGGTGGAGATGGCGAACGAGCTTGCCAAAATCTTCCAATCTTCCCTAGATACAGGGAGGTGCCAGGGGACTGGAGGGTGACAAATGAAACACCCTTATTCAAGCAAGGGTGCGAGGACACTCCTAACACCTACAGTCCAGTTGGGTTAAAAGCAGTGGTGGATAAGGTTTTAGAAACAATAATCAGGGAAAAAAAATCAACATGCACTTGGCGAGTTTTGAGTTAATTAAGGATAGTCAGCACCATTTGTAAAAGGCAGATCGTGCTTTACTAATTGAATTTTTTGATGGAGCAGGTTGCTAAAGGGAATTGAGTGGATGTTGTCTGTATGGATTTTAAGAAAGCCTTTGACAAAGGACCACATAAAAAGCTGGTTAACAAAATTGAGGCTCATGGGATAGGAGGGTCAGTGTCAACTTGGATAAAAAATTGGCGTAAGGACAGAAAACAGGGAATGATGGTAAATGGTTATTTTTCAAATTGGAGGATGGTAGACAGCAGTGTTCCCCAAGAGTCAGTGGTAAGACCACTGCTTTTTTTGCTATTTATAAATTACTTGGATTTTGGAATAGAGAGTAAAACTTCAAAATTTGCCAATGGAGGAATGGTAAACTTGGAGGAGTGGTAAACACTGAGGATGATACTAATTGACTACAACAAGACTTAGATAGGCCAGCAGGATGGGCAGACAAGTTGCAAATGGAATTTTATATAGAGAAGTGTGAGATGATGTATTTTGGCATAAGGACTAGGGAGAGGTAACATAGGCTAAACGACACAGCTCTGAATAGTGTGCAGGGACAGAGGGACCTGAGGTATATGTGCATCGATCTTTGAAGGTGGCAGGATGTATTGAGAGAGTGGTTAGCAAAGCACATGGGACCTTGGGCTTTGTAGATAGAGACATAGGCCCAGATCTTCCGGTCACTGTCAGAGAGGGTGGGTCTGACACTGACTGTGATTTAAACAGCCCATTTAACATCTTACACTGGAACTGTTACACTTTCTGTTGCTGGCTCCAGCAGGGATGAACAGAGCCAGGTGGTCAAGTATAGTGATTGTAAGTAAAACCATTCATACTATTTTGGGGATCATGAGACTGTACAGACAAATCAGTCCTAAGCACGGGTAATCTTAAGGGCAGAGTTTTTCTAGCCTTGGCCTTGGTACAAGTATGTAGCTTCATCAGGAGCTCTGTAAATAAAGTTTACTGTTTCTAATAAGAAACCTGTCCGGTACACCAAGTTTATTACAATTGGCGAAGGGGATAAATAGCTCCAACGCTGCATCTCGCCTCACGAGTGTGAGTATTGCGGTTTTTAAGCAAAGAAAGAAAAGTATACTCACCAGTCATGCCACACATCGTCAGAATCGACCCGTACAATGTGCCCATGGAAGACTGGAGCCAGTATATAGAGTGCCTGGGTTTCTACATCATGGTGAACAAAATAACGGCAGAGGAGAAACAGAAAGCAATGCTTCTAAGAGTCTGCAAGAGCAAGACATAAAACCTCATTTGCAGTCTGATTGACCCGAATGAGCCAAACTCCAGATCCTTTAACAAGCTAGTAGACCTTGTGAAGGCATATTTTCAGCCTAAGCCATTGGTGATCATTCAAAGATTCACATTCAACTCTAGAGAAAGGACTCTGGGTAAGTCAATCGCAACCTACATCGCGAAGGTAAAACAGTTAACGGAACATAAGAACATAAGAAATAGGAACAGGAGTAGATCATTTGGCCCCTTGAGCCTGCTCCGCCATTCAATAAGATCATGGCTGATCATCTTGTGTTTCGATTTCCACATTCCCATCTAACCCCGATAACCTTTAGTTCCCTTGCCAAACAAGAATCTATCCACCTTTGCCTTAAAAATATTCAATGACCCTGCCTCCACCATCTTCTGAGGCAGAGAGTTCCAAAGTCACACAATCCTCTGAGAGAAAAAAATTTCTCATCTCTGTCCTAAAAGGGCGACATCTAATTTTAAAACAATGCCCCCTAGTTCTGGACTCACCCACAAGAGGAAACATCCTTTTGACGTCCACCTTGTCAAGGCCGTTCAGGATCTTGTAGACTTCAATCAAATCACCCCTCACTCTTCTAAATTCCAGTGGAAACAAGCCCAGTCTGTCCAACCTTTCCTTATAAGACAACCCACTCATTCCAGGTATCAATCCAGTAAACCTCCTTTGAACCGCCTCCAATGCATTTACATCCTCCCTTAAATAAGGAGACCAAAACTGCACATAGTATTCAAGGTGCGGTCTGACCAATACCCTGTATAACTGAACATAACGCCTTTACTTTTATGCTCAATCCCTCTCGTAATAAAAGATAGCATTCCATTAGCCTTCTTAATGACTTGCTGTAACTGCATACTAACTTTTTGTGACTCATGTACTAGAAAACCTAGATCTCTCTGCACCTCAGAATTATGTAGCTGTTCTCCATATAATTAATACTCTGCCTTTTTGTTCTTCCTGCCAAAGTGAACAACTTCACATTTTCCCACATTAAACTCCATTTGCCAGATCTTTGCCCACTCACTCAACCTATCCATATCCATCTGCAAACTCCTCATGTCCTCTTCACAACATACTTTCCCACCTATCTTTGTATCATCTGCAAATTTAGCCACCATGTCTTCACTCCCCTCATCTAAGTCATTGATGTAAATCGTAAAAAGTTGAGGCCCCAGGAGAGACCCCTGTGGTCTGTAGTCATCACAACCTGCCAATCAGAAAAAGACCCATTTATGCATACTCTCTGCTTTCTGACAGCTAGCCAATCTTCTCTCCATGCTAATATGTACCCCTACACCATGTGTTTTTTTTCCCATAATAATTTTTGATACGGCAACTTATCAAATGCCTTCTGGAAATCCAAGTACAGCACATCTACAGGGTCCCCTTTATCCACTGCACATGTTACTCCTTCAAAAAGCACCAATAAATTGGTTAAACATGATTTTCCTTTCACAAAACCATGCTGACACTTCCCTATTGCCTTGACCTCTTCTAAATGCCCAGCTATAACCTCCTTAATAATCGATTCTAATAACTTCCCCATGAGAGACGTCAAGCTAACTAACCGATAGTTTCCTATTTTCTGCCTCCATCCCTTCTTGAATAGAAGAGTTATATTTGCTCCTTTCCAGTCTGATGGAACCTTTTCAGAATCTAGCAAATTTTAGAAAATTAACACCAGCGCATCGGCTACCTCATTAGCCACCTCTTTTAAAACCCTAGAATGTCATCCATCAGGACCAGGGACTTGCCAGCCCACAGCTCCATCAATTTGCTCAGTACCATTTCCCTAGTGATTTCAATTTCACCAAGTTCCTTTCTCCTGTTCACTCCCTGATTTGCAGCTATTACTGGAATGTTTTTTGTATCCTCTTTAGTGAACACAGAAGCAAAATATTTGTTCACTTCTTCCACCATTTCCTTATTATCTACTAATAACTCCCCACTGTCACTCTCTAGAGGACCAACACGCACTTTACTTACTTTTTCCTTTTTAAGTACCTGTAGAAACTCTTGCTATCCGTTTTTACATTTCTAGCTAGCTTCCTCTCAGATTCTAGTTACTTTCTCCTGATTAATCTTTTAGCCATTCTTTATATTCTGCCCAATCATCTGTCCTGCCACTCACCTTTGCAGTAGTATGCTTTTTCCTTAAGTTTGATGCTTTCCTTAACTTCCTTAGTTAACCACAGACGGTGGTTCCTCCCCTTAGAATTTTTCTTTATAGCAGGAATATACTTATTCTGAATACTCTGAAATATCCCCTTAAATGTCTGCCACTGCGTCTCTATTGATCTGTCCTCTAGCCTTGTTTCCCAGTTCACTTCGGCTAGCTCAGCTTTCATCCCCCACATAGTTGCCCTTATTTAAGTTTAAGATACTAGTCTTAGACCCATTCTTCTCCCTTTCAAACTGGATGTAAAACTCAATTGTATTGTGGTCGCTGCTACCTAGCTACCTGCTACCCTGCCCTTACTCTGAGGTCATTAATTAATCCTGTCACATTACACAATACCAAATCTAATATAACCAGCTCTCTGGCTGGTCCAGAACATGCTGCTCTAAGAAACTATCTCGGAAGCATTCTAAGAACTCCTCATCCAGGCTACTACCAAGCTGATTTTTCCAGTTTATGTGTACATTAAAATCACCCATGATTATTGCCATCCCTTTATCACAAGCACACAATATTTTCTCTTGAATATTTTGCCCTACACTGTGGTTGCTGTTAGGGGGCCTGTAGACCTCCCCCACTAATGGCTTTTTTCCCCTACTATTCCTCATCTCCAACCGACTGATTCTACATCCTGATCTCCTGAACCAAGGTCATCTCTAACTCTTGCACCAATGGCCTCTTTGATTAACAGTGCTACTCCTCCACTTATACATAGCTTCCTATTCTTCTTGAATGTCATGTACCTCTCAATATTAAGGACCCAACCTTTGTCATCCTGCAGCTACATCTTCATAATTACTATCAGATCATATTTTTTTACTTCAATGTGGGCTATCAATTGATATGAATGTAACGTGCATTCAGATACAGAGCCTTCAGTTTTGTCTTTTTGTTACCTTTGTAACACCTAGTCTTGACTGTTGATATAATCTTAGGTTTTTTCTCTCTGTCCCTTCATACCATTCTCTGACCCTCATTTTTCATCTTACTATTTTGCTCTCTTGTCTTGATGTACACCTTGAACTGCTACCTCGACCCAAGCTTGATCTCTTACCCCTATTGTGACTTCGGAATACTCTAAATGACATGTTGCAAGATCGTTTGGTTTGCGCCGTACTCGATCTGAAGCGCGCCATGGAGGCAGTGCCAGCAATGGAGAGAGTTGAGAGGGACTCGCAGACTTTGCAGAGTGTGAAACATGGCGCTGTTCTTCAGTTGGGTAGGAACCTACCGACAGGTGTGGCGCAAAAACCAGGGAGACAACCACAAAGTGGGACACGCTCCATCCCGCTCGAAAAGCAATAGAATACTGGAAGTATTTCACCTGCAATTCAGAAATTAAATTGTTATCAATGTGGGAGTAACAATGCACCAGAAACCTACAGATTTAAAGAGACAGAGTACCACTACTGTCACAAAAAGTGCATGTTATAAGGCAATGCATGGTGAAATCAAGACAGCTGTTCAGACAGCAGGCCAGGATGATTGAAGTGCACCATATAAATGAACCAGAAGCTGCTGATACTGAGATAAAAGCAAAATACTGCGGATGCTGGAAATCTAGAACAAAAACAAAAATACCTGGAAAAACTCAGCAGGTCTGACAACATCTGCGGAGAGGGATACAGTTGACATTTCGAGTCCGTATGACCCTTCATCAGAACTAAGACATATAGAAATGAGATGAAATATAAGCTGGTAGAGGGGGGTGGGTGGGACAGGTAGAGCTCGATGGGGGGCCAGTGATAGGTGGAGGCCAAGAAGAGACTGCCAAAGATGTCATAGACAAAAGGACAAAGGGGTGTTGACGGTGGTAATATTATCTAAAGGATGTGCTAATGGGGTCATTAAGGGTAGAAAGCAGGACGAGCAAGTGGGAGATGGCCCTAGTGGGGGTGGGGTGGGGGGAAGGGATTGAAATGGGCTAAAAGTTGGAGATGAAACAATAGATCTAAATAAATTTAAAAGTAGGAGGGGAAAGAAAAATATATTTGTTAAAAAATTATAAATTATTGGAAAAAGGGGGATCGGAAAGGGGGTGGGGATGGAGGAGAGAATTCATGATCTGAAACTGTTGAACTCAATATTAAGTCCGGAAGGCTGTAAAGTACCTAGTCAGAAGATGAAGTGCTGTTCCTCCAGTTTGCGTTGAGCTTCACTGGAACATTGCAGCAGGCCAAGGATGGACATGTGGGCATGAGAGCAGGGTGGAGTGTTGAAATGGCAAGCGACAGGGAGGTCTGGGTCATGCTTGTGGACAGACCAAAGGTGTTCAACAAAGCGGTCACCCAGTCTGCGTTTGGTCTCTCCACTGTAGAGAAGACCACATTGGGAGCAGCGAATGCAGTAGACTAAATTGAGTGAAGTGCAAGTGAAGTGCTGCTTCACTTGAAAGGAGTGTTTGGGCCCTTGGACGGTGAGGAGGGGGGAAGTAAAGGGGCAGGTGTTGCACCTTCTGCGGTTGCATGGGAAGGTGCCGTGGGAGGGGGTTGAGGTGTAGGGGGTGATGGAGGAGTGGATCAGGGTGTCCTGGAGGGAAAGATCCCTGCGGAAAGCCGCCAGGGGTGGGGTTGGGGGGTGGTGAAGGGAAGATGTGTTTGGTGGTGGCATCATGCTGGAGTTGGCGGAAATGGCGGAGGATGATCCTTTGAATACGGAGGCTGGTGGGGTGATAAGTGAGGACAAGGGGGACCCTATCATGGTTCTGGGAGGGAGAGGAAGGTGTGAGGGCGGATACGCAGGAGATGGGCCGGACACGGTTGGGGGCCCTGTCAACAACCGCGGGTGGAAAACCTCAGTTAAGGGAGAAGGGAGACATGTCAGAGGAACAGTTTTGGAAAGTGGCATCATCAGAACAGATGCGATGGAGGCAAAGGAACTGAGAGAATGGGATGGAGTCCTTACAGGAAGCAGGTTGTGAGGAGCTGTAGTCGAGGTAGCTGTGGGAGTCGGTAGGCTTGTAATGAATATTAGTGGACAGTCTATCAGCAGAAATTGAGACAGAGAGGTCAAGGAAGGGAAGGAAAGTGTCAGTGATGGACCACGTGAAAATGATGGAGGGGTGGAAATTGGAAGCAAAATTAATAAATTTTTCCAGATCCAGACGAGAGCATGAAGCAGCACCGAAGTAATCATCGATGTAACCAGAGAAAGAGTTGTGGGGGTGCTGAGTAGGACTGGAACAAGGAATGTTCCACATAACCCATAAAGAGACAGGTACAACTGGGGCCCATGCGGGTACCCATAGTCGCACCTTTTATTTGGAGGAAGTGAGAGGAGTTTAAGAAGAAATTGTTCAGTGAGAGAACAAGTTCAACCAGACAGAGGAGAGTAGTGGTGGATGGGGATTGTTCGGGCCTCTGTTCGAGGAAGAAGCGGAGAGCCCTAAGACCAGCCCGGTGGGGGAAGGAGGTGTAGAGGGATTGGACGTCGATGGTGAAGAGGAGGCGTTTGGGGCCAGGGAACTGGAAATTGTTGATATGATGTAGGGCGTGAGAGGAATTGCTGATGTAGGTGGTGAGAGACTGGACAAGGGAAAAGAGAATGGAGTCAAGATAGCAAGAAATGAGTTCCATGGGGCAGGAACAGGCTGACACAATCGGTCTGCCGGGACAGTTCTGTTTGCGGATTTTGGGTAGGAGGTAGAAGCGGGCCTTCCAAGGTTGGGAGACTATGAGGTTGGAAGCTGTGGAGGGAAGATCTCCAGAGGAGATGAAGTCAGTGACAGTCCAGGAAACAATGGCTTGATGTTCAGTGGTGGGGTCATGGTCCAGGGGGAGGTGGGAGGAAGTGTCTGCGAGGTAGAGGTCAGTGTGCCAGACAACAGCACCACCCTTGTCAGCGGGTTTGATGACAAAGTCAGGGTTGGACGCACTTCGTTCTCTCAGGTCCAACCCTGACTTTGTCATCAAACCAGCTGACAAGGGTGGTGCTGTTGTCTGGCGCACTGACCTCTACCTCGCAGAGGCTGAGCATCAACCCACAGGCCTGCTTCTACTTCCTACCCAAAATCCACAAACAGGACTGTTCCGTCAGACCGATCGTTACCCGTCAAGTAAATGGGAAGTTTCTAGTCATGGATGTTAACACAGGAGTATCGACCAGAGCGGTGAAGGAACACATCTTTAAATACCTCAGCGAAGGTACCCAACCACTAAACCTGAAGCAAACCACAGCTCAGCTGAAGACATACACTGGAGAGGCAATACAGGTGAAAGGCATTGCCTCTGTCCCTGTATCCTACAGGCAACAGACAGCCCAACTGCCAGTAATTGTTGTAACAGGTGAAGGACCTAGCTTTCTGAGCTGTGATTGGTTGAATTCAACTGATCAGAAACTTTTCAAGTCAGAACAAGAGGAGTTCCTGAGTTGTTAAAAAAGTATGACAGTGTATTCCGAAAGGAGTTGGGAAAGATAAAAGGCCTACAAGTTAAAATATATGTAGATTCAGAGGCGACACCATGGTTCTTTAAGGCCAGACCTGTGCCTAACGCATTAAAGGAGAAGGTGGATGCAGAATTGTGCCAAATCGAGAAGTTAGGAATAATCCAATCAGTCCAATTTTCAGAATGGGCAGTGCCCATAGTCCCTGTAATGAAACCAAATCAAACCATTTGCAGAGACTACAAATTAACTGTGAACAAGGTTGTTAAATTAGACAAATACTCAATCCCAAGGATTGTAGATCTGTAGGCTAAACTTGCAGGAGGAAGGTCCTACACCAAACTAGACATGAGCCATGCATGCCAACAGCTAGAGCTGGACAGCATATCTAGAGGGTATGTAACCATCAACACGCACAAGGCCTGCACCACTATACACGCCTTGAGTGAATTTCCAAAGAACCATGGAAAGCCTACTACAAGGACTTCCCCTAGTTATATTGTACCTGGATGACATCCTGATGACAAGATCAATGGAAGCCAAATATTTGGCCAACTTAGAAGATTTAAGGAGATTTTTGGAAGCTGGTGTACGATTGAAAAAAGAGAAGTGTACTTGTCAAGCTACTGAAGTCACTTATTTGGGTCACTGAGTGGATGCCCAAGAGTTGCACCCATTAAAAGAGAAAGTCAGGGCAATCAAGGAAGCACCCTCTCCTACCAGTGTCACAGAGCTCAAGTCTTTTTTGGGCATGACAAATTATTACAGTCGCTTCCTGCCTAATTTGTCTACAGTGTTAGCCATTTTACACTTATTATTGAAGAAGAACCACAAATGGTTTTGGAAAGCACAGCAAGGAGAAGCCTTCATAAAGGTCTAGAATCCTTTACACTAGTCGTGTCTGCTAGTACACTATGACTCATCAAAGGAAATAATACCAACTTGTGATGCATCTCTCTATGGAGTGGGAGTGGTGTTGTCATACAAGTTGGAGGATGGTGCTGAAAGGCTAATAGGATATATCTCCAGAACCGTCTCTGTAGCTGAAAAGGGCTACTCACAATCTGATAAAGAAGGCTTATCTGTCATATTTGGAGTAAAGAAGTTCCATCAATATTTGCACAGTCGACATTTCACCATAGTGTCAGGTCACAAGCCACTGTTGGGTTTACTTAATGAAGATAAAGCAACCTCACCGGAGCCTCTGCTAGAACTCAAAGATGGGCTTTGATTTTGTCAGCATATGAGTACACCTTTATGCACCGTCTGGGTGTGCGTATAGCAAATGCAGATGCTCTCAGTTGTCTTCCTTTGCCAGATAGCATTACACATGCTCCAGTGCCTCAAGAAGTTGCATTTGCATTGAATTTCCCAGACTCCTCACCAGTCTGTGTGAAACAAATAAAGAATTGGAGATTCAGGGATCCAATTTTATCTAGAGTCCAAGAACAGGTATTGCAAGGATGGTCAAATGCAAAAGTCTCTGAAGAGTTAAAACCATTCTATGCCCGTAAATCTGAATTAAGTTTTTAAGATAGTATCTTGCTGTGGGGAGCAAGAGTCATCATCCCTTCACAAGGAAGAGAACCACTTTTGACAGAGTTCCAAAGTGCTCATCCAGGCATTTCGAAAATGGAGATGCTTGCGCGAAGCTATATCTGGTGGTCAGGTATAGACAGTGATATAGTAAAATGGTTAAACACTGTGTCCAGTGTCAGCAACAACAGAAGTTGCCCGTTTCAGCTCCACTGCATCTGCGGGAGTGGCCTGGTCGACCTTGGGTTCAACTACATAGTTCGACCTTGGGTTTGACTATGTAGGTCCATTTTTAGGTACCATGTTTTTAGTGATCATTGACATGCATTCTAAGTGGATGAATGTGTATGAAGTGAGTTCACCTACATCATCTACATATTGAAAAGCTGCGCCAATGTTTTAGTGTACATAGCCTACCAGAAGTTATTGTGTCAGGTAATGGTACTGTTTTCACTAGTATGGAATTCCAGAGATCCATGAACCTAAATGGGATTAAACACGTCAAAACAGCACCGTATGATCCCTTATCCATTGGGTCAGCACCAGTACAAACTTTTAAAACAGGCATGAAGAAATTTTCCGAAGGAACATTAGAAACACAAATTTCAAGATTTCTTCTCAATTATCGCACAACTCCTCATGCAACTATGGGTTCAACACCACCTGAATTACTGACGAAATGCTGCCTTCATACAAGATTGAGTCTAGTATTCCCCAACTTAGAGGGGAAGGGGGAGAAGAACCAGAGTAGTCAGGAAGTGAATCATGATATTTACAGCAAAGATGGGAAATTTATTGTGAGGGAGAGAGCTTTTGTGGGAAATTTTGGAACTAGACATAGATGGGTTCCTGGTATAATTGTTTCTGAAACAGGACCTTTGTCATACCAAATGGAACTGGAAAACAAGATTGTTTGGAAACATGTAGATCATCTAAGTAGAGAGATGCTCCAATAACCAGTTACTCCACTTTAAATTGAAGTTAAACCTTTGACCCCTGAGGTGCCAAATCGACATAGAATAGACATACGTGATGTCTCGGTTGAAGTAAATAATTCTGAACTGCCATTGTCTAAGGATGTCTCTGATGCTGCAGTTCCTGGTCAAGTGGATCCAATGGAAGAATCTCAAGTCATAGAGTTACGTTGCTCTACCCAAATCAGAAAACCACTTCAAAAACTTAACCTATAATTGCACGAACTGTATATATCTGTATATGTTATGGGTTAAGATATTCCTTTAAATAAGAGACGTAAAACAAAATTAAAGGGGGTGGAATGTAGTGATTGTAAATATACCTTTCATACTGTTTTGGGGATCATGCGACTGTACAGATGAATCAGCCCTAAGCGTGGGTAATTTTAGGGGCAGAGTTTTTCTAGCCTTTGTCTTGGTACAAGCATGTAGCTTCATCAGGAGCTCTGTAAATAAAGTTTACTGTTTCTAACAAGAAACCTGTCCAGTACACCTAGTTTATGACATCAAGTAACAATAATTCCAGTGCAGTCATGCCCCCTTCTCTCATTCTGAACTGAAGACCTTTAGATCTGTCTTCAGTTCACTAACTTACACTGTTTTAAATGGAGCTGTCAAGCCCCACACTGTACAACCTCCCCTCACCAATTCCTCCTCACCCTAACAATATTCAACCTCTCCCTCACCCCCTAACAATGTTATCACCTCCCTCACCTCCAACAATGTTCAACCCTCCCTAGTCTCTCACACCCTCACAATGCTCAACCCTCCTCACCCCATGAAAATGGTCAAACCCTATCACCTACACCGCACCCCCCGCCACGATACCAAACATGGAGGGAGTGGCATCGTGGTATTGCCACTGAACTGATAACCCTGAGACCCAGGGTAATCCCTGGGACCTGAGGACCCAGGTTAAAATCCCACCACAGCAGATCGTGGAATTTGAATTCAATTTTAAAAACCTGGAATTAATAATCTAATGATAACCAAAAAGCAATTCTCAATTGTCATAAAAACCATCAAGTACACTGAAGCCCCTTTAGAGAAGGAAATCTGCTGTCCTTACCTGGTCTGGCCTACATGTGACTCCAGATCCACAGCATTGTGATTGATTCTTAACTGCCCTCTAGCAAGCCACTCAGTTGCACCAAATTGCTAAAAAAGGGAATGAAACTGGACAGACCACCCGGCATCAACCTAGGCACCGGAAACAACAACGACAAACTCAGCCCTGTCAACCCTACAAAGTCCTCCTTACTAACATCTGGGGGCTTGTGCCAAAATTGGAAGAGCTGTCTCACAGACTAGCTAAAGAACAGCTTGACATAGTCACACTCACGGAATCATACCCTATAGACAATGTCCCAATGACACCAACATCACAATCCCTGGGTATGTCCTGTCCCACCAGCAGGACAGACCCAGTAGAGGTGCTGGCACAGTGGTATACAGTCAGGAGGGAGTCCTCAACATTGACTCAGGACCACTGGAAGTCTCATTTGCAAACATAGGCAGGAAACCTCCTGCTGATTACCACTTACCATCACCCCCACCCCCCACTCAGCTGATGAATCAGTGCTCCTCCGTGTTGAACAGCACTTGGAAGAAGCACTGAGGGTGGCAAGAGCGTAGAAATACTCTGGGTGAGGGACTTCAATGCCACCAAGAGTGGTTCGGTAGCACCACTATGGACCGAGCTGGCCAAGTCCTAAAGGGCATAGCTGCTAGACTGGGTTTGCGACAGGTGGTGAGGGAACCAACAAGAGGGAAAAACATACTTAACCTCATTTTCACCAATCTGTCTGATGCAGATGCATCTGCCCACGACAATATTGGTAGGAGTGACCACCACACAGCCCTCGTGGAGACAAAGTCCCATTTTGACATTGTATTGTGCGGCACTACCACCATGCTAAATGGGATAGATTTTGAACAGATCTAGCAACTCAAGACTGGGCATCCATGAGGCACTGAGGGCCATCAGCAGCAGCAGAATTGTACTCGAACACAATCTGTAACCTCATGGTCCAGCGTACCCCCCACTCTACCATTACCATCAAGCCAGAGAATCAACATTGGTTCAAATAAGAGTGCAGGGGTGCATTCCAGGAGCAACCTGGTGAAGCTACAACACAGGACTACTTGCATGCCAAATAACATAAGCAACCAACGGATTGAATCTAAGCTCTGCAGTCCTGCTACAACCAGCCATGAATGGTGGTGGACAATAAACAACTCACCACAGGAGGAGGCTTCACAAATATTCCCATCTTCAATGATGGGGGAACCCAGCACATCAGTTTAAAAGATAAAGCTGAAGCATTCGCAACAATCTCCAGCCAGAAGTGCTGAGTGGATGATCCATCTCAGCCTCCTCTGGGCATCCCCAGCATCACAGATGCCAGTCTTCAGCCAGTTTGATTCACTCCACGTGATATCAAGAAACAGCTGAAGGCATTGGATGTTGGAAAGGCCTGACAACATTCCAGTAATAGTTCTGCGACTTGGGCCCCAGAACTTGCCACGCCCCTTGCCAAGCTGTTCCAGTAAGCTGCAACACTAGCATCTACTGGCAATGTGGAAAATTGCCCAGGTATGTCCTGTACACAAAAAGCAGGACAAATCCAACCAGGCCAATTACCATCAGTATACTCACAATCATCAGTAAAGTAATGGAAGGAGTCACCGACAGTGATACCAAGCAGCATTTGTTTAGCAATAACCTGCTCACTGATGCTTAGTTTGGGTTCCACCAGGAGTACCTCAGGTAGTGTCCTAGGCCCAACCATCATTACTTCATCAATGACCTTCCTTCCATCATAAGGTCAGAAGTCGGGATGTTCGCTGATGATTGCACAGTAGGGGGAGTCACTATTCATGACTCCTCAGATACTGCAACAGTCCATGTCCAAATGCAGCAAGAACTGGGCAATATCCAGGCTTAGGCTGACAAGTGGCAAGTAACAAGTGCCAGTTGATGGCCATCGCCAACAAGAGAGAATCTAACCATTGCCCCTTGACCTTCAGTGGCATTACTATCACTGAATCCCCCCATCAACATCCTCGGGATTACCATTGACCAGAAACTGAACTGGACTAGCCATGTAAGGAATGTGGCTACAAGAGCAGGTCGGATGATAGGAATCCTGTGGCGAGTAGCCCAGCTTTTGACTCCCCAAAGCCTGTTCACCATCTGCAAGGCACAAGTCAGGAATGTGATGGAATATTTTCCACTTGCCTGGATGAGTGCAGCTCCAGCATCACTCAAGAAGCTTGATACTATACAGGACAATGCAATCCATTTGATTGGCACCCCATCCATAAACGCCCACTTCCTCCACCACTAATGCACAGTAGCAGCAGTATGTACCATCTACAAGATGCACTCCTGAGACAGCACCTTCCAAACCCACAACTACCACCATCTAGGAGGACAAGGGCAGCAGATGCATGGGAACACCATCACCTGGAAGTTCTCCTCCAAGCCTCTCACCATTCTGACTTGGAAATATATCGCCGTTTCTTCACTGTCGCTGGGTCAAAATCCTGGAACTCCCTTCCTAACAGCACTGTGGGTGTACCTACACCACATAGACTGCAGCGGTTCAAGAGGGCAGCTCATTACCACCTTCTCAAGGGCAATTAGGGATGGGCAATAAATGCTGGCCTAGCCAGAGATGCCCATACCCCATGAATGAATAAAAAAAAGACAGGAGCCAGGGATTCCAGAGGTGAGTCAGGAGAGCAGGATGCGTGAAGAGTTTAGCACTGTCCGCAATGGGTGTAATGAGCTGGGGTTGTGGCGGTTGGGGGGTGGCATGTGACCATGCTGGGGAGGGGTTGGGGATTGTCATGCTGAGAAGGCATGAAGAAAAAAATCTTAAGAATTTGTTTCTCTTCCATATTCTCTTGCTTAAATTCTGTTTTTAAAAAATAGACAAAAGCTAACTCATCAGCCTCCTGGAATGTAACACCCTTTGCAATGTATGAACATTCCAGCCAAGCCAACAAAGGACAACACCAAGCTCTGGACAAAGAGCTATTGGGACTCCTGGCTTCCAACATTGTGCTAATGGTTCCATAGTTATCTGCTCAAAATACTATGGGTTTTAACGAGGGTCCTTAAAGTTCATTGTTAGTGGAATGGCCCAACCCAAAACCACCCTGTCACATGACCGAGAATTGAATTGTTTGAATTACTTTAATTATACAGCTTTTGGATCCTGTCTTCAGCTACGGTTTAACCTGAGAAGAGAAAACCGGACTCCAGGATAGCAGCCTGCCTCTGGCCTCCATCTCTCAAAGTCTGATCTCCAGGAAGAATCCCGTATTTCAGCTACAAAGTGAACTAAATCCCAGAATCCAAGAATACTTTGCTGTATCTTCAACCAGCAACCGACTTCCTCGGGCCAAGACCAGGAATTCTGCCAGACAGAGCAACCTGAAAGAACTTTCATTGGAACATTGACTAACTGGACTCTACTCACATGAATTAATGCCAATACCTTTTGATTTTTTTGATAGTAGTTTGCAATTTCTAACTTCTTTCCCTTTCTTTCTCTGCCTTTCTACCTTGTGTGCTCGTGAGTGTGAATGTGTGTCACCATCCATTCCTCGGGTTTTGAGTGTTTTAATAAATCCTAGTTTTGTTTTGCCTTAAAGAATTTGCTGTGGGGTTATTTTTAACATTAGACCTCATGAACCGGGGTTTGGGAAACACACCACGGCCCAGTTCAACCAGGGAAAGGATACCAAGGGAAACAAATTAAATTAGAAATTAAAACTACCGCTGTCACCAGCAGAAGAGGGGAGCAGTGATAATAATTCAGTTCACCTCACCCTCATGTCCATAACAAGGTGAAAATTGCTTGGATGGAGGTGAACATTGCCAGGAGGAGAGATGAACATTGCTGGGTGAGGATGAACATTGCTCGGGCAAGAGGTGAACATTGCCGGGAGGAAGGTGAACAATGCCGGCAGGTGGGGTGAACATCGCCGGGACATGAGGTCAACATTGCCAGGAGGAAGGTGAACATTTCCAGGAGTGGGGGGGTGAACATTGCCCAGACAGGGATAAACATTACTGGGGGGTGGGGTGGGGGGTTGGTGGTGGGGATTGAACATTATTGCGGTTGCTGTGGGTGCTGAAGTGCTTTAACACTCCAGCTGATTTATTTAGAGTTATGCTGCTCAGCGGCTTTACACCTGCTCTGAAAATCTCCAAGTAAACCCATGTAAAAACCAGGGTAATTATAAGGGCATACAGCCCAAGATTCCATGGATATGGCCATCATATCCCACTATCATAGGAATCGCCGAGCAATCCAGGCAGGGTAAAACCTGCAATCGGAAGTTTAAATTTCCTGTTTAAGTATCGTGGATGCGTGCTTGTCAGGGCCTCCTCAGGATTCTGAGACACATCAGCGACACAAGTTGAGTCAGAGGCCTCTTCCCATAATGGAAGATTTGGGCTATTGTGTACAAAAGCAGGGAGTTATGCTAAATTTTTATGAAGCTCTGGTTAGGCTACAACTAGAGTATTGCATCCAGTTCTTGTCACCACACTTTAAGGAGGATGTGAAGGTCCTTGAGAGGGTGCAGAAGAGATTTACTAGAATAGTTCCTGGGATGGGAGGTTTTAGCTAAAGATTAGGTTGGAGAAACTGGGGTTGTTCTCCTAGGAGCAAGTGGGAACATTTGATAGAGGTGTACAAGATTACGACACATTTGGATATGGTAGACAAGCAAAAATTGTTCCAATTAACTGATGGTACAAGGACTAGGGATACAGATATAAGATTTTGGTTAAGAGATGCAGGGGGATGTGAGGAAGAACATTTGTTTGTGCAACGAGTAGTAATGACTTGGTGCCCACAAGGGTGATGGAAGCAAGACGATCAATGATTTCAAAAGGAAAGTGGATGACCCCTTAAAGGAAATAAACTTCCAGGTGTAGGATTGGCATCCCCTCCAACTGGGAAATTTATGGAATAAAAATCCAGACCAAAGGATGTGTTGACCTCATGTTTGGAACTATAAAATATAAAATCCCAGCTGTAGCCAGCAGCAGGGCTGGGCAGCAAGGGGTTAATTCAGGCGTTCAGTAAAAAAAACAGTGACTCATCAAAAGGGTTTGGACATTGATTGCCATCAGAGTGTTTATGGTACCAGGGAAATGCCATTGCCTGTCATTGACTAACACAATTGCTTTTATACAATTAAGAGTCTGATCATCCAACACAATGGCAAAAGGAACTTATTGTCAATACAATAAAGTCAAGGAAGGGTAATGCCCCCAAGGTCTGCACCACAACAAGAGCTGCAATAAAAACAAAAATAACTGGAAAAACTCAGCAGGTCTGACAGCATCTGCAGAGAGGAACACAGTTAACGTTTCAAGTCCATATGACTCTTCAACAGAACTAAAGAAATATAGAAATGTGGTGAAATATAAGCTGGTTGAGGGGGGTGGGACAGGTAGAGCTGGATAGACAAGCAGAAATCTTATCGGAGAGAAGAACAGTACTTCTTCAAGGTAGGCATTCCTGGAAGAGAAGTGGCAGTCAATTAATGCCAGATTCCAGTACTATGATTAGTCCCTCTCAGGGAGGAATAGAGTCATTCAAACCTTCCTCAACCCAGGAGCCAGGTGCTGTTACTGTTACCTCAAGCAGCAGGAGAATTGTTCATACAATGAGAACCGATAATAATTGCATGGGTTACATCTCCCATGGAAAATCCTGCATTGTTTCAACCAGCATGATTTGATCACGTTCATTGGGGCTACATGTAGAATAGACTAAGAGTGATAACTACTGGACATTGGAACAGCAGGGGCAACAGGGAATATGTTTTGGTATGTCTGAGCTGAACACTGAACATGCCAGCCATGTTGGGGATTGGTTTCAGCCAAATCATAGTGATATTAGTCTGAGGCTTTATAAGGGTTTGGGGAGAAAGTGTGGTGTTTTTGTTAGTAATTTATAAGTGTTGTTTTCAGCCACATCGTAGTGATATTGGTCTGAGTGTTTTGGGACAAAACGTAATGTTTTGCCTGTATTTTGTACGTTTTAAACCGAGTCGTGGTGACTTTGTGGTCAGTTTACTGGGAATTGGGGTATCAATTTCAGCCAGCCACAGGGGGTTTTGATCAGACGATGGGTGGCTTTAATTTTGGAGCTTTCCCTGTGTTATTTTGAACTAATCATAGAAGTATCTGTATTAGGGACATTAGTGGGTTCAATAAAACATAATAATCTTGGTTAAGCCAAATACTGTGTCTCTGCAATTTTGTACTTTTCCAAGAGCCACTTAAAAGGTGGCAACGGGAACTCCGACACAAGGCTACAGAGAGAGAGAGCAGGGAATGGGACTGGCTAGATTGCTCCACTGAGAGCTGGCATTAACTCGATGGGGCCAAGGAAATCCTTCTGCGCTGTAAATGACTCTATGACTCTGACTCCACTTCCCCACCCATGCCCCATATTCCATGGTTCCCCAAGAGACCAAAAATCTGTTCAACTCAGTCTTAAACATATTCAACAATGGAGCATCCACAACGCTCAGGAGTAGAGAATTCCAAAGGCTCACAAGCCCTTTGAATGAAGAAATTCCTCCTCATCTCAATCCTAAATGATCAGCCCCTTATCCTGAGCCTGTTTCCCAGTTTCTAGATTCCTCAGTCAATACATACCCTATCAAGTCCCTTCAGGATCTTGTAGTTTTAACGATATCACCTCTCATTCTTCTAAACTCTAGAGAATTTAGGTCCAACTTATTCAGCCTCTCATTCCAGGGACAAATCTAGTGAACCTTTGCTCTACCGCCTCTAATGCAAATATATTCTTCCTTAAATATAGAGACCAAAACTGCACAGTATACCAGCTTTGGTTTCATCAGAAGTCTGTACAATTCTAACAGTGTCATTACTGCTGTACTTCAATTCCCTTGCAATAAAGGCCATCATGCCATTTGCCTTTCTAATTGCTTGCAGGACTTGCATGCTAATTTTCTGTGAACAAGGACATCCAAGCCCCTCTGAATATCAACATTTACATGTTTCAAGCTTTGAATACCCAAACAGGGAGTAGCAAGAGAGACTTGATGATAGGTCAACTTTAACTCCTGGGATTGATTTGACACAGAATATTTGCTTAGTGCCTAGGTTTGATGAGGAAGCAGTTGAAATGTATTTTGTTATTTGAGAAAATTGTTTCAAAGTTACAATGGCCGAGAGAAATTGGGACAATTTTATTACACGTGTTTTGGTGGGGCAAGAGGTGGAGGTTTATTCAACCCCTTGAGCAAGATTTTGAAAACTTTAAAGAAGTGTTGTTAATGGAAGAATTTGACAACAATATTCCTTTAGAAATAAGCTCTGACCTAGAAGACTGTAAAGTTTCTAAAATAAGAGAAACTGCTGTTATGGCTGATGGTTTTTTTTATTCATTCACAGGATGTGGGCTTTGCTGGCCAGCATTTATTGCCCATCCCTAATTGCCCTTGAGCAGGTGGTGGTGAACTGCCTTCTTGAACCGCTGCAGCCCATGTGGTGTAGGTACACCCATAGTGCTGTTAGGAAGGGAGATTCAGGTTTTTGTCCCAGTGACAGTGAAGGAACAGCAATATATTTCCAAGTCAGGATGGTGAGTGACTTGGAGGGGAAATTCCAGGTGGTGGTGTTCCCATCTATCTGCTGCCCTCGTCCTTCTAGATGGTCATGGGTTTGGAAGGTGATGAAAACATAAGTAGCAACAAACCTTTGTTTGCAAACCCACCCAGAAACTGGAGAGATAAGAGGAGTGATAAACAACAGGGCACTAGCTGCACTGAGGGGGATAGCAGAAATGAGAAGACAAAAGCTCCTCAGAGTTGTTAAAAAAAAGGCAGTATGGGAAAAATTAGGATTCAAGGGGACAAATATGTTATTTTTTGCCATAAGAGAGGTCATGTGAAGGCAAATTGATGGTAGAATTGTGAGCATGCGTGCCTTGACTACGGGAGACATTACACCAATAGGTGGTGCTAGTGACAAACCAGTAGCTTTGAATGTATTTACTACTGGTAAAAATTAAAACATGGAGAATCATAAGGATTTTGTATCCACGGTGAGGTCTCCGCATCTTTGTCGAGTGAAGCAGGCAAATAAATAACTATTCTATGAGATAAGGGGTTAGCTCAATTGCAGATGGTGGTAGGTGCTGTAAGACTCCTCATGAACAAATGAATTAGGAGCAGGAGTAGGCCATTCAGCCTCACAAGCCTACTCCACCATTCAATAAGATCATGGATGATCTTTCCTGCCTATCGTTAAAACTCATTGACTCCCTTGTCAGTCAAGAATCTATCACCTCTGCCTTAAAAATATTCAATGGCCCTGCCTCTACCACATTCTGGAAAAGAGAGTTCTACAGGCTAAGCACCTCAGAGAAAAAATTTCTTCTCGTCTCAATCTTAAGTACGAGACCCCTTATTTTTAAACTGTGTCCCCTAGTTCTGATCTTTCCCACAAAGGAAAATACCCTCTCGGCATTCAGTCTGTCAAGGCCGCCACAGGATCTCTCTTTCTTTTTATATTCGTTCATGGATGTGAGCATCATTGGCTAGGCCAACATTTATTGCCCATCCCTAATTGCCCTTGAGGAGGTGGTGGTAAGCTGCCCTCTTGAATTGCTGCAGTCCATGTGGTGTAGGTACACCCACAGAGCTGTTAGAGTGGGAGTTCCAGGATTTTGTCCCAGTGACAGTGAAGGAATGGCGATATATTTCCAAGTCAGGATGATGTGTGGCTTGGAGGGGAACTTCCAGGTGGTGATGTTCCCATGTGTCTGCTGCCTTTGTCCTTCTAGATGGTAGCAGTCGTGGGTTTGGAAGGTGCTGTCTAAGGAGCCTTGGTGAGTTCCTGCAGTGCATCTTGTAGATGGTACACACTGCTTCCACTGTGCATCAATGGTGTAGGGAGTGAATTTTGTGGGTGGGTTGCCAAACTAGTGGGCTGCTTTGTCCTGGATGGTGTCGAGCTTCTTGAGTGTTGTTGGAGCTGCACTCATCCAGGCAAGTGGGGATTATTCTATCACGCTCCAGGGCTATTTATTTTTATTAATTCATAGAATGTGGGCTTCGCTGGCTGGGCCAACATTTATTGCCCATCACAGTTGCCCTTGAGAAGGTGGTAGTGAGCTGCCTTCTTGAACCGCTGCAGTCCATGTAGTGTCCATAAGACCATAAGACATAGGAGCAGAAATTAGGCCATTCGGCCCATCGAGTCTGCTCCGCCATTCAATCATGGCTGATAAGTTTCTCAACCCCATTCTCCCGCCTTCTCCCCGTAACCTTTGATCCCCTTACCAATCAAGAACCTATCTATCTCGGTCTTAAATACACTCAATGACCTGGCCTCCACAGTCTTCTGTGGCAATGAATTCCATAGATTCACCACTCTCTGGCTAAAGAAGTTTCTCCTCATCTCTGTTCTAAAAGGTCTTCCCTTTACTCTGAGGCTGTGCCCTTGGGTCCTAGTCTCTCCTACTAATGGAAACATCTTCCCCATGTCCACTCTATCCAGGCCTTTCAGTATTCTGTAAGTTTCAATCAGATCCCCCTCATTCTTCTAAACTCCATCGAGTATAGACCCAGAGTCCTCAAACGTTCCTCATGTGTTAAGTCTTTCATTCCTGGGATCGTTCTCGTGAACCTCTTCTGGACCCTCTCCAGGGCCAGCATATCTTTCCTGAGATATGGGGCCCAGAATTGCTCACAATATTCTAAATGTGGTCTGACCAGAGCCTTATAAAGCCTCAGCAGCACATCCCTGCTTTTATATTCTAGTCCTTTCAAAATAAATGCCAACATTGCATTTGCCTTCCTAACTACCGACTCAACCTGCAAGTTAACCTTAAGAGAATCCTGGACTAGGACTCGCAAATCCCTTTGCACTCCAGATTTCTGAATTCTCTCCCCATTTAGAAAATAGTCTATGCTTCTATTCTTCCTACCAAAGTGCATGACCTCACACTTCCCCACGTTGTATTCCATTTGCCACTTCTTTGCCCATTCTCCTAACCTGTCCAAATCCTTCTGCAGCCTCCCCACCTCCTCAATACTACCTGTCCCTCCACCTATCTTTGTATCATCTGCAAACTTAGCCAGAATGCCCTCAGTTCCTTCATCTAGATCATTAATGTATAAGGTGAAAAGTTGTGGTCCCAACACTGACCCCTGCGGAACTCCACTAGTCACCGGCCGCCATCCTGAGGAGGACCCCCTTATCCCCACTCTCTGCCTCCTGCCAGACAGCCAATCTTCTATCCATGCTAGTATCTTGCCTCTAACACCATGGGCTCTTATCTTACTGAGCAGACTCCTGAGCGGCACCTTATCAAAGGCCTTCTGGAAGTCCAAGTAGATAACATCCATTGGCTCTCCTTTGTCTAACCTACTCGTTACCTCCTCAAAGAATTCTAACAGATTTGTCAGGCATGACCTCCCCTTGATGAAACCATGCTGACTTTGCCCGATTTTACCATGCACTTCCAAGTATTCTGAAATCTCATCCTTAATAATGGACTCTAAAATCTTACCAACAACTGAGGTCAGGCTAATCGGCCTGAAATTTCCTGTCTTTTGCCTCACTCCCTTCTTAAACAGGGGGGTTACATTAACGATTTTCCAGTCCTCTGGGACCCCCCTGACTCCAGTGATTCCTGAAAGATCACCACTAACGCCTCCACTATCTCTTCAGCTATCTCCTTCAGAACTCTGGGGTGTAATCCACCTGGTCCAGGTGATTTATCCACCTTCAGATCTTTCAGTTTTCCTAGCACCTTCTCCTTGGTAATGGCCACCATACTCACCTCTGTCCCCCCAAAACTCTCTTGAACTTTGGGGATGTTACTCGTGTCTTCCACCGTGAAGACTGATGCAAAGTACCTATTCAGTTCCTCCGGCATTCCTTTGTTCCCCACTACTACTTCTCCAGTGTCATTTTCCTACGGCCCAATGTCCACTTTTTGTTGTCCACTTTTCTTGTAGCATTGGTACACCCACAGTGCCTTGTGCCTTGTGGATGATGGACAGGCTTTGGGGGGTCAGGAGGTGAGTTACTCGCCACAGGATTCCTAGCCTCTGACCTGCTCTTGTAGCCATAGTATTTATATGGCTCATTCAGTGCAGTTTCCAGTCAATAGTAACCCCCAGAATGTTGATAGTGGGGGGTTCAGTGATGGCAATGCCATTGAAGATCTAGGGGCAATGGTTAGATTCTTTCTTGTTGGAGGTGGTCATTGCCTGGCACATGTATGGTGTGAATGTACTTGCCACTTGTCAGCCCAAGCCTAGACATTGTCCAGGCCTTGCTGCATTTGGACATGGATTGCTGCAGTATCTGAGGAGTCGCAAATGGTGAACATTGTGCAATCATCAGGGAACATCCCCACTTCTGACCTTATGATGGAAGGAAGGTCATTGATGAGGCAGCTAAATGAATGGGCCTAAGACACTATGCTGAGGAACTCCTGCAGTGATGTCCTGGAAATTAGATAAATGACCCCCAACAACCACAACCATCTTCCTTTAACTCCAGGCAGCAGAGAGTTTTCCCCCTGATTTCCATTGACTCCAGTTTTGCTAGTGGCTCCTTGATTCCACACTCGGTCAAATACTGCCTTTATGTCAAGGGTAGTCACTCTCACCTCACCTCGAGTTCAGTTCATTTGTCCATGTTTGAACCAAGGCTGTAAAGAGGTCAGGAGCTGAGTGACTCTGGCGGAACCCAAGCTGAGCATCAGGAGCAGGTTATTGCTAAGCAAGTGCCGCTTGATAGCACTGTTGTTCCACCACTTTACTGATGATTGAGAGTAGACTGATGAGGCAGTAATTCGCTGAGTTGGGTTTGTCCTGTTTTTTATGTACAGGACATACCTGGGTAATTTTCCACATTGCTGGGTAAATGCCAGTGTTGTAGCTGTACTGGACCAGCTTGGCTAGGGGCGCAGCAAATTCCAGAGCAAAAGTCTTCAGTACTATTGCCAGAATATTGTTAGGGCCCATTACCTTAGCAGTGTCCAGTGCCTTCAGCCGTTTCTTAAATCATGTGGAGTGAATCGAATTGGCTGAAGACTGTCATCTGTGATGCTGGGGACTTCAGGGGGAGGCCGAGATGGATCATCCACTCGGCACTTCTGGCTGAACATTGTTGCAAATGCTCCAGTTTTATCTTTTGCACTGATGCGCTAGGCTTTCCCATCATTGAGGATGGGGATATTTGTGAAGCCTCCTCCTTCAGTGAGTTGTTTAATTGTCCACCACCATTTGCGACTGGATGTGGCAGGACTGCAGAGCTTAGATATGATCTGTTGGTTGTAGAATCAATTAGCTCTGTCTATCATATGCTGCTTACGCTGAGTGGCAATGCAAGTAGTCCTGTGTTGTAGCTTTATCAGGTTGACACCTCATTTTTGGGTTTGCCTAGTGCTGCACTTGGCATGCCCTTCCGCACGCTCCATTGAACAAGGGTTGATCCCCTGGCTTGATGAAGAGTGAGGGATATGCCGGGCCATGAGGTTACAGGTTGTGGTTGTATGCAATTCTGCTGCTGCTGAAGGCCCTCAGTGACTCATGTTTGCCCGGTCTTGAGTTGCTGGATCTGTTCAAAATCTATCCCAATTATCACAGTGCTAGTGCCACAGAACATGATGAAGCCTATCCTGAGCCTCAATGTGAAGATGGGACTTTGTCTCCACGAGGACTATGCGGTCGTCACTCACCAAAAAAGCGCCAACCAAAACTGTCATGGACAGGTGCACCTGCGACAGGTAGCTTGGTGAGGGTGAGGTCAAGTAAGCTTTTCCCTCTTGTTGGTTTCCTCACCACCTGCCGCAGACCCAGTCTAGCAGCTATGTCCTTTAGGACTTGGCCAGCTCAGTCAGTAGTGGTGCTAGCGAGGCACTCTTGGTGATGGACATTGAAGTCCCCCACCCAGGCATTCTGTGCTCTAGCCACCCTCAGTGCTTCCTGGTGCTACCTCCAAGTGGTATTCAACATGAAGGAGCACTGATTCATCAGTTAAGGCAGGGCTGTACGTAGTAATCAGCAGGAGGTTACCTTGCTCATGTTTGACCTGATGCCATGAGGCTTCATGGGGTCCGGAGTCAATGTTGAGGACTCCCAGGGAAACTCCCTCATGCCTGTTTACCTCTGTGCCAGCCACCTCTGCTGGGTCTGTCCTGCTAGTGGAACAGGGATGGTGATGGTGGTGTCTGGGACGTTAATTGTAAGGTATGATTCCGTGATTCCGTGAGTATGACTAGGCCGTGAGACAGCTCTCCCAATTTTGGCACAAGCCCCCAGATGTTAGTAATGAAGACTATGCAGGTTCAACAGGGCTGAGTTTGCCATTGTCTTTTCTGGTGCCTCGGTCAGTCCGTCTGGTTTCATTTCTTATAGGGTTTCTAGCGATTGTGATACAACTGAGTGGCATGCTGGGCCATTTCAGATGTCATTTAAGAGTCACCTGCATTGCTGTGAGTCTGGAGTCACGTTTCGACCAGACCAGGTAAGGACGGTAGATTTCCTTCCCTAAAGGGCTTGAGTGAACCAAGTGGGTTTTTAGATCAATCAACGATGGTTTCATGATCATCACTAGACTTTTAAGTCCAGATTTTTTGGATTCAAATTCCACCATCTGCCATGATGGGATTCGTGTCCCCAAAACATTATGCTGGGTCTCTGGATTACTAGTCCAGTGACAATACCACTACTCCACTGCCTCCCCTTCTTCTAAACTCCAATGATACAGGCCCAACCTGTCCAACCTTTTCTTAGAAGACAACCCCCTCTCCCAGGATAATCCCCTTGTCCCAGATAACACTCTCTAGAAGGTATGCTATTTAGGAATGTATTGATTAATGGAGGTTATTTAACTGCTCCATTGCATGAAGTTAATTTAATATGTGGTCTAATTTCTGGACTGTAACTGTGGGAATTGTGTCAATAAGTTGCCTATTAATGGTGTTGATTGGAGATAAAGTCTTGCCATCTCCAGTAATGTCAGACAAGTCCAGCAAAATGGTTAAAGTTGAAAACGTATCGAATACATCAAATGATGTACAGAAACCTGTGACTATCTGTACTTCTACTGTGAAAATTACAGTTCCAACAAAAGATGTGTTCAAAGAGTCAGAAGCTCAGGCTGCTGAGGTTAAAATGACATTGAAGCCTCACACTGACAAAAAAAGAGTTACAAACACCTGGAAAGGAATTGAAGCTGTTGAATTAAGCCTACAGGCAGACCCTAAGTCACAGGTGTCAAAGCAGAATACAACAGGAGGGCTTCAGGCTGATGGACATACAAAGAGAGGTAGTGTTTTGAAACTAAAGGACTTGGCCATAACTAATGCTGATACTGTAGAAACATGAGGAAGAATTTGAATTCTGGAACATAAAGTAACTACAGAATGAAGAAGCTGTTGCTCTTGTCAGAGAAGAATTGAGCAAAGTTCACATGGAGTGGGGAAAAGAATTTAAAATAATTCATGAGCTGGCTAGAAAAATGTATCAGGATTTTTTAAACTGATCATTGACATGACCTTAAGGAAATTCATAGAGCAACAAAGGAGAACCATAAACTTGCATCTAAATGGGAGAATGATGATTCACTCACCAAAGCTCCTTCCAAACCCACAACCTCTACCACCTAGAAGGACAAGGGCAGCAGATGCATGGGAACACCACCACCTGCATGTTCCCATCGAAGCACTCACCACTTGGAACTATATCCCCATTCCTTCACTATCACTGGGTCAAAATCCTGGAACTCACTTCCTAACAGCACTGTAGGTGTATCTACATCATATGGACTGCAGCAGTTCACAAAGGCGGCTCACCATCAACCTCGCCCTCTCAAGGGCAATTAGGGATGGGCAACAAATGCTGGGCTAGCCAACAATGCCAACATCCCGTGAAAGAATAAATTAAAAGTTCAGTTGTTTGGCTGGTTGAGACTTTCTTTACTGACCTGGACAAAAAAAACCTACAGCATGAAAGAAAGTGGAGATCCGGAGTTAAGACCTGACCAAAGTAGTTCACAGACTGTATTTAAAATGTAACATCTGACGCTAAAGTAGAACAAAAGGACGTACTGAAGCCAGATAAGAGGAAGAGTTGTTACAGAGGATTTTGTCTCAATTTACAGCTTACATCTATTGGAATTTGCAAATCACAGAGATTGTCAGCAAGTAACGGTATCTTTCTTGACAGTTACCCCGAATGAACTAATTATACCATCTGTTAAATAAGGACACCATAAAACTGTACAAACTGCAAAGTAACAAGGGTGATATTCTGCAATGCAAAACAGAAGATAAAGCCACTATCAGTAAAACAAATGCTCAAAGATGAGAGAAAGAACTTTAAAGATTCGTAAGTTTGACTTTAAATCCAACTGTTTACATGGGAATGGTGATGATGGGTTAATCTGCATAAGAGTGTTGATGTCGATTGTGTACTGGTGAGATGGGACAAAAGGGAAGAGATTGGTAAATATATACAGTATGTCATAAGTTAGTTGTTAAAATATACAAGAATACAAGAACACATGAATTAGGAGCAGGAGTCAGCCATTCGGCTCTTTGAGCCTTCTCCGCCATTCGATAAGATCATGGCTGACCTGATTGTGGCCTCAACTCCACTGTCTTGTCTGTCCTCCATAACCCTTGATACTCTTGTCAATCAAAAATCTAACTCAGCCTTAAATATATTCAATCGCCCAGCCTCCACTGCTATCTGGGAAAGAGAATTCCACAGATTAACAGCTTTCAGAGGAAAAAAATCTCATCTCAGTTTTAAATGCACAACCCCTAATTTTTAAAGAGCCTCTCATTCTTCTAAACTCTAATGGGTTATAAGGCCCAACCTGCTCAATCTTTCCTCATAAGCCAACTTCTTTATCTCAGGAATCAGTTGAGTGAACTTTCTCTATACAGCTCCTAATGCAATTATATCCTTTCTTAAGGAAGGAGACCAAATCTGTACACAGTAATCCAGACGCTGTCTCACTAAAGCCCTGTACAGCTGTAACAACAGTTCCCTACTTTTATACTCGATTCCCCGTGCAATAAATGCCAATATTCCATTTGCCTTCCAAGTCACCTGCTGTACCTGGATATTAACTTTTTGAGATTCATGTCCAGGACACCCAGATCCTGCTGTACCATAGAGTTCCAAAGTCTCTCTCCATTTAAACAATATGCTGGTTTTCTATTCTTCCTACCAATGTGGACAAGTTCACATTTTCCCACATTATACTCCATCTGCCAAATTTTTGCCCACTCACTTAACATATCTAAATCCCTATGTATACTCTTTATGTCCTCTTGACAACTTACTTTCTATCTTACTACCTTTCTTTGTGTCATCAGCAAATTTAGCAACCATTTATTCAGTCCCTTCATCTAAGTCATTGATTTAATTTGTAAATAATTGAGGCCGCAGCACTGATCCCAGCGGCACTAGTTACAGCTTGTCAACCTGTAAATGACCCACTTATCCTTTCTCTCTCTTTTCTGTTAGTTAACCAATCCTCTATCCATGCTAATATATTAACCTCTATACCATGAGCTCTTATTTTGTGCAGTAACCTTTGTTGTGGCACCCTATTGAGTGCCTTGCAGAAATCCAAGTACACCACATTGACAGCTCCCCCCCTCCCCTTATCCACCTTGCTTGTTACTTCTTCAAAGAACTGTAATAAATTAGTCAAACATGATTTCTCTCTCACAAAACCATGTTGGCTCTGATTGTATTATAATTTTCTAAATGTCTTGCTATTACCTCCTTTATAACTGATTCTAGCATTTTCTCAATGACAGATGTCAGGTTAACTGACCTATAGTTTCCTGTTTTCTGTCTCCCTCAGTTCCTGAATAGAGGTGTCACATTTGCAATTTTTCTAACCCGCTGGGACCTTTCTAGAATCTCAGGAATTTTGGAAGATCACAACCAATGCATCTACTATCTCTGCAGTCATTCTTTTTAAGACCCTATATGCAGGTCTATGGGACTTGTCAGCCTTTAGTTCTAACAGATTTTCTCAGTACCATTTCCCCTAATGATCATGATTGTTTTAAGTTCCTCTCTCCCTTTTGCCTCTTTATTTTCAAGTATTCTTGGGATGGTTTTTCTGCCTTCTACAGTGACAGACACAAAATAGCTGTTCAACGCTTCCAGTATTTCCTTGTTTCCCCATTATTAATTCCCCAATTTCACTCTCTAAGAGACCAACGCTCACTTTAGTTACTCTTTTCTTTTTTAAATATTTGCAGAAACTCTTACTAGCTTTTTTATATTTCTAGTTAGCTTTCTCTCACACCTAATTTCTCCTTCCTTACTATTTTTAAAATCATTCTTTACTAGCTTATAAAATCTGTCCAATCGTCTGACCTATCACTAATCTTTGCAGTGATATATGCATTTTCTTTCAATTTGATACAATCTGTTACGGCCAGATGACAGGGGGTGAACTGATTCCCGTCTCTTCAACCTCCACAGTTGGTCAGAACAAGGATTTAAGTTTCTTTTCCACAAGAATATGCCTTTTCCAAATGAGAATGAATTTAATTATTTAAGCCGTGAACAATAAGAAGCCAATCAAACAACGTTTTCTTGAGTCAAAGAAAGATCAAATTTATTCGCCACTAAACCTGAGAAAAATAATAAAAACGCAACATCAAGCATTCGGTCCTCATGCAGTTATTCAGGCCATCCCACACGTATGCACACATGTGCACATATCAGAAATAAAGGGAGTTAGAGTCCAATAAAAAGAAGGTAAAGAAATATACGTTAAGTATCCTTTGATTGTCCTCGAGGCATAGATTTTAAACGCTGCAGCTGATTTGGATTGACTGGTTTCTTGGATGCAGTCAGACATAGAAGATGTTGCAATTATTATGAGATCTCGGTTCACTGATAGGTTTCTGGTAGAGTTGGATTCTTGAACCGGGTGACACACTTATTCCAAAAGAGAGAGAGGGAGAGAGAGAGAGCAGCCTTCAGTCTGTTTCCTCTGCTGCAGACTTTCCTGGCACTTCCTGTGTCACCTACAATCTCTCTCAAGTGGCTGGGCAGTCTTATCTTAAAATATTTCACCCATTGTGTATTTCCAAGAGGTTTTGGATGTGTTTGTATTTGACAGCCATTGTTTCAGCATCCAGTGCTTTGCATTTTTAATGTCTCATCCTTAGGCAGTTAAAAGTTTGGATGGGTGTCTGAATTATAGGATATTTTTCTCTTTCACACTCCTGAGAGTGATTTGCTTGTTTCTCACCTTCACCTTGGAATGTGGCCTTGCATTTTTAAGTAGTTTGCTTTGTCTCAGTTCAAATTGCAAAATTTCCAGTCAGTTGAAAGTTTAAAAATCATATTTTTCATGACATACCTTTAACTTCCTCAGTTAGCCACAGATGCTGCATCCTTCTCATACAGTCTTTTTCTCTTAATTGATCATATCTTTGCTAAGAGTTGCGAAATATGTCCGTAAATGTGTGAACTGTTCCTCAACTGTCTTACCTTTTAATTTATTTTCCCCAGTTGACTTTAGCCAATTCTGCCTTCATACCTTTGTAATTGCTCTAGTTTTAGAACCACACTTCTCATCCTCAAACTGAATGCGAAATTCTATCATGTTGTTATGATCACCTTTGCCTTGAGGCTCCTTTACTATAACATCATTAACTAATCCTGTATCATTGCACATTATCATGTCTAAAATAGCTTGCTTCCTGGTTAGCATTAAAACATACTGCTCTAAGAAATTGTTCTGAACACACTCTATGAACTCATCTTCTAGGCTACCTTTGCCACTCTGATTCATTCATGTATGAGATTATAATCACCCAGGGTTATTGCAATACCTTTCTTACAAGCCCCCATTATTTCTTCCTGTATACTCTGATCTACAGTGCGGCTCCTATTAGGACATATAAACTACTCCCACAAGTAACTTCTTACCTTTGCTATTTCTTATCTCCACCCAAACGGATTCTATGTCTTGATCTTTTGAATTCAGGTCATCTCTCACTACTGTACTGTCATCCGTAATTAACAGAGCTATCCCACCACCTTTATCTAACTTCATGTACGTCTCAAATGTCAAATAACCTGAATATTTAGGTCCTAGCCTTGGTCACCTTGCAACCACATCTCTGAAATGGCTACCAGGTTACACATATTTATTTATATTTGTGCTATCAATTAATCTGTGTTGTTATAAATGCTGCACACATTCAGATACAGAGCCTTTAATTCTGTCTTTTTACTATTCTTGCAATGTCTGGCTTTATCTGTTGGTGCACTGTTAAGTTTGTACGCTCTGTCCCTTCCTGCCACACTTTGGTCATAATTACCCATATCTCTACCCTTCTCTATTATTTTGTCTTCTCTTTAATTAAACACAAATCCCCTCAAATGATTCCCTCCCAAAAAAATATTGTTGGAAGCCCTCTCTACTGCCCTAGTTATATGACTCGCCAGAACATTGATTCCAGCACAGTTCAGGTCAAGACTGTCACAACAATACAACTCAGTTGCCCCAGTACTGGCGCCAGTGCCCCATGAATCAAAACCCATTTATCCCACACCAGTCTTTGAGCCAAGAATCAATTCTGTAATCTTATTTACCCTAAATCAATCCGCTGATTGCTCAAGTAGCAATCCAGAGATTACCACCTTTGTGGCTCTGCTTTTTAAATTTAGCCCTGAGCCGCTCATGGTCCCTAAGTAGAATGACTCTCCTAGTCCTTTCTATATTGTTGGTACTCACATGGACCATGACAACTGGATCATTCTCCTCCTCCTCCCATTGCAAGTTCCTCTCCAGCCCCAAGCAGATGTCCTGAACCCTAGCACCACACAGGCAATACATCCTTCTGGACTCACGCTCTGAGCTGCAGAGAATTGTATCTATACCCCTGACTATACTATCCCCTATGACTACATTCCAATTTACTCTCCCCACTTGAATGGCTTTTTGCATCATGGCGTCATGGTCAGTTCACTTATCCACCCTGCAGCACCTCTGTCATCTCTACAAGTTGCAAGAACCTTGAACCTGTTGGACAATTGCAAGGGCTGATGCTCTTCCACTTCTACTTTAATCACCATAATCCACATGTTACAGCTGCAACACATCATCATCCCTAACATTTATATTGTGTTTTATTTGACTAATTAAGTTTAGAAAGATCACTGATTATCTGTAGTTATATTAAGTAGCTCAACTAATTGAGCTATAAATTTATACTTATATCTCCCCAGTACCAATTTAAACTACTGGCCCCATTTGAACAGAAAAAATAAACTTAAAGCTCACTAACCACTCACATCTGCTCACCTAATTAATACTTCCAGGCTTCAGTTCTCACATCCCACTTCTGGTCGGTGGCTCCCTCGCTCAGCCCACCCCTTTTATATAGAAGAGCAGAATAGCACCTCATCCCTCACTCAACAACTTCCCAAGCTCCCATCCTATATTGAGATGCATTGAGTGACAATCTGCTATCTTTGTGTACTTAGCAAGACCACCTGTATATATACTAGCTGAAATTCTACAGAAATGAGTCAACACTGCTGGCTAGAGAAACCACTTCTAACTAGCTACCTAATTAACCAGACTAAGACTGAAAGAAACTTAACTTTAACACTAAATTGTAGTTAAATAATAAATGCAAATTAGACCAGATTTTCGAAAATGATTAATCCTTAGAATTAACCCTTAAAATTCTATCATTCACCAAATTCCCAAGCTCACACCTTGGGCGGAATCATCCCAGATTTGCACTAAGAGTGGTAACAGGCAGGGAAAATTACATTTTACCCATCGGCCGCAATGGCGATATTCACGCCATACCATCCCAAACTTGCCGCAATAATTATGCATTCCCAGGATACATGCCGTTTCCATGGTGGGCAGGGTCTCATTCGCCCGCCACACCATTACCTCACCGCTTCATCACACCGGGCATCAGATTTAAAGTCCAGCCACGCGCACTCATCTCAGTGCTCCCAGCCCACGATTGCTGCAAAGATGACTTGACCCTGAAAGGCAAAAAGACTGCAGCCCCCGGGTTCAATGACGTGTCCCTCCAGCACCTTTTGGATGTAGTGGAGGCTCGCTGTGATGTCCTCTACCCATGCTCAGGCTGCAGGATGGGCAGTAACCTCACTAATCTGGATTGGGAGGCAGTGGCAGTGGTCAGCGCCAACGTCCTTCAGAAGAGGGCAGCCACCCAGTGCTGCAAGAGAATGAATGATCTCCTCCATTCCGCCAGGTTAAGTTGTTCTTCTCATCATTCTCAACTTTCACACTCACAAAACCATCACACATCCAGAGGGGCCTCATTCACTGCCAGTTCAAGGGACATCACCGTTCACTCTTTCACACACGGTCATTATTCCCATCCCATCCATGGGAGCACTCACCACCCACATATGCCAGGCATACTTATCATCTGGCCTAGCAGGCATCCTGCTTACAATCTCTCCATCTCTACTCATGCAGGACAAGTTGGCACACAACAGGAGGGAGAGGGTGCAGACCAGTGGAGGAATGCCTGAAATCAAGGTCCTCATGGACTTTGAAAACAGAGCCACCCAGCTGGCCAGCGACTATCTGGACTGGTCCTGTGCTGATGGTGAGGTCGGCAGTGCTCTACCAAGTGAGGGTCCAGCAATGCAACATCCATCAGGCAACCATGCTGTGAGTGATGTGTCCTGTTTCACAGGCAACATGCATTAATGAGGAATCTGGAGGCACCCTCCTTGAAGTCCGTCACAGCGCTCACCCACACCCTCCACCAGTGCAGAGACACACACTTTGTTGGGACCTAGGTTTACAGCCTCGGGATTACAATCTGGTGAGCACATTGCACTGTCTGATCCACAGCAGGCGGCTGCAAGGAATTCCCAGGTGTCTGGCACTCAAAGGGCTGCTGGAGGGCAGAAATATATTGAGTCCGAGTCAGCTGACAAGCCTCCGGACTGGGTCATGTCAAAGGGATGTTTGCTGCACTCCTCAGATTGCAAGGATAATAAAGACAATAAAGGACTCCGTCCTCCTTCAGTTTGAAGTGATAGCACCGGTATGCCAATGCACCAAGATCAACATTGGTAGGATGGCGACTGCCATGGAGACCTTGGTCCAGGACATTGGTCCTGCACTGCTGCATGGGCTGAACTCCATCGCTGATACCACAGTTGGCCTCCAACAGTGTGTACTCGAGAGGGGTGCAGGGCAGCTCGATCTCACTCCAGCTACCCCTTCTCCTCAAGGAGTCAGCCAAGGGCCCTTGGGCACCCAAAGGGTGGAGGATCAGCAGGTGTACCCTTCCCCGGGCCATGCATCCAGATGACTCCAGGAGTGTCTGCTCATCTGAAACCTCTCCTCCTGTGACTTCAGCAGCTCCAACTCCACAGGCTGAGGAGGGGGCCACCATCACACAGCAGGACCCCGAAAGCAGGCTGGGTCCGCCAGGTCTCGGCCCTCCAAAGGACGCCCGCCAAGGTCATCACAGACAGGGTGTAGCAATCAGCAGGCTGCCTCCACCTCCACTGTGGGTGGCTGGGGAGCACCAAAATATAGCAGCAGGGTTAGGAAAATTAAGAAGCTGTAACTCTTTCAGACCAATTAAACTAAATTAACAAAATCAGGCAAAGTAAAAGGCAGCACCTTGTAGGGAAACTGCAAGTGCAAAAGAAAAAATTCAAAGGAAACTTACCAACATTAAACCAAAATGTGATTAAGAGGGTCGATAAAACACCCAGTCCCCGCGGTGCCCACCGAGCACGGAAGGCCTCGAAGGTGCCGGCAGACACTGTGCTCCCTCTCCAGGGACACCGGGCTGCGAACATAGCCACAGCAGAGGGGCAGACAGTAGGGCCGGAAGAACCCCTTGATCGTCTGCTGCCTGGACATGTTAATGGCCAACTTGGCCAGGCCCAGGTTCACAAGGAGGTCCTCCTCCCTCCCGGCCCCTTTCCGCAATGGGTGCCCGTAGATCAGGAGCGTGGGACTGAAGTGCAAACAAAACAACAGTAAAAGGATTTCCAAATAACTGAAAAGGGAGCGCAGCCTATGACACCCTATATATACACAGGGTTAACGGATTCCACAAGACCACAAATATGCAGGCATCTTGGAAGTCTGTGAACAAACACAACCTACAGTTGTATGGGACTGATGCGTGCAACACCCTCCACCCCAGGTCCCTGATGGAAAGTGGGAGACACCCCCATAGAAGGCCCCCCACTAGAGACCTCCACCACTGGACGGCAACAAGTCATGCCCGGGCAGCGGACAAGGATGTGAAGGGTGTGCAGCAACAGCCAATACAGGAAACTCTCCACGCCGTGCTAAAGGCCACGGAGGGCATTTTCACGAGGTGACTCAGGTTGTGGGGCACGGGCTCCCAAGGGAGGGTTCAGGGCTTGGGGCCAATGTGGAACTCCATCTGAACAAGGGTACACTCAGACGGAAGCCTACCGTGCACCTGCACAACCTCGAATCCCAGAATGACGTCGGGGCCAGGCACGACTGTCCTAAGGTCTTGAATGGCATTGGCCATAAGCCGGACATGCAATGCACCAACTCCTGTGGAATAATGCAGCGCACTCCTCTGCCACCCAGCACGACCCCGATCCTGGTCACCCCGGCAGCAATAGCCCTCCTCTCCACCAGCCACCAAAAATGGCGGAGGTGCAGATTCCTGAGCAGCAGCTCTCTGATGATAGCCGCTACTCCTGATGGCGGAGAGAGTTGGTCGTCTCGTGACACATGTTCCAAACTTTGATCAGGTCCTGGTAAAAGACGGGCAACGCCTGCAAGGAGCCATGAAGGCCCCTCAGGTCTACAAACAGGAGCTGCACATCACAATTCAGGTTGTGCACCTGGTGGAATAAATACATCGCCTGGGCACACCATCTCGGAGGGGTCTCGACGTAAAGGTATTGCTGCAGGGCCTGAAAGCGAAAAGTTTCCACTTAGGTGCGTAGGAACACCAGCGCCTGATCACCCTCCCTAAGCTGGAGATTCAGAACCTCAGCAGTGACCCAGTGTAGCCTTTTGTCCCAGAAGAAGTCAATGGGCATTCTCTGCATTTCTGTGACAAAATCCGGGGAAGGGTTCAAAGTGACCAGCCGGTACCACAACATGGCGGCAATCAGCTGGTTTATGACCAGCACTCGACCCCGGTAAGACAGCACTCAGAGCAATCCTGTCCAGCGCCGCAGGTGAGTGGTGACTTTGGCCTCCAGCTCCTGCCAGTTCGCCGGCCACGATTCCTCAGCAGTGCAGAGGTGGACCCCGGGTAGAGGAGACTGGTCTTGCTCCAGGTGAAAGACCTGAGCTCCTTGGGTAAGGGATCCATCTGCCACTGACTGACCAGGAGTCCAGAACACTTTCTCCAGTTGATCCTGGCAGATGACGTGGCAGGGTAGACCTCCTGGCACTCGTGCATCCTCCGCAGGTCAGCTGGGTTGGTGAACATGAGGAGCATGACATTGGCGTAAGCCGAAAGGACCACCCCATTGGCCGGCCCGCACAGAACCAATCCCGAAAACCTCCTCCGCAAGAGGCGCAGGAAAGGCTCCATGTAGATAGAATACAATTGGCCAGACGGGAGCAGCCCTGATGCATTCCTCTCCTAAAGCGAAGGGATGCCGTCAGGGACTCGTTAACCTTAACTAGAAACTCTGCGACAGTGTACAGAAAACAGATCCGGCAACGAAACGTGCCCCGAACCGGAATGCCCGAGGGAGTCCCAAATAAATATTCGTGATCCACCCTGTCGAACGTTTTCCTCTGGTCAAGAGACAGGAAGGCGCTCAACAGACCAGTCCTCTGGGAGAAGCGGATGATGTCTGAGACCAGATGTATATTATTATCATCAAAGATGGTATGGCCCAGGACCGTGTAAGACTGGTCAGAGTGGATCATCTGGTCCAGCACGGTGTCAAAGCGAGAAGACATTGCCTTGGCAAAGATCTTTTAATCTGTGCTGAGGAGGGAGACCGGGCATTAGTTTTTAAGAAGGTGGAGATCCCCCTTCTTAGGCAGCAGGGCAATCACGGCCCTGCCCCACGAAAGGGGCATCTCGCCGGTAGCGATACTCTCCCCCAGGACCCCCACATAGTCGTCCCTTAGGATGTCCCAGAACGCCCTGAAAAACTCCACGGTCAGTCCATCCAGCCCCGGGGACTTGCCCCAGGAGAGGCTGTCGAGGGGCCAGGCAGCTCCCCCAGACTTATAGGAGAGTCAAGCTTTCCGGCGCTCTCCGGGCCGACTTGCAACAGGTCCTCCCACAAAACTCTGCGAGCATCTTCGCTGGACAGATCCAGAGAGAACAGGGCCCTGTAGAAGGTTTTGGCAAAGGCCCTGATGCCCTCCGGATCCGAGACAAGGCATCCGTCATTAGCCAGCAGTGTAAGGAACCACTGACGGACCCCGGGCCTTTTTTCCAGAGAATAGAAGAAACGGGAGCCGTGGTCCAGATCCTGGAGGAACTGGATTCGTGACCTCACGTATGTGCCCGTGCAACCCACCGAGTTGCAGATCCTGCAACGCACCCTCCTTCTCTTCATACACCACCCGCAGGGCTGGGTCCGCACCTTCTTCAACCCCTTGACCCTGGATTTCCGCCTCTTTGTCAACCCCCTCACATACTCCTGACAGAAGACACGGATGTGAGTCTTACCCACGCCCCAACAGAGAAGCCTCCCCGCTTCCTTCTCCAGCCAGCCCAGAAACGATGGAACGAGTTCAGGAATCGCTCGTCCTCCAGCAACAGGTAGTTAAAGTGTCAGTACGCGGACCCCGTCCAAGCGCAGAACGGAGCGAGCTCTGCCCACACCAGACGATGATCTGAGCACGGCACCTGCCGCACAGAAGCCGATGGAACGCAGGACACGTACGCCTTAGAAATGTAAAGACGGTTGGATCTGGAAGCTCCAGGTGACACAAAAGTGAAAAACACTGGAGTCAGGATGGAGATGTCACCAGACGACCACCAAGTTGAAGGACCAGACCAGGTCCCTCAACTTACTCACCGTGACGGTCCCTGGCCTTGAGGGCACAGTTGAAATCCCACCCCCCACCCAGCGCCGAAGTCAATGCACTCGCCTGCACCGATGGAGCACAGATGAGTGGACACTTCCTCAAAAGAAGCTCGCTTGCTGCTATGTGGCCAGGGGAGCGTACACATTCACAAAGTGCAGCAAGCGGCCTGGCACCAACTCCGTGACATCCAAGGTCTCCAGTTGAAAATGCGGGGCCAACAAGATAGCCAGGTGACTCATGTAGACACCCCCCATTGCCATTCCAGGAGCCACGTAGCTTTGTCTCCCGGAATGGTATGGGTTTCCTGCAGGAAGCACACCGCAAACTTCTCGGTCCTCAGGGACAAGAAGTACTGGAACCTGCGCTGTGTGTCCCTGCAGCCATTGATGTTGAGGCTAGCTATGGTGGTCTTCATTGTCAAGAGTATTGCTACCCATCACCTCAAATAGTACAAGAAGGAGAGGAGTACTAAGCCTTCCTCTCCTTCAGGAGCCCAGCGAGAATCGTGTGGACCTTCTGCTTGGCATTCCGGTCCAGCCTGGGGGCCCTGAGGGCCTCACAAGTGGTCCAGAACACCAGTGGAAATGAATGCCACCGATCCAGGGCTGACTGGGCCCTGTCTAGGCGACCACTTGCCTGAAAATCCCAGAGTTCCCCGACAGGGATGAGCGGAGATTCGGCAGCAGGCACCAGAGCCCCCATCACCTCACCCAGCTCCAACGACTGGATGTCGACGGCAGTGCTCGCTGTCGGCTGCACATCCTCCTCCAGGTCGTTGCCTCCGGCTTCCGACCCATCCCCCACATTGAATGCGGGGGCTGATTTGGAGCCACCAGTCAGCTCTACCTCTTCCTCAATCCTACCCCCGGATCGAGGCCAGAGAGGTCCTCTCTGGTCTCCTCATGTAGCGCTGGGCCACAGGGAGGCATTGAATCAGAACCCCACTCCCCCACCTGGCACCAGAGTGCCTGGCGAGTCCGGAAAGAGCTCCAGACCCAGAACAGTGGCACCCGGTACCAAAAGCTGAGAGGGAGCGGGAAGGCCTTCCTCACCACTGCTGCCTGATGACCCAGAATCTGGGTCAGTCAGTGGGCTGCTGCAGTCCCTTGACAGGCCAGATGGTATCGGAGGTGCTTTTGGTGCATCAGGGTGGGGTGCCACCACAAGGGTGATACCCTCACCTACCTGCAAGGAGCCCGGTTGAGAGGAACAGCAGCGTGTCTTTGCATATGGTGACCACTTCCAGACGGCAATGGTCTTACAGGTGGAGAGGCCACCAACCCTTCATTGGGAGAATCACACTCAGCCTCCTGGGCCACGAGGCCCTCCCCTTCCGAAGGATGGTGCCTCTTCCTGGGGAGGTTAGGGGCCAGGGAGACCGCCATTTGAGGCTCCCGTTGCCTCGCACCCCCCCCCGCCCTTCCTCCGAGCGATTCACCCTCTGGGATTTTAGTTGTTCTGGTGTCATGAAAGCTACCGGCTCAAAGGTGCATGCGCCTCAACATCGCCAGACCCGGGACTCCACGCAGAACGGACGATCGGACCAGCACTGGGCGCCGGGGCACTAATGAACACAGGATTGTGCATCACCACGATGCTGGGTCTGAATGTTTCTCTACCCCTTGAGCCAGCATCTGAGGTCTTAGGTTGAGTTTGGGTCTGAGACGGAGTCTTGGCATGCCTGCTGTCTTGTCCAGTGGATGCTTGTCTCCCGCTTCACCGGCAGCTGGGATGATATGAGCCGCCGGCAATGCCTCCCCTTATAGGGGAGGAGATGGGGGTGTGGTGCCACCATGGCCACCTTGGTGACACCGGCAGCCTTGGAGGCAGGGAAGTCTTTCCTGACATGCCCCACCTCCTTGCAGGCACGGTACCGCACCCCACCCTGCCTGCCATCCAAAATATCCAGTACGCGGCTCCCTCATGCATGGTGAAACCACTGTCCATGCTCTCCTCCCGGGCCAGGCACACAAAGACCTGGTGCCGGAAGGAGTAGACATGGCAGAGGCTAACCTCCTTGAGGCTGAGCAGGATCAGTGCAATCCCTGACCTGACCTCCCCCAGTTGATGGAGGTAGTGGAGCTGGAGCTCACTGGAGATAAAGGGCGGGACATTAGAGAGCACCAGACTCTAGGCGGTGGCCTCCAAAAGTCCACCACCAGAAAAGGTCCTGCCCACAGCGAACCCCTTTTCCAGGGCCAGGTGCACCGCCCCCTTGGACCTTAAGAAAAATACGGCTTTGCCGTATATCCTCGAGGCCGCAACGATTGCCGAGGGGCTGACAACCCCAGCCATCACCTTAACGCAGGCCTCGATTGACATTTCAGGGTGGGTGTAGCTCTTTACCCCAAGTTGTCTTGTGAGATGCCTGAACGGTGACAGGGCCACCTGAGCAGCAGGAACCAAGGTGGCAGCAGCTGCCTCAGTGACCTTTGGAGGTCCTACCACAGGTGAAGATGGCATTGCTATCTTGGGAGAACTACACTCACCCCTCGGTTTCAGTATAGAGTATATAATACTAAGGAAGAAAATGGATAGCGATAATTGCTGTTTTCCCCACCCAAAAGGACAGAGAGAGGGAGGGGAGGCACAGGAGGAAGGACAGAGAAGGTGATGGGGTGGGTGGTTGCCACCAGGTTGAGGGAGATGGTGGGGGCCGGCCTCAGTATAGGGTGACTTGCAGTGCAGTTCTTCCCTGCCTTCCGCTATCCCTTCTCCCTCTGAGATGCAGGCCTAAGACCGCAGGTTTCAGGCCCCTACCCTCCAGGTAAGCAGCAGCAGGTTCTCCAGGAGGCAGAGTTGTACCCCGCAGCAGCCAAAGGAAAAAGTTCAACAGAAATCAGTCCCAGCTTCCCCACAGCCCAAAGCAGCAGCGGTTCCACGGGGCTCCAGGTTCCACACCACCCCCCAAAGACCTGGGCAGCAATTGTCCACAGTCCCCACAGACCTAGGCAGCAACAGCACCTCAGGGCTCCGGTCTCTATACCCCCCACAGTCCAAGGCAGCAGCAGTTCCACTCCCCACAGCGGAATGCTAGCAGCAAAAACTCCTAGCTCCTTCCAGCTCCAGGCAGAACCACAGCAAAGCTCCCATTCAGGCAACAACGAGCTGCAACTGAGCCCAAATCAGGAAGATGGAGCTGCAAAGCCTGGGCATGGATGTTAATCACTTGTACGTACTATTCACTATTGTCAATAAACTCCCAAGAATGTCTCCTTGTTCTGATGAGCAGTGTTTGTGTCACTGAGAATGTGAAAACTTTCTGCACAAGATAAAGGCAGGTGTCTCAATCCAGGGCCTCTTCCCTGTGCTTTGTGCAGCCTTCAGACCAAAGTGATGGTCCAGCCTCACACTCCCTGGACACATTACTGATGACTGTACCTTGCTGGTGCGTGTCATTGCTGCCAGAATGTCGTGGGCAGGTGTCACAGAGTTCTGTCATCCTCTGTGTGCTCTCAGCACCTTTAAGGTGGGGCTGGAGCCCCATCTCTTCAGCATTTGTGACCAGTGATGCTGTGCTCCTGAAGGGCTCAGGTGCTGAAGGTGGTGGACAAAGGGTCTGATGCTTTTAAAGTTTCATTGCTGTGACTCCATAATATAACCCTGATCACAGAGCGTAAGTGAGCTGCCCTCGGCCAGACAGGAGTCAGACATTCTCAGAGGCTACGTGAAGATCTATGGAGTATCCTCACTGAATGTCATATCATCCTCATGGAATTGAGCAACTATTAGGGCTTCCATGGCATCTCAATGACAAGAGCATTATCACAGAGGGTATGTGCGCTGCCATAAGCCAGACTGGAGTCAAACGTTCACAGATACGCCATGAGAACCCATGGTGTCTCCTCACTGCATGTTGTCATCATCCTCCACAAACCTAGCACGCTTGCCTCGTCTGGCCAGTGCAAGGGCCTCATCACTGTCATTGTTACTTTCGAGGACCTCCTCAACCTCATCACTGTCGACATCCTCGGATGAGGAGGCCTCCACATCCTCTCCCCGTTGCAACGCCAATTGTAAAGGACGCAGCAGACGACGACGATGCATGACACCCTCTGCGGACTGTATTGCAGGCTCCACCAGACTGGTCCAAGTGCCAGAACTTTATTTTCAGCATCCCGATGGTCTGCTCCAACAGGTTGCGAGTTGCTGCATGGGCCTTGTTGTACCTTCACTCTGCAGCAGCCTGAGGCCGCTGGACAGGTGTCATCAGGCACGTCCTCTGCAGGCAGCGCTTGTCCCCGAGGAGCCAACCCTGCAGCCTTTGTGAACCCTGGAAGACTTCAGGGATCTGTGACTGACTGAGAACGTAGGAGTTGTGCACAGTCCCTGGAAACCGTGCGCACATCTGCAGGATGCGTTTCTGATGGCCGCACATTCAATAAGTGGAATCCCTTGCAGTTGACATAGATGACTGCGTGCTGTGATGGAGAACTGAGCTCCACATGAGTGCAGTTGATGGCATCCTGCACCTGTAGGAAACCTGAGATCTGGGCAAATTCAAATGCTCTTGCATCCTGGCTGCCCTGGTCCCGGGGTAAAATGCACAAAGTTGTGTGCCCTCGTGAAGGTGGCATCCATGACCTCATGGATGCATTTGTGGGCGGAAGCTTGAGAGATCCCACAGAGAACACCTGTGAAGCCCTGAGAAGGAGCCACTGGCATAGAAATTGTGCACCGCGGGCACTTTCACAGCCACTGGCAGTGGATGCCCTCCATGTCCCCGTGGCACCAAATCCTGCCGTAGCTGGCAGATGTGAGCGGCCAGTTACCTTGATATACGTTGTCTTCGGCAACACTTGTTCTTGGTCATCTGCAGGAATGAAAGGTGGCATCTATAGACCCTGGGTCTAGAAAGGCGCCGGCCAGAGATGGCGCACTGTGGGTCTTTGGCGGTGTGTGGGAGCCCCAGCTGCCCCTTCTTCCAAAGCTGCTGCTCCTCCCTCTGCACAGCCAGGCGCCTCAGTCGCTCTTCTTTTTGCTGTCTGTAAGCCAGGAGGCAGACAGCTAGGTCACCAGGCTCCATGCACCTGATGTACTCCTCCTGCAAAACCAAAGAGACACACGTGGGTTAGCATGGGTGTACTAAGAACCTGTCTTGATTAAGTCTGAAGGCCCCTTAAAACATCATGGAGAGTGCTGGCCACCACTTGGATGGCCAGAGATTAGTGCGCTGCATGGCTGCCCGAAACCCCACCCACATCCACCCGACTAATTGGCAGCAGTTTTGTCCATTGGACTGCATGCTGTGCTCTCAGCTCAGGCATTCTTCTAACCCACACTGCAAGGCTGCACTATTAGCTTGAACCATGGGGGAGACTCGTCCAAACTGGGATGACGACATTGCAAGCAGCTGTGGGCACCTCCATCAGTGACTGCGCCATGGCCAGCTTCAGCAAAGAGATTGTACAATTTGCACAGTGCTTCAACTGTTCTGTAGTCCACTAAAATGCTCATTACTTTGCTGTCTGCGCCTGAGGGGTGAAAAGCTCTAGAGCACTTGGTGGCACTTTGATGCCTCTGCGTTGCTCGAGTGGGCAAATAAGCTAGAGGCCCAACTCTAATCATATCAATGTGGCTGTGCCTGAACTGTCTCAGCTGAAGAGGAATAGTCACTTTATACAAGGCAGAATTTTCCCATCAGCGTGAGGGGGCAGGACCCGCACGCCAACACGTAAAATGATGCACGGTGATGTCAGGCGAGCATCCCGACATCACCGTGCGCCATGGCAATATTTTGTGGGGTGGGCACATGATATCTGATGCGCACCCGCCATTAATTAATGGGCCACTTAAGGCCTTTGAGGTGCCAATTGATGGCGCATTTTTGGCACCCATGCGATTTTCAGGTCGGCGCAAGGGCACAACGGGCAGGGCACATTTGTACAAACCTTATCTATGGGCGGGATAAGAGGGCTCAGTGAGGTCGCGAGTGTGCTTTGTCAAATATTGTTTTTTCAAAGTTACTGATACTCAATTGTGATCTGCAATACTTCAAAACACATACCAGCTGCTTGAACTGGACTCAACCTTCAGGTCAGCACTCTGCAGCGAGGAATCTTTTTTGGGCCTGCAGGTTTCAGGAAGCCTTCCCTTAACCTGCGAATGGGAGCTGTACTCTCCACTGGAGGCACCTCCTCTGAGGAGGAAGGGAGGGAAGGCCAGGAGTGCACATTCAGCCTCCAGGGGAGCCACCTTTGGGAGGACAGGTGCAGGCACAAGGGGTGCAGGGCCAAGAGGTAGTCCAAGGCAGAAGGGACCACAGAATATGCCATTATCCTGCTGCCAGGGTATACAGGCGATGAAGCAGCTACCTCTAGTCTTGAGGTGCAGGGCCGAAGGAGGCTCCGTCTCTCAAGGGAGAGAGTCAACTATCTGTCAGATAATTGGGCCTGAGATCCCTACGAACTGTATGGACGGACACCCCATCCCAGTTGCTCTAAAGGTCACAGCTGCCCTCAACTTCTATGCCTCTGGCTCCTTCCAGGGGTTCTTGGGTGTTCTTTGCAATGTTTCCCAATCAGCTGTCCACACTTGTGTCAAGCAGGATACCGACGCTCTGTTCAAGCACGCATTGACCTTCATCCTCTACCGTTGAGACCAGGCAAGCCAGACACAGCGAGCCAGAGGTGCACATGTGGCCATAAAGGTGCCAGCAGGTGAGCCTGGTGCCTTCGTCAACAGGGAGGGATTCCACTCCATGAACATGCAGATAGTGTGTGATCACAGGATGCAGATTCTACAAGTCTGTGCAAGGTACCCAGGCAGCTCCCACAATGCCTATATCCTCAGACACTCCCAGGTGCCGGGGCTCTTCAGTACTCCAGCCTGGCTTGATGGATGGCTGCTGGGTGACAAGGGCTATCCCCTCAGAAGGTGGCTCATAACGCCTCTCCGCCGTCCAAGGACAGAAGCTGAGCAGCAGTACAATAGGAGCCACGGCACCACAAGGACTGTGTGGGGAGAACCATCGGTCTTCTCAAGATGCACTTCCGATGCCTGGACCACTCAGGGGGTGCATTCCAGTACCCCCAGATCGTGTGTCAGTGATAGTGGTTGCATGCTGTACTCTCCACAATCTTGCGCTGGAAAGGGGGGACGCTGTGGACAATGAAGACGTTGACGCAGTGGCTGCGGCTGCACACGATGAGTCCAGCAGTGAGTCCGAGGATAAGCACACAGGGAAATGCTGAGGGGGTAGACGCTGATCCGGGCATACTCCAGGAAGGCAGGGACACCCAGGAGGCTTTAATCCAACAAACCTTCAGCTAGCACACCACATATGGACCTCCAGGACAAGCCTGGGCTGCAGGCTCCATATTCGATACCTAAGGACAAAATCTGTCTGGATAGGAACATTAACTAAGGGCCTTGTTAATAAAGCTGACTGTCCCACAAATCACTCATAATATTATTGGTAACCATCCACCTGCAGAAGAAGAGGCACCCTCAGCCATGGTGACATGTCTGAATTTAATATTACAACCAAAGGAACTTAAGAAATCAACATGACAAAAGGTGTTAAAATCACACCAACTCAAATACCTCATTGCGGGCAAACAAAAGCACTAATGATAAACCCGTGGTGTGCCTAAGATGCCTTATGTTTACGGGTGCTACGTCTTAGTGCTGCCCCATCGCTGGGAGTGGCACCTGAGACAGCTTGCTGACTACTGTCCTGTTGGCCTCGATGACCTTGGCAGCCGTCCTCTGGCCCATAGATCCTGGGAAACTTGGTGCCCAGACTAATCTCCCACACTAGCACTGACCAGCTAAGGTCAGTACTGATGTGATGGCTTGCTGGTCTGAGCGCATCCTCAGGAAGTCCTGATCGGTCTCTTGGAGGAGCCTCTCCACGAGAGTCGGTACTCTCTTCATGGAGGACGCATGACACTCGGCCATGAGGCTCATTACATCAGCGATAGTCCACGTAGACTCCTCCACCACACATACCAAGCCAAGCATAGACTTATGTATCGCCACCAGACGCTCCCGCACACCCTGCTGCATTTCCTACATTTGCTGCGTCGCGGACAAATCCAATGGCACATCATCAGCCACCAACTGAGCATGTGCCTGGTCCCCTGCAGTCCTCCAACTGCTGGCGCCATGGGCAGTGTCTCTGCCAGCTCCTCCAGTGATTGTGAAGTGCCCACACCGCTGTGCCCCAGGACAGTAGCCGATGTTCCAATTCCCACCGAGGTGCTAGTATCTAAGCTGGTGCCTGCCTGGCAGAGATGGTGTGACGCTGGCGAGTCCGGGACTTCAGGGTCCTCAGGTGTGAGAGGGAGCCCCTGCTGCTCCACTGATGCTGAAAGGAAGAACAAAGATATTGGATCAGTTAACGTGGAGACAGTGTCAATGTGTACCCCTGTTCCCCAGATCATTATGTGTTCATCCTTCCATAAGCAATGGTCGAGCCATGTTGCAAACTTCAATCACAGAACATTCAGCATTGCCATGGCTGTTGAGAGAACAATGGTGACCTCACTGCTGGGCACATATACCTGCCCGTGGCACCCCAGCCTCAGCGACACCAGTGGACCTGGGCACATGGTGCCTCTCCAAAGCTCGGGCCTCCTGCTCGAAGCGGCTGAGAATCGCCAACTGGGCCTGCCTTCCGCTAGTCCTCACCCGCTCAGTGGCACTATGTGCATTCTTCTCCTGAAAAAGGAGAGAAGAGCATTGATTAATGCTAATTGTACCTGGATTCTCTTCGCGCATGGCCCACCCCAACCAGAGTGGGACGTATCAGGGCTCCAGTGTCTTCTCACCCCGCTGCTGCCGAACACACAGATGCCAGGCCTGTCCCCCATCGACTCCCGCCCCCTTGGCCAAATGCTGCCTACATCACATCAGGCACCACATGGTCTAACTTTCCATTGCAAGGAGGCCCAAGCACGTGGAGCACAGAGAACAGCAGGTGGTTCGTTGCCACGCCACCTTGAAGCTCCCCTCCCAGCATGTCATCACCCTGACTTTGACATATCCTGGGGTTCCAGCACTGCACCAAGGTGCAGTTCCTCCAGATTGCCCCCAAAACACTAATATGGGCCTCAGTTTACCATATGCTGCAGGTGCCGAACCCATCTATTCTACACCCTCTCGTGGTGACCTCGGCATGGGTAATACCTGGTGGCCCACTCAGCGAAGGACACATGCCATCAATGATTCAATGCTGTCACTACACTCAGACTTGGGGGTGGGGGGGTTCACCGGGGTGGTGGTGGGGATGTAAGTCTACCTGCTGGGTTAAGTGACCAATGCCAACATGGTACTCACCCTTCCCGAGCGGAACAGGTCATTGAAGTGCTTGCGACACTGGTACCACGCCACGGGAGCTCACAACCTCCATAACCTCCTCCCAGGCACGTTTAGTCATGTGGGGGGCCTCCTCCTCCCGTCATGGGATACGAGCACCTCCCACCGTGCTGCCGTCTCCGAGGAGGGCAGCAAGGCAATCATCAGAAAAACTAGGGGCAGAATGCTGCCCTACCCTACCCTCCTGGCTGGCCTGCTCAGCAGCAGCACTCTGGGGAGCCCTTCCACTGGCCATGATTCACAGCCTTTGAAACGCTGCAGCAGCTTTTCAAAACAGGCATTGCAGTTCCGCCGCTGCCCGCCCACTCCCACTGTCCTTGGGAGCTGCGATTCACGCTGGGCTGGCATTAATTGGCCCGCCCGTGTAAAATGGCGGCGCAGACACAATCGCAGGCGGCAATTGGGTCCGCGCCCGCCCACACCTGCTCCTACATTGCCCACCCAAGAGGCAGAAAATTCTGCCCCTAATGTGTGGCTGCTTCTCTCACCCACCTATACATCTCACCCTGCACGTGCGCTACCTTCAACCACAGGACACCCCTATCACCCTTCCCACCAACGAGCCTCAGCCTTGAAGTCCAACAGGTGACCTGGGCAAGTGCTCCGCAACGTTACTGTGTACTGTGTACTCACCTCCGAGTTACCCTCAAAGTGCAGCTTGCCTTTTATATGCTGCAGTGAAACACGTTAGCGTGCAATCACGCCATTGTGGGTGGCAGGGGGGTGCGGGAAACAATTCTGGCGGGCTGGGCTTATAATGATATGCAGGTATATTACAATGAGGTTCCTGACAACCGATGGCGGGAAACGCGGCCCCCCATTGGCAGGTGGAGTAGTTGATCGCAAACTGCCTTCATGACATCGTGAAACTGATTTTTGGCCTTCTTGCCATATTGTCTGCTCACATCACCGAACACGCCCGACGCCAGCGGGCACGGAAAATTCCAGCCCTTGTTTCAAGTCACACTCCGTGACGAGCGGCTATGTTTGTGCTTGCTTCCTACGTGTAGAATAAGTTGTTATATTTTGGATAGTGTTTTTGAAAACTCATCACTGCAATGATGACTTTTCATCTTTTAGGTGTTACAAATATGAAGTTTGTAAGATTGTTATGATTTGTGACTGGCTCTTTGGCTTAGGATAAAATGGAAGAATGACAGGGGTCATCTGACCTGTTCTGAATTATGCCCAACAAGCTTGGAGGCTTGTTTGTTAAAGGTGAAAAGAGGGCCCAGGTTTTATTACTGGGAAGAAATGTGAGGTATTCACATCTGTAAACAAAGACCAGAGCAGCTATGCTGATGATGAATAGAATTTTAGCCTCCAAATCTCAAAGGGAAGTGCTTTGAATTCAGGCTTTCTAAATGGTTATTCTTCAAACTGTCTACTTAATTCCACGATAGAATAGAGTTGGGATCCAGGGGATAGCTAATTAGCATTTCTACCTGAATACAAGGCCCATGTGATTCATGTTGTCATGGAGATGGGCTTTGGGAGGGGAGGAGTCCAAAGCAAGCCATTTTAGTATTGGCCTTATAGGGTTTTCTAATATATCATTAAACCTGACAGAGAAAGGTCAGTCTGCAAGAATCTGAGAGAGAGGGGGCGAGACAGCATTGCCCGCCACACAGAATTCAGGTAAGAGCTCATGCTCAGATTGAAGAGAACAAATTTGTGAGGATTTAAACAAGATTCGCTTAGCTTTGGCTAGAGGGAGGAATGTCCAGGGTAATCCTCACCATGAAAGTCAGTTCAGGGATTAGAAGCTTTCTGCTGAAAAAGCAAGCAAGCTATTGGGAGCTAAGAATAGCTTTGGGCTGGTTCCTGGAGAATGAACTGTCCACTTAAGGGACAGAGTAAAGTATAACCATGGGGCTAGATTTGCGATTGTTTTAAAGATTAAATGGAAAATCATTTCTGTAGTTTGGAGTATAAGTTGCCTACTGAAATAGTGTTTAGTCATTGTTACTTTTAGTTTGTTACAGTAAACTTGAAATCTTGTCATGTGATCTTTCCAGTCATTCACTGAAAGCTTTTTTTTAAATTGAGTTATCAATTCCTATGTAACTATAGGTCTCTATGTAGGATCCTAACACATCCTAGGGTTCTAAAAAAAAGTTAACTACAGAGATAGCAGATGCACTATGATTTTCTAAAATTCCCTAGATTCTGCAATGGTAGCAGCCAACTGGAATTCAGCAAATGGAACACCACTACTCAAGAAAGGAGGGAAAGAGAATACAAGGAACTACAGGTCAGTTAGCCTGACAGTTATCAGGAAAGTGCTAGAATCTATTAGAAAAGCATAGTATGATTAGAACAAGTCAACAAGGTTTTACAAAAGAGAAATCGTGTTTGACAAATTTAGAGTGTGCTGAGGATGTAAGTAGTACAGTAGATAAAGGGGAACCAGTAGATGTAGTATACTTGGATTTCCAAAAGGCATTTGATAAGGTGCCACATAAAAAGGTTAATACACAAGGTAAGGGCTCATGGAGTTGGGAGCAATATATTAACAAGGATAGAGTTTTAGTTAACAGATAGGAAGCAGAGAGTAGGGATAAATGCCACATTTCCAAATTGTCAGGCCATGACAACTGGAGTGCCACTAGGATTAGTGCTGGGGCCTCAGTTATTTACAAACTATATTAATGAAATGACTTAGGCAAAGAGACACAGACTAACATATCTAAGTTCGCTGGTGATACAAAGCTAGGTGGAAATGCAAGTTGAAGAGGACTCAGGCTGCAAAGTGATATAGCCAGGTTAAGTGAGTGGGTAACAAGATGGCAGATGAAGTATAATGTTGAGAAGTGTAAGGTTATTCACTTTAGTCATAAGAATAGAAAGCAGAATACTTTTTAAAAGGCATGAAACTTGTAAACCTCAGACTTGGGTGTACTCATACAAGGAACACAAAGCTAGCATGTAGGTACAGCAAAAGAAATAAGAAAGAAATTGGCATGTTGGCCTTTATTGCAAGGTGATTGGAGTACAAGAATAAAGAAGCATGTGTGGGTGCTGAGTGGTACCATGAATGGGATGAGGACCAATCCGCAGGGCAGGTGAAGGTGTGCACAAGAGAGTGAATGGTGATGCGCCTTGAACTGGCAGTGAGTGACATCCCTCTGGATGTATGTGTTAAGAGTGCTGAGAAGTACTGGCGGAACAGAGGAGATCATTCATCCTCTTTCAGCACTGGGTGGCTGTCCTCTTTTGAAGGGCATTGGCACTGACCACCGCTGCCACCGGCTCCCATGCTGGATTGGCAACCTTGCTTGCTGATCTTCGCCCAGAGCGGGGTGAGAAGATTTCACGGTGGGCCTCCTCTGCATTCAGTAGGCACTCAAGGGAGGCGTCACTAAATTTGGGGGTAGCATGTTTCCTCCCTTTGAAGCCATCAGTTCTCAGCAGCTCCTATCCCTTGGAGTGCTAGCTCTGTGCAAGGACGGCCCTTAAATATGGTGCCCGGTTTACTGAAGGTCTGAAGTGACAGCAGGGCAGGCGATTGCCCCACCAGTGACCTGGCGTGTCTCCCAGGAATGCATAATTTATGAGGCAGGAGCTGCCAGGAAGGGAACGATATGGTGCAAAACACAGCCATTGCAGCTAGTGGGTAAAAATCCTTTTTCCTGCCTGCTACCAGAGTTAGTGCAAATCTGGGGCGATTCCACCTGAAGCCTCATCTTCAAACTGAGGATACTGTCCATCATGTGTGACACTACCAGCGTGCTAAACGGGATAGATTCAGGAAAGATCCAGTAATTCAAAACTGGGCATCCATGAGGCACTATGGGCCATCAGCTGCAGCAGAATTGTATTCAATCATAATCTGTAACCTCATGGCCCGGCATATCCCACTCTACCATTACCATTAAGTCGAGGGATCAACCCTGGCCCAATAAGGAATGCAGGAGAGCATGCCAGGAGCAGCATCTGGCACACCTAAAGTTGAAGTGCTAACATGGTAAAGCTACAACACTGAACTATACATATGCTAAACAGTTGAAGCTGTTATGTTATATGTTATAGACAGAGTTAAGTGATCCAACCCGACAACCAACAGACCCAGATCTAAGCTCTGCAGACCTGCCACATTCAGTCGTGAGTGGCTATGGACAATTAAGCAACTCACTGGAGGAGGCTCCACAAATATCCCTGTCCTCAATGATGGGTGAGCCCAGCACATCAGTGCAAAAGACAAGGCTGAAGCATTTGCAATCATCTTCAGCCAGAAGTGCTGATCGGATGATCCACCTCCACTTCCTCCTGAGGTCCCCAACATCGCAGAAGCCAGTGTTCAGCCAATTCAATTCCCTTCACGTGATAAAGAAAAGGCTGGAGGCACTGGATACACCAAAGGCAATGTGCCCTGACATAATCCCAGCTGTAGTACTGAAGACTTGCACTCCAGAGCTAAAAGCATCCCTAGCCAAGCTGTTCCAATACAGCTACAGCACTGGCATCTACTGAACAATGTGAAAAATTGCCCAGCTATGTCCTGTCCAATCTGACCAAATATCACCTCATCAGTCTACTCTTGATCATCAACAAAGTGATGGAAGGTATCATCAACAGCTCTGTCAAGTGGAACTAACACAGCAATAACCTGCTCACCGATGCTCAGTTTGGGTCCTGCCAGGATCACTTGGCTACCAGACCACATTACAGCCTTGGTTCAAGCATGGATAAGATAGCTGAAATCCAGAGGTGTGAGTGACTGCCTTTGACATGACCAAGTGGGGCATCAAGGAGCCCTAGCAAAATTGAAGTCAATGGAAATCAGGGGGAGAACTCTCCACTAGTTGGAATCATACCTAGCACAAAGGAAGATGGTTGTGGGTATTGGACACCAACCATCTCAGCCCCAGGATGTCATTACAGATGTTCCTCAGGATAGTGTTCTTGGCCCAATCCAAGTTAAAAATATGATGGAATGTCTCCAAATGGCTAGATGAGTACAGCTCCAAAAATATTCAAGAAGCTCAACAGCACCAGGGCAAAGTAACTCTTGATTGGCAGCCCAATACCCATCTTAAATATACACTTTGCAGGGTTGACAGGGCTGAGATTGCTGTTGTCGTTTGCAGTGCATGGGTCAATGCTGGGTGGTCAGTACAGTTTCATTCATTTGTGACTTTATAGCGGTTTGTTACAACTGAGTGTTGTAACAAAGGTAGGTCATGCCTAACAAACACATTTGATTTTTTTAAAGGATGTAACTAAAATTATAGACAGGGGAATGTCTATGGATGTACTTTAGATGAACTTGCAGTGGGCATTTGATAAGGTTCCACATAAGGCTTTTAGCTAAAAAGTAAAGATCATGGAATTGAAGGAAAAACTATTGACCTGAATAGGAGTTGGTTAAGCGGTGGAAGGTAATGGGTACATACTCGAATTAGAAGAAAGTGACTAGTGGTGTCACTCGGACATCTGTGCTGGAGCCTCAACAGTTCATTATATTTATTAATGACTTTGATCACACAATAAAGAACCATATATCTAAGTGTGGTGATGACACAAAGCTTGGTGGTATAGTAAGTAATGTAGACAGGAGCATAAAATTACAAAGAAGCATTTATAGATCAAGTGAATGAGTGAAACTGCAGAAGATGGATTTCAATGAAGGTATGTGCAAGTTCATCCATTTTGGACATTTATATAGTGTTACGACCACATGAGGAGGGCTGAAATGATTCGTCTATTCTCTCACTCCAGGTTTGACCATAACAGGGATTTTAAGAAGTTAGAGGGAATGTGCTTTGCCAATTCTGTAAGAGTACCACTATCCACTTTGAGGTTGTAAAGAAGGGGTGCCTTCACTCTGGGGCCATTAATTAATCCTGTCACATTACATAATACCAAGTCTAACATAACCTGCTCTCTGGTTGGTTCCAGATCATGCTGCTCTAAGAAACGATCTCAAAAGATTATGAACTCCTCATCCAGGCTATAATTGCCAATCTGATTTTTCCAGTTTATATGTAGATTAAAGTCACCCATGATTATTGCTGTCCCTTTATCACAAGCACCCAATATTTCTTCTTGTATACTTTGTCCTAGATTGTGGTGAATGTTAGGGGGGCCTGTAGACCATTCCCACTCGTAATTGCTTCCCCCCACTATTCCTCAAATCCACCAAAATCAATTCTACATCCTGATCTCCTGAACCAAGGTCATCTCTAACTATTGCACAAATGCCATCCTTGATTAACAGTGCTACCCCTCCACCCTTACATAGCTTCCTATTCTTCTTGAAGGCCATATATCCCTCAATGTCAGGATGCAATCTTAGTCATCTTGCAGCCAGGTCTCTGTAATAGCTATTAGATCATATTTATTTACTTCAATGTGCACTATCAATTCATTTACTTTGTTATGAATGCTGCACACATTCAGATACAGAGCCTTTACTGCAGTCTTTTTGTTATCTTTGTGACATCTAGTCTTGATTCTTTGTGCATTCTTAGTCTTTTTCTCTGTCCCTTCCTGCCATTCTCTGTCCCTCATTACCCATATCACTATTTTCCCCTCTTACCTTTGATTTGCCACCTCTTTCCACATTTGATCCCTTGCCCCCATTATTTAGTTTAAAACCCCCTCTATTTCCCCAGTTATGCAGTTTGCAATAACACTGGTTCCAGCCAGGTTCCTCTCCAGCCTTGAGAAGATGTCCCAAACCGTGGCACTGGGCAGGCAACAAATCTGCCTGGACTCTCACTCTTTGCTACAGAGAAAAGCATCAATCCCCCTCACTATACTGTCCCCTACTACCACTACATTCCTTTCTGCTTCCCCCCACTTAAATGGCTTCTTGTAGCACAGTACTATGGTCAGGTTGCTCATCTACCCTTCAGCCCCTGCTCTCATCTGAACAAGCTGGGGGAACCTCAAACCTATTGGACAATTGCAGAGGCTCACACTCCTGCAAAAAGGTCACAGCAATGATTATTATAATCTAAACCATCCAGTGTTTATTGGTAATATAAGATGTTATGAATAGATTAAACATTCAGGATAGAATTTGAAAATAGGTTTGAGGTTCCCCCAGCTTGTTCAGATGAGAGTACGGGGGGAAAGTGGGGACTGTACTGTTAGGATGGTCTACACCTGAACCTGGCTGGAACCAGTGTTATTGCAAACTGCATAACTGGGGAAATAGAGGGGGTTTTAAACTAAATAATGGGGGCAAGGGATCAAATGTGGAAAGAGGTGGCAAATCAAAGGTAAGAGGGGAAAATAGTGATATGGGTAATGAGGGACAGAGAATGGCAGGAAGGGACAGAGAAAAAGACTAAGAATGCACAAAGAATCAAGACTAGATGTCACAAAGATAACAAAAAGACTGCAGTAAAGGCTCTGTATCTGAATGTGTGCAGCATTCATAACAAAGTAAATGAATTGATAGTGCACATTGAAGTAAATAAATATGATCTAATAGCTATTACAGAGACCTGGCTGCAAGATGACTAAGATTGCATCCTGACATTGAGGGATATATGGCCTTCAAGAAGAATAGGAAGCTATGTAAGGGTGGAGGGGTAGCACTGTTAATCAAGGATGGCATTTGTGCAATAGTTAGAGATGACCTTGGTTCAGGAGATCAGGATGTAGAATTGATTTTGGTGGATTTGAGGAATAGTGGGGGGAAGCAATTACGAGTGGGAATGGTCTACAGGCCCCCCTAACATTCACCACAATCTAGGACAAAGTATACAAGAAGAAATATTGGGTGCTTGTGATAAAGGGACAGCAATAATCATGGGTGACTTTAATCTACATATAAACTGGAAAAATCAGATTGGCAATAATAGCCTGGATGAGGAGTTCATAATCTTTTGAGATCGTTTCTTAGAGCAGCATGATCTGGAACCAACCAGAGAGCAGGTTATGTTAGACTTGGTATTATGTAATGTGACAGGATTAATTAATGGCCCCAGAGTGAAGGCACCCCTTCTTTACAACCTCAAAGTGGATAGTGGTACTCTTACAGAATTGGCAAAGCACATTCCCTCTAACTTCTTAAAATCCCTGTTATGGTCAAACCTGGAGTGAGAGAATAGACGAATCATTTCAGCCCTCCTCATGTGGTCGTAACACTATATAAATGTCCAAAATGGATGAACTTGCACATACCTTCATTGAAATCCATCTTCTGCAGTTTCACTCATTCACTTGATCTATAAATGCTTCTTTGTAATTTTATGCTCCTGTCTACATTACTTACTATACCACCAAGCTTTGTGTCATCACCACACTTAGATATATGGTTCTTTATTGTGTGATCAAAGTCATTAATAAATATAATGAACTGTTGAGGCTCCAGCACAGATGTCCGAGTGACACCACTAGTCACTTTCTTCTAATTCGAGTATGTACCCATTACCTTCCACCGCTTAACCAACTCCTATTCAGGTCAATAGTTTTTCCTTCAATTCCATGATCTTTACTTTTTAGCTAAAAGCCTTATGTGGAACCTTATCAAATGCCCACTGCAAGTTCATCTAAAGTACATCCATAGACATTCCCCTGTCTATAATTTTAGTTACATCCTTTAAAAAAATCAAATGTGTTTGTTAGGCATGACCTACCTTTGTTACAACACTCAGTTGTAACAAACCGCTATAAAGTCACAAATGAATGAAACTGTACTGACCACCCAGCATTGACCCATGCACTGCAAACGACAACAGCAATCTCAGCCCTGTCAACCCTGCAAAGTGTATATTTAAGATGGGTATTGGGCTGCCAATCAAGAGTTACTTTGCCCTGGTGCTGTTGAGCTTCTTGAATATTTTTGGAGCTGTACTCATCTAGCCATTTGGAGACATTCCATCATATTTTTAACTTGGATTGGGCCAAGAACACTATCCTGAGGAACATCTGTAATGACATCCTGGGGCTGAGATGGTTGGTGTCCAATACCCACAACCATCTTCCTTTGTGCTAGGTATGATTCCAACTAGTGGAGAGTTCTCCCCCTGATTTCCATTGACTTCAATTTTGCTAGGGCTCCTTGATGCCCCACTTGGTCATGTCAAAGGCAGTCACTCACACCTCTGGATTTCAGCTATCTTATCCATGCTTGAACCAAGGCTGTAATGTGGTCTGGTAGCCAAGTGATCCTGGCAGGACCCAAACTGAGCATCGGTGAGCAGGTTATTGCTGTGTTAGTTCCACTTGACAGAGCTGTTGATGATACCTTCCATCACTTTGTTGATGATCAAGAGTAGACTGATGAGGTGATATTTGGTCAGATTGGACTGGACATAGCTGGGCAATTTTTCACATTGTTCAGTAGATGCCAGTGCTGTAGCTGTATTGGAACAGCTTGGCTAGGGATGCTTTTAGCTCTGGAGTGCAAGTCTTCAGTACTACAGCTGGGATTATGTCAGGGCACATTGCCTTTGGTGTATCCAGTGCCTCCAGCCTTTTCTTTATCACGTGAAGGGAATTGAATTGGCTGAACACTGGCTTCTGCGATGTTGGGGACCTCAGGAGGAAGTGGAGGTGGATCATCCGATCAGCACTTCTGGCTGAAGATGTTTGCAAATGCTTCAGCCTTGTCTTTTGCACTGATGTGCTGGGCTCACCCATCATTGAGGACAGGGATATTTGTGGAGCCTCCTCCAGTGAGTTGCTTAATTGTCCATAGCCACTCACGACTGAATGTGGCAGGTCTGCAGAGCTTAGATCTGGGTCTGTTGGTTGTCGGGTTGGATCACTTAACTCTGTCTATAACATATAACATAACAGCTTCAACTGTTTAGCATATGTATAGTTCAGTGTTGTAGCTTTACCATGTTAGCACTTCAACTTTAGGTGTGCCAGATGCTGCTCCTGGCATGCTCTCCTGCATTCCTTATTGGGCCAGGGTTGATCCCTCGACTTAATGGTAATGGTAGAGTGGGATATGCCGGGCCATGAGGTTACAGATTATGATTGAATACAATTCTGCTGCAGCTGATGGCCCATAGTGCCTCATGGATGCCCAGTTTTGAATTACTGGATCTTTCCTGAATCTATCCCGTTTAGCACGCTGGTAGTGTCACACATGATGGACAGTATCCTCAGTTTGAAGATGAGGCTTCAGGTGGAATCGCCCCAGATTTGCACTAACTCTGGTAGCAGGCAGGAAAAAGGATTTTTACCCACTAGCTGCAATGGCTGTGTTTTGCACCATATCGTTCCCTTCCTGGCAGCTCCTGCCTCATAAATTATGCATTCCTGGGAGACACGCCAGGTCACTGGTGGGGCAATCGCCTGCCCTGCTGTCACTTCAGACCTTCAGTAAACCGGGCACCATATTTAAGGGCCGTCCTTGCACAGAGCTAGCACTCCAAGGGATAGGAGCTGCTGAGAACTGATGGCTTCAAAGGGAGGAAACATGCTACCCCCAAATTTAGTGACGCCTCCCTTGAGTGCCTACTGAATGCAGAGGAGGCCCACCGTGAAATCTTCTCACCCCGCTCTGGGCGAAGATCAGCAAGCAAGGTTGCCAATCCAGCATGGGAGCCGGTGGCAGCGGTGGTCAGTGCCAATGCCCTTCAAAAGAGGACAGCCACCCAGTGCTGAAAGAGGATGAATGATCTCCTCTGTTCCGCCAGTACTTCTCAGCACTCTTAACACATACATCCAGAGGGATGTCACTCACTGCCAGTTCAAGGCGCATCACCATTCACTCTCTTGTGCACACCTTCACCTGCCCTGCGGATTGGTCCTCATCCCATTCATGGTACCACTCAGCACCCACACATGCTTCTTTATTCTTGTACTCCAATCACCTTGCAATAAAGGCCAACATGCCAATTTCTTTCTTATTTCTTTTGCTGTACCTACATGCTAGCTTTGTGTTCCTTGTATGAGTACACCCAAGTCTGAGGTTTACAAGTTTCATGCCTTTTAAAAAGTATTCTGCTTTCTATTCTTATGACTAAAGTGAATAACCTTACACTTCTCAACATTATACTTCATCTGCCATCTTGTTACCCACTCACTTAACCTGGCTATATCACTTTGCAGCCTGAGTCCTCTTCAACTTGCATTTCCACCTAGCTTTGTATCACCAGCGAACTTAGATATGTTAGTCTGTGTCTCTTTGCCTAAGTCATTTCATTAATATAGTTTGTAAATAACTGAGGCCCCAGCACTAATCCTAGTGGCACTCCAGTTGTCATGGCCTGACAATTTGGAAATGTGGCATTTATCCCTACTCTCTGCTTCCTATCTGTTAACTAAAACTCTATCCTTGTTAATATATTGCTCCCAACTCCATGAGCCCTTACCTTGTGTATTAACCTTTTTATGTGGCACCTTATCAAATGCCTTTTGGAAATCCAAGTATACTACATCTACTGGTTCCCCTTTATCTACTGTACTACTTACATCCTCAGCACACTCTAAATTTGTCAAACACGATTTCTCTTTTGTAAAACCTTGTTGACTTGTTCTAATCATACTATGCTTTTCTAATAGATTCTAGCACTTTCCTGATAACTGTCAGGCTAACTGACCTGTAGTTCCTTGTATTCTCTTTCCCTCCTTTCTTGAGTAGTGGTGTTCCATTTGCTGAATTCCAGTTGGCTGCTACCATTGCAGAATCTAGGGAATTTTAGAAAATCATAGTGCATCTGCTATCTCTGTAGTTAACTTTTTTTTAGAACCCTAGGATGTGTTAGGATCCTACATAGAGACCTATAGTTACATAGGAATTGATAACTCAATTTAAAAAAAAGCTTTCAGTGAATGACTGGAAAGATCACATGACAAGATTTCAAGTTTACTGTAACAAACTAAAAGTAACAATGACTAAACACTATTTCAGTAGGCAACTTATACTCCAAACTACAGAAATGATTTTCCATTTAATCTTTAAAACAATCGCAAATCTAGCCCCATGGTTATACTTTACTCTGTCCCTTAAGTGGACAGTTCATTCTCCAGGAACCAGCCCAAAGCTATTCTTAGCTCCCAATAGCTTGCTTGCTTTTTCAGCAGAAAGCTTCTAATCCCTGAACTGACTTTCATGGTGAGGATTACCCTGGACATTCCTCCCTCTAGCCAAAGCTAAGCGAATCTTGTTTAAATCCTCACAAATTTGTTCTCTTCAATCTGAGCATGAGCTCTTACCTGAATTCTGTGTGGCGGGCAATGCTGTCTCGCCCCCTCTCTCTCAGATTCTTGCAGACTGACCTTTCTCTGTCAGGTTTAATGATATATTAGAAAACCCTATAAGGCCAATACTAAAATGGCTTGCTTTGGACTCCTCCCCTCCCAAAGCCCATCTCCATGACAACATGAATCACATGGGCCTTGTATTCAGGTAGAAATGCTAATTAGCTATCCCCTGGATCCCAACTCTATTCTATCGTGGAATTAAGTAGACAGTTTGAAGAATAACCATTTAGAAAGCCTGAATTCAAAGCACTTCCCTTTGAGATTTGGAGGCTAAAATTCTATTCATCATCAGCATAGCTGCTCTGGTCTTTGTTTACAGATGTGAATACCTCACATTTCTTCCCAGTAATAAAACCTGGGCCCTCTTTTCACCTTTAACAAACAAGCCTCCAAGCTTGTTGGGCATAATTCAGAACAGGTCAGATGACCCCTGTCATTCTTCCATTTTATCCTAAGCCAAAGAGCCAGTCACAAATCATAACAATCTTACAAACTTCATATTTGTAACACCTAAAAGATGAAAAGTCATCATTGCAGTGATGAGTTTTCAAAAACACTATCCAAAATATAACAACTTATTCTACACGTAGGAAGCAAGCACAAACATAGCCGCTCGTCACGGAGTGTGACTTGAAACAAGGGCTGGAATTTTCCGTGCCCGCTGGCGTCGGGCGTGTTCGGTGATGTGAGCAGACAATATGGCAAGAAGGCCAAAAATCAGTTTCACGATGTCATGAAGGCAGTTTGCGATCAACTACTCCACCTGCCAATGGGGGGCCGCGTTTCCCGCCATCGGTTGTCAGGAACCTCATTGTAATATACCTGCATATCATTATAAGCCCAGCCCGCCAGAATTGTTTCCCGCACCCCCCTGCCACCCACAATGGCGTGATTGCACGCTAACGTGTTTCACTGCAGCATATAAAAGGCAAGCTGCACTTTGAGGGTAACTCGGAGGTGAGTACACAGTACACAGTAACGTTGCGGAGCACTTGCCCAGGTCACCTGTTGGACTTCAAGGCTGAGGCTCGTTGGTGGGAAGGGTGATAGGGGTGTCCTGTGGTTGAAGGTAGCGCACGTGCAGGGTGAGATGTATAGGTGGGTGAGAGAAGCAGCCACACATTAGGGGCAGAATTTTCTGCCTCTTGGGTGGGCAATGTAGGAGCAGGTGTGGGCGGGCGCGGACCCAATTGCCGCCTGCGATTGTGTCTGCGCCGCCATTTTACACGGGCGGGCCAATTAATGCCAGCCCAGCGTGAATCGCAGCTCCCAAGGACAGTGGGAGTGGGCGGGCAGCGGCGGAACTGCAATGCCTGTTTTGAAAAACTGCTGCAGCGTTTCAAATGCTGTGAATCATGGCCAATGGAAGGGCTCCCCAGAGTGCTGCTGCTGAGCAGGCCAGCCAGGAGGGTAGGGTAGGGCAGCATTCTGCCCCTAGTTTTTCTGATGATTGCCTTGCTGCCCTCCTCGGAGACGGCAGCACGGTGGGAGGTGCTCGTATCCCATGACGGGAGGAGGAGGCCCCCCACATGACTAAACGTGCCTGGGAGGAGGTGATGGAGATTGTGAGCTCCCGCAGTGTGGTACGACGCATCTGGATCCAGTGCCGCAAGCACTTCAATGACCTGTTGTGCTCGGGAAGGGTAAGTACCATGTTGGCATTGGTCACTTAACCCAGCAGGTAGGCTTCCCTCCCCACCACCACCCCGGTGAACCCGCACCCCCAAATCTGAGTGTAGTGACAGCATTGAATCATTGATGGCATGTGTCCTTCGCTGGGTGGGCCACCAGGTATTACCCATGCCGAGGTCACCACGAGAGGGTGGAGAAGAGATGGGTTTGGCACCTGCAGCATATGGTAAACTGAGGCCCATATTAGTGTTTTGGGGGCAATCTGGAGGAACTGCACCTTGGTGCAGTGCTGGAACCCCAGGATATGTCAAAGTCAGGGTGATGACATGCTGGGAGGGGAGCTTCAAGGTGGCGTGGCAACGAACAACCTGCTGTTCTCTGTGCTCCACGTGCTTGGGCCTCCTTGCAATGGAAAGTTAGACCATGTGGTGCCTGATGTGATGTAGGCAGCATTTGGCCAAGGGGGCGGGAGTCGATGGGGGACAGGCCTGGCATCTGTGTGTTCGGCAGCAGCGGGGTGAGAAGACACTGGAGCCCTGATACGTCCCACTCTGGTTGGGGTGGGCCATGCGCGAAGAGAATCCAGGTACAATTAGCATTAATCAATGCTCTTCTCTCCTTTTTCAGGAGAAGAATGCACATAGTGCCACTGAGCGGGTGAGGACTAGCGGAAGGCAGGCCCAGTTGGCGATTCTCAGCCGCTTCGAGCAGGAGGCCCGAGCTTTGGAGAGGCACCATGTGCCCAGGTCCACTGGTGTCGCTGAGGCTGGGGTGCCACGGGCAGGTATATGTGCCCAGCAGTGAGGTCACCATTGTTCTCTCAACAGCCATGGCAATGCTGAATGTTCAGTGATTGAAGTTTGCAACATGGCTCGACCATTGCTTATGGAAGGATGAACACATAATGATCCGGGGAACAGGGGTACACATTGACACTGTCTCCACGTTAACTGATCCAATATCTTTGTTCTTCCTTTCAGCATCAGTGGAGCAGCAGGGGCTCCCTCTCACACCTGAGGACCCTGAAGTCCCGGACTCGCCAGCGTCACACCATCTCTGCCAGGCAGGCACCAGCTCAGATACTAGCACCTCGGTGGGAATTAGAACATCGGCTACTGTCCCGGGGCACAGCGGTGTGGGCACTTCACAATCACTGGAGGAGCTGGCAGAGACACTGCCCATGGCGCCAGCAGTTGGAGGACTGCAGGGGACCAGGCACATGCTCAGTTGGTGGCTGATGATGTGCCTTTGGATTTGTCCGCGACGCAGCAAATGTAGGAAATGCAGCAGGGTGCGAGGGACCATTTTGCATGTGATAATTTTACTGGATTCAACCGAGAAGGATGTTGCTTGATTAGAACAGAATTCCCCACATCTACATCATGTACAGCTACCTTTTTTTCCCCAATTTATCCCCACAGATAGTTTTATGTGACTGTAATAGTTCTCTCAAGTCACTTCGATTCTTATCTGGAAGCAATTCAGTATTTCATTCAAATTCTTAAGCTCTTCCTCATTGTCTAATTAAATTTGAGGAAAATCAATTTCAGAATCTTCTGTCCCTACTTCCTTTTCCTGATTCATTACTACTAATATTTCTTTTTTGTTATCCTCCCTATCAAAGTACTTTTTGAACATAGTTATATAACATACCCTCTGGGTTTTTCTGCTATTTGGAGTTCTTACCATATAATTCAATTCACCTAATTTCTTTTCAATTTGGTAAGGCCCACTAAACCTAGCTTTTAATGGTTCATCTGATACTGGCAACAAAACTAACACTTTTTCCCCAGCTACAAAGCTACGAGTCTTTGCCTTCCTATCTGCTTCTGTCTTCATCACCTGCTGTGATATTTTCAAATGCTCTTCAGCTAATTCACATGCTCTGTTCAATCTTTCCCTGAACTTTGATACCTAATTCAAAAATGTGGTTTTTGAACTCTTACTCACTAACTTCTCCTGAATTAGTTTAAGTGGTCCTCTCACTTCATGACCATATACTAATTCAAAAGGACTAAACTTTGTAGAGTCATTGGGTGCATCTCTAATAGCGAATAATATGAACGGAATTTCTCTATCCCAGTTGTGTGGGTAATCCTGACTATATGCCCTCAGCATAGGCCTGAATTTTTTGGTCATTGGGCAAAAGTGATCAGCGACCTGGGAGCAGCTCAGAAACGGATCCCCGGCCACGATTTCATGCTGGCTGACCAATTAACAGCCAGCCAGCATGAAACACATGTTGAAAAGCTCAGCGCTCCCGGGTGCAGGGGGAAGAGGGCAGGCGACGATGTCACCATGGGCATCGTGAGCATTGAGAGGGAGCTCCCTGAAGGCAGACAGCTGCATCAGGGAGCTGCAGACATGCAAATAATGAAATAAAGCTGCAAATAAATGTCCATGCATCACAATCAATGGCCTGAACGCATACTTCATAAAAATGCTGTCCCCAGGTCTTTATTTTAATTTTATTTCATAACAGAAATTTCATCCCACCCTTGGATGAGGTTTGATGAAAAATGTAAAGACCACCTGGCCGATTCGCCTGTCCACCAACTATAAGGTTGGACGGGCCACAAAAAATCGCAGACAATTGCACCATTAAGGGCTCAATTGCCCCCTTAATTGTCGGTGGGTGTGCTTCTGACTTTTGCGTGCACCCGCCAAGCGAAATATCACATGAGAGTGCGATGATGTCGGGATGCTCACCTGGCATCATCTCGCACGATCTTATGCCCGATCGGGTCCAGCATGTGCCCGCCGGTGGGACATAAAATTCTGCCGATTGTCTTTAAAGTTTGATGTCATCTTTCTAATGCCCCCATGACTCAGGATGGTAAGCTGACGATTTAAACTGCTTTATCCCTAAGCTGTTCATGACTTCCCTAAAGAACTGTGACATGAAATTTGAATCCTGACCTGACTATATTTCTTTTGACAAACCATATCTGGTAAGGAATTCTTTTACAATCCTTTTTGCTGTGATATTTCCCAATGGTATTGTTTCCGGGAATCTAGTGGATACGGCCATGATTGTCAGTAAGTACTGATTTCCACTTTTTGTCTTAGGGAGGGGTCTTACACAATCAATTAGGACCCTAATAAAAGGTTCCTCAAATATTGGAATAGGAATTAATGGTGCAGGTTTTATTACAGCTTGAGGCTTTCCTATCACCTGACATGTTCGACAAAACCTGACTACATCGTTATGCAGCCCAGGCCAATAAAACTGTTCCTGTATTTTAGCCTGGAGTTTCTTTATTCCTAAATGTACCCCTACAGGAATTTCATGAGCTACTCTCAGAATTTCCCTCCTGAATCCAGACGGTATTACTACCTGATGTATTTCTGCCCACTTCTCGTCCGCCAGAACATGAGATGGCCTTCACTTCCCCAATAATATATTATTCTTAAGATAATAACATTCTGGAATATGCTTTGCCTCTGTTTCTGAGTAGGCTCTTTGGTATAACTGCATTATATTCAGATCTTTTTGCTGTAACTCTATCAATTTCCTTGAGCTAAATACTTCAGCTTCATTCTCTCTTCCTGAACAATCTTATCAAAGACAGGATCAGCTAATTGCACTTCAGTCTCTTTGCCCTGTCTTCTAGACTCCTCCTCCTGCTGTCTCAATTTATGCGTCTGCTGTTGTGTTACCACACAGCCTGGAAACAAATCAAGATGTTCTTCCTGCAATACTTCTGTGGATTATTTTCCACAGGCTGTTCAGCTATAGTAAGTATCACCAACATCTGTGACCCAGCTATATAATTTCCTAAGATAAATTGAACCCTTGAAACAGGCAATTTCTCCATTACTCCTGCAATCACTTTACCTGTTTTCAAGTTACTTTTCAAATTCACCTTACACAATGGAATATTTTTGTTTCTCCATGAATTCCCTTTATTAATACCTTTTCCTGCAAAATTCCCACTGAACAACAAATATCACTATCCCATAACATTACAGATTGACTCGCCCCTGTGTCCCTTAAAGTTTATATATCTTTGCCAACTCCACCTTGTACACATGAAAAGACTCTTCCCTCACAGATGAAATCTTTAAACAGGCCTGCAACCTGCTTTTCAACATTCCTTTGAATAGGCTGTGAACCCATTTTCACACCTTCGGCTAACACCTGTGCTTGCTTTTCTGCTCGAACAAATCCTACCAGTTTGTCTTGTTCTAAAGCCCCTGACATTACAGTACCTTTCGTAGTCTCTACTAATCCAAAAGGTCTCCCATGTAACCCCCTGCACATTGACTTTGTATGGCCAATTTAAGCTTTCTTACATCTCTTCCACTCTCAGCACCCTCCTTCCTAGTCTGAGGTGAAATCTCCTTAGAATCTACAGCTGTTCCTTCTCTTTCTTGACTACTACCTTCCTCTCACCTTCCCATTTTCTATCCTTCTCAGATTTAGAAGAGTGTTCAAAAAAAGTTTTGGTTTATGGATCAGCTCATAATCATCTGCTATCTCTGCTGCCTGCCTTACCATTTTAGCCCCTTCTACCCCATGAGTTCTTACTACTGAAGGAAGTGAATCTTTAAATTCTTCCAAAATAATTAATTCTCTAAGGCTTCATAGGTTCCTTCTATTTTTAATGCCCTGATCCACTTATCAAAATTATTTTGTTTGACTCTTTCAAGCTCAATATAAGTCTGTCCAGGCTGTTTTCTCACATTTCAAAATTTCTGTCTGTATGCCTCTGGAACCAACTCAAAACGGCCTTCTTCACTGTATCATATTCGCCAGATATTTCTTCTGACAGCCGATGCATATACCTCATTAGGTCTACCCATCAATCTACACTGTAAAAGCAATGTCCAAATTCCTTTTGGCCATTTCTTCTTTTTAGCTATCTTCTCAAATGAGATAAAGAATGTTTCAATATCTCTTTCTTCAAACTTTGGAAGAGCTTGTACAAATTTAAATATCTCCCCACTGGGTTCTGATCTGGAAATAAGTCTTTCCTCACCTCCTGGTGTCTCTTTTTTAACTGCCAGTATTTTAAACTGGAATTCTCTGTCTCTTTCTTTTTCTCTTTCCTCCTTTTCTAACCTCACCATTTCTAATGCCCTTTCCTGTTTTTTTCTCTCTCCTGCCTTTCTGCTTGTTCCTTTTGAAATGCTTGATCCCTTTCCTTTTCCTCCAATTCAATCTTTTTCATTTGCAACTGAATTTGACCCCATTCCAATGACCCACCCCTTGGAGAACTTGGTCTATCAGGTATCCCTTCCAATTTCAAATGCTGCGCTATACCTTCAATTTTGTCTGATTTCCTTACCCCTGCAGGTAATCCTAATTGTAATTTACCTGCCAATTCCATTAACTTAGCTTTAGTTACCTTTTGTAAACCAACCAAGATTATAACTTCAACTCCCAGACAAATCTTTGCAATGGCCAAAGCCATATCGCAGACTCCCACTTTAAAATCTCACAATATTGCAGCTGGTTCAATAAACTCCTCACCCTTGTTGTCTATAAATTCACCAATTCCAAGCCAACCAAGGAATTATTATTTTAGTATTCCACACAGAGCCCTCAATTTTGTTATGGCACGCTGGATGGTAAATGCCAAGCTGCTCAAATCCCAGAGGGAAACTTGAAACAGCTACCAAAATAGTTTTTGCAATTAGTATAGTATGAGGAGTGGTTCTGAAATCGAGAAATGATTTCCCTGACACTTGTGATGCTTTCATAGTAAAATAAACATTTATTAAAAGAATAAAGGAAAACAATTAAACACTATTACATTTAAATACAAGAATGGCTTCATACAGTAAGCTGTACTTTAAAACAGTTCCACAAATCTTAACTACCCTCAGAGCTAACCCTTCCCTTTTCTGTTCAGCAACTATCCTTATAGATTTTAAAATCTATAGAATTCCTATAATTTTTACCACACTGTGCCTTTTTCCCTTGGGATGTCCTCTGAGGCTGACAGCAACTGGGTCTTCAGGTCTGGCCTTGTTCACACTGTCTTCTTGGAGTTCAGCCCAGCTATCCTGCAGTCTTCTGGGAGATCTGACCAGATACCCTGCTGTCTTCTGCGAGATCTGACCAGATACCCTGCTGCCTTCTGGGAGATCTGACCAGCTACTCCCTCACATAGGCTTCAGTATTTCCTTAAATGCATTCCTTCCCTTTGATCTCTCTATTATTTCAACCAGTCTCTTCAGAAATGCTTTCCTTCCAGAATTGATTAAATTGTTCTCTACTTTAGCTTTTTAGACTTGTAAAAACAAGCTTACATTATTTTTACCTCACTTTCCTGCACCTTTTCACAAACTGCATATATCCCCCTTTGAACTAAAACAATTCAATTCAAACTATTTACCTACCTCGACTACAGCTCCTCACACCCCGCTTCCTGTAAGGACTCCATCCCATTCTCTCAGTTCCTTTGCCTCCGTCGCATCTGTTCTGATGATGCCACTTTCCAAAACAGTTCGTCTGACATGTCTTCCTTCTTCCTTAACCGAGGTTTTCCACCCACGGTGGTTGACAGGGCCCTCAACCGTGTCCGGCCCATCTTCCGCGCATCCGCCCTCACACCTTCCTCTCCCTCATAGAACCATGATAGGGTCCCCCTTGACCTCACTTATCACCCACCAGCCTCTGTGTTCAAAGGATCATCCATTTCTTCCAACTCCAGCATGATGCCACCACCAAACACATCTTTGCTTCACCCTCCTGGCGGCTTTCCGCAGGGATCGTTCCCTCTGGGACACCCTGGTCCACTCTTCCATCATCCCCTACACCTTAACCCCCTCCCACGGCACCTTCCCATGCAACCTGCCCCTTTACTTCCCCCCTCCTCACCGTCCAAGGGCCCAAACACTCCTTTCAAGTGAAGCAGCGCTTCACTTGCACTTCCCTCAATTTAGTCTACTGCATTCACTGCTCCCAATGTGGTCTCCTCTACATTGGAGAGACCAAACGCAGACTGGGTGACCGCTTTGCAGAACACCTTCGGTCTGTCCGCAAGCATGACCCAGACCTCCCTGTCGCTTGCCATTTCAACACACCACCCTGCTCTCATGCCCACATGTCCCTCCTTGGCCTGCTGCAATGTTCCAGTGAAGCTCAACGCAAACTGGAGGAACAGCACCTCATCTTCCGACTAGGCACGTAACTTAATATTGAGTTCAACAATTTCAGATCATGAACTTGCTCCTCCATCCCCACCCCCTTTCCAATCCCCCTTTTTCCAATAATTTATAATTAAAAAATATATATATTTTTCTTTTCCCACCTACTTTCAAAATTATTTCGATCTATTGTTTTATCTCCACCTTTTAGCCCATTTCAATCCCTTCCCCCCACCCCGCTCCCACTAGGGCCATCTGCCACTAGCTAGTCCTACTTGCTACCCTTAATGACCCCATTAGCACATCCTTTAGATAATATCACCACCGTCAACACCCCTTTGTCCTTTTGTCTATGATATCTTTGGCAATCTCTTCTTTGCCTCCACCTATCACAGGCCCCTATCTGGCTCTACCTGTCCCACCCCCCTCTACCAGCTTATATTTCACCTCATTTCTCTATTTCCTTAGTTCTGATGAAGAGTCATACGGACTCGAAACGTCAACTGTATTCCTTTCCGAAGATGCTGTCAGACCTGCTGATTTTTTCCAGGTATTTTTGTGTTTGTTTCAATTCAACTATTCCTGTTATTGCTTCATGTAAAGCTCCAATTGAAGTTCCTCTTGGTTCATTCACATAGCAAAACTACTTCTTACTGTTGACTTTAGACCCTTGCCATCACTCTAGCTCTTAATCCAATTACAGCCTGACTTCCAGTGCATAAGAAAATATACCAGGATTATTACCAGAAAAAAATATACAATTTCTTGATTTTTTTTACATTAGAACCAAAATATTTACCTTGAAAGAGTGCAGCACTGATATACCAGGGCTCCAAGGATTAGATTATGAGTTGGGATTGCATTAACTAGACTTGTATTTCCTAGAATTTAGAAATATAAAATGCGATTTGATTGAAGCTTTTTCAAATTCTATCCTGAATGTTTAAACTATTCATAACATCTTATATTACCAATAAACACTGGATGGTTTAGATTATAATAATCATTGCTGTGACCTTTTATGATCTGAGAAATTGGCAATCTCAAGCAATAAAATAATTTAATTGAAAGAGACCAATTTCTGTAGATTGAGAACGGATTTGTCCTCGTTAAATATCTCAAAAATCAATAAAAATGCCGCAAATATTCAGCAGATGAAGCAGCTTCTGCAGTGAGAGAAACAAAAGCGATGATCCTTCTGATATTGCTGATCCTGCACTGTGTTTTATCTCGGTCTTGATTCTTTAGCTCATTTCATGTTACTCAACTTGTTGCCAATTTCTCAGATCGTAAAATGTCACAGCAATGATTACTATAATCTAAACCATCCAATGCTTATTGGTAATATAAGATGTTATGAATAGGTTAAACATTCAGGATAGAGATTAAAGTCAGTGGTTAAGCTCAATCTTATAAAACTTTTATACCCGAGCTCACTTCACAACCTATTTATTGCCCTTTAAAATGCACCAACATATGAAGTAGGCAACAGAATTCTCGAAGTACATTAGGCAGTGTCGGCAGGAGGGGGGACATCATGAAATTTCCCTAGCGGTCTCCAGGTTAATTTAACTTGTGAATTCTCTTCAATCTCTCTCCCCATCTTCACGATGGAGTTTTTAAAAGAAAGACTGAAATTGAGACATCTGGTGGTTGTGAACAATGACAATACAGCCAATAAAGTACAACACAGCTGGGTGAGAGTGTCAGGAACTGCTTTGGCACCCCTTTATTTCAGATTGAGGATAAGGTGTTGAGAATCATTCCAACGGGTTCAGATTAATAGGTGGGGGGGGGAGGGCTATCCAGAAGATGTGCAAAGCTGGATCATTAAATCATTCAACTTTTAAATCGTTTCTCAGGCATGTTCACACCGATTCAGCTCTACCTTTTTGCTCCATAAAATCGATTCACAGAATCACATTTATTTGAAGAGCAACACAGCCTGCTCCAGCGAAAAGGTTATTTTTGAGATGCAATACTGAAATGAATGAGCGATTTATGCTGATTGTTCACTGCCATCCATGTCCCTGACACCGCAAAAAACTTAAAAGCTTTCTAAAATTCATTCTGGCCAATAACTTAAGTCAGCAGCAATCAGAATTACCGTTTGCGCCAAGAGCAGCCTGAGTCCCACGTCAGCGCCTGACCACATGGCTGCCAAACTTGCTCCTGCCTGTGGTAAATTCTTCTGTCTGCTATTCCCGTCTCTTAATCCAATCTTTCTTTAATTCTTTATTTGTATCTTATTTAACTCAAATTCACTGTTATTACCAACTCTGTTATTCCAATTCTTCTCAATCTTTAAATCTCATTAGTTAAGGAGATGCATCTTTTATGCTGTCATTTCCCCATGGCCCAAGATACCGCACTATCAGGCTCGCACTTTTACTTATTCTCTACAATCTAGTAGACTACATTTGTTTCTCACATTGCAGTCTCCTATACAGTAGAGAAAACAAATACAGATTAGGTAACTACTTCACTAAACATCTTTGCTCTGCCTGCAAGTGACTCCCTGGCCACCATATGGCCCACCTCCTCCCCCATTCCTATTCCAATCTTTCACGTTTTGGTCTCCCATCTTGTCCTAATGAAGCTCAATGCAAGCTTCAGGAACAGTATCTTATCTTTCTGCTATGCACTTTTGTCAGAATATTGACTTCAGTAGGTTTAGCTATATCTGCCATTGTCTTAAAGGAAGAGGCATTTGTGAAATGTGATGTGGGTCTGTTGGTGTCTAGGTGGAGGTGAGACAAGTTGACATTTAGGGTGGAGAACATTCATCAGAATTCAGTGTATGGTAGGGGTCTGACCCTGTTTTGATGACCTGTGTTAGATGAAGATAGGTGGGTGGAGTCACGTATACAGCATAGACACCAACCTCAAACTGTTTCTGTGTTTTATACTGTGTAATACTAGTATTTTTGTTTTCTCAGGACTGATGAAACCATGGTGTTTTAATAGCATTTTTATCTTTTTTTTATTTTCAATCTGGCTCAATTGCATTGCCTTGTCAAGAGCAGCATCAATTGACATCACACATAGGCTTTAAAATGCTTTAAAAACTTCAGCCACTAGAGGGTAACATTACATACTGAAAGATGTCACAAACACTGCTGAAACTGATTTTTAACATTCATATATTCATTATGCCTTTAAATATGAAGAACTGAAAAGCAGAAGAATTCGGCTAGTTCCACAATAATATCAAAAACATCCTCTTAAAATAACCTTAAAAATGCAAAATATCATAGGTAATTTTATAATATATTCAGGTTGCAATTTGAGTGGGTCTGCACACTAACCTTCCATGGATACCTGAAGAAGATAGCCAGCAAGATGAAGACAAAAGCCAGCATAGTCCAGAAAATGCAGGTAGGAGCTGGGGAGCAACAATGTTAGTTCTTTGGGCATCAGCGTTGGCCCTTGTGTACTCCTTTGCCATGTATTCTGATATGAACCTCAGGTAGCCATCTCAATTTGATGTCCAACTGAATAGAGAAAAGCTGTCTATCACTGGAACCCTCAAGTCAACCCCAACACCCTGGCATTGTTCCCCCATCCATTCACCACAATGTCACAATCGTCCAGGCAGTTCAGCGACTGAAGGAAGACAAATGTCTCCCTATCAACCAGGGCCTCAATAATATCCCTTAACACCACTTGAAGTTGTGCACAGACCCACAGGGTTAACCTTTGACAATGTGACTTCAACCATGATAAAGCTTGGAAAGCTTCATGGAGTTCACAATCATCATAAACAAACACCTCATGAAAGACCTAAGGCAGAAGATCCAAGTCCAATGGAGGTTTCGACCTTCCACCAAACTCATGGGCAACACTAAACCACATCCAGACAAACCATGGCAGGTGTGGATACTTGAAGTACAAATGGGAAATTAAAAAGTCTTCAGTGTGCAACTTTTTTATACATCTTCATTCATGGGATGTGGGCGTCGCTGGCTAGGCCAGCATTTATTGCCCATCCCTACCTGCCCTTGAGATGATGGTGGTGAGCTACCTTCTTGAACTGCAGCAGTCCATGTGGTGTAGGTATACAATGCTGGTAGGAAGGGAGTTCCAGGATTTTCACCTAGCAATAGTAAAGGAACGGTAATATATTTCCCAAGTCAGGGTGGTTTGTGGCTTGGAGGTGAAATTCCAAGTGGTGGTGTTCCCAAGCGTTTACTGCCTTTGTTCTTCTAGATGGTAGCAGTTGTGGGTTTGGAAGGTGCTGTCTGAGGAGTCTTGGTAAGTTCCCTGCAGTGCATCTTGTAGATGGTACACACTGCTGCCACTGTGCATCGGTGGTGGAGGGAATTAATGTTTGTGGGTGGATTGATCAACTAGTGAGCTGCTCTATCTGGATGGTGTCGAGCTTCTTAAATGTGGCTGAACCTGCGCTCATCCAGGCAAGTGGAGAGTATTCCATTGCACTCCTGGCTTGTGCCTTATAGATGCTGGACAGGCTTTGGGGAGTCAGGAGGTAAGTTACACACCGCAGGATTCCTAGCCTCTGACTTGCTTGTATAGCAACAATATTTATATGGCTAGTCCAGTTCAGTTTCTTGTCAATAGTAACCCCCAGGGTGTTGATAGTGGGGGATTCAGCAATGGTAATGTCACTGAATGTCAAGGAGCAATGGTCAGATTCTCTTCTGTTAGAAATGGTCATTGCCTGGCACTTGTGTGGCACGAATGTTACTTGTCACTTGTCAACCCAAGCCTGGATATTGACCAGGCCTTGCTGCATTTGGACATGGACTGCTTCTGTATCTGAGCAGTCACAAATGGTGCTGGGTATTGCAGAATCATCAGCGAACATCCCCACTCCTGCCCTTATGATGCAAGGAAGGTCGTTGATGAAGCAGCTGAAGATGACTGGGCCCAGGACACTGTCCTGCGGAACTCCTGCAGTGATGTCGTGGAATTGAGATGATTGACCTCCAACAACCACAACCATCTTCCTTTGTGCTAGGTATGACTCCAACCAGTGGAGAGTTTTTCCGGATTCCCATTGACTCCAGTTTTGCTAGGGCACTTTGATGCCACACTCTTCCTTTGATGTCAAGGGCAGTCACTCTCACCTCACCCCTGATGTTCAGCTCTTTTGTCCATGTTTGAACCAAGGCTGTAATGAGGTCAGGAGCTGAGTGACTCTGGCGGAACCCAAACTGAGCGTCAGTGATCAGGTTATTGCTCAGCAAGTGCCACTTGATGGTGCACTGTTGATGACGCCATCCATCACTTTACTGATAATCGAGTGTAGACTGATGGGGCGGTAATTGCCAGGGTTTGATTTGTCCTGTTTTTTTGCGTACAGGACATACCTGGGCAATTTTCTACATTGCCGGATAGATGCCAGTGTTGTAGCTACACTGGAACAACTTGACTAGGGGCGCGGCGAGTTCTGGAGCATAAGTCTTCAGTACTATTGCCAGAATATTGTCAGGGCCCATTGCCTTTGCAGTATCCAGTGCCTTCTGCCATTTCTTAAATCATGTGGAATGAATTGAATTGGCTGAAGACTGGCATCTGTGATGCTGAGGACCTCTGGAGGAGGCCATGATGGATCATCCACTTGGCACTTCTGGCTGAAGGTTGTTGCAAACACTTCAGCTTTATCTTTTGCACTGATGTGCTAGGCTCCCCCATCATTGAGGATGGGGATATTTGTGGAGGCTCTGCCTTCAGTGAGTTGTTTAATTGTAACCACTATTCATGATTGGATGTTGCAAGACTGCAGAGCTTAGATCTGACCTGTTGGTCGTGGGATCACTTAGCTATGTCTATCGCATGCTGTATTTGCCAATTGGCATGCAAGTAGTCTTGTGTTGTAGCTTCACCAGGTTGACACCTCATTTTTGGGTATGCCCAGTACTGCACCTGGCATGCCCTTCCACACTCGCCAGCGAATATGAGCTGATCCCCTGGTTTGATGGTAATGGAAGGTGAAGGATATGTTGGGCCATGAGGTTACAGATTTCAGTTATATACAATACAATATACACCAGCTGCTGCTGGTTGCCCTCAGCACCTCATGGTTACACAGCTTTGAGTTGCTAGATCTGTCCAAAATCTATCCCATTTAGCACAATGGTAGTGCCACACAACATGATGGAGGGTATCCTCAATGTCTCAATGTGAAGATGAGACTTGTCTCCACAAGGATTGTGCGGTGGTCACTCCTACCAATACTGTCATGGACAGATGCAACTGCAACAGATAGATTGGTGAGGAAGAGGTCAAGTATGATTTTCCCTCTTGTTGGTTCCCTTACCACTTGCCACAGACCCAGTCTAGCAGCTACGTCCTTCAGGTCTCAGTCAGCTTTGTCAGTAGTGGCAATGGACGTTAAAACCCCTACCCAGAGTACATTCTGTGCCCTTGCCACTTCCAGCGCTTCCTCTAAATGGTTTTCAACATGGAGGAGCACTGATTCATCACCTGAGGGGGAGCAGTTGGTGGTATCAGCAGGAGGTTTCCTTGCCCATGTTTGACCTGATTCCATGACACTTCATGGGGTCCGGATTTGATGTTGGGGAATCTCAGGGCAACTTCCTCCTGACTGCATACCACTGTGCCACCACCTCTGCTGGGTCTGTCCTGCCAGTGGAACAGGACATACCAGGGATGGTGATGGTAGTGCCTGGGACATTATCTGTCAGGTATGATTCCATGAGAATGGCAATGTCAGACTGTTGCTTGACTAGTCTGTGGGACAGCTCTCCCAATTTTGGCACAAGCCCCCAGATGTTAATAAGGAGGACTTTGCAGAGTCAACGGGGCTGAGTTTGATGTTGTCCTTTCTGGTGCTTAGGTTGATACCAGGTGGTCTGTCCTGTTTCATTTCTTATAGACTTTCTAGCAATGGTGATCCAACTAAGTGGCATGCTAGGCCATTTCTGAGGGCACTTAAGAATCAACCACATTGCTGTGGGTCTGGAGTCACATGTAGGCTAGACCAGGTGAGGATGGCATGTTTCCTTCCCTAAAGGACAGTAGTGAAACAGATGGGTTTTTATGACAATCGACAACGGTTTCATTGTCAACATTAGACTTTTAATTCCAGATTTATTTTATTGATTGAATTCAAATTGCATCATCTGCCATGGTGGGATTCAAACCACCAGACCATTACGCTGGGTCTCTGGATTACTAGTCCAGTGACAATACCACTATGCCATGGCCTTCCACTGGTCACCCAGACCACACCATGGAACATATAGCGACTCAGTGTCTGATTCACAAATGTGAATGAAGCATCACAGTGATACACTCCACTACTACTGACACAATTATCTGGCTTAACCACATGAATGTAAAATTATAATTGTTGCTCTACATCTGCATCAGCCATAAGAAAAAGATAGAAAATGCCAAAGGCCCAAATTCAATAGAATTTTATTATTGGATACAGAAAAAAAAATTGTAGATTCAGTACAACATTATGATAGCAAATATCCGCTTAGCTACTATTGTGTCTCTTACACTTCTGTTGTTGCTGTGCAGATCCTCCACAGAGACTTGTAGTTACAGCCTTTGTATGACATGTATTCCCTTTCGCTAGCTCTTTAAATATTTTCATTGTCTTTGACACTTACTGTTATAAATTTCTTTTATTTAAGTAACTTGATTCATTTGATCATACGGTGAACATCAGACCTGGTTTTTCTGTTTTTTAAGTGGATAAGAAAATGTCTAAGAGCACAACCTTTGGCCAGAATTTTTCCCTTCGATGAGTTGGGGGCGGGGCCCGCTCGCCAATGCAAAAATGACACGGGATGACGTCGGGATGAACCCCTGATGTCATCCCGCCCCATTTAAGTATTCAGGAAGGCGGACGCACAGCGAAATCAGCTGTCCGCCCACTGACCTGTCAATGGCCAATTGAGGCCATTGACAGGATAATTAACCCAATTAAAGGCCCTGCCCGTCCAACCTTAAGGTTGGCGGGCAGGCCAAGAGCCCTGGCGGGCGGTAGAAAAAACATGAAACCTCAACCAATGGCGGTATGAGGTTTCATGTCCATTTTAAAAATCTTTAATAAACTTTATGTCATATTTATTAACATGTCCCATCTCGTGTGACATTGTCACACGAGGGGGACATGTTAATAATTTTTTAATTTTTCTATTTTTGAGGTTTTTTAAACTGTCACCAATTTCCCTGAGACAGCACTTAGTCTCAGAGTGCAGAGTGCTCTTTCGCACGCATGCGCTAAAGAGCGCACTTTGACAGTTGGGGAATCCCTCCCGCCCCCCCCCCGGCACAGGAAGCGCATAGCGTTTTCTGTCGGGCAGCCCGCTGGGCGGGCCTTAATTGGTCCGCCCACTCAAAATGGCGGCGGGGCCCGTTTCGGCGGCGGAGTTCGGCTGCCCGCCCGCCGCCGAGCCGGTGGGACCCGCCTGCCCATCGTGGGCTAAATTCTGCCCTTTCACTTCAACTTGGCAGAATGACATATACATTAATTGTGCTAGCCTGCACTTTTGTAAAGGTAGCCCATATATCTGTGATGGAATTGTGCCATCCCCACCCTCGAGACAAGAATTCAGGAGAACAAACTTCAACGTATCTACCCACATTCAGAGACAGCTGGGAACTGGGACTGAATCGACAAATTCAAAATATGTTTGTTGCTACTCAGTTTGCTTTACATCAATCACACATTATCTATTTACATTGCAGTATAGAACTGGACTGGACACAATTAATCAAAAAGATTGCCTTAATAGTCAATGTGTTGACTACACTGTGTTCTAATCAGCCATCCTTCTGCACACAGTAATAAAGCCATCAAAAATGTATTGATTTTTTTCAAACAGCCACACTGACAAGATTCAGGAAACAACCTCAAGAATAACGAGAATCGGTATTAAACAAAATACAAAATTATTGTAAGGCTAAAAAGAAAGTAGCAAGCATGAGCAATAAAAAGCATAGAAGGAGATCAAAAATAAAGAGGGCAAAAAGGGAGTATTAACAACAAATGTTATCAGAATTACATTAAGAAAACCAGATACATGTATAAAATACAGCACAGCTACATGGTAGAAATACTAAATAACTATTGTGCTTCAGCCTTTACAGTGGAGAAGGAAGACATGATACAAGAGGTACAATGAAGCCCAGAAGATGATATGTGTTTGTGAGCATTAATATATAAACAAAATAACAACTTGTATTTATATAGGAGCTTTAATATAAGAGAATGCACTAATGTACTTCACGGGAGCATTATAAAGCAAAATCTGACACCGAGCCACATAAGGTGATACTTGGGCTTATGACTAAAAGCTTGGCCAAAGGGGTAGGTTTCAAAAGGAACATATTAATGGAGGAAAGAGAGGTAGGGAGGCAGAGATGTGTAGTGAGGAAATTCCAGAGTTGAGGGTCTTTTCAGCTGAAGGCACAGTCACTAATGGTGGAGCAAGTAAAATCAGGGATGCTGAAGAGACCAGAATTAGAGGAGCACAGATATCAAAGAGGATTGTGAGGCCAGGGAAAATTACAGAAATAGGGAAGAATGAGAGCAGGGAGGGATTGAAAACAAGGGTGAGAATTTTGAAATTGAAGTGTTGCTTAAATAGAAAGTAATGTAGGTCAGGGAGAAGAAGGGTGATGGGTGAATGAGACTTGTTGCAAATTAGGATGTACGTAACAGAGTTTTGGATGAGCTCAAGTTTACAGAGGGTAGAATGTGGGCGACTGGCCAGGAGTGCATTAGAAAGTCAAATCTAGAGGAAACAAAAGCAAAGGTTTCGGCAGCAGATCAGCTGAGACAGGGCAGAGTGGTTTGATGCTACAGAGATGGAAATAGGGCAGTTTTAGTAATGGCGCCGCTAAGTATTTGGAAGCTCATCTCAGAGCCAAATGTGAAACCAAGGTTGTGAACAGTCTAGTTCAGCCTCAAATGGTGCCAGGGAAAGGGGAGGAGTTAGTTGCTAGGGAATGGAAGTTGTAGCAGGATCTAAGATAATATCTTAAGTCTCCCCAATATATAATTGTGGAAAATTTCTGCTCATCCAGTATTGGATGTCAGACAAGAAATCTGATAATTTGATGGTAGTAGAGGATTCAAGGGAGACGGTGGTGAGATAGAAGTAATTTTTCTGCAAAAATTTACAATGCATTGAAACAAGATAGGTATTTAGGCCCAGATGACTCCACCAAGATTATCAATAGAGATAAGTTTGGAAATTGAGGATTTATAATCTTATAATCAAAGCATACTGGATATTGGCGGTATGAACAAAGAACACCTATTTATTGAAATAAGGTCAAATAATTTAAGATCAATAGTGAGAAAATTGCTAGAATGTATCAAGATCAAAGTAAATGCAACTTGGATTGGAAAGGGCCGACTTAATTTTGGGAAAGGTGTGTCATATCTAACTTAACTAATAGAATGCTTTGACAGTGGTAAGGTCATCAATGGATTTTCAGAAGGCAATTAATAAGATACCACACAAGAGAATGCAATTAAAGTTGAGGTGAAAGGATTTGTCGGCAATCTTTTAATGTAACTAGGAAACTAATTGAAAGGTCGAGGCAAACGTTTATCATAAAAGTAACATTTTTTGTCTAGTGAGCTGTGTCAAGGAACAGTGCCAGGACACAACTTTTCATATTAAATAGTTTTTAAAATGGATTTGGAATTTATTATTTAGGATATGAAAACTTGTCATAATATTCCATCCAGTAATCCTAGATCATTGTCTTCGCCAGTTCACAAAGCGTTCAGACCATCATATATTTTAGCTAGTGGGCATGATTTAAAGACACTTATATTTATCAATAAGGGCATATGTTATTGCCACTAAATGCCTCCAGTGAAGATTTGATGTGCACTGTTGCCGTCCAGTTCATAAGTATTTGAGTAGAGCCTGGCTACAACATGGCCAGTTGAAACCTTGTTGGTGGACTGTAGGGTTGGAGATGATATGATGATGTGAAGAAGCATGTGCTGTACACTCATCATATCAGTGAGTTGATAAGAAATTTCAAAGGAATCAGGAAATGTTGACCATATTGGGTGTCCTGCAGAAAGCCAATAAGAACAAGTCAAAATGAGTTAGCGACATGATTTTATCACAGTCTATTCACCAACTTTTGTCCTGTATCTGAATAATAAAGATGTGGAGGAACTATGTTGCAGAGGACCATTGGAGGGCAATAGGATGCAATGTATCTGATACATGATACATCGTCGCATGCAGTTGAGTATTCATTAGCTTAGCATGGCAGATGAACACAAAGTGCAGGTATTTTCTCCCTAAACAGGGCCGCAAGTTTGACAATTATGTTTACTGGGTTATTGCTTTCTCAGCAGTTTTCAGTAGATGGTTTTGGTAGGTTAGTGACCAGTCGTGAATGAGGCCCAAGAAGCAAGATGAGCATCATGTTTATGAAGTTGGCTAATTATCATGATAGTGAGTTCATGGCAGTAGCAATGATTAATTCAACAGTCTCTGCAAGCAAAGTCTAATTAATTTTCCTGAAGTTCCATCAAGGTTTCCATGTGTTTTTGATGAGTGATAGTTGCAGACTGATAAGGATAAGTAATGATTGGTGTTGCCTGTATGGAATGTCATCGGGATCTTTCCATGACTGATATTGATCTGATCAAGCAGGTGTCAGGGGAATAGTCTTGACCCAATCTCACTGAGTGGAAGATACCGTGCTATTTAACATCATGGAACTAGATGCCCAACTTAGTAACGAATTGCCATTTTTATTTTTTTGGCAGGTACAGGTTTTGAGTCAGGGTCCAAGCTGCTCCCTACCCCACATTTTCTCTTGTTAGGAGGTGGCCCAGTTCTTTCTGCCAAGAGTTATGATGGCCTTCTGTATTTTTGTTATCATGAAAGACAGTATGGATTTCAGGTAGGAAATGTGTCTGTTGAGGAGCTCTATGCTACAGAGGCACAGTTCAAATGGAGGTTACATTGCCTTCAATTTTGGAGAGTAAAACAAGTTTGTCTTTTTTAAATATGGAAGCATTGGCTGAAATTCTGTAGAATAACAGTAAAAAATGTCAACATCTGGTGAAATGGCTTAGACACAGCAGAGATACACGTCTACATTAGTGATCCTCTTCTTTTGCCATACATTAACATTTCTTGTGCCAAATATGTCTAGAACGTCACAAATGTAGCGTAGCAAGCATATCCAAAGGCATTCATCAGGCAATAAATGGACTTCAATTATCTTTTCATCAATCTGTGATAGTGTGTATGGGGTGGGGGGGAGGGGGTAAAGCTATTACATCATCTACTGTTATTCATAACTGTTGAGCTTTGTAATATTCCCCTTTGAAAAAACATCAAGAGTGTCATACAGGAAATAATAATAACAAATAAAATACAAGTAAATAATATCAGTATCAGCAGCTGAGAGACAGAACTTTCCTTCCTAGTCTTTAATTTCAATTTGACATTTTGTAAAGGATCCTCACAGAAATTAATCCTGAAAATCTGCGGGAGTTAAGTACTGTTTGTCCTGCCCCTTAATAAAACAATTGGCTTTTGTTAATTGCACTATCAGTTCTAGAAATGTAACAGTTCACAAAATGCCACAGAAATGCCATTGCTTCAATTAGTTCATATTCCACTTTGCACTTTCACAGGGCTGTCTCTCGATTCCATCCACCTACTCACTTGAACAAGTTAGATCTTACTTAGCTTGGTTCTATGAAGTAGAATGAAAGGGTCGTGCAAGCAACGGCAGTCAGTCACACACCACCCTGACTTCTCCTTCATGGTCTGAGAGTCTGGAGATTTTCTTTTGGATTTTGTCAGCTGAACCTGAATTGAAAATCCTTCTATTTCATTGCCTGCCATAACAATTCAAATAGGTCATCAACCCCATGACACCAATATCACCATCAAAGGTAAAAGCAAAATACTGCAGATGCTGGAAATCCTAAATACAAACAGAAAATGCTGGAAAAACTCAGCAGGTCTGGCAGAATCTGTGGAGAGAAAAACAGAGTTAATGGGTGGAATTTTCCCAAAATTGCACTTAGTGCGGTAGCGGGCAGGTAAAATTGAGTCCTACCCACTGATGAAAATGGCGGGTTATCATGCCATATCTTCCCGAGCCCACCTCATTATTTATGGATTCCCAGGAAACACGCTGTTTCCATGGCGGGTGGGCTCTCATTCATCCATTCGCCATCACCTCATTGTTGCATCACGGCAGCTGCCATCTTTAAAAGGCAGGTGCCAGCAAAGCACTCATCACCACCAGCTCACCATCACTGTCCGGGAGACATGGCCTGCAAATGGAATAAAGGATGCAGCCCCCCTACCGCTTCAATGAAGGGTCCCTCAAGTGACTGCTGGATGCCATGGAGGCCTGACGGGATGTGCTCTATCCCCACTCTGGCCACAGGAAGGATAGCAATGTCACCAATCCAGCTTGGGAGGCGGTGGCAGCGGTGGTCAGCGCAAACGCCCTACAGAGGAGCCACCAGTGCCGCAAAATGATCGCCTCCATTCTGCCAGGATAAGTCACTCTTTTCATCACTCCCAGCTTACAAACCCATCACACATCCACAGAGCCCTCACTCACTGCCAGTGCAAGGGATATCACCATTCATTCTTTCACACACACCGTCATTGTCCTCATCCCGTCCATGGGACCACTCACCACCCACACAGGCCAGGCATACTTATCATCTGGCCCAGCAGCAGTCCTGATACGCTCTCCCCATCTCTATCCATGCAGGGCAAGCTGGCTCACAACAGGGGGGGAAAGGTCGCAGACAGATGGAGGGATGCCGGAGATCAAAGTTTTGACAGAATTCGAAAACAGAGCCATTCAGCTGGCCGGCGATGACCAGGACCAGTCCTGTGCTGATCTGGTAAGGTCGGCGCTGCTCTACCAAGTGAGGATCATTCATGCTGTGAGTGATGTGTCCTCTTCCACAGGCCACTGCCATGCACTAATTATCTTCCCTTGCTTTTGCAGGCACATCTGCCAAACAGCCAACAGAGTCCATGACCCAGGGCCTCCAATCAAGCTCCAAAGAAACCTCTGAAAAGGAATCTGAAGGCACCCTCCCTGAAGTCCCGTCACAGTGCTCACCCACACCCTCCACCAGTTCAGAGACATATGCCTCCGTGGGACCTAGCTTTAGTGTAGCCTCGGGATCACAATCTGGTGAGCACATTGCACTTTCTGATCCACAGCAGGCAAAGGCAGGGACTTCCCAGGTCCCTGGCACTCGTAGGATTGCTGGAGGCCAGAACGTTGCTGAGTCTGAGCCAGATGATGAGCCTCTGGACTTGGTCATGTCACAGTTGCTGGAGCTGCAAAGGCAAACTAGGGAACAACAGGAAGGGATGTCCGCTGCACTCCTCAGGTTGCAAGGCATGATGGAGGAGTCTGCCCATCTTCAGGCTGAGGTGATAGTGCCGGCATTGCAATGCACCAAGGTCAACACTGGCAGGATGGCGGCCACCATAGAGACCTTGGTCCAGGACGTCACTCCTGCACTGTTGCGTGGGCTTAACTCCATCACTGATGCCATAGTTGACCTCCAACAGTGTGTACACAAAAGGGGTGCAGGGCAGCTCGATCTCAGTCCAGCTATCCCTTCTCCTCAAGGAGTCAGCTGCGGCCCTTGGGCACCCATAGTGAGAAGGATCAGCAGGTGCACACTCCACAGCCATCCACCCAGGTGACTCTGGGAGTGACTGGCCCATCCAAATCCTACCTTCCTGTGACTTCCGCAGCTCTAGCTTCACAGGCCGAGGATTGTGCCACTGCCACACAGCAGAACTCCGAAAGCAGGATGGGACCCTCCAAGTCTCGGCTCTCCAGAGGACGCCCACCAAAGTCACCACAGACAGGGCATAGCAGTCAGTTGGCTGCCTCCACCTCCACTTGGATGTCTGGGGAGCACCAAGACGCAGCGGCAGGGTTGGGAAAGTTAGGTAAAAGTAGTTGCACAGCCTGGCCACGGGTGTTGATCAATTGTACATACTGTTCACTATTGTCAATAAACTCCTAAGAATGTCTCCCTGCCTGTGGCTCCTTGTTCTGATGAGCTGCTCATCAGAACATGTCACTCAGATGTGAAACCTTTCTGCACAAGATAAAGGCAGGTGTCTCAGTCCAGGGCCTCTTCCCTGTGCTATGTGCAGCCTTCAGACCACAGTGATGGTCCAGCCTCTCACTCCCTGGAAACATTACTGATGCCAACACCTTGGTGGTGCTAGTCATTACTGCCAGAATGTAGTAGGCAGGCACCACAGAGTTCTCTGTGTGCTCTCAGCACCTTTAAGGTGGGGCTGGCCCCCATCACACCAGCTACTGCAACCAGTGATTCTGTGCACCAGCTCCTGAAGGGCTGAGGTGCTGAAGGTGGACACAGCATCAGATGCGTCAAAAGTTTCATGGCTGCATCTCTGAAATAGCCCTGACCATGGACCGCAAGTGAGCTGCCCTTAACCAGACAGGAGCCAGACATTCTCAGAGGCTGTGTGAAGATCTATGGAGTTGTCCTCACTGCATTTCGTCATCATCCTCCTGTGATCGAGTGACGATTAGGGCCTCCACTGCATCTCCATGACAGGAGCATTCTCACAGAGGGCATTGGCGCTGCGATAAGCCAGACTGGAGTCAAATGTTCTCAACTGCGATGTGAGGATCTATGGGGACATCTCACTGTGTGTCGTCATCATCCTCCACAAATCTAGCAACTATGAGGAGCCTCCCGAGTGCGCCTGCCTTGTCTAGCCAGTGTGAGAGCCTCATCCCCGTCATCGTCACCACCGAAGACTCCTTCATCCTTATCCTTGTTGGCATCCTCCTCATCGGAGGAGACATGCAGCTCCTCCATCTCCTCCTCAGCCAGCTCCTCTCCCTGTTGCAGCACCAGGTTGTAAAGGACGCAGCAGACGATGACGATGCATGACATCCTCTGTGGACTGTATTGCAGGGCTCCACTAGGCTGGTCCAGGCACCGGAACCGCATCTTCAGCATCCCAATGGTCTGGTCCACCAAGTTGCGAGCTGCTGCATGAGCCTCATTATAGCATTGCTCTGTTGCAGTCTGAGGCCACCTCATGGGTGTCATCAGCCACAGCCTCTGTGGGTAGCCCTTGTCCCCAAGGAGCCAACCCTGCAGCCTCTGTGGACCCTGGAAGACTTCAGGGATCTGCGAGCGACTCAGGATGTAGGCGTCGTGCACACTCCCTGGAAACCGTGTGCATACCTGCAGGATGCGTTTCTGATAGTCGCATACCAGCTGCACTTTCAGTGAGTGGAAGCCCTTGCGGTTGATGAAGTCCACTGAGTGTAGCAATGGAGACCTGAGTGCCACATGAGTGCAGTCAATCCCACCCTGCACCTGTAGAAATCCTGAGATCAGGGCGAATCCAATGGCCCTTGCATCCTGGCTGTCCCAGTCCCGGGCGAAATGCACAAAATTGTGTGCCCTCGAGATGATAGCATCCATGACCTCATGGATGCATTTGTGGGTGGCAGATTGTGAAATCTCACAGAGGTCACCTGTGGAGCCCTGAAAGGAGCCACTGGCATAGAAATTGAGCACCGTGGTCACTTTCATAGCCACTGGCATTGGATGCCCTCCATGTCCCCTTGCGCCAAGTCCTGCAGTAAGTGGCAGATGTGAGACACCAGGTCCCTAGACATGCTCAGTCGTCGGCGACAATGGTTCTCAGTCATCTGCAGGAATGGCAGGCAGTGTCTATAGACCTTGGGTGTGGCTAGGCGCTGACCAACCATGGCTCGCTGTCGCTCCTGGGCAGCGTGTGCAGGAACCCCTGCTGCCCCTTCTTCATGAGGTTGTGCTCCTGCCGTTGCGCAGCCAGGAGCCTCAGTCACTCTCTCCTCCATCTTCTACGGTCTCTGTAGGCCATCAGGCATACAACTAGGTGACCAGGATCCACGATCCTGACATGGTCTTCCTGCAGCATGAAAGAGAGAGACGTGGTTATCATCGCTGTACTTAGCACCTTTCCTGGCCCTGTGTGACTGCCCCATAATGCTTCCTGGAGAGTGCTGGGCACCCCTTGGATGGCCAGAGATGAATGTGCTGCATGGCTGCCCTGTCAACCTGCGATATGGGGGACACTGATCCAAACCAGGATGCTGAGATTGCAAGGGGCTGTGAGTGGCTCCAGCAGTGACTGCTACATGGTCAGTGTTGGCGAGGAGATTGTACAACGTGCGCAGTTCAACTGCTCTGTGGTCCAATAGACTGGTGGCGGACTCAAAGCCTGTGCTGTGTCGAGGCGGGGGGGGGGGGGGGGGGGGGGGGGGGGGGGGGGTGGGTAAGATATGGAGAACTTGGTGGCCCTTTTGGTGCCTCCATGTTGCTTGCATGGGTGGGCAGGCTAGAAGCCCGACCCTAATCATATCAATGTGGCTGCGCCTGATCTGTCTTAGTTGCAGAGGCATGGTCAGTTTATACAGGTGTCTCTAATGCATGGCCACTTCCTCATATACTGTGCCCCCTATCTCGATTGCCTGTGCGCAATGCAGCGCCAGGGCACCACTTGACCACCGCCCCCCCCCCACTCCCCCCTCCAGCAGTCACCTCCGAGGCCGGCTGGCACTTGCCCCCAGACACTCCCACACCTCAGCAGACACCTCTGTGGCTGGCCAGCACTTGCCCCTGGATATCCCCCTCCCCCCACTCAGCATTCGCCTCCTAGGCCAGGCATCAGTTGCCCCCTCCCACCCCCGGTGCCCCTGAGGCCTGTAAACAATGGGCGAGCTGTGGAGAACGCTGCTGCTCACTCACCTCAATTCCCCCAAAGTGAAGGCTGCCAAGTGCACGTCGTCTGTGTGCTGGTGTGAAACACATCAGCGTGCTTTCCCGCCGATGTGGACGGACGATACGGCAGGGATCTAAGAGCCTGGCGGGGTGGCCTTTTAATTATTTGCTGATGTATTACAATTAGCTCCCTGCCGACCGATGGTGGGAAACGTGGCCTGGTATCTGCGGGCTGAGCGGGCGATTGTGAACTGCTTTCTGCTGTCGTGAAGCAGGTCGCACCATATTTTCCATGCACACCAGCTATCACACCTGCCACCAGCAGGCTTGGAAAATGCTGCCCAACATTTCATGTCCGTATGGCTTGTCTTCAGAGCTAAAGAGAAATAGAGATGTGATGGCTTTTATATTGTTTAAGTGGGGGTGGAGCAGGTGAAGCAAAATAGAAGGTCAGGGAGCTCAGGAGAGATCGACAAAGATGTCATGGACAAAAGACAAAGGGAGTGTTAATGGTAGTGGTAAAGACTAAAGTGATAGTGGCATAAAGGTAAGATAGCAGAATGTGTTAATAGCAGAACAAGGGTCAGCGCTCTGTGAAAGCAAAACATAAAAACAAGTGACAAATGACCTTGAAAGGGAGTGGGGATGGGGAAAAAAGGATTTAAAAAATAATTTAAAAATTAAAAAATTTTAAAAACATCATATTCCTATTCCTGGCCTTCTATTTTGCTCCACCCCCTCTGATAGCCAGTGGCTTTTGGACTGATTCCCTCTGTTTTAATTTCCAAGAGATCTGATGCCCTTGGTGTATTGGTTTGCTAGAAACTTTCAGTGGCCAGGGAGTGTGCTTCACCTTACCTCAGAATTCTGGCTTAGCTTATTAATATCATTATCATCGTTTATTTATTAATATTTGTTTGGAGAGATCCTGGTTCTCCCCTCAAACTGCAAAATACTTGCGGTGCCCTATTCAAAAAACGGAAGCACGAGTCGGTCCACCTTCAGTGGATACCCGTTGTTGTATCAGTTCAACGAACACGAACACCACACCGTTTCTGCGAGAGATTTTGCAGCAGGTTTACCCGGATAATTACGGTAACTGAAAGATGCCTGTCTATGTAGGTAAATACAGTACGCACAGCTGAAACGAACCCGACTTTGTTGTGAAAGTATGAATCTGGGAAATCGGCTGCACGGTAACTTCAAGGGAGCTCCGGATTTTTGGATTTGTTTCTAAACCTACCTTTTGGAAATCGGTGTGGGATTGAAGCGTGGTCTCCGTGCTGAGAAAGGATGTAATTACGGGAAAGAGAAAGCCAACATTCCCGAGATGTTACATTTAAAAAAAAAGCTGGACAGCACCCCCCCCACTCTCACCACCCAAAAAAAAAACACACACACACATGAAGTGGTGAGTGGATGTTTTTAGTGGCGATTGTGGAAAAAAAAAAGTAGGACCCGGAAGCAGATGCAGGACTAGGTTTGTTTCGAGCTGTGCCTATGGGATTGAAGTCGGGAATGGAAGATGAAAGTGTCAGAGATGGGGAAGACATGCTTCCGTCCAGCGAGGGTGAAGATGCGGCCGGGGGCAGGCGGGCGATGGAACGTGGTCCGGATGGAACTGGAATGGAGAATGTGGCAGCCGGCCGGCAGGACAACGGGGAGCGTTCCAGCCGCCTCGCGCCCGCTCCCGCGCCCGCTCCCGGGCTCCCGCCAGCCGCCGAGCAGCCGCTCTCGGAGCGCTCCCAGCACGTTTACTGCACCGTGTACTGTGTGGAGAACGAGAACTACCAGAGCTCGGGGCTGGAAGGCGAGACGGGGGAACGGCTCCACGAGCCCTCTGACTCGGGCCGATCCACACCGACTGCTCTCAGAGGGCACCCGGATCGGGATGTCACCCCGTCCCCGACCCCGGCGAGCTTAGGACCTTCCACTGGGGAACCTTTTAATATCTCCCGGCAGATCGACATGAATTCGGTGGGAACCCTTTATCCCGGAGAGCATAAACATTTTATTATTTTGACCTGTCGAGTTTGCCTAGATGACAAATCCATCCGACCACTTCCATGTTGCAAGAAGGCTGTGTGCGAGGAGTGTTTGAAGAGATATCTTAGTAATCAGGTAATTCCCATCCGTCACACTTGCCAGAACAGTAACTTTAGGTGTTCCCTTTAGCGCAGACAATGCAAGAAACCATAACCCTACAGGGACTGAAACTAGAACCTTGATTGCTACATGAAGTTTTACAGGTCGCATTCATAATTCACGCAGGGTATCTTATGTTCTTCTTATTCGCTATTAACAGAATTTAAAATCGATTGTTGACCTTTGGGCGCACTTTTGATTTCTAATGCGATCGGAATATTTTTGTTTGAACTTTTAAATAGTGAAAAATAAAACAGTGCTTCCCTTTTCATACGGCTGGGATGTTATGAAATGAATTCAGTGCATCTACAATCGACAAAATTAGCTGACATTTTGCAACTGGTTAATATTTATCTGATTTAAACTGAATTGAAGGAAGTTTTCTATGTACACACTCGATTACTGAGGTCTGCCAAAGATCAGTGCACTTGCTTTAAAAAGACAGTGTAATCTTCGTGTTTTTTTACGTTGCAGACTAACTTCATATAAAGTTAGGATTCATTTTTTAAACTCATAATACCTGAATTGAGCGAGTTTGTTTCTTTCCGCAAATAAAGCTGAACTTGGGGCATACATTTGGATAAGCAGTAGAAGCATAAAGAGGAATTCGGACTTGTTTCAGATAAGGATGATCATTAAGATACGGAATACATTTGAGGTCAAATTAGTTATGCTATTTAGAGGGAATAAGATAAGTAGTTGAAGAAATATGTTTCAAGGGTGTGGCTTTCACATAGACCAAATAGGTGCTGAAATTTCTGATTCTATGATTTTATCATAAACAAAACTTTTGCACATTGTAAAAATGAATCCAGAATGAAATTGGGTAACAATATCTAGATTTCTTAAAATGCATGGTTCAGTATCCTAAATGTAAAGCAGTCTAGTTCTGCCTCTGTCAGTTATGCATTCCATCAATAACTCAGTTATGATGCCTGAAGATCCTGAAACTAGACCCCAGCCTGCGAGCTAAAGGTGAAACATTAAATTTGTGAGCGAGGCAAGCAGTCTGTTTTATAATTTGAGTGGTTTACTTTTGATCAAATGGATGGTATCCTCTTTCACATTCATCTTTTTTGTTTTTCTTTTTAATCTGTGATTTTATTTGCTTTCCGAAACAATGCTTTCAAAGATAAAGGTCAGAAAACATAATCAACCCATTTAAACTAATGTGGTTTGCTGTTGTCCCCTGGAGATAAATGACCATGCATTTGTAGTTAATTGTATAACTGTCAAAAGAATGTTAATCATCTGAATGCCTGGACATAAACCAGTTGGTTGCAGATCGTAGAATGTTAGCTGCATTTGATCCATAGAGATGGGAATTATAACACTTCACAATATAAAACTTGATTTTCTATAAGACAGTTTTAAGTACTTTTATCATAGAATGGTTATAGTATAGTAGGTGGTTGTTCAGCCCATCATGTCTGTGCTGGCTCTCTGTGAGAGCAACTCAGCTAGTTCTGCTGCCGTTTTCCCATAGCCTTGCAAATGTTTTCTGTTTAAATTTCCTTTTGAAAACTATGATTGAATGTGCCTCCACTATACTCTCAGGCAGTGCATTCCAGATCCTGACCACTTGCTGTGTAAGGTTTTTCCTCATGTTACCTCTGGTCCTTCTGTCAATCACTTTTGAATTGGTGTTTTCCGGTTTGCAACCCTTCCACCAATGGAAACAGTTATTCCCTATCTACCCTGTCCAGAGCTTTCATGATTTTGAATGCTTCTATCAAATCTCCTCTCAACCCTCTTTAAGGAGAACTACCTCAATTTCTCCTTCTATCTACATAACTGAAGTCCCTTATCACCAGAGCCATTCTTGTAAATCTTTTCTGCACCTTGTTCAATGCCTTCACATCCTTCCTAAAAGTGTGGTGCCCAGAATGGACTCAATACTCCAGTTGAGGCCAAACCAGTATTTTATACAAGTTTATCATACCCTCCTTGCTTTTGTATGCTATGCCTACTTAAACTCAGGATCCCATATGGTTTATTAACCTGTTTCTCAACCTGCCCTTCCACCTTCAACAATTGATGCTCAATACTCCTGGGTCCCTCTACTCCTGCAGCCTGTTCAAAGTTGTATGCTCTATTTTGTATTGCTTTCTTGTTCTTCCCACTAGAATGAATTGTTTCATACTTCCAAGTTGCAATTAAATTTAATGTCTATGGCTGGGTTATTCCAGCCCCGTCATGGCAGTTCCCGCTGCCGGAGGGCTTTAAACTAAATGGCGGGTGGGGGGCTTGGGGGAGGGATCTGGAAAGGGGATACTTAGGCTAACAAAGCAAAAGGATATGGCAGCCTTGCAGGACAGCTATTTAGGTAATGATACCCAGAGTGTGACAGGAAGGGACAGAGTGTACAAACATTTTTTTAAAAGCAGCAAATAGGGCCAAAGGGGAAAAAATGGTAAAAAGGCAAAATTAATGGGCCTTTACTTAAATGAATGAATTAACGGCACAAATAGAGGTTAATGCGTATGATCTTATAGCCATTATGGAGACATGGTTATAAGAAGATCAAAGCTGCGAACTAAATATTCAGGGGTATGTGACTTTTTGAAAGGACAGGCAGAAAGAAAAGGGTAGTGGAGTAGCTTCGTTAGTACTAGATGGAATAAGTACGAGAGCAAGAAAGGATCTTGGATCGGAAGATGTAGAATCCATATGGGTGGAGGTGAGAAATAACAAGGGGAAAAGGACACTGGTGGGAGTAGTCTATAGGCCCCGTGACAGTAGCTATACTACTGTAGGACAGAGAATAAATCAGGAGATAAGGAGGGCATGTAAAAAAGGCAGTACATTAATCATGGGTGACTTTAATCTTCACATAGATTGGGAAAATCAAATTGGCTGCAAGAATTGCTGCAAGAATTGATAGAGTGTATTCAGGACAGTTTCTTAGAACAATATGTTGTGAATCCAACCAGGGATCAGGCTCTTTTGGCTCTGGTAATGTGTAATGAGGCAGGTTTAATAAATGATCTCAGTAGGAAGCAGTGACCATAACATGGTAGAATTTAGCATTCAGTTTGATAGTGAGACACTTGGATCAGAAACAACAGTGCTAAACTTAAATAAGGGTAATTACAAAGGAATGAGGATAGAGTTGGCTGGAGTGGACTGGGAAAGGAGTTTAGCAGAAAAGACAGTTGATGTGCAATGGCAGATGTTTAAGTAAATAGTTCACGACTCTCAACAAAGATTTATCCCAGTGAGAAAGAAGGATTCAAGGAAGGGGATAAACCAACCATGGTTAACCAAAGAAGTTGAGGGCAGTATCAAATTGAAAGAAAAAACATACAACGTGGCAAGGATTAGTGGTAAGCCAGAGGATTGGGAAAGTTTTAAAAACCAACAAAAGATAACCAAAAAAAAATAAAGAGGGAGAAAATAAACTTTGAGGGTAAACTAGCAAGTAATATAAAATGGACAGTAAGAGCTTCTTTAAATATATGAAAAGGAAGAGAGAGGCCGAAGTGAACATAGGCCCCTTGGAGAATGAGGCTGGGGAAATAATAATGGGGAACCAGGAAATGGCAGAGGAGTTGAATAAATACTTTGCTTCAGCCTTCACGGTAGAAGACACTAATAGCATTCCAAAAATACTGAATAATCAAGAGGCAAAAGGTGGGAGAGGAAACAAATAAAATAACTATCACTAGAGAAAAAGTACTAGGGAAACAAATGGGGCAAAAGGTGGTAAGTTCCCTGGACTTGATGGGTTGCATCCGAGGATATTAAAGGAAGTAGCTGCAGAGATAAGTGGATACACTGGTAGTAATCTTCCAAGAGTCCTTAGATTCTGGAAAAGTCCCAGAGGATTGGAGAATGGCCATTATAACACTCTTATGCAAAAAGGAGGGAGACAAAAAACAGGTAACTATAGACCAGTTAGCTTTACATCTGTCATTGGGAAAATGTTAGAATCTAATATAAAGGATGTAATAGCAGAGCATTTAGAAATACATAATCTAATCAAGCAGATTCAATAAAGAATGTAGAAGACCTTGCCAAGAACAGCACCAGGCTTACCTAAAATGAGACTCCAACCTAAGGACGATACAACACAAGACTACATGTATGCTAGACAGTGGAAGCAGCATGCTACAGATAGGGTTAAGCAATCTCATAACCAAAGGATCAGATCAAAGCTCTGTAGTCTTGCCACATTCAGTTGTAAATGGTGGTGGACAAATAAACAACTAACTGGAGGAGGAAACTCCACAAATATCACCATCCTCAATGATGGGGGAGCCTAGCACGTCAGTGCAAAAGACGAGGCTGAAGCATTTGCAAACATCTTCATCTTCTATTCATGACTCCTCCGATGCTGAAGCAATCCATGTCCTTTTGCAGCAAGACCTGAACAATATTCAGGCTCTGGCTGATAAGTGCCAAATGACCTTCGTGCCACACAAGCGCCAGGCATGAGCTTCTCCAATAAAAGAGAATCTAACCATCTTCCCTTGACAATCAATGGCATTACCATTCGTAACTTGTATGGAGCAAGATCTTGACAGTGTTCAATCTTGGATTGATAAGTGGCAAATAACATTTGCATATACCAGTGCCAGGCAATGACCATCTCCAACTGAAGAGAATCTAACTACCTCCCATTCAATGGCATTACCATTGCTGACTCCCTTGCCATCAACATTCTGGAGGTTACCATTGACCAGAAACTGAACTGGACCAGCCATATAGAAACATAGAAAATAGAAGCAGGAGTAGGCTGTTTGGCCCTTCGAGCCTGCTCCACCATTCATTATGATCACAGCTGATCATTCAACTCAATAGCCTGCTCCCGCTTTCTCTACATATCCTTTGACTCCTTTCGCCCCAAGAGCTATATCTAACTCCTTCTTGAAAACATACAATGTTTCGGCCTTAACTACTTTCTGTGGTAGCGAATTCCACAGGCTCACCTCTCTCTGGGTGAAGAAATTTCTCCTCATCTCAGTTCTAAATGGTCTATCCCATATCCTTAGACTGTGACCCCTGGTTCTGGACTCCCCCACCATTGGGAACATCCTTCCTGCATCTACCCTGTCTAGTCCTGTTAAAATTTTATAGATTTCTATGAGATTCCCCTCATTCTTCTGAACTCCAGTGAATACAATCCTAACCGACTCAATCTCTCCTCATATGTCAGTGCTGCCATCCCAGGAATCAGCCTGGTAAACCTTTGCTGCACTCCCTCTATAGCAAGAACATTCTTCCTCAGATAAGGAGACCAAAACTGCACACAATATTCCAGGTGTGGTCTCACCAAGGCCCTGTGTAATTGCAGCAAGACATCCCTGCTCCTGTACTCAAATCCTCTGGCTATGAAGGCCAACAAACCATTTGCCTTCTTTACCGCCTGCTGCATCTGCATGCTTACCTTCAGCGACTGGTGTATGAGGACACCCAGGTCTCGTTGCACATTCCCCTCTCTCAATTTACAGCCATTCAGATAATAATCTGCATTCCTGTTTTTGCTACCAAAGTGGATAACCTCACATTTATCCATATTATACTGCATCTGCCATGCATTTGCCCACTCACTCAGCTTGTCCAAATCACACTGAAGCATCTCTGCATCCTCCTCACAGCTCATCCTCCCACCCAGCTTTGTGTCATCTGCAGATTTGGAGATATTACATTTAGTTTCCTCATCTAAATCATTTAATATATGTTGTGAAGAGCTGGGGTCCCAGCACCGATCCCTGCGGTACCCCACCAGTCACTGCTTGCCATTTGGAAAAAGACTTGTTTATTCTTTGTTTACTCTTTGTTTCCTGTCTGCCAACCAGTTTTCTATCCATCTCAATACACTACCCCCATGTGGCTACAAGAGCAGGTCAGCGACTAGGAATTCTGCACTTGCCTCCTGAGCTCCCAAACCCTGCTCACTCATCTACAAGTCAGGAGTGTGATGGAATACTCTTCATTTGTCTGGATGAGTGCAGCTCCAACAACACCCCCAAAAGCTTGACTCCAGCATGAAGCAGCTGGCTTGATCAGCACCTCAATCACCACCTTAAACCTCAACCACCATTGCACAGTGGCAGCAGTGTGTACCACCTATAAGATACCCTGCAGCAACTTGACAAGGCTTCTTTGACAACAATTTCCAAACCTGCAACCTCTATCACCTAGAATGACAAGGGTAATAGATGCTTGGGAACACCATCATCTGCAATACCCCTCCAAGAGACACACCATCCTGACTTGGAACTATATCACTGTTCCTTCATTGTAGCTGGGTCAAAATCCTCGAACTCCCTGCCTAACAGCACTATGGGTATACCTACATCACATGGACTGCAGCAGTTTAAGAAGATGGCTCACCACCACCTTCTTGAGGGCAATTAGGGATGGGCAATAAATGCTGGCCTAGCTAGTGAGCCCCCCCACCAAATATAATTCCTGTGAACGAATTAATTTAAAAAAGTATGGACTGCAGCAGTTCAGGAAATTAGCTCACCACCACCTTCTCAAAGGCAGTTAGAGATGGGTAACAGATGTTGGCCTTGTCAGTGATGCTCACATCCCTTAAAACTACCCCACAAATTTAAAATTAATAACATTTTGAAGAGGATGGTGTAGCTATGAAACATGCAAAATTCTGGTTGTTGTCCAGTTAGTGTTGTTTGGAGAAGTTAGTAAATGTAAATATTTATCAGATAGGCCAGATGGTGCATTGAGTTAGCCCATGTCCATGTCCTCTGGAATTGGTTAGTGTCCTCTGTCTCCTGGCTATAAGAATCCCTGTCTAAGTGAATTTAAAAAGACCTAATCCAGTTTCTAGTATATATGGACTTGACAACACAAAACTGCACCTAAACTGGGAATCGTAGTCAAAATTTGGAGGCATTCTTCTGGGTTTGGAGTTGAGACATTGTTGTAAGAATTTTATTCTGGCCATTATGCCATTACCTGATAAGGGAATAATGAACATGTTGAAACTAACGGCCAGAAATGGAAATAACATCTTTTGTCCTTTAATCCAAAACTGGGACACTATACTTATCAGGAAAGACTGAGTAGGCTGGGATTCCATTCTCTGGAAAAGAGAAGGTTGAGGGGTAACCTAATAGAGTTCTTTATAATTATGAAAGGGTTTGATAAAGTAGACATAGAGATGATGTTCCCACTCATGAGGGAATCAAAGAGAAGGTTTATAAATATATTGTATTTGGAACTGGCAGCTGCCTGTCCCCCAGTTTGGGCTTATAGCACCATTCCTGTCCCTTGGGGATCAGTCTCATAGTGCCATACCTGTCCCTTGGAGATCAGTCTCATAGTGCCATACCTGTCCCTTGGGGATCAGTCTCATAGTGCTTTACCAGGCCCATGGAGGTCAGTGCAAGGAGGGTGGGGGGCGGTGTGGGGGAAGAGAGATGGGACACTGTCAATGGTCAGGAGGATGCTTTGGATTCAGGACCCCATACCTGTCTCCTGGGGAAGAGTGGGACACAGTGTCAGTGGATGGGATGATGTTGGTGAGAGTCACTTCCTCTGCTCTTCAGCTACTCTTCTCTTTGCGATTAATGGCTCGGTTTGCCTCTGGGCCCCATTCCTGTCAAAGACAAATAAGTTATAAATAAAACTAAATAAGTCAAGGAGCAGGAATCATTTGGGAAGAATTAGTTTGGGGTGGAAAGGGTATGTGGACAGAGGCCAGGGTTGGGTGGGATAGGGCAGGGATTTGATGGTGGGGAAGGGGGCGTGTTGGAAGGGAGTTGTGGTGTGAGCGCACAGGGTCCTGGGAGGAAGTCTGTGGGGGAGGGGTTTTGGGGGTGTTCCAGGGAGGGATCCTGGAGGTACAAGGAATGGCCCCAGGGTGTGGGGGGAGGGGTGGTGGTGTGGATTCAGGGAGGAGTCCAGAAGGGCCAGTGATGAGGATTCTGCATTAGGATGCAGGGAGTGGTCCAGGGTGGTGGGGGAGGGATATGGAGGGTTCGGGTGGGGCCAGGGGTTTTGGGGAAGTGGGGTTAGAGGGGGTGGGACCAGAGTAGGGGGAACCAGGGTAGGGTCCAAGAGAGTGGTCTGACGATGCCCTGGACAAATTATTACAGCATCTTGGTGATGAAGTACAATTCTCCAGGGATTACAGGAGCCATCGATGGCAGCATTGTACCACACTGACTGTCAGCTGTCTTTGGAGTGTGCCTCATGTGCTCACATCCCTCATCTGGAGACTTGAAGCCAATTCAATTGGTACAAGGGGAGAGCTGGCTGTGGCCGGTTGGTATGAGGGGGAATGCTGGCTGTGGTCGACTGGGTAAATAGATGGAAAGATTTGGCAGTAAATAAATGGTGGGAAAAAATGGTGCAACAATAAGAAACAATTCAAAATGTTCAACAAAAATGTATTCCATCAGCAAGAAAGATCCATCTGTGTATTATTGAGAAAGTTAAGGATAGTATGAGATTAAAAGAAGAGGTTTATAATGTTGCAAAGAACAGCAGCAAATCTGAGGATTGGGGGTATTTTAGAAACCAGCAGTAGGCCACGAAAAGGCTGATAAAAAGGGAAATAATAGAATATGAGAGTAAGCTATCCAGAAATATAAAAACAGATCGTAAGAGTTTTTACAAGTGTATAAAAAGGAAGATGTAGCTAAAGTAAGTGTTGGTCCGTTAGAATCAGAGATGGGTGAAATTATCATGGGGAATGAGGAAATGATGGAGGAATTGAACAAATATTTTGTGTCTGCCTTCACAGTAGAAGACACAAGTTACAAATCAGAAATAGGCGATAATCTAGGGGCTAAAGAATGAGGAAATTAGGGAAATTAATAGCAGCAGAGATAAAGTATTGGAGAAACTTAAGGGACTAAAATCTGACAAATGCCCTGGACCTGATGGCCTATACCCTAGGGTTCTAAAAGAGATAGCTGTAGAAATAGTGGATGTGCTAGCTATGATTTTCCCAAATCCCTTAGATTCAGGAGCGGTCCTAGCAGTTTGGAAGTTAGGAAATGTAACAGTGAAGTTCAAGAAAGGAGAGGGAGGTAAAGCAGGGAAAGACAGGCTGGTGGCTTAACATCAATCACCAGGAAAGTGCTGGAATCTATTATTAAGCAAGCCTTAACAACACACTTAGAAAAGCATCATATGATCAAAGTCCACAAAATTTAGGAAAGGGAAATTTTTTGAGGATGTAATTGATGGGGTAGATAAAGGGGAACAAGGAGTTGCTTGAGATACTTGGATAGATACTTGGTAGTTTGAATTTCCAAAGGCTTTGAAGATGAATTGATACAATCAATCACAGCAGGTTAGTACACAAGGGCTCATGAAGTTGGAGATAGTATATTAGCATGGATAGAGGGACAGGAAGCAAAGAGTATATTAGCATGGATAGAGGGACAGGAAGCAAAGAGTATATTAGCATGGATAGAGGGACAAGAAGCAAAGAGTATATTAGCACGGACAGAGGGACAGGAAGCAAAGAGTATATTAGCATGGATAGAGGGACAGGAAGCAAAGAGTATATTAGCACGGATAGAGGGACAGGAAGCAAAGAGTATATTAGCACGGATAGAGAGACAGGAAGCAAAGAGTATATTAGCATGGATAGAGGGACAGGAAGCAAAGAGTATATTAGCATGGATAGAGGGACAGGAAGCAAAGAGTATATTAGCATGGGTAGAGGGACAGGAAGCAAAGAGTATATTAGCATGGATAGAGGGACAGGAAGCAAAGAGTATATTAGCATGGATAGAGGGACAGGAAGCAAAGAGTATATTAGCATGGATAGAGGGACAGGAAGCAAAGAGTATATTAGCATGGATAGAGGGACAGGAAGCAAAGAGTAGGGATAACTGGGGCATTTTCAAGTTGTCAGGTTGTGACTCATGGAGTGCAGGCTAGTATCATTGTTGGGGCCTCAGCTTTTTACAATCAATATTAATGACTTGAACAAAGAGACAGAGAGTCATGTATCTTAAGTTTGCTGGTGTTACAAAGCTAGGTGGAGATGTAAGCTGTGAGGAGGACAGAGACTTTTTAGAGAAAGGTTAAGTGAATGGAGAACAAGATGGCAGATGGTGTTCAATGTCAGGGAGCATTGGGTTATTCACCTCACTTCACATTCACTGGAATTTAATCCTGAAAAGTGTGAGGTGATGCATTTTGGGAGGACTAACAAGGCAAGGGTGTGCACAATGAATGGTAGGACCCTAGGAAGTACAGAGGATCAGAGGGACCTTGGAGTGCATGTCCATAGATCCTTGAAGGCAGCAGGACGGGTAGATAAGGTCGTTAAGAAGCATATGGGTACTTGCCTTTAAGCCAAAGTGTAGAATACAAGAGCCGAGAGGTTATGATGGAGCTGTATGAAGTGTTAAATGGCCACATCTGGAGTACTGTGTGCAGTTGTGTTCACCAAACTGTGGGAAGGATGTGATTGTATTGGAGAGGGTGCAGAGGAGATTCACCAGGATGTTGCCTGGGCTGGAGCGTTTCAGCAATGAAGAGAGACTAGATAGCCTGCGGTTGTTTTCCTCAGAGCAGAGAAGGTTATGGGGTGATCTGATTGAGGTATGCAAAACTATGAGGGGCATTGATAGGATAGATAGGAAGAAACTTTTCCCCTTAGTTGGGGGGGCCGGGGGCAGTGAGGGGGTCAATAATCAGGGGCATAGATTTAAGCAGGTCTGGCAGTGTCTGTGGCGGGAGGAGCGGGGTTGACATTTTGGGTCTGCATGACCCTCCTTCAGAGCTGAAGGTCGGGGGGTGGGTGGGGGGGGAGCGGTTCATGCGGACTCAGGGCATTGGCCCTGTTTCTCTCTCCACAGATGCTGTCAGATCTGCTGAGTTTTTCCAGCATTTTTTGTTTTTCTTTCAGACCTTCAGCATCTGCAGTGTTGTGCTTTTATCCTGACATAGATTTAAGTTAACGGGCAGGAGGTTTAGAGAGGATTTGAGGGAAAAGATTTTCACCCAGATGGTGGTGGCGGGGAAATATCTGGAACTCACTGCCTGAAAGGGTGGTAGAGGTGGAAACCCTCAACATTTAAGAAGTATTTAAATGAACACTTGAAATGCCATAGCATTTTCCAGCACCTGACTACAGGCCAGGTGCTGGAAAATGAGATTAGAGTAGATAGGAGCTTGATGGCCGGCGCGGACACGATGGGCTGAAGGGGCCTCTTTCCAGGCTGTAAAACTCGGACTATATTCCAATAAGGAATTCAGGAGAAACATCTTGACCCAAAGTGTGGAAAGAATATGTTGTGTATTGCCATTGAGGTTGAGACTAATAGTATTGATACATTTACATTTGATACATTTTGTTTCTGAAATCAATACGCATCGCAAAAGCTGCAGCTGCTAAAGTCAAAGCTGAGTAAGGAGAGTGTGGAACAACAGCAACCTGACCGAGAACACCAAACTGCGAGTCTACCAAACCTGTGTCCTCAGAGCACACCTCTAGTGGCAGATCTGAACAACAGAAGAAAAGGCTGAACGGTTTCCATCCTTGCTGTCACAGACGTATCTTTGGCATCTCTTGGCAGGACAAAGTCACAAATCCGAAGGTTTTAGAAGTGTGCTAGTTCTGTCAGCTTACGTACACTCATTACTAAGCCAATGATATCTGCATTGGCTCAAACACATCCATCAGATGGATGGCAGCTGTATAACCAAAGATCTTCTGTACGGCAAATTGACCACTGAGTCATGACCCCCTGGTGCCCATACCTCCATTGCAAGGACACCGACCGAGGTATGAAGATAGCAGACACTGACAATTTGGAGACAGTCGCTGAGGGCTATGATCACTGGAGGCTGACTGTTTGGAAAGGCATTGGAAGAGACAAGTGTCATGTTGATGATTTTTCTGTGTGTGTATATGCGTGTGGACTTCAGTATTAGATACTATATGGTACTTGGATAAGATACTGTAAGGTACGCTCTGTACTACATGTGGGGTCACCTGACCTGGGGGGGTGTTGAAGGTCAGATAGCACATGTTAGGGAGTGGGCCAGCATATCAAATTAAATTATGTTGTTCTTGCAGTTAAATCTGTGACTTTGAGTGTTCATTCAGACTAAGATATGACAGCAAGCAGAAACAGATAGTTCAGCTGGCTGAGAAGAGGGCCCAGAGTAAAAGAGGCCGGCAAATCATGCACCTTCTCAGCCCACTCTCCGCCTCGGCAGCAAACGCGGCAGAGGCTGCCATGCCAGGGTGGGGCTCCCAAGCCGCACCAGGTGGTGCTTTACACAGTTGACCACCATGGTTTACACTATCGTTTCATGAGATGAAAGATTGCCACGTTTAAGGGGAAGCTAGAAAAGCACAGGAGGACAACTAAAGCAGTAGAAAGATATGCTGATAGGTTTAGATGAAATAGAGTGGAAAGAGGTTTTTATGGAGAATTAATATAAGCACAGATCACAGGCCACATGGCCTATTTCTGTGCTGTAAATTCTACATAATTTACATAATTCACCTTTAATCTTAGTTAATCAGTGCACAGAAGAATTGTATCAGTGGCAAAATGCAGTTAAATAACATAGTTATACAGCTTCTAAGTGAATAATAATTGTTTTTATACAATTTTTTTTCCAAAGCCCCTAAATTGGCAACTCATTTGTATCAAGAGGCTGCAATTTATTTGTCACTTAAGGCAATGGCCAGAATTTTACGCTGTTTGAGTGGGTGCGCGTCCGACCCGACAGAGCATGAAATCACGTGTGAAGATGTCAGGCGTGTGTCCCAACGTCCTCGTGCACTTGCGCGATATTTCGCTTGGCGGCGCAAGCTGCAGTCGGAAGCGCACCCGCAGGCAAGTAAGCCCATTCAGGAGTCAATTAAAAGCGATTTTACCTGGCCCGTCCACTTTTACGGTTGGCGGATGGGCCAGTCGGCCTGGTGGATCCAAGGCGGGATGAAATGTCCGGGTGAAATATAATTTAAAAAAGGATGTCTGGTGATGAGGTTTTTTGAGTTCTGCTGTCAGATGCTTGAATGTGTTGCACAGGTACAGCTTGCTGCATTTTTTTTTCTTCTCATTTAATCTGTACAGGTCTGCAGTTCCCTGAGGCAGCTCCATAGCAACTGTCTGCCTTCAGGGAGCTTGTTAGAAGCGCCCACCTGCACCCTCACTTGACACAGCGCCCACCCGCTCCGACAGCACTGAGCCTCTCTTAGTGCGCGTTTCACGCTAGGTGCCCGTTAATTGGCCAGCCATTGTGAAATTGCGTTTGGGGGCTGATCACGGCCGGAAGCACGTTTCACGTTTGCTTCCGGGACTGCTGACTGCATGCGCCCAACAAGCGCAAGATTCAGGTCAATGATCTGAAACTGACATTCAAGCTGCCTGTACTCGTCTTTAAAAGAAGACTCTGGAATTTGATGAGAATGAATTATTACTTATGTGAAGTTAATGATTAAAGTGTCCAAGTTAGAAATTATTGGTTATTCTTTTCTCTTCCCTAATGTAAAAGGGGGAAAAAAAATTATGAACTTAAAATGGGGAAAGCTGCTTGATAATGATCCTGACTTTTTCTGCCTCCATTTGATTTATCTTTGGGTTGAGGAGGGGCTGAATATATAATTTAGCTTCCAGAAAACTGACCTGCGGCTCTGGTAGTTGTATATGACCTCAAAATCTCACAATGGAACATTGGCTAATAAGTTATTAACTGATGTGCTGTTCCAAAATTCTCAACTGCATTTAGAAAGTCTGTTGCAGGGCTTTTTATTTTTCACAAGATTGAAACTTTGACACAGCCTCATTGACATAGCAGAATTCCAGAATGTGCAACCTTTAACCTTTAGCCCAATGACATTTAATTTAAAATTCAGTAGCAAATAACCCCAGAAGCTACCAACTTGACATCAGTACTCTTTTTACATTGGCGATCAGGTGGCGCCAGGTGGTACTGCCTCATTCATATCGTTCTCCAGTTAGTTCAGAAAAGGGTGTAAAGATAAGCCAAGCAATTGCAGGCTAGTCAGTTTAACCTCTATGGTGGGAAAATTTTTAGAAATGATACTGTGGAACGAAATTAATAGTCACTGGGACAAATGCAGATTAATTATGGAAAGCCAGCATGTATTTGTAAAGTGCAAATCGTGCTTAACTAATTTGCTTGAGTTTTTTAATGAGGTAACAGAGAGGGTTGATGGGGCTAATGATCTTGATGTGATGTAAATGGACTTCCAAAATACATTTGGTAAAGTGCTACTCAACAGACTAGTGAGCAAAGTTAGAGCTCGTGGAATAAAAGGGACAGAAGCGACATGGATATGAAATTGGCTGAGTGACAGGAAACAGTGTAGTGGTGAACGTCCAGTTCTGATGAAAAGTCCTATTGGACTCAACATTAACTCTGTTTCTTGCTGCGCAGATGCTGCCAGACTGACTTGAGTTCTTCCAGCATTTTTTTTTATTTGTAGTGGTTTTTCGGACTGGAGGAAGGTCTGTAGTGGAGTTCCCCAGGGGTCGTTGTTACGACCCTGCGCTATATGACCTAGACCTTGGGATACAGGGCACAATTTCAAAAGCTTGCAGATGATTTGAAACTTGGAAGTATTGTGAACAGTGAGGAGCTAGAATGGGGACGCAGATGAAGTTGAATGCAGAAAAATGTGAAGTGTTTCATTTTGGTAGGAGAAACGCGGAAGAGACAATGTAAAATGAAAGGTACAATTGTAAAGGTAGTTCAGAAGCAAAGAGGGGGCTGGGCGTATATGTGCATAAGTCATTGAAGGTGGTAGGGCAGGTTGAAAGCGTGGTTAATAAAGCATACAACATCCTGGCTTTATCAATAGAAGCATAGAGCACAAAAACAAGGAAGTTACATTAAATCTGTATGGAACACTGGTTCTGGCTCAGCTGGAGTATTGTGTCCACTTTTGGGCACCACACTTGAGGAAAGCAATAGAGAGAGTGAAGAAAAGTTTCATGAGAATGGTTCCAAGGTTGAGGAACTTCAGTTGGAATTGTTTTCTGTGGAGAAGATATGGTTGACAGGATATTTGATAGAGGTCTTCAAAACATGAGGGATTTGGACAGAGTAGATAGGGGGAAATTGTTCCCATTGGTGAAGGATTGAAAACCAGAGGGCACAGATTTAAGGTAATTGGCAAAAGAAGCAATGTTGACATGAAGAAAGACTTTTTCATGCTGCAAGTGGTTAGGACCTGGAATGCACTGCCTGAGAGTGCGGTGGAGGCAGGGTCAATTGAGGCTTTCCAAGGTAATTGGATTATTATCTGAAAAGGAATAATTTGCAGGGCTGCGGGGAAAAGACAGGGAAGTGGCACCAGGTGAATTGCTCCTACAGAGGGCTAGTACAAAAACAATGGGTCAAGTGTCCTGTGTTGTAACCGTTCTATGGTTCTAGACAAAACAGACATTGCACATACTGAAATAGTATTTTGGCTCTTGATTTCTGGTGATATTTCTAATGTTAGAAAAAAATTTGAGGGAATCATCAGCTTTTTTTTCAAACATGAGAAGTGTAGAGGCAGTCCAGTCCAGCTGAATACCTGGACCTTTATAATCTTAGTGTTTTTTGAAAAAATGGATGCAGTTATATGTGACAGGTATGAAGCTGAAGTGGTGTGCCACTGCATGATCCAGGTGGTTTCACACCCAATAAAAAATGATTGATCAAAACTGGATTAGCAATAGTTGCACTCCATATTTTGTGTCCATGCAATGCAACAACAGCATCATGTGCGTGTTTAGACACCTTCTGAAAACAAAAATGTGTTGTTATGCCTGCTGACACTCATTCTGAATAGTCAGTGAACCTACTGATGCAAGGAGATGGGACACCTTCAGGAGAGGAAAAATTGGTGAAAAATGGAGACAACAACCTGGGGAAGTTATAAAACAAAGTAAATCCTTCAGAGAGAAAACAACGAATGAGGAGATATTACTGAATTATAGAACTGAAAGGAAACAAAGAGAACACATTGGAAAGTGCTGTACTGAACACAAATATTGATCAGGAATATGTAGGATAGTAATTGGCTGACAAAGCATGATATATTTCTGACCAGCAGAGGAAGATCATTAAATTTGATTTGTTGTGAATTCTGGTCAGAAATAAACTTGATGCTAAATTCTTTTCAGCTTCTCATTATTTAGAATTTTCCACCACCACCTCCCCCTGCCCTACCCCTGGCATGTATGTGCTTCTACTAGAGCTTCGTGAAAATGTGAAATTGTCCATTTTGGCAGGACAAAATTAAAAAGAAGCATATTATCTAAATGGTGGCAGATTGCAGAGCTCTGAAGTGCAGAGGGATATAGGTGTCCTTGTGCATAATTCACAAAAGGTTAGTATGTAGGTACAATAAGTAATTAGGAAAGCTAATTGAATGTTATTGTTTATTGTGAGGGGAATTGAATACAAAAGCAGGGCAGTTATGCTTCAGTTATACAGGGCATTGGTGAGATCACATCTGGAGTATTGTGTACAGTATTGATTACTTATTTAAGAGAGGATGTAAATGCATTGGAAGCAATTCAGAGAAGGTTTACTGGACTAATACCAGGAATGGGTGGGTTGTCTTAAGAGGAAAAATTGAACAGGCGAGGCTTCTAGCTGCTGGCGTTTAGAAGAGTAAGAGGTGACTTGATTAAAACATATAAGATCCTGAGGGGTCGTGGCAAGGTGGATGTAGAGAGGATGTTTCCTCTTGTGGAAGAATCTAGAACTAGGGGTCACTATTTAACAGTAAGGGGTCATCCATTTAAGACAGAAATGAGGAGTAATTTCTTTGAGGGTTGTAAGTCTTTGGACTCTCTTCCTCAAAAGGCTGTGGAAGCAGAGTCTGAATATTTTTAAGGCAGAGGTAGATTCTTAATAAGCAAGAGGGTGAACGGTTATCGGGGGTAGGTGGGAATGTGGAGTTGAGGTTACAATCAGATCAGCCATGATCTTATTAAATGGCGGAACAGGCTCGCAGGGCCAAGTGGCCGACTCGTCCTAATTCGTATGTTCTCTGTTTGAAGGAGTACGATCCCAGACTGTCTAGCGTCTATATGAATTGAAGTCCCACATCCCTGGTACCAGTGTAGTAAAGCCTTAGCATCCTTCCTGAAGTGTGGTGCCCAGAATTGAACACCCTACACCAGTAGGGCCCTCACCACTGTTTCATAAAAGTTGAACATAACTTCCTTGCTTTCATACTCAAGCTATTAATAAAGCCAAGGACCCTTTTTAAACAGTCTTCTAAACTTGTCCTACCAACTTCAAAGACTTCTTTACATATCTCCCAGGTGTCTCTCGATTCTTGCACCCTCCTTAAAATGATACTGTTTATTATATTGCCTCTCCTTGTGCTTCCTGCCAAAATGAATTACTTCACACATCTGTGCATTAAATGCATCTGCCATGTGTCTGCTCACTTCACCAGTTGATTTATGTTTTCCTGAAGTCTTTTAATTTCTTACTCACTGTTTACTACATTTCCACCTTTTGTGTCATCTGCAGACTTTGAAATTATGCCCTGTAAACCCAAGTCAGGATCATTAATATATACCCTAGGGGACACCACTGTATATTCCTTCCAGATCAAGAAACAACCATTCATCACTACTTTGCTTTCTGTCTCTTAGCCAAGTTCATATCCATGTTACCAGTTCCCCTCTAATCCTATGGACATCAATTTTGCTTTCAAATCTATTTTGTGGTATTTTATCAAATGTCTTTGAAAGTCCATATACACAATTGTATAATCAATTGTATTCCATTTATCCCCGCTCTTCCTTTATCAAAGAACACAATCAAGTTAGGTAAACATGATCTACCTTTAACAGATCACTGATGGTTGTCATTTATTAACCTGCATTTTTCGAAGTGAGAATTATTATCACAATTGTAATCCCATGTGGTTACTTGTGCCTGCAACTCACCAACTTTATTTACTACGCTTCGTTCTTTATGCACATGCACTCCAAACCTGTCATAGTCTGCCCTGTATTCGCCACCCCCCCCTCACCATCTGATTGTATTTATGAACTGCTCTTTATTTTGATGTTCATCTCTCTGTCTGCTGTTCACCTTGTTTCTCCTCTCTAACGCTTCGTAATGGTGTCAACCTGCTGCCAAATTAGTTTAAACCCTCTCTACACCACAACCTCCCTGGGAGAGCATTAGTGCCAGCTCCATCTGTAAGATCTCTCCTGCCCCAGAACTGGTTCCAGTGCCCCAGGGGGCCTCCTTCTGGCACCATTTATTCACATATTTTCATGTCTTAGTGAATATAGAGCAGTAAAATAATACATGTCACTTGGGGGTAGTCCAGAGATTACTGCTTTTGCGGTCTTTCTCTTTTAACTTGTTCCTTAGCTCCTGAAACTTTGTATGATATCAACCTTTTTCCATCCTTTGATAGCAACATGGGCCACGACATATGGCTCTTCCCTCCCATTCCACCCCGACCCTGCAGAATGGTCTGCATCCATTTCTGGCACAAGGGACGCAACACATCATTGAGACTCATGTCAGCAGTTGCAAAAGTAACACTCTGTCGCACTGACTACTGAATCCCCGAATGATCACTGCATCTTTATATTTTGCTATGCGATCCTTTGCCCCATGTTGCCATGGATTTGCTCTGGAGTGCATTCTTTCATGGTGCCTTCTGTGAGAGAAGACATTCAGGATGAGTGCCACGTGGCACTATCTTCCTCTCCCTACCCTGTCAGTTGACCACAAAAGCATTTTCCTGCATGTAATTCAATATTTTAATAAACTTTGCTTAAATAATCAGATGTCCAAGCTGCCACTTCAGAGCTTTGCTAATCATTCAAATCCTTAAAGTTCATTGGTTGAGGAGATAGACCATTGGTCTCATTATTCACTAAGGTCCCAAAGGCTCTGTTGACCTCGCCTTGCCGCACGCTTATTGATTTGAACTTCCAGCAATTTTTAGCTTTAAAATTATTAGAGCTGAAGGGTGAGGAAAAAATCCATCCTTGGCACACGCCCTGAGACGCCCTGCTCCAGCAGATTCTGGACTATTGGGTTTTTTTGTCTATTGAGGCCTTTTGTCTTTAAAATTCAGCTGGGAAACAATATGTTTGGTCCGCTAACATTTCAGAGCAACTGTTAATGAGACATAACTATTGTTGGTGTTTTCAAATATACATGATCCTTCACCTAGCACAATTTGTACAAAAAAGTATTTTGGGATGCTGAAAGCTTTGATAAAAAGGTTACAAAAGAGATGACTTACAAAGAGGTTTATTTGCAAATTACTTTTTGATATTCTGTAGAAGTAATTGGTGCGTCAAAGTGTTAGAGTATACCTTGTATCCACATGGTGAATTTCTGAATTTTTCTGGGATGTGGCTACAACCTAGCCCCTTTGTACCAGTGGATTGAAAGTTACTTGAGTTCTACTACACACTGTCAAGAAGCTATTTACAAACCATGACCAGAGGTCTGTGAACAGATCATCTAACCACCTTTGCCAGTGCAATGTGTGTGGCGTAGCATGAGGGAGTAAGGAATAGAATGTTATATTGATGGGAGTAGATGAAGGAGGCAGCTCATGTAGAGCATAAACACCAACATGGATTGGCTGGGCAGAATGACTGTGCTGTAAAAACTTTGTTATTGCATTTAATAAGTGAGTGAAAAATGTTTTCTGAATTGCAGACATTAGAGTTATCGATAGCGTTGGCAGTTCAACATAGTTGAACCCTATTATTGTTATATATTAAACCTATTATACTACTATGGGAAGGCAACATCATGTCATGCAAGTGGATGATTAAATTGGAACTCGAGCATTTATCAATCCTGAGATTTGCTTAGGTCAAGATTGGATTGAGGTGGACCTCATTGTAACTCTGGTCAGATGGGCATTGTCTACTTGAAAGCTGGTTAATGCAACTGGCTGGATCTCTTTGGCCTACCGTGTGCATAAATATTTTTGGGCTATCAATTTCATGCTGAATTAATAATGCTTAATGTGCTACAACATTGAAATTAGTACAGTATAGTAGTTGCCTGATAAGTTGTCCTTGAGAAATAAAGATGATCCCACATTTCAGGAATTTGAATCCTGAGGAAAGATTTGGGAAGTTGAGCTTGTTTGCTTTGGAAAAATGAAAACTTCTTGTAATTTTAATTAGATTACATTAGTGTTATGAAGGGAATTACCAAAACTGATCTATGTAAATAGTTTACAATAGAGGGAAGTCAGGTAACATGTGTTCACCTGTAGGGTAGTAGCTTAGCGAATAAGTTATCAGGGAAGACCATTAAGCAGGCTCAAGAGAGGATTTGATTTATTTCTGGAGAAAAGGGATGTTAAGATGATGAGTAGGTTAGGTTGATCTATAGGGAAAAGGAGTGATTGTTGGGCTTGATAATCTTTACCTGTTACAAAAAGGGTTGTGTGTTTTTATTGTGTTCAAAACGGCCAGATAGCATTTTATCTCTGACACAATACCACTTGAAACACATAATACTACATAACTTCAGATTCACGTTGTAGTTTAATTTTAACCAGTGCAAATTCAGTATTTTCAATTTTAAAATTGAAGTCTGCAAGAAACCTAGGTAATCTTTTGGGCCACTTGAAGTCCCTTCTCTTTTTTTAAAATAAAAGTTGATTTCCGCCCCATATCCTCACCACCACCACAGAAATTTCACCATTAGTCCATGGCAGATGAACAGAGCTCTTCATGTATATCTAAAGTACACGAGTGTAGAGCCCCACCGAAGCTGTTAAAAGTATGATGTCAGGCAAAGCAAATTGTTGCTATCTACTTAAACTTCTCTGCAATACCAATTGCAGTACAAATGATTCTCTAATGCATACAGTGGCATTTTCTGATCTGCGGAGATATATATGAGCATAAGTCAAGGATGAGAAAATCAAAGTACACTCTTGTGACATATTAACTTTTGTCATGACATCTAGTTCTATATGAAAACCCCAGTGTTTGCACTTTCATTGTTAGATTATTCCATAATGTTTATTACCCCTTTTTAATTTTACTTTTCCCTCATTTCCATTTGTGGCTAACCACTTCCTTTCTTGAAGTAAAATCTGGTTTTACATTATAGGGCAATTCTATGAACTCATGACTCCATTGGAGGGTCTCATCCACTGGGAATGCAAATTGGGAATTCAGGAGCATGTGCTCTATATGTATGCATTCCAATTAATTAATTTGCATTGGCTTTTTATAAAGTTACTCTCTTTAACATATTTTACATATTTGCGGGGAGTTGCACAGCATCTTTGATCTTTCTTCCTAGATTACCCATTCTATATCTGGGATCAGTCTTGTTGCTCTTTTCCTGCACCCTTTCTGATATAAGTAAATCTTTTTTTGTGGCATGATGGCCATAACTGAATGCAGCGTCCTAGATGTGCCCTAACTATTAGCAAGAAGCAATAAATAGCTTACATTTATAGAGTGCATTTCACAACCTCAGGACATCCTGAAGATACCCACGAAGTGTAGTGAACCTTTGAAGTGTAGTCACTATTTTCAGATATGCTTTGCAGAGTCCCATCTCTAGTAGACTTGTGCTGTAATGTACTCTGCTAGCTTTGATTGCCTTGTCATATAGTCTGGACATTTGAAAGTGGCATGACTACTACTATTCCCAGAACCATTCTAGCACTCTTGTGATAATTCAGTTTCATTCATTGCATTTTCATACTTTGCATTTTTTTGACCTTTGTATAATGTGTTTAAAGTTCTGTGTATCTACTTAATTGCATAACTAATTGAAAATCGTCTGCCAAATCCTCTGAGGTAATTTTTTTTCGAAGTCTGTGCATCTGGCAGATAGTCTCGCCTACCAGGTATGCACATCCGAAAACCACTGATGCATTGCCCTGATTTTCTGCCGATATTCATCATGCTTAGTAAATTTTCGTCATCACTATCTAGGCAATAATGTCAAAGAGCAGCTTGCTTCTAGTTGTAGAATCTACTTGATTTTAATTCTGTTGTTCTCTGTTTCTTGTTTTTTTTTAAAATAAGTAAATAAGTTATCTAGTCCCATATTCTTCCCTGGATTTCTGCAATTTTTGCTTTAATTGGGAGTCTATCATGTGGTAGATAGTTCAAAGCTTTTTGAAAGTATAAATAAGCTACATCAAAGATTTGAAAATGTTTTTAAGAACTTCAAAATTGAAATAAAGATAGGATATGCTATAAATATGCAATTTGCTAGCAACTAAAAAGCCAAATAATATTTTATGTGGAACCACCTCTTCAATCTACATCTGGAAAGCTAGCCTACCATATCTCTCCTTTTTCAGATGCTGATGGAACTGCAATTTCTGTCCTTGTTATCTGCAACATTTTTTTTACATAGCCAATCTAGTTCTAAACAATTAATTTGAACAGTGTAATCTTTTGCATGGAGTGCAATATCTTTTCCTGTCTTGACACAATAATGGTAAACTCATTATTACAGTTCTACTTATTGGGGTTTTACAAATGTATGAATATTGTCTATATTGCGTGCTGATGTTGCTGTAGGACAGAGGTACTTACTAACTTTTTGTGGAAGGCCATAATCTTGCACCCACTCCCACAAAGAAATACTGTTGTCTTGTCTTTTTAAGTTCCAATTTGAATCTCTTTCTACCCACCCCAAAAATTGTACCCACAGGGTCACAACAAAGCTGTCAACCTGTGAATTGAGGCTGAGGAACAAATGGAGGTTGATAATGCAGTGGTAGGTATCTAGTGCATGGCATTTTGAGCCTGAAAGCCTAAGAGTTAACACAACCCAATGTGGCTGACCAATGTCAAGAGTGCTGGGAGCCTGCACATATGCTGCTAAGTACGTATACAAAATAGCAAGAAAATAAAGTCGATTTTATTATTGTAGCTCATCTTGTCTTTGGGGCATTGAAAATGCTTCACATGCAATGAATTACATTTGAAGTGCAGTCACTGTTGTTAGATATTGAATTGTGGCAGCCAATTGTGTACAGCATGATCTTGCAAACAGCAAGTGAAACAAGAGAGAGGCATTGTGGTTTTTGATAGTGTTGTCCATGAATAAGTGATCTTCTATGTCCATCTGAGCAGACACATCTCATCCAAAAGACAGCACAGCACTTTCACAATGCTGCTTTGAAGCATGAACCCAGATCAGGGTTCAGCAGTCATTTTTTGTCTGAAGAGCTTTTTAAAAAAAAATAAATTACCTAAAATAAATGCCATTGGAAATGGCAAGACAAAAATTTCTAAACCAAATACTTGGCAAATTGCCAAGTGTCTCTAGCACACGTAACTTGCAAATATAATAAATACAACTCATGCATTTTATTTATGTATCAATAGAAAAATAGATCTAATTGAATTATCATGTTTTTTGACTTTTTTCCCTATAATTTTGCCAGTAATCTTTAACCTGTGTAGAGTTAAGGGATTTTTTTGGTTCTTGATTATAGTGATTAAGATAAAAACATATTTGATTGGTCACAACCATAGAACCTGCTCCTCAAATCAAAGGTTTTATTTGTAACCATGGTGTAGCTAAACCATTCAAAAAGATTTATTTGGAGCACAATGCTGCTTTTTTTAAAATTAAAATTGTCAATTTGAAATTGTAAAGTAAAGCATAGTAAAGGGGTGTTGATGGGTGTTGTCACCATTAGCACATCCTTTAACTAATATCACCACCATTAACACCCCTTTGACCTTATGTTTATGACATCTTTGGCAATCTCTCCATTGCCTCCACCTATCACTGGCCCTCTATCCAGCTCCACCTGTCCCACCTCCCTCTAACAGTTTATATTTCACCTCATTTCTATTTTTCTTTAGTTCTGATGAAGAGTCACCGGGCTCGAAATGTTAACTCTGTCTTCCTCTCCACAGATGCTTCAGACCTGCTGAGTTTTTCCAGCTATTTTTGTTTTTGTTTTAGGTATTAGGTGGGTTCAGCATAAGAGAGAAAGTAATAAAGTCTAAATTAGGGTTACAATGCATGTGTGCGAATTGGCGTGGTTTGGTAAATAAGATTGGTGAGTTGCCATGTGGAAATATGATGTTGTATCGAAACAGATACCTGGCTCAAAGAAGGGCAGGACTGGGTATTAAATATTCCTGGATACAACATGTTCAAGAAAGAGAGGAAAGGAGGAGGGTGGTGGTATTGATTAAGGAGAACATTGCATTGCTGAAGAGAGAAGATGTATCACATGGGTCAAGGATAAAATCTATTTGGCTAGAGTTAAGAAACAAAAAAGGTGCTACTACGTTGCTCAGTGTTCTGCATAGGCCACCAACTAATGGGGAAAAATGTACAGGAACAAATTTGTAAGGAAATTAGAGAGGTGCAAGAATTATAGAGTTGTTATAATGGGGGGCTTTAATTATATGGATATAAAGTCATTTAGTAGTACAGAACTTATACTGTAAAAAAGAGACCTTTATGTTGAAGCTTTTCATCTTGCACTCATCAGGACAATTTGCAAGAATACCAAATGTAAAGGGAAAAACAATTTATACTGTATGAGAAGAGAATGCTGATTGGTTGGCAAGTGGACTCTGGTGGAGGCGTTGCCATGAGAATATACTGGTTGATGTTGACTGACTGTTAACTGCCAAGCATTTTTTGAAATTTAAACCAGGCAGCTTGACCCTGGTAAAGGCATTGCCCTGAGGAATGAATCAGCGAATGGCTGTCACTTATTTTGTATAGTGGTAGTAGTAGTGGTAGTGGTACAGTAATACGCTACCTGTCCAATAGGACAGACAGCATACCTGGACCACCTTCGTAGGAATGCAGTGGGCCACGTGGATGTAGCAGAAGCATGTAGCGGACAATGATACAATAAGGCTGAGATTGGCTATGAAAAAGGGCAAGGAGCAATCCAGAGTAAGAATAATTAACTGGTGGAAAGCCAGCTTCAGTGGGGTAAGAATGATTTCCAATTTATCTGGGCCAGATTCAAAGGTAAGCAGGCAAAACTGCACCTAAACAATGAACAAAGAAGAGACTTCAAGTACAGCTAAGGTATATTCCTACAAAGGGGGAAGGTAGGACTAACAGATCCAGAGCTCCCTGGATGTCGCAAAAAATCGTTTTGCCCTGGCTAGATTTTGTATTTTCTTTCACCTTGAGGTAGCTGTGCATGCAGTCTATGCTCTCCTTACAGGAGATTAGTAATGCACTTCAAGCTCTTTCTGAACCAGTTAGCACTGTGGAGCTTCTACGGTCAAACTGCAAAGGTGGATATCATGCAGTGTAAGGAGTTGCTCATCTACACTGTCCAGAAGAAGAGTAGAGAATACACAGGTCCACATTTTTATATTTGTTGTGCAGCTGGGTTCCTCTTTGTAAATAATGGAAATCCCATAGGGCAGAAAGTTGCTACCATCATGGATTTTGCAAATGTATTGAATGACCTGATACTTAAGCATCACAACCAAGGTAAGCCTATTGCAATAATCCAACTCGGGTAAACCATCAGTAAGATTGAAAACCAGATTGAAAACTGGTAGGTGTGGAAACACTAAACAGTAACCCTTGGAGCTTATTTTGGGTGATATACATATACTTGGTTGACACTTTGTCTGCCATTTAAAACCTTATGCAACCATAGGGGTCAGGTCTATGTATATGACTCAAGTTCTTACGTTCGCTTTGCACATGATAAAATTCTTTGTAAATACTTTTGTTTTTGCATCATCAGGCTCAGTATGCAGGAGAGACATTGGTGTGGTAATAATGTGACTGGATAATAACCCAAAGGCCGAGGCTAATACCTGGAGACATGGGTTCAAATCCCACCCATGGCAGCTGGTGGAATTTAAATTCCATTAATAAACCTGGAATATAAAGCTGGTCTCAGCAATTGTGACCATGACAATTAGCATCGATTGTTGCAAACACCCATCTGATAAACTAATGTCCTTTTAGAAAAGAAAATTTGCTATTCTTTCTTGGCCCGGCCTATGTGACTCCAGATGCACAGCAATGTGGTTGACTGTTAATTGCTTTGTGAAATGGTCTAGTAAGCTGTTCAGTTCAAGGGCAATTAGGGATGGGCAACAGATGCTGGTCTTACCTGCAACATCCAAATCCCATGAAAGAATAAAGAAAAAATGTAGATTTTTTTTAAAGAAAAGCACAGTTGATGTCTGGTTTACATTTTGGACATTTCCAAAAGGATAGCCTGCTCAAAAGGATGAATGCCTAGTTTCTAAACTGGACATATGTCATTTTAAATTGCCCCTCTGCCTCGTCTACACTAGAAAATAGACTGGTTGGTAATTGGTTTTATTTTTAAATTGCCCACCTAAGGTTGACCTGATGTGATTTTCGGACGATTCCGCTCATAGGCTGGAGCATACATAATTATGTAAATTGTGATGCTAAGCAATTGTAGGACTCCATTTGCAAGGTTCCTTCAGAAAGGATGGTGCTCTGCCCATCAGTACTTGCCCTTGAATAGCCTAACAGTTGCCCTTACAGGGACATTTAGAGGCCTCTCACAAAACAGCCACTCAGATATTTTCTGTGTATTTTTGTGGGGCCAGGATATTTTTGATGACTTGCCACTCCTTCCAACTTAATGCAGAGTCCAATTTTGAGAATAGTTTGGGCATTGCTTCTAGTATCAGGTGGGTAGTAATAATTGCTATGTCCACTGCCAGCCCAATATGGCTGCATTTTAAAAATTTAAAAATTGGCCCATTGAATGGTATACATGACAAACCTTTTTTGTGTGATCAACTGCAGGCTTACTGCTGAGGGCCACTGTATCAAGAGCCTGTGTCACAAATTTGGCCTTGGGGTATAGAAAGATTTGAAGAAATTATGAAAACCTTAGATTTTTCATAGAGATAAAAACAAAAAGCTAAAAGCTACTGCGGATGCTGGAAATCCATAACAAAAACAGAATTACCTGGAAAAACTCAGCAGGTCTGGCAGCATCGGTGGAGAAGAAATCAGTTAACGTTTCGAGTCTTCATGACCCTTCAGCAGAACTGAGTATAGTAAGGAGAAAAGTGAAATATAAGCTGGTCTAAGGTGGGGGGGCGGGGGGAGAGAGAAGTTGAGGGTGTGGTGATTGTGGAGATAAGCAAGCAGTGATAGGAGCAGATAGAGTCTATTACAAAGCCTTTAACAGGGTCCCACATGGGAGACTTATAGAGAAGGCAAATGCACATGGGATACAGGGTAATTTGATAAGGTGGATTCAAAATTGGCTTAGTTGTAGGAGACAGAGGGTGATGACAGAAGGATGCTTTAGTGACTGGAAGCCAGTGTCTAGTGTCGTCCCTCAGCCTTTTCTTGATATCACGTGGAGTGAATCGAACTGGCTGAAGACTGGCACCTGTGATGCTGGGGACCTTAGGAGGAAGCTGAGATGGACCATCCACTTAGTACTTCTGGCTGAAGATTGTTGCAAATGCCTTATTGTTTGCACTGCTGTGCTGGGCTCCTCCATCATTGAGGATGGGGATATTTGTGGAGCCTCCTCCTCCTCCAGTGAGTTGTTTAATTGTCCACCTCCATTCACGACTGGATGTGGCAGGACTACAGAGCTGAGATCTGGTCAGTTGGTTGTGGAATCGCTTAGCTCTGTCTATTGCTTGCTGCTCACGCTCTTTGGCACGCAAGTAGTCCAGTGTTGTAGCTTCACCAGGTTGACACCTCATTTTTAATGTATGTCTAGTACTGCTCCTGGCATGCCTCCTGCACCCTTCATTGAACCAGGGTTGATCCCCTGGTGTGATGGTAATGGTAGAATGGGGATGTGCTGGGTCATGAGGTTTTTTTTAAAAACATCTAAGCTATTTGCCTCAGCTGCTTCCTGTGGTAGTGAGTTTCATTTTCTGATCAGTCTCTGATAAAGAAATTTTGTTTATCCCCATTGGGTTTATAAGTTGCTATCTTGGGTTTATGGCCCCTAGTTCTAGCTTCTCCCACAGGTGGAACCAGTCTCTCCACATCTACCCCATCCAACCCGTTCATAATTTTAAAGACCTCTATTGGGTCTCCTCTAAGTCTTGTCCTGTCTCTTTTTCAGAAGAATAAAGTCCCGACCTGTTCAATCTTTCCTGATTGCAACAATCTCGCACTTCTGGTGTTATCCTTCTAAATCTATTTTGCATTTTCTCCAGTGGTTTCCTTTTATGGTATGGAGAACAGAGCTGTGAACAGTAAGTTCATAACTTCAGTCTTTGAATTCTGTACCCTCAGAAATAAATCCTAGTACTTTGTTAGTATTTTTAAATTGTTTTGCTAATGTGCAATGCTGTTTTTTATAATTTGTTCTCCGATAACCCTTTGGTCTTCTACCCCATTCAGTTTCTTTATTTTCTAAGGTGCAGGGGATGTTTCTGTTTTTCCTGCCAAAGTGTATCCCCTTGCAATTTATTTGTGTTAAGTTCATTTGCCACTTAACTGCTCAGTTTGCAAGTTTTCTGATGTCTTTTGGATTATGCTACATTCTTCCTTTAGTCTTAGCTATGCTGCCCGGTTTGGTATGAGTTGTAAATTTTAATGTTGAGTTACTTATTCCTAAATCCAAATCATCAACATAGATTATGAATAACAGTGGACCCAGCACTGATCCTTGTGGAACGCCGCTTTCTACCTTCCTCCAATCTGAATAACTACCTTTTACCCCTACTGTCTGCATTTTACTTTTTAGCCAATTTGCTATCCGTTCAGCTAATTATCTCCTGACTGCACATGCCTTAACCTTTGTCATGAGCCTACCACCTGGTACCTTAGCTAAGGCCTTTTGAAAATCCAAGTAAATGGCATCTACTACATTAACCTTGTTTACTCTTACAATTCTTTGAAGAGATAATGGAATCAGCTTAGCTAAGCATGACTTAGCCATTTGGAATCCATGACTATTTATTATATTTCCTGTCTCCAGATGCTCTTTTATCACCTTTTTAGTATATATTCAAGGTAATATCCAATTGCTGCTTGCCCTGTTGTTTTCTAAACTTGACTCCAAATGTCTTGGTTTCTCATTGTTATCATTTGAGTTCATTCATTTTCAAAGCCCTGAGCAAATAACATACCAGTAAGGATATCAGACAAGGGAAGCAATAATTTGATGCCTGCTTAATCAACTCTTCAAGCAACCAGGTTTCAGTGAGGTGGAGGGCCCAAGTGCCTTGAACAATTCTTAGATGACCCAGAGGGATCTGGGTGTTGTCTGTCAGTTGGCTTCAGCACACCTATAACCACAAACTAGTACCTCCAGACCAATGTTAATAAAGCACCTTCTAAAACAAAGAGGTGGCGGAGAGCTAATGCAATTTGGTGGAGAAACGATCACCCTGCTGCTAACAGGAGCAACAAGAAGCGCAGCTCATTTCAGTGGCAGCAACGCTGAGCCATACAGTTGCTTTGTCACAAATCTCCTGACATAGTTTAAAGCTTCCTGCAAGTAGACACTGCCACATAATGATGTCAACAGCAAACTGTGCAGTTTATTCGGGTAGGGGAATACATTTTAATTTCCATATTTTTGACATCTATATACTCAAAAAAATTTTTTTTAACGTTATCCCATTGTGAACCCCAGAGCAACTTGGTGCTGCTGATCGAGGAAGAAGCCATTTCCAGAGATGATTAACTGTTGATCTTTTGTTCTTAAAGGGTCACTAAATTCATTAAAAAGCTACTTGCGAGAATCTGATCTTGTTTGTGTCCATTTCCCTTCAGAGTTTTTTATTCATTCAGGGGATGTAGGCATCGCTGGCTAGGCCAGCATTTATTGCCCATTCCTAATTGCCCTTGTTCAGAGAACACATGACTCCAGGTGGGGTGAACTGGTGTTTTGTATAGATTTAGAATAACTTCCTGACTTTTGCACTCTAATCACCCCACTCCCACAAAACTGCTAACCACCCAACTTCCTTTCCTGGTCCCCATGTCAGCTGAAATAGTTTTAAAAAGTTCACCATCCTCGAGTACTGCCCCTTCCAGATTCAACACGGCTCCCCTAAAGAAAACAACTCTCAATCCCTCAGGAGATCGAATGGGAATTTACAAGGACAATGTCCCTTTCCTCTGAATATGTTACTTCCAGTGTCCATCCTTCCTGCAAGCCCATTTTTTTTGAAACTCTCCAATCAGGATTCCACCATTGCCACAGCACTGGAACAGTTCCTAGCCAAGTCACAAAGACACCCACTGTGACTGTGACCGAGGTGCGTTATCTGGCCTTGGTCTTCCTGCAGCTTTTGACATAGTCCCACCGATACATCCTTTCTCTAATTTGTTTTTGCTGCCATTCAACTCAGTGAGATTTCCCTCAGTTGGTCACAGTTTTACCTATTTGATTGCAGCCCGAGCTCCTCCAATAATGGCTTCTCTTCCCATCTCCGTACATGCTAGCTTTCACATGTATGTTGATAGAGCTCCCCCAGCTGTATCTTCTCTACCAACTCTCACTACACCCCTACTGCCTCTGCATTGCCAGCCTCCTCATCGGAGATCCAGTCCTGAATGAGCTGTAATGTTCTCCAGTTAGGCATGTTAAAAGCGCACCATTCCAGCTGCCTATTCACTGCCCCAAACTGAACCAAATTGCAACCACGGTGTCCTACTCAACCCTGAGCTGAGCTTTCTATTGCAAAGTGCCTATTTGATATTACATTAGATAAATTATACATGTCATGAATTTTCTGACTAATTGTAACACAGCTTCAAAATGGAATGTAGTGCACTTTTATTCATTAGACAATGGCCTGTGTTCTGCTGTTTGGATTCTATAAAATGGTCCCACAGCACAAACCATCCTCATGTATAAAAAAACAGCAATTCACTTTCCTTTTAAAACAAAAAGAGCTGCTTTCCTTTAGTTTTGGGAACTGTTCCAGTGAGGGCTTTCAAAGTTACAGGTTTTGAATTAAAGTCCATACAGTCTCAATTAATGGTTACCTACAAGAGTTGGGTTTTCAGGATCACTGAAAACGCACTCTACAGTGCTGTCCAATTGATATGGAAAAACTCCCATCACCTCAAAATATACATAAATTGAATTACTTAGGATATGCTGGGTGCTGTATAAATGTAACACCAAGTTACATTTTATAGGCCTAAATAGGTGAGGAATTTGAGAAGAAAAATAGTGAATCCCGTTTTAAATTCCGGAATCTGCACATTTGAATTCTTGGCATACACAAAGCAGCTGATTTAAATCCAAAGCAACTAACTAGATTATTAGACTTGTGGCTACATATTGCCTTTCCAGTGCCTCGTGTTGTGTATCCAGTGTTCTAACGCCTCTACTCGCCACACATATGTCCATGTGCCAGCCCAACCAGTCCTGTGCGAGTGTTTGATGGACCGCACCATGGACCAGTGGAAAGCCGAAACATCATGTCAATCAAGCGCAGCTCCCCGCCCCCTCTGCGGCATGGCGTTCCACTCCCCTCATCCACTTGTCACTGACTGAGCAAATAAGCGGGAGGTGGTAGGAAATAAGAGTTCACTTTAGAAAGATGATGCATGGTGTCAGTTTTTATGTAGAAAAGGAGGACTTGAGCCCAGGCCCCCCTAGACCCCAGGCCCTAGTGTTTTAACACCGTACGCACCCCTCACTCCTGGACCCTGTATACAAACATAGTTGGTTTTATACAAGTATGGGTATGATTCAACAAAAACAATGTCGCTGTATTGTAAAGCTGCGTGCCCACAGAAGGCTAATTGTAAATGGTCTCACAAAAGCAACAAGTAATGTGATAACTTGGAGATGTGTTATTTATTACATTAATATATTGTAAACTCCGTGTGTTCTCTCAGTGGTACCATTCTTACCTCCAAGTCAGACATGGCTTAAGTGACCGTATAGTGTTACAGACAGGGGAAAGAGAGAGAGACTGAAACCCCCAATTCATACGAACATATGAATTAGGAGCTGGAGTAGGCCACTCGGCCCCTCAAACCTGCTCCGCCAGTCAATAAGATCATGGCTGATCTGAATGTAACTTCAACCCTACATTCCTGCCTACCTCCAATAACCTGCCATTCCCTTGTTAATCAAGAATCTATCTTTTCCTTTCTATCCATAATCGGTGTAGTTCAATTTTGATGAGGCTGATGTGTGTTCCCAAACCTCAATTGTGTGTGGGCAATTTAAAAGTCACCAAGAATTTAAACAAGGAAGTATTATTTAGAATTACGTTTTGTTCATCACACAACAAACACCCAAGAAAGCTACAATTGCAGAAGTGCTTTAAGCATTAAAACCAAACAAAATAGTCAGCAATTTGCATAGTCCAGTGAAGGAGGGAGATTATCCCACTCTGGAATTGATGGTTGAAGTCAAACTCCAATTAATTGCGGAGTTCCTTCAATCCTGCCCATCCCCAACTGCCCTTGTTCAGAGGGCATTTTAAGAGTCAACCACATTGCAGTGCATCTGGAGTGAATCAGGTGGGTCTTCATGACAATCAGCAATGGTTTCATCAGACTTATACTGAATTCAAATTTCACCATCTGCTGTGGTGGGATTCAAACCCGGGTCTCTGGAATACTAGTCTAGTGACACTGTGCTGCCACCGCCCCTGTAAAGGCTGTTCAGCAGGCTGTGCAGATGGCTATTATAACTGGGGATCCAATATCTTAAAGATGGCCCCGGAACTGTTCGAAACAGGTTGGAGGAGGTTTCTAAAAGACTTTAAGCCTCACAGGTCTCGATAAGGCAAGATGACACATCCTTTCATTGTAGCTGTGATGTTGTTGCTGTTGGTCTGCAGACTGCCCGGATAGACGAAAGGATCTCAGAATTAGAGGGCAGTTTTGATCATCACATGATGAATGGCCATTGATACACAATGGAAGGCAAATGATGGACTTTCATAGTGAAAGAGTTTCAGTCACATGGCCAAAAGATATTGATATAACATAGAAGGTAGATAGTGGACTTTAGCACTTCATTGTGGATACTCAGCCTCGATAGCTCCCCTTTTTACATGGCAGACCCGGAGTCAGAGAATCTGGGAGTTTATTATCCCTATGCTTTGGAGTAAGCCTTGACAATAGCAGGTGTGAAATTCCAGAGTGCTGTTTAGGCATGTCCATTCAAAGGAGACCCGTGCCCATTGTAATTCAATTTGGAACTTTCCAGAAAACTTGCTAGGCTGTTGAAGTTGCAAAAGTCAGGTGACTCCTCAGCAGCCATCTCACAGTTCATCAGGATCCATTTTAAAAGGAGTACAGTTTTATTTTTAAATTGTACTATCTTCATGCCTGCACTTGCATGATATTAGGCTAATACTTCAGTGCAGTGCTGAGGGAAAGCTGCGCTGTTGAATATGCCAGCTTTCACATGAGACGTTAAACCCATCCCAGCTGCACTATTCAAAGATAAGCAGGGAAGTTCTCTCAATGTACTGGTCACATTTATCCTTCAACCAATACCCAAAACAGATGATCTAGTTATTTAATTGTTTGTTATGGGAGCTTGTTTTGCACAAATTGACTGTCACGTTTCTTTCAATACAACAGGCTATACTTCAAAAGTGAACTCCTTCATTGGTTGTAAAGTGCTTTGGGATGTCCTGAGATTGTAAAAAGTGCGATAGAAATGCAAATCTTTCTTTGTCCTTTTCTCATTCTTTTTCTCTCTTCCTCCTTTTTCTTGCTTGCTCTTCCTTTTATGTCTTCCAAGTCTTAAAGAAACTGATTTATTCAACCTACTGGCAGCAACATTGTAATATTAATAAGGTGTACTAGTACCTCTCACAGCACAAGATATGACTTAGAGGTGGTTAGTTTTTGCTTGTGCAAGTGGAGACTTGGCGTATTTCTGACCTTTATAGATATTAGGGAAAGTTTACCGCCAAAAAGCCAAAAATTACAGCCTTGTGTCAACTGGCTCAGTTGGGAACACTTTTGCTTCTGTGTCAGAAGGCTATAGGCTCTTGAACACAACGATCTAGGCTGACACTCTGGTGCAACACTTAGGGAGTGCTGCGCTATCAAACCTGTCGTCTTTCAGATGGGACATTTAAACCAAGGCCCCATTTGCCCCCTCAGGTGGATGTAGAAGATCCCATGCCATTAATTCGAAGAAGAGCAGAGGAGCTATCCTGGTGTGGTGGCCAATCTTTATCCCTCAATCAACATAATTAAAACAGATTATCTGGTCACTATCACATTTGTGGGAGTTCGCTGTGTGCAAATTGACCCACTTTTTTTTACATTACAACAGTGGCTACACTTTTTTTTTTAGAAGTACTTCGTTGGCTGTAAAGCATTTTGAGATGCCTTGTGGTCATGAAAGGTACTATATAAATGTAAGCTTTTCTTGTATAAAATGAAAATTGTGATTGGAACTTTAGAACCAGTGCTTACAAGGTAGTTATCGTATATCACTGATCCCTGTGCTGAATCTTGTGTTGGGAGCAGATCCTGCGGTGGTATGTACTTTTTTTTGCGTACTAAGTCACCACAGATACCTAATGGACAGAAAGTCTTGTGGGCTGTGCTGATATTCCACCCCCCCCCCCCCACCCCCCCCCCCCTGCCGAGTCCCTGCTTTGTACTCGCATTTCAGTGGTTGCAATAGTTTGTAAAACTTACTCCTCACATAACAGCTCTATTTGCTCATTAACAATTAGCTAATTGGTGTTAATAGGTAGAATTGGTATCTGTGCGGCTCAAGGTGTGTAGCTTGCCTGGGAGTCATGAAGGTCAGAGAGTTGTTAAGATCGGCCCAATTGTATGTAAAGTACTTGCAGTGTTTCAGAGGTGTGTGCAGATGTCCTATGCAGACAAATTCTTGTTCAGCTAAATATGCGTCATTGCTTTTGTGTTGCTATTAATGCCATGGAACTTGCCCTAAAATGTAAACTGGCAGGTTTTGCAGGATCAGCAGCCAAGTTAGGTTTCCCAGGACCAACAGTTAAGACAAACAAGACTAGAACAGTTCTGAATCGGTTCTGTAAGATGTAAATGAAATCTGTTACCACCGTTATCCAAGGCTGCTACAATTATTTTTAAATCAAATGTGACTTGGGAAAAGTAAGAAATGTACTGTAGAACTGCTCACCTCCTGAATTTAAGTTCATAAACTGGCTGTGGAGATCAGTAAATTTTTTCATTCTTTTAACCTTTAACACGGTTGACCACATCATCATCATCCTCCAATGCCTCTCCATTGTTGTTCAGTTGGGTGGGACTGGAGTTGCTTAGTTCCATTCTTGCCTTTCTAAATGTAAGCAGAGAATCACCTGCCATGGCTTCACTTCCTGTTCCCACACTCTTACCTCATGTGCCCCTGAAGTATCTACCCTTGGCCGAATCCAATTTCTCATCTGCATGGTGCCCCTCACTGACCTTATTGGAAAACATGCCAGTTTTCACATGTATGTTGATGATGCACAGTTCTACCTCCGTTGTCTCTGAATTGTCAGATTGCTTAGCCAATATCCAATATTGGATGAGTGAACATTTCCTCCAAATTTAACTTCATGTTGGGAAGACCAAAGCCACTGCCTGAGGCTGAACCAGACTGTTCACAACCTTGGTGTCATATTTGACCCCACAATGAACTTCCGACCACATATCCGCACCATCAGAAAGACTGCCTATTTCCGCCTCTGTAATATTGTGTAGCATTGTGCCTGCCTCAGCACATTTGCTGTTGAACCCTCATTATGTCTTTGTTACCTCTAAACTTGGAACACAACCCTGGCTGGTGTCCCATGTTCTGCCCACTATAAGCATGAGTTAATCTCTACTGCCTGTATCCAAACTCGCACGGAGTCCCATTCATCCATTACCCTTGTGCTCACTGATCTATATTGGCTGCTGATTAAGCAACATCTCAATTTTAATATTCCACCCTTGTTTTCAAATCCCTCCTTGGCTTTGCCTCTCCCTATCTCTAATTTGTTCCAGCTCTACAACCCTCTGAGATATCCTCCAATTCTGACCTCTTGAGAACCTCAGTTTTAATCTCTCCACCATTTGCTGGCTGTGCCTTCAGGTCCCTACGCCCTAAGCACTGGATACAATCCCTACACCTCTCTGCCTTTTTACCTTGCTTTCTTCCTTTAAAAGGCACCTTAAAACCTTTCTCTTTGACAGTTTATGGTCATATGCCCTAAGATCTCCTTACGTAGCTCTGTATGATATTTTGTTTTATAATACTCCTATGAAGTGCCTTTGAATGTTTTATTATACTAAACTATGTAAATACAAGCTGTTTTTGTAGCTCTTTAACCTTCCTCCTTTTATCCCCTTGTCTGTTCTCTTTTTTTTCTTCTTTCATTAAGGATTTTTAAAATATTCTTTCACGGGATGTGGGCGTCACTGGCTAGGCCAGCATTTATTGCCCATCCCTAAGTGCCCTCGAGAAACTGCGGCCATGGAATGCTGCAGTCTACGTGCTGTAGGTACATCCACAGTGCAGTTAGGGAGAGAGTTCCAGGATTTTGACCCAGCAACAGTAAAGGAACGGCGATGTAGTTCCAAGTCAGGAAGATGAGTGGCTTGGAGGGCAACTTGCAGTTGGTGGTGTTCTCATGTGTCTGCTGCCCTTGTCCTTCTAGATGGTAGAGGTCGCAGGTTTGGAATGATCCTTGGTGAGTTGCCGCAGTGCATCTTGTATATGGTAAACGTGCTGCCACTGTGCGTCAGTGGTGAAGGGAGTGATGTTGAAGATGTTGAATGGGGTGCCATTCAAGTGGGCAGCTTTGCCCTGGATGGTGTCGAGCTTCCAGTGTTGTTGGAGCTGCACTCATCCAGGCAAGTGGAGAGTATTCCAACATACTCCTGACTTATGCCTTGTAGATGGTGGACAGGCTTTGGAAATCCAGGAGGTGAGTTACTCCCCGCAGAATTCCCAGCCTCTGACCTCTTGTAGCGACGGTAGATATATGGCTGGCCCAGTTAGTTTCTGGCCAATGGTGACCCCCAAGATATTGATAGTGGAGGATTCAGCAATGGTAATGCCATTGAATGTCAAGGGGAGATCGTTGGATTCTCTTTTCTTGGAGATGGTCATTGCCCGGCACTTGTGTGGCGCTAATGTTACTTGCCACTTATCAGCCCAAGCCTGAATGTTGTCTGGGTCTTGCTGCTTATGGGCACGGGCTGCTTCAGTATGAGGAGCCGCAAATGGTGCTGAACATTGTGCAATTATTAGCGTACATCCCACTTTTAACCTTATGATAGAGGGAAGGGCACTGAAGAAGCAGCTGAAGATGGTTGGGCCAGGACACCACTGCAGGAGTTCCTCAGGGTAATGTCCTGGGACTGAGATGATTGACCTCCAACAACCACAACCATCTTCCTTTGTGCTAGGTGTGACTCCAACCAGCAGAGGGTTTTCCCCCCTGATTCTTATTTGACTTCAGTTTTGCTAGGGCTCCTTGATGCCACACTCTGATACTCTCACCTCACCTCTAGAATTCAGCTCTTTTGTCCATGTTTGGACCAAGGCTGTAATGAGGTGGCTATAATGAGGTCAGGAGCTGAGTGGTCTTGGCTGCATTTGACTCCGTGCTGGGACTGGTTTCACAGGTGTCAATGTCTTGCTCAAATGGGCATTAGTCGTTTGTTAATGTAGGTAATCGATATTCGTATGTCTTTTAAATTGGTGCTCTAACCAAACAATTCCTACCCCCTATCAATATCCATGTGAATTTTATGGCAGCATCATTGCACAGTAATCTGTAACAGATCCCTGGTTTATTTTCCCCTCCCTAAAATGGACACGAAGGCAATCTGTAGAGCTCTTACTGCTGCCCCAGTTGAAATTAGCAATTCTAGATAGACCAGGAACATGTTGGTCTGTATGACTCAGCTCTTCATTGTTAATCCTGTTGAGATATTGCAGAGCCCCTATATGACGTTCCTGAGTATTGTCAGTATGCTAAAATATATGTGTGATTACTTTAAATACAATGTTGAATATCTGCCTTTGCATATGTTGTCTTGATTTCACTACAGAAACCAGTCACTCCTTTGAACAACAAAACTGATGCCAATTTTCTTATTGCTTTTCTGACTGGGCATTTTTTTTTCCTTGCTATTCATTGTTCAGGTAAAACCAAGCAGTTGTCGAATGGCTCCTGATTGTCTCTTGTTACTACTGGCATGACTGCTCTTGACGTAATCTGAATTGTTGATGGTATTTGTACCAGGGATCATTTCAGAGCCAATTCTCTTATTTTCTAGAAGCCATTGACCAATTTTCTTGCCCTGAGCTTAATGAGACTTTCAGTCCTAGTAATTTCTTCTTCAGATTTTTTGGAACGCAGCCCAGCACTCCATCATCTTTTACTTCCCTTTTTATAATTATTTCCCTATATTTCGAGGTGAAAAGAATTTGGACGGAAACTTGTTGCTAAAGGAACATTGTATATTTAAATAGCATTGCCTCTAGAAACTTAAAAAGCTGTTTCGTTGGGGCAGGAATCAACAGAGAGTTCATTTCCATATCATTCCAGTGTGCACTTTCCCGATTGCTGGTGTCAGAACGAGCACGGCAATGTTTTTAGATAAACTCTTGGCTCTGCTAATCTCTGGTTTGAGGTGATTTATTATTTTAAAACTACAATCTAAACACAGAAGATTTAGAGGATAGATTGGAGAAGCTGGGGCTGGTCTCCTTAGAGAAAAGAAGGTTGAGGGGAGATTTGATAGATTTGCTCAAAATCATGAGGGGTCTAGGCAGAGTAAATAAGGAGAAACTGTTTCTGTTGGTGGGAAAAGACCTGGCAAATGGGTGTATAATATGGGAAAGTGGGAAATTGTCCATTTTGGCAGGCAAAATAAAAAAGAAGCATATTATCTAAATGGTCAGAGATTGCAGAGCTCCGAGGTGCAGAGGGATCTTAGGGTTCTAGTGCATTAATCGCCAAAAGCTAGTATGCAAGTACAGCAATAATTAGGAAAGCTAATAGAATGTTATCATTTATTGTGAGGGGAATTGAATACAAAAGTAGGGAGGTTATGTTTCAGTTGTACAGGGCACTCGTGAGACCGCATCTGGAGAACTGTGTACATTGTTGGTCTCCTTATTTAAGGAAGGATGTAAATGCGTCAGAAGCAGTTCAGAGGAGGTTTATTAAACGAATTCCTAGGCTGGATTTTATGAGGAAAGGCTGGACAGGGTAGGCTTGTATCCGCTGGAGTTTAGAAGAGTAAGAGGTGACTTGATTGAAGCATCTAAGGTCCTGAGGGGCCTTGACAGGGTAGATGTGGAGAGGATGTTTCTTCTTGTGGGAGAATCTAGTACTAGGAGCCATTGTTTAAAAATGAGGGGTCGCCTATTCAGGACAGAAATGAGGAGACATTTTTTCTGAGGGTTGTGAGCCTTTGGAACTCAAGGTGGTGGAAGCAGAGTCTTTGAATATTTTTTAAGGCAGAGGTAGATAGATTTTTCATAAGCAAGGGGGCGAAAGGTTATCGAGGGTAGTCGGGAATGTGGAGTTGAAGTTGCAATCAGATCAACCATGATCTTATTGAATGGCAGAGTAGGCTCGAAGGGCTGAGTGGCCTACTCCTCCTAATTTGCATATTTGTAAGGGTCGTGAACCAGAGGGCACCAATTTAAGGTGAATGGCAAAAGAACCAAAGGTGACATGAGGAAAAACTTATTTTATGCAACGAGTGGATTTGATCTGGAATGCACTGCCTGAGATTGTAATGAAGGCAGATTCAATTGTGGCTCTCGAAAGGAAATTGGATGATTATCTGAAGAGAGAAAATTTGCAGGGCTATGAGCAAAAGGTGCAGGAGCAAGACTAACTGAGTTGCTGTTGCAGAGAGCTGGCACAGACAAACAGAGCCATATTGTCTCCTGTGCTGTAACCATTCTATGATTCTAAACAATCATCAGTAAATGCATCAATCTCCTGGTTAGTACTGAGTACACATGCTGCACTGCGAGAGCCGACCACAAAGCCTTCTGCTGAATGACTGGCAAAATGAAGCAAAGCAGAAATCTACAGAAATTGCTGGGGTTTTTTTAATGTAAAGTAAGTTCAGCTGTGGGAGTTGGGCTGAAATAGTTATCAGCAATGTTTATAGGTGGAGCACACAATTTGTAATATGGCTCGTTGCTCAGCTGACTGAAAATAATGGATGCTGGAAATACATAATCGAAATAGAAAGTGCTAGAAAACATTCAGCTTCTGAAGCAGCATCTATGGAGAGAAAAAGAGTTAATTTTTCAGGTCAGTGACCTTTCATCATTGACCTGAAACGTTAACTCCCTCCATATTCTCTCTCCATAGATGCTGCCTGACCGGCCAAGTATTTCTGGCATTGCATTTTTAAAAAATTTGTCATCGTCTTTGACTAAAGCAGCAATAGAAATGTGTTTTCATTTGCTTTCTATTGCAGCAATTGTAAGCAATTAGATCGATTTCATTCTTTTAGAGCCTTACAACATGGAATATTCTTCCTTTGATACAATAAAGAGCAAATATAAATTAGAGAGAAGATATTAGTGGTGGATAATTAGTAAGTCAGGCAATATTAAAACTTGCTTTTAATGAAAAGTTAATGTTCACTGTGATCACAGGATCCCAGTATTTTAAATGCAGGATCTGTGTATATGTTTGGCTCCTCTGAACGAAGCATAGCAATATTGCCAAAATTTGTCCAGAGCTAACATCTAGTGATAAAGGATAACATTTTGGATTATTTTACTGAATTGCGAGGAAGGGAACTTGTAGGTCCGGAAAGTAGTAGCAGCAACCTCATTTGGATTTATAAGTCACCAGTCCTCTTCATCATCTTTTCTTATAAGAGAGAATGTTTTAGGGCGCATTTATACACCAAATTTGATGTTGCACTAAATAATTTTCCTTTCACTGCAACCCTGTGTAAATAGGGATCTCTCTAAGCAATCCCCTACTGATCACAGGGAACCACTGAAAGTGAAATCCCCAGCAATTGTAGTTTCTCAATTAAACTGCACTTTCCAGACCACAATATTTCAGATCACCCTTAACAGTCTCTTGTGTACTGTCATGCCAAGAAGGCATGAAAAAAATCTTAAGTTTGTTTCTCTTCCATATTCTCTTGCTTAAATTCTGCTTTTTTTAAAAAATGGACAAATTGCTGGACTGAAAGTGGCCATAGCTGGTCATATGCTGGTGGTTCTGGAAAACTCTGAGCAGTTCCAATGAATAAAGGCTAACTCATCTTCCTCCTGAAAGGTGAAAGGGTTGCATTGTATGAATATTCCAACCAGGCCAATACAAAGGACTAGTAGACGAGACATCTGTCCCAGCCAGCTCTGGACAAAGGCAAAGCTATTCGTGACTCCTCATCTCCAACGTTGTACTAATGGTTTCACATTTAACTGCTCAAAATACAATGGATTTTAACAAGGGGCCTCATTGAGCTGAATGGTTCAACCTCAAACCACCTTGTCACATGACCGAGACTTGAGCTGTTTGAATTGCTTTAATTATACAGCTTTTGATTACTGTTTAACCTCAGAAGAGGTTCCAGGCTACAGCAACCTGCCTTTGACCTCTGTCTCTCAAAGCCTGGTCTCCATAAAAAATCCTGCATTTTGTATGCAATTGGAACTAACTCCTAGAATACAAGAATACTTTGCCTTCAAACAAGCTGCCAGGAAAAAGACCAGGACTTATGTCAGACAAAGCCAACTGAAAGAGCCTTCCTGGGATAGTGACTTACTAGACTCCTTTAACACAATAATTCTTTTTTTTTTTCCTGTGGTCTTTCCCTGTACCTCTTTATTTACCTTAACCCTCTTTTATTGTATGAATGTACTCGGGTTAGGTAGCAACATCCCCTCCCCGCGTTTTAAGTTAGGGTAAAATGAGCAGGTTAGTTTAGTTTACACAATCTCGAGTTTGCTGTGGGGTTATTAATAATGGATTGGGCTACTCCAAAACTGAGGGGTTGAGGAAAATTCACCACCCACTTATAAAATGGGAAATCAAAAACACTATCCTGTTTACGGATGGGTGGTGAGGGGAGAAATGAGGGCCGTTTTAATTAAATGCCCTCCTGTCTGTAACAGTACCCACCAGAACCCTACCAAACCACTCCAGATGATGGACATATTCACCCTTTGAGGCATAATGATGAATCAACCAAACCATAAACACCAGGAGATACCAAAGTTGTTGAACTCAATTTTCAGTCCGGAAGGCTGTAAAGTACCTAGTCGGAAGATGAGGTGCTGTTCCTCCAGTTTGCAGTGAGCTTCACTGGAACATTGCAGCAGGCCAAGGACAGACATGTGGGCATGAGAGCAGGGTGGTGTGTTGAAATGGCAAGCCACTGGGAGGTCTGGGTCATGCTTGTGGACAGACCGCAGGTGTTCCGCAAAGTGGTCACCCAGTCTGCGTTTGGTCTCTCCAATGTAGAGGAAACCACATTGGGAGCAGTGAATGCAGTAGACTAAATTGAGGGAAGTGCAAGTGAAAGGCTGCTTCACTTGAAAGGATTGTTTGGGCCCTTGGATGGTGAGGAGGGGGGAAGTAAAGGGGCAGGTGTTGCACCTTCTGCGGTTGCATGGGAAGGTGCCGTGGGAGGGGGTTGAGGTGTAGGGGGTGATGGAGAAGCGGATCAGGGTGTCCCGGAGGGAACGATCTCTGCGAAATGCCGCCAGAAAGAATCATTCGGACTCGAAACATTAACTGTATTCCTCTCCGCAGATGCTGTCAGACCTACTGAGTTTTTCCAGGTATTTTTGTTTTTGTCATAAACACTAGGCTTTGTAGTTCAGGTAGAGTTTGCAATTCTCATTATCTCAAATCAATTATGCTAGGTATGCAGTCAGTAAAACTTTAACAATAAAGACAAATTAACACCTTTTGTAATTTTAATAGTGTTTTGCACATTCATAAGATTAGCCTTCAGGAGAGTCACTTAAATACCAAGCAGGTATCTGGTGTTGAAAGCTTGTTGTTTGTTGCCTGTCAGATTTATTGTGCGACAGAGAAATAAATCATCATGATGACAATGCAATGTATCAGGTGAAACAAGGGTACATCTGTGCACTTGAAAAGTACTTGAATGTTTTGCCAGAATGATGTACCTCCTTTCAAGATGCTCTACCAAATTTATATCACCTTGCTGATTATACACATTGTAAAATAAAGCAAAATCTGGCTAGTCCCGAGACCAGAAAATTTGTTTATTTACCTGTCTCTAAGTTTTGTGCACTGGTGAAATATAATTGACCCTTTGTCCCCTTCACATGAGCACTGACCTTCGTTGGTGGTCCTCTGCTTCAAAAAGGCTCATCATTCATTGTGAGACCTCCTGAAGAGGTACCTCCAAAGTTACCTCTAGGCCCTTTCGGTGGTTATTTCTACTCTTCAGTAGCACACCAGGTTTAAAGGTGGCCAACAGTCCTTTAAGTGCTGCTGTCCGCTTCATCCTAGTGCGCAGGAAAGTCCCACCTGTTAAGGAAGATAATTGAGGTCTTCATTAAAACATAATTATTGAATTCACTATGGGATAGTGGAGAGTGAGAATGTTCTGATGAGTTATGGCTGAAATTGGTTTTGACCATGGTGAAAAGCTCTTGTAGGATAGGTTCAGTTTATTGACACAAGCAGAACTTGTTCTTCATTCTTTTTTACTCCAGAAGCCCCATTTTCTATGTAAGAAATTGCAACAAACAGAGTCCAAATCTAAAACCGTCTCCTGTATCACACTGAAAGAGATTGTGGGTATATGGCACTGGTGAGCCTTTTTGTGACCGTTTGCAGGGCAGTTTTGGTAGAGATATGGATTATGCCCCCAGCCCAACCTCTTATTTGCAGACAGGGAGACCCAGAAAGGGGTAGGATAAGAGGAAGCTTGGAAGGGGAAGCTTGGAGAAAATTTCATTCTCAAAAACTATTAGCTGAAAAAAGGAAAATCAGATTAATTTTGTGTTATCATTCTAGTATTGCCAGATCCCAGCAACTGCCCAAAACAACTCTGCTCTTGTTCAGTACACCCAAAAGCCAGAATTTTACGGGCCCGTTGTAGTGGGGATGGGAACCTAAAATACAGTGAGCCATTCTAAACTCTGTTGACTTCACCAGGACTGTAGAATCCCACTGGTTTACAATTCCACCCAAATTTATTATTCAGGTAAATGAAAATACTTTTTTAACAGCAAAAACTGTGTGCGCCTATATATGTTACGCATGAGGTGTAAAAGACCACTTTTTAAATGCCTGCTGTAGCTTTTTTTAATCTTTTTGATGAAAGGCACTTTTTACATTCTGTTTCTCAAAAAATGTGAAATTTTGAAGCAATTATTTCAGCTGATAATATTGTGTTGACAGAAAATATAAACATTCTAATGACTATCAGTGGTCAAACAGAAATAGAGGGCAGAGTTTTCTCAGAGTGGTCAGAGTCCTGACAGCAGCCGGATATGCATATTGGCAAAGTGCACAGCCGACTGGCAGGACATTCACCTCAGTTTTACAGACAGTAGCTCATCAATTAGTTGCCACCGGGGTTGCTGTCCTGTTCGGGATGGCCACTTGACCGCAAGAGCTGCCGTCCCAATCAGAGGGCCAGCAGCTCAGCAACGCCACCAGGAACAGTGGCCACTGCTGAGGGAGGAAGGGCCCTTCAGCCTAAACCAGGTAGGGCACAGAATATTTACAGAACCTTTCTGATTAAATCGCTAGGGCTGTGGGCCCTGCCTTCCCTGTTCCCAGCCCCTTCTTTGTGCAATCATTCAATAATTTTATTCCCTGTTCACCATTTGTGACTCCTCAGCTACTGAAGCAGTCCGTGTTCATATACAGCAAGACTAGACAACATTCTGACTTGGGCTGATAAGTGGCAAGCATCATTTGTGTCACACAAGCAATAACCATCTCCAAAAAGAGAGAATCTAACCATCTACCCTTGGCATCACCATCGCCGAATCTCCCATTATCAATATCTGGGCAGTTACTATTGACTAGAACCTGAACTGGACTAGCCATATAAATACTGTGACTACAAGAGCAGGACAGAGGCTGGCAATTCTGTGGAGCCTAACTCATCTCTTGACTTTCCAAAGCCTGTCTACCATCTACAAGGCACAAGTCAATCCTCTGCACTTGACTGGATGAGTGCTGCTCCAACAACACTCAAGTAGCTCAACACCCTCCAGGACAAATCAGCCTGCTTGATTGGCACTGCATCCACCACAATAAGCATTCAATCCCTCCACCATGAATACACAATGGCAGCAGTGTGTGCTATCTATACAAGGTGCACTGCAGCAACTCGCCAAGGCTTTCCAATAGCACTTTCCAAACCTGCGACCACCACCACCTAGAATGATAAGAGCAGTAGATGCATGAGAACACCACCACCTGTTCCCCTCCAAGCCACAAACCATCCTGACTTGGAAATATATCGCCGTTTCTTCACTGTCGCCTGGTCAAAATCCTGGAACTCCCTTCCTAACAACACTGTGGGTGTACCTACACCACATGGACTGCAGCGGTTCAAGAAGGCAGCTCACCACCATCTTCTCAGGGGCGATTAGGGATGGGCAAGAAATGCTGCCGCAGCCAGCGATGCTCGCATCCCATGAACAAATGGAAAAAAACTCCCTGCCAGGTGGGGAGGCCGCCAGCCCCCCATTGGCAGCCTGTGGCTATGGGTTCATATACCATTGGCAAAATGGCCCTTAATAGGGCACTTGAATATTTCAGCTTGCTTCCCACCTCCTTGTGACGGGAAGCCTGTCCAAAACCAATTTCGCTATTGGTAAAATTCTCCAATGGCAGGACGTAGTTGGGGAGCTAATGTGGTATGGCTCCCCTCCACCCCCCACCAACCCATGCAAGCCGGCAACATTCAATGCAGGGTGTCTTTCCTCATTAAATCTGGTGGGTTTTTTTTTTAGTATAAAGCAAATTGAGTTAACTGTGTGAGCAAGCGAGGCAAACACAGAAATACAAATCCGTGAATCAATTAAGAAATATTAAATTCACTGTTTACAGATGATTCCTTAGAAAGTCACTATGCTAGCGCTGCTAGATTTAGTAACATATAGAAGTTAGAGTAGGCAAACGGGCCATTCAGTCTAATCAGTATTTTCCAGTGTTTATAAACCTCCCAAGTGAGCAAATAGTTCTAACCATATTTACTCACCCTGCTGTTATATCACCATAACCCTTTTTCTCCATACATTGCCCAATCTAAGCTTGAATGTTGATGTAGTTTCTGCTGCACACCGTTCTCATTCCCTTATACAGAATCTTCCTATGAACCTTTATTCTTAACCCCTTAATTACTGGAAGCAATGTGTTCCATTTACCTTGTCACATCATTTTGTAGTTTTCAACACCTCTATCATAGTGCACACAATTCTGCTTCGCCCTAACCAACTTTATCAGACCATGGCCTGGCCTGCCGCCCTGCCCCGCTCACTGCTGGCATAGACGTGGAATCTACCAGTAAAGCCAAACTTTACCTTCAGTCTCCAGTTGTCAGATCTCATGTTTAACTTCCATAGTTTTACCATGCCCCAACTTAGGCTGTCACAGTGATGCCACACCATGCCTTCAACAACCCCCCATCCCAACTAGCCCCTGTTCTCTCCTCCCTGCCCTCCCCAGCACTTGTAAATTTCCAGTAGCTACTTCCAGTTCATGTATCTTGCATACCATCTTACTGTGCATTCTTGGTTTTAAAATGGCAAGGAATAAAAACATTAAATGTTTTGGTAAAGAATGTTTATAAAATATAAAGGCTACTCATTACAGTTTTCATATGATAAGGAGTTAGGAAATTCCTTCTCCAAAGTGCTAATAAAATCTCAGAATACATTCATTAACAAATGAAATTTGGCATATTCACTCACTGTAAATCAGTCGCCCTAATGTTATTCCCCACTTGGGATAAACACTTCTTGTTGTAAAGCACCAGCCCTCTGACTCACCATGAGCAGACATATTCTGATGTCACAGAATATCTAACAATGTGTTTGTATTGCATGTTTGTCTATTGCATTCCATTTCCTCATGAAGAAAAACAGTTTTCATTTTACATCTCTCACTGTTCTTGAAAATAGAAATAACAAAATTTCAATTTTCTTATTTCTCAACTTATTTTCTCTCACTCAATTTGGATTAATCTGAGCTACTGATACGTTCCTAAGACTTCTGGCATACTGTTGAGCTGATTTTTAGCTGTTGTGTGAGATTGGTGTGGGTAGACTTCGCATCTTATTCCACCTACCTCTGATGAATCTTCTTCATGCTGTCACAGAGACATGGCAGAGAGAGGTGCAGGATTGGCAGCTCAATGTTCCAGGATATATGGTCTGCAGGTGAGACAGGGAAGGAGGTAAAAGAGGAGAGGGTATCGCAATATTGATCAAGGAATCAATTACAGCAGTAAGGAGGGATGACATCTTAGTAGGCTCCTCAAATGAAGCCATATGGGTAGAACCTAAAAACAAAAAAGGAGCAATCACATTGCTGGGAGTGTACTATAGGCCCCCAAACAGTCAGAGAGAAATAGAAGAGCAGATACGTAGGCAAATTTCAGAGAAGTGTAAAAATAATAGGGTAGTAATAGTGGGGGATTTCAACTTCCCCAATATTAACTGGGTTAGTCATAATGTGATAGGTTTAGAGGGAGTGGAATTCTTAAAATGCATCCAGGAGAGCTTTTTAAGCCAGTACGCAGAAGGTCCTACAAGAGAGGGGGCGGACCTGGACTTAATTTTAGGGAATGAAGCTGAGCAAGTGGTAGAGTAACAGTGGAGGAGCATTTTGCAGATAGTGATCATAACTCTATTAGATTCAAGGCTGTTATGGAAAAGGACAAGGATGGGCCAGAAATCAGAGTTTTAAATTGGGGGAAGGCCAATTTTAATAAGATCAGATATGATTTGGCTAGAGTGGACTGGGAGCAGCTACTTTTAGGTAAACCTGCGTCTGAGCAGTGGGACTCATTCAAGAAGGAAATATGGAGAGTACAGGGCCAACATATTCCAGTAAAGACATAGGGTGGGACCAACAAATCCAGGGAACCCTGGATGTCGAGGAATATACAGGATTGGATAAAGAGAAAAAGGGAGGCTTTTGGCAGATACCGAGGGCTCAAAACAGCAGAAGCCCTAGAGGAATATAGAGTGTGTAGGGTGGACCTTAAAAAGGAAATTAGGAGAGCAAATAGGGGGCATGAAAAAACATTGGCAGGTAAAATAAAGGAAAATCCAAAGTTATTTTACAAGTACATTAAGAGTAAGAGGATAACTAGGGAAAGAGTAGGACCATTGTGGTAATTTGTGTGTGGAGCTGAAGACATAGGTAGGGTTCTAAATGAATACTTTGTGTCGGTGTTCACAAGTGAGAAGGACGACCTGGGTATGGAAATCAGGCAGAAGGACTGTGATATAATTAAAGAAATTAGCATAGAGAGAGAGAGGAGGAGGCTCTAAGTGGTCTGGCAGGCTTAAAAGTAAAGATAAATCTCCAGGCCCGGATGAAATGTGTCCCAGGCTGTTGAGTGAGGCAAGGGAGGAGATGGCAGTGGCACTGGCAATAATTTTCAATAATTTTCAGACACTTGATATCCATGGAGAGGTTGTAAACTGGATTCGAAATTGGCTGTGTGGGAGAAGACAGAGAGTGGTAGTGGATAATTGCTTCTCAGACTGGAGGTCTGTGACTAGTGGTTTGCCTCAGGGATCTGTGCTGGGACCATTGTTGTTTGTTGTCTATATCAATGATTTGGATGATAATGTGGTGAATTGGATCAGCAAGTTTGCTGATGACACTAAGATTGGAGGCGTTGTGGACAGCGAGGAAGGCTTTCAAAGCTTGCAGAGAGATCTGGACCAACTGGAAAAATGGGCCAGAAAATGGCAGGTGGAATTTAATGCGGAAAAGTGTGAGGTGTTACATTTTGGAAGGTCAAACCAAGGTAGGACATACACAGTAAATGGTAGGGCACTGAGGAGTGCAGAGGAACAAAGGGAATTGGGAGTTCAGATACATAATTCCCTGAAAGTGGCGTCACAGGCAGACAAGGTTGTAAAGAAAGCTTTTGGCATACTGGCCTTCATAAATCAAAGTATTGAGTATAGGAGTTGGGATGTTATGGTGAGGTTGTATAAGACATTGGTGAGGCCAACTTTGGAGTATTGTGTGCAGTTCTGGTCGCCTAACTACAGGAAGGATATCAGTAAGATTGAGAGAGTGCAGAGAAGATTTACTAGGATGTTGCCGGGTCTTAAGGAGTTGAGTTACAGGGAAAGATTAAACAGGTTAGGACTTTATTCCTTGGAGCGTAGAAGAATGAGGGGAGATTTGATAGAAGTTTACAAAATTATGAAGGGTATAGACAGAGTAAATGCGAGTAGGCTCTTTCCACTTAGATTAGGAGAGATAAACACGAGAGGTCATGGCTTTAGGGTGAAAGGGGAAAGGTTTAGGGGGAACTTCTTCACTCAGAGAGTGGTGAGAGTGTAGAACGAGCTACCATCTGACGTGGTAAATGCGGGCTCACTCTTAAGTTTTAAGAATAAATTGGATAGATACATGGATGGGAGAGGTCTGGAAGGTTATGGACTAGGTGCAGGTCAGTGGGACTAGTGGAATAATATTTCGGCACAGACTAGAATGGCCAAATGGCCTGTTTTCTGTGCTGTAGTGTTCTATGGTTCTATGGTTCTAATACCTCTCTGGCCACAGGAGAAGTGCCAGAGGACTGGAGGACAGCCAATGTGGTATCGTTATTCAAGAAGGGAGGAAGGGATAAACCAGGGAACTACAGGCCAGTCAGTCTAACCTCAGTGGTGGGGAAACTATTGGAAGAAATTCTGAGGGACAGAATTAATCAACACTTGGAGGGGCAGGGATTAATCAAGGACAGTCAGCATGGTTTTGTTAAGGGGTCATGTCTGACCAATTTGATTGAATTTTTTGAAGAGGTGACCAGGTGTGTAAATGAGGGCAACGTATTTGATGTAGTCTACTTGGACTTCAGCAAGGCTTTTGATAAGGTCCCGCATGAGAGATTGATAACAAAGGTAAGAGCCCATGGGATCCAAGGCAATTTGGCAAATTGGATCCAGAATTGGCTGACTGGCAGGAAGCAGAGGGTAACGGTTGAGGGGTGTTTTTGTGACTGGATGCCTGTGTCCAGTGGGGTTCCACAGGGATCGGTGTTGGGTCCCTTGCTGTTTGTGGTATATATATATATAAACGATTTAGACTTTAACGTAGGAGGGTTGATCAGTATGTTTGCGGCTGACACGAAAATTGGTGGGGTGGTAAATAGTGAGGAGGGTAGCCTTAGATTACGGGGGATGTAGACGGGCTGATCAGTGGCAAATGGAATTTAATCTGGATAAGTGTGAGGTGATGCACTTGGGCAGGACAAACAAGGCACGGGAATACACGATGAATGGTAGAACCCTGGGAAGTACCGAGGATCAGTGGGACCTTGGTGTGCATGTCCACCGGCCCCTTAAGGTAGTGGGACAAGTGGATAAGGTGGTTAAGGAGGCATATGGGATACTTGCCTTTATTAGGCGAGGCATGGAATATAAGAGCAGGGAGGTTATGCTGGAACTGTATAAAACGCTGGTTAGGCCACAGCTAGAGTATTGCGTGCAGTCTGGAATCCGCACTATAGGATGGATGTGATTGCACTAGAGAGAGTGCAGAGGAGATTTACCAGGATGTTGCCTGGGCTGGAGAGTTTTAGTTATTGGAGAGATTGGATAGACTAGGGTTATTTTCCTTGGAGCAGAGGAGACTGAGGGGGGGCGTGAATGAGGTGTATAAAATTGAGGGGCATAGATAGGGTAGACAGGAAGGAATTTTTCCCCTTGGTGGAGGGATCAATAACCAGGGGGCATAGATTTAAGGTAAGGGCAGGAGGTTTAGAGGGGATGTGAGGAAGAATATTTTCACCCAGAGGGTGGTGGGAATCTGGAACTCTCTGCCTGAAAGGGTGGTAGAGTCAGAACCCCTCAACATTTAAGAAGTATTTGGATGTGCATTTGCAATGCCATGGCATACAAGGCTATGGGCCTAGTGCTGGAGAATGGGATTAGAATAGTTAGGTACTTGTTGGACTGCCACAGACTCAATGGGCCGAAGGGCTTTTTTCTGTTCTGTAGACCTCTATGACTCTGTGACTCTATGGCTATTCATTCCACTCTGTGCACTTCCTGGCTGCCAACAGGTCAGTTAAGATCTGTAGTTAACAATATATAAGCTATTAGCAGGGACAGCCAACCTTTTACCAATTGACTACCCAAATATTGCTTCAATATCACCTAGTCATCATATATTTGATTCCAACTATGTGACAATGTATTTTATAATTAAATTAGACTTTTTGCTGAGATAACAGAAGCGTTAACATAAAGTATTCCCTTTTTTAGGAAATGAAAAGTGTTCGTAAATTAGTGCCTAGAAGTGTTATTTTAAATGATTGAATTGATTCTGGTGTGATATGCAGGCCATTAAAATTGTGATTATTCCTCTGTCTCGGTAAAGCCCCAATTTATGCTAATACTGTTCCTGCAAACACTTAATAGTTGTCTTGATTCTACCTATGGTAAGCAAAATCTGGCCTTGCTTTCTGATGTTTGTGCGAACTCTTTGATGGCCTGTAATAGAAGATAATTCATGTGTTAGTATGTCCTGCTGTTAATCCGATTATTGCCCAATGATTCACTTAAATGTCTTTATTTCTCAGCAGTGTCCTTTCAGTGTTGATGAAATTCTATTTATATTATGGAGTCACTTCTAAGGACGAAGACCAAATATAAAATTCTAATTGGCAATAGTCAGTAGGCACTAAAATGTTTTTAAGTTTTGAAATACTTAAATTCGAAGTCATTAATGCATAATCACAAGAAAGGAAGATGGAAAAGATGCTGCACCAGGAAGGTGGTTAGATTTTTCAATTTTCTGCCACATACTGTTGTTGAGTGAGAGAACATAAATCATTTAATAATGCAATTAGATAGTTACTTGAAGGAAAGGAATATTTAAATGCATGGGGAATAAGCACCTTGGTGAAATTGGGCGAATTGGTTCAATTGGAGAAAACACTAAAACATACTTAAAAGTCCAAATAGCCTGTCACTGTGCTGTAACATTGAGATTCTATGAGCAGAGAGCTATAATAGAGTGGCTGTTAAACGTCTTTGCTCAGGGATCTCTCACAAACATTGAAATGTTCTCAGTCGCTTTTAAAACATTTAGTATTGTTCCAGGAACCCCTGTTCGAACTTCCAAAAGGCAGTGACAGCTACCAAAAGGAAAACCTTCTATTCTTGTTGCTGTACATGCTTGTATATCAACAAATCCAGAAACATGAACTCCTGGTGTTTGGTTTTGCCAATTTGAAAGCTTGTGCCTTGATTGAGAAGTATAAGAATGTATAAATCTCTGAAATTTAAGTTTAAAATGTTGTAGCTTCTGATTAGAATTGAAATTTAAATTGTTACGACCGGTGAGGACACGTGTCAGGGTCGGCCTTTCTTTCCCACTCCTCAATGGATCATAATTGGGTTTTTTGTAATTAGAAGGATGAAGGTATAATTTGGAGTCTGTAGTTAATAATTCATGTGCAGATTGCAAAGAACTCAGTCTGGCAGGCTTTCTGGAGTTTAAACAAGGGATTAGTTTTTAATTGTGTTAAAAACCCACCCAGGTAAAGATATAAAGACATTTAAAAATAGTTGTTTGGTAGCACAGAACTTGAGTATTGCTGAAAAAAGAGACATGTCTAAGCTTTTCATCTTACACTCATCAGGACACTCGAATACCAATATAAGGGGGAAAACAACCATTTACACTGTATGTGAAGAGAATGTTGATTGGTTGGCAAGTGGCATTGACATGGAGAATGCACCACTGGTGGTGACTGATACTTAACTACCAAGCATTGTTTGAAATTTAAACCTGGCAGCTTGACCCTGATTGATCGATCAAGGCATTGCCCTGTGGAATGAGTCAGCAAATTACTTATTTTGTTTAGCTGAAACAGGCACAGTGTGTGTACATGTTCTTTCTGTCTGCAAAGAGCAGAGCCCTGTGTATTAATATATGTAGCTTCCAGTACACACAAATACACCGCACTGCAAGCCCGACTGATGATCTTAAATTGCTGTCAGCGTAATTTTTAGCACACTGAGGGTTATTTAGCAAATGTCCAATCGCAGAATCACATCTAACGTTGGGACACTGTTTTGAGTTTTGCAAGCACAGGATGGTTGGGTACGGTCTGTACCCTGTCCATTGCAAACAGCGGCTGGGACATGTTGTTTGATAGGATCTGCCGGTCTTTGAGATATATGGCCAAGTCGAGTGGAATACCTGAGGTGGTGGCTGCAGCTAAGAGCGGTGTGTCCCTCAAGGCACCATAGTAGTCACTGACTAAAGTCACCAAGAAGCCCCCCAAGAAGCGGAGGAAATCTTGCAAGCAGGGCTATTCCACTTAACGTGTGCAGGGTGCTGACCCAGGTCCACCCTCCCACCAGGATCTCACCCAAGGCCATGAATGTTGTGAATTCTTTCATTGTCGACATTTTCGAGATCATCGCCTCCGAGGCTTCACACCTCATTCACTACAACAAGCGCCACACCATCTCAGCCAGGGAGATCTAGAGCACTGTCTGCCTCATGCTGCCAGAGGAACTGGCCCAACACGCCGTCTCCGAAGGCACCAAAGCGGTCACCAAATACACCAACTCCGTTTAGGTTGATCATTCTAAAGATTATATACCTAGCATCACACTGGCACTGAAATTCATACACCACAATGCTCATTTCTGTGATAGGCAGAGCGCCTTTTCGGCTTGACAGCAGCATATTGTTAATGGTAAATGCCATTCATGTTGCTACTGCATAGTAGCAGCGTGAAACAGCTAGCTTCACCTGTTGCTCAAATTTTTGAGAGACTTTGCCCTTCCATGGTAACCTGAGGTTGACTGGGCACTTTTCAGGGCTGAAAGTGACAGCCTTAGACCTGTTCATGAACATGATATGCAGTGCAAAATGATCTGATCAGGGTAGCCATTATCCTGCTGGATGCCTTTGATGTGCCCTATTTCAGCAGCAAGTTTGTATGGTGAGCAAATGGCTTGGACCCTACTTACATGGTTGTAAATAAGACTAATCTTATAGCATGTGGAACTGAAAGAATCCCAACGTGTATATTGACCAGTGAAGGCAGGCTTGCAATAGATCTTAGTAGAGAATCCCCAAGCAGATTTCTCAACTAGTACGTCAAGGGAGGAGAGTTCATTTGACTGCTCCGTTTCAAAGGTGAATTTGAGCGCAGGATAGAGCCCATTAAGACATGTAAGGAAGTTATTACACGCAGCTGCAGATTTGAATATAGCATCCATCATCCCCATATTGCCTCATATGCGAGGGGCAGGAGGTTAGGTGTCATTCCATTAAAGACACGTTTCTCATGGAACCCAACAAATGTTTGTGAGAGCTGGGCCTAGAGGGGACCCCATGGCAACACCATCTATTTGGGCATACATGGTATCATTAAAACTGAGCTCAACTGCGTGAGTTTCCGTGTTCATAAGTTCAGTGAATACTGATTCACGTAATTGTGGCGAGTCTAGATCACTATGATATGGTGCTTCGGCGCAAATGTCTATGGCTTCCTAAAGTGGAGCATTGGTCAATAGGTTAGAAATATCAAATGAGCACATGGACACAACATTGCTGTCAATATGCAAGTCCTGTGTGGCCTTCGCAAATGTGAAGGAGACCTTCACCGTGTATGTGGAAAACTTGGTCAAGACTGGGTGTAACAATTCGCCTAACCATTTGGCCAATTCATGTTGTGCAGAGCTGGTCATAAGTAAGATGGGCTGCAGAGAGGCATCACTTTTGTGTGTCTTGGGCAGCTCATACATACGCTGATGCAGCACACAGTGAGGGTGAACCCTGTCATAGATATCACACGTTAGCTCATTGCTCTTACACAAGTTCAACAAGTGTTCTTTTTAGCTTACTCTTGAGGCCATACAGGACTTGCAAGCTTGCGCATCAAAGGCAACCTGCAGGATAATGGCTAACCTGATCAGGTCATTTTGCACTACGTGTCATGCTCATGAACGGGCCTAAGGCTGTTACTTTCATTCCTGGAAAGTGCCCAGCCTACCTCAGATTACCCTGGAAGGCGAGATATCTCAAAAATTTGAGCAACAGGTGAAGCTAGCTGTTTCACGCTGCTACTATGCAGTACCAACACAAGTGGTTTTTGCCTCTAACAGGATGCTGCTGACAAGTCAAAAAGATGTTCTGCATATCACACAAATGAGTGATGCGGTATATGAATTTCAGAACCAGTGTGATGCTGGGTATGTAGACCATACATCTCAAAGACTGGCGGATCGTATCAAACAACATGTCCCAGCTGCTGTTCGCAACAGGCAGAGTACAGACCATATCCAATCAGCCCGTGCTTGCAAAACTCAAAACAGTGTCCAACATTAGATGTGATTCTGCGATTGGACAACATTTGCTAAATAATCCTCAGTATGCTAAAAATTACGCTGACAACCAATTTAAGATTGTCAGTTGGGCTCTCAGTGTGGTGTATTTGCGTGTACTGGAAGCTACATATATGAATACACAGGGCCCTGTTCTTTGCAGACGGAAAGAACGTGTACACACACTGTGCCTGTTTCAGCTAAACAAAATAAGTAATTTGCTGACACATTCCACAGGGCAATGCCTTGATCAATCAGGGTCAAGCTGCCTGGTTTAAATTTCAAACAATGCTTGGTAGTTAAGTATCAGTCACCATCAGTGGTGCACTCTCCATGGCAACACCGCTTGCCAACTAAACAACACTCTCTTCACGTACAATATAATTTGTTGTCTTCCCCTTATATTGGTATTCTTGCGAGTGTCCTGATGAATGCAAGATGAAAAGCTTAGACTTGTCTCTTTTTTTCAGCAAAACTCAATATTTAAAAAGGTAAACTCACCCCGACCTTCAAAATGCACACATTCGCAAGCATGTAAAATTACAAGTTATCTGGCAAGTATTTGGCTTTTAGGCCAAATTAAGATTCACTGATTAAAAAGGTAAGAATAGAGTTCACTGCTTGAATCCTTCACTGGTATTCATGGCTGAGGCAGACTTTTTCCACAGTGGTCTTGAAATTCATCCATAATCCATCTTTTCCAAAAGTCGATGATATGTACCTGAGGTTCCTTTCAATTGAAATTCTCTATCCCTGTGATCGATTCCACAGTGTAACAGAGATAGGGGTCTGACCTTGAACAGGGAAGGGAGAGATGATGTCACTGCTCCATTAGCAAAAGTTTTGATGGTGTCAGTGATTCAGGGGATGTTTTATTTTTATTTAGACTGTTCTTTATTTAATAATGAACTCAAAAAGAATTACTCAGCCTTCATTTTTTTTTTGCCCTCAACTGACAATGGAGGAATAAATTTAACTTGTTCCACTGTCTCCACTATTTGCAGGACTTTACTGTCTCCCAACTCTCTATATTCCCCAATCTTTTGCCTTCCCACCTTGCAGAACCTGTGCAAGATCAGAGCTCTGTTTCAATAGTGCTAAGGGATGAAACGTTAAATGGAAGGAGATAGTGGGACATCTGAGGTCATTTCAGCTCATTCAGGGCCCTGTCTGTGAAGTAAAAGTGCTTTAAGCTTTCTAAGATTTAAATGTTTATGTTTCTTTATTTTATCTTTGACTGTTCACCTGACAGCTCTGGTATCCTTTTTTTAAATATTTATTGTTATTAATAGGCAGGACCTAAACTAACACTTTTGTTACAGTGAAGGATTATTAATTATGCTAAAAGTAGTAGCCATTGTGCATTGAGCTAGAACATATTTTCAGGTGATAGAATGACATGGAAGAAAATGATGGAAGACGACCTCATCTGTTGTTGGACCGCCTCTCCCTCATTGGAAAACACTGTGCTCTGGTGTATTAAAAAATGCAGGTGATCAGACAGCATATGCATATATCTTTTAATTTAATGGAATAGACCATTATGATGACTTTAGTAGAAAGGTGCTGAAGTGTGCGGTCATTGGAGAGGGAGAGAAGGCATCTGTGAATCAAAACAAGCACTCCTGCAGCTAGTTCTCATGGGTACAATGTGCTGATGCTAACCACTTTATTTAGGAATTTGTTAGAAGACCAGCTTAGTCACGGATGCAGTATTGGCAACTGTGATCAAAGCCTTATGTGAAATAAGAGCAAATAAAAACAGTCAAAATGAAATTTGAAATAAATGTTTTCTTTTGAGCAAGTTCATCCAATTAGTGACCCTTCTGGGTCTAGCCTACTCTTTCATTTTAGTCTGTACTGGAATTCCAGTACACCTGATTTCCCATCTGAACATCCTCACACAAACAGAATGAGTAACAACAATGCTTTAAAACTCTCTTTGTTATTGCAAATTGTGCAGCAATAAAATCTGTTTCTTGAATCACACTAAATATTAATCCAGTCATGTCAGAAATATTAAAAACAAAAACAGAATTACCTGGAAAAACTCAGCAGGTCTGGCAGCATCGGCGGAGAAGAAAAGAGTCGACGTTTCGAGTCCTCATGACCCTTCAACAGAACTGAGTATAGTTAGGAGAGGGGTGAAATATAAGCTGGTTTAAGGTGGGGTGGGAGGGGGAGAGAAGTTGAGGGTGGGGTGGTTGTAGGGACAAGCAAGCAGTGATAGGAGCAGATAATCAAAAGATGTCACAGACAAAAGGATCAAAGAGGTGTTGAAGGTGGTGATATTATCTAAGAAAATATGCTAATTAAGAATGGATGGCAGGACACTCAAGGTACAGCTCTGGTGGAGGTGGGGTGGAAAGACTGACAAGGTATTAGTTGTAGATTTAAAAATAATGGAAATAGGTGGGAAAAGAAAAATCTATATAAATTATTGAAAAAAACAAAAGGGAGGGGGAAGAAACGGGGTGGGGATGGGGGGAGGGAGTTTAAGATCTAAAGTTGTTGAATTCAATATTCAGCCCGGAAGGCTGTAAAGTGCCTAGTTGGAAGATGAGGTGCTGTTCCTCCAGTTTGCGTTGGGCTTCACTGGAACAATGCAGCAAGCCAAGGACATGTGGGCAAGAGAGCAGGGTGGAGTGTTGAAATGGCAAGCGACAGGGAGGTTTGGGTCTTTCTTGCAGACAGACCGCAGGTGTTCTGCAAAGCGGTCGCCCAGTTTGCGTTTGGTCTCTCCAATGTAGAGGAGACCGCATTGGGAGCAACGAATGCAGTAGACTAAGTTAGGGGAAATGCAAGTGAAATGCTGCTTCACTTGAAAGGAGTGTTTGGGCCCTTGGACGGTGAGTTGAGAGGAAGTGAAGAGGGTGGACATGGTTGTTGACAGGGCCCTCAACCGTGTCCGGCCCATCTCCCGCGCATCCGCCCTCACGCCTTCTCCTCCCTCCCAGAAACAGGATAGGGTCCCCCTTGTCCTCACTTATCACCCCACCAGCCTCCGCATTCAAAGGATCATCCTCCGCCATTTCCGCCAACTCCAGCATGATGCCACCACCAAACACATCTTCCCTTCACCCCCCCTGGCGGCATTCCGTAGGGATCGTTCCCTCCGGGACACCCTGGTCCACTCCTCCATCACCCCCTACTCTTCAACCCCCACCTATGGCACCTTCCCATGCCCACACAGAAGATGCAACACCTGCCCCTTCACTTCCTCTCTCCTCACCATCCAAGGGCCCAAACACTCCTTTCAAGTGAAGCAGCATTTCACTTGCATTTCCCCTAACTTAGTCTACTGCATTCGTTGCTCCCAATGCGGTCTCCTCTACATTGGAGAGACCAAACGCAAACTGGGTGACCGCTTTGCAGAACACCTGCAGTCTGTCTGCAAGAAAGACCCAAACCTCCCTGTCGCTTGCCATTTTAACACTCCACCCTGTTCTCTTGCCCACATGTCTGTCCTTGGCTTGCTGCATTGTTCCAGTGAAGCCCAACGCAAACTGGAGGAACAGCACCTCATCTTCCGACTAGGCACTTTACAGCCTTCCGGGCTGAATATTGAATTCAACAACTTTAGATCTTAAACTCCCTCCCCCCATCCCCACCCCGTTTCTTCCCCCTCCCTTTTGTTTTTTTTAATAATTTATGTAGATTTTTCTCTTCCCACCTATTTCCATTATTTTTAAATCTACAACTAATACCTTGTCAGTCTTTGCACCCCGCCCCCACTGGAGCTGTACCTTGAGTGTCCTGCCATCCATTCTTAATTAGCACATTTTCTTAGATAATATCACCAACTTCAACACCTCTTTGATCCTTTTGTCTGTGACATCTTTTGATTATCTGCTCCTATCACTGCTTGCTTGTCCCTACAACCACCCCACCCTCAACTTCTCCCCCCACCCCCCCCCACACCCCACCTTAAACCAGATTATATTTCACCCCTCTCCTAACTATACTCAGTTCTGTTGAAGGGCCATGAGGACTCGAAACATCGACTCTTTTCTTCTCCGCCGATGCTGCCAGACCTGCTGAGTTTTTCCAGGTAATTCTGTTTTTGTTTTCGATTTCCAGCATCCGCAGTAGTTTTTTGTTTTTATGTCAGAAATATTATCTACTTACACTTTTGTTGAGCATCCTTCTCGCACTATTAGGTTAAAATGAACTGGTTTTCTCTAGAGGCTGGTCATCATACAAATTCCTAAAAGAACAGTGAAAATACTCTATGTAATCCCTTGATACAAACAATAGACAGTTCAGTTTGATTCAAACTGAACTAACCCAAGTTCTGAACACTTGGTCTTTATCTCTGCTCCCTAGTTCTACTGCCTCCACTCCCAACTTGCTTGCTGCCAATAAAATAGTCTAAAAGCGCATGATCATCTGCAGAATATAGAACTATGATGTTGTGTATCCACTTGACGGTGGTGATCTTGGCCCTGAGCCAGTGCACTTAGCTTCACTATGAACAATTACAGATCAGACCCTGGGATTTAGAAACACCAAAAACTCTTCTTCATGCTCTCTCAATTATGACTGCATCACTATCTTTGTCCTTCCTCCTTCCTTTGGTGACTTTCTGACCAAATGACCCCGATAATGTCTACTTCTCTAGTAAACCTGACCATATCTCCCACCCTTACTCAAAAACTTATATTATGGGTTGACAGGGCTGAGGCACTGATATGATCTTGATATAACATAAAGCCAAATGTCATTGTTATGCTTTCTAGTATATCTGGTCAAATCTTATTTTATGCAAGACCAAGAAAAAATGTCATAAAGTCATTATGATACAGGAGGCAACCACTTGGCACCAGGGGTGTAGGGCCAAATTCTAAGGTGCAGGATCTCTAAGAAAGTGTGGGCCATATCATTTCTAAATCTACTATTATGTTGTTTTCCTATGTATTAATTATTTGAATCCCCAAACGTCAGTAAAACTATGCTTTTTAAGTGAAAGATATTAGGGCTGGTAGGCATTTTATTGTGAACCATGTGGTATTTTGAATCATTAGTCTTTTGCATAGCTAGAATTTCATTATGCTATAGTTTATTTAATTCAAGCATATTAAAAGCATGAATTACAGAAAGCTTTACTACTGACTGGGGAATGGTATATAGAGGGGGCACTGCTTTTCTTGATTTATATTAATGACCTAGACATGGGTGTACAGGGCACAATTTCAAAATTTGAAGATGATGCAAGACTTGGAAGTATTGTGAATTGTGAGGAGGATAGTGATTGACAGGCTGGTGGAATTGGCAGACATGTCAGATGAAATTTAAAGTAGAGAAGTGTGAAGTGATACATTTTCGTCAGAAGACCGAGGAGAGGTGACGTAAAATAAAGGGTACAATTCTAAAGGAAATACAGGAGCAGAGGGACTTGGGTGCATAAATCATGGAAGGTGTCAGGGCAGGTTGACAAAACAGTTAATAAATTGTACTCAATCCTGGGTTTTATAAATAGGGGCACAAAGTACAAAAGCAAGTAAGTTATGAAACTTTTCATAAAACACTGGTTCAACCTCAATGGGAAAGATGTGAAGGTTTTAAAAAGTGTGCAGAAAAGATTTATGAGAATGGTTCAGGGGATGAGAGAATTCAGTTATGTGAATAAGTTGGCAAAGCTGGGGCTGTTCTCCTTGGAGAAGAGAAGGTTGAGAGATTTGTTACAATTGTTCAAAATTATGAAGGGCCTGGATAGAATAAATGGGGAGAAACTGTTCCCATTGGCAGAAGGTTGAGAACCCCAAGGTGATGAACAAAAGAACCAGAGGCGACATGAGGAAAAACTTCGTTATACAACAAGTGGTTTGGATCTGGAATGCCCTGCCTGAGTGTGTGGTGGAGACAGATGTAGCTGTGGTTTTCAAAAGGGAACTGGATAATTATCTGAAGAGAAGATTTTACAGGGCTGCAGGGAAAAGGCGGAGGATTGGAACTAGCTGAGTTGCTGTTGTGGAGAACTGACACAGAGACAATGTGCTGAATGGCTTCCTATGCTATAGCCATTCTATGATTCTAGTATAGATACATTCAAGGACCTTGATCAACACATGAGTAAGAAAGAAGCTCAAGGTTACCCTGTTAATGTGATCAAGAAAGGTGGGAGGAGGCTTGTGTGGAGCATAACCAGCAACATAGGTGAGATGGGCTAAATGGCCTGTTTCTGTGCTGTAAATTCCATGTGAAGCTACCAGCAGAGAATACAAACACAGTATAGTGTTTCACATCCTCAGGCCATCACAGCCAAGGAATTAATGTTCAGTAGGCAAACGCAGCAGGGTGTTTGGGGATATTGATGCAGCTTTAGATCCCGGAAACCTTGAGCTTCAAAGACCCTGAAATGCCTGCTTAAGAGAGAGCTATGTGCCAGGAGTTGTAAGGTCTGTATTTTTTTTTAAAAGAGTTGTACAAAAGGGTTACTGCTGTTGGTGTTGCTGCACAGTGACTCAGAGACATTCAGTAGCAAGAGGCTAGGGATCCTGGGCCAGCCTTCTCTTCCCCATCTCTTGACCTGCCCAGGCTGCTGAGCTCTGGATATTCCAGTCAACTCTTACTGTCTAGCCTGAACTCAAACTTCAGGAACTTGTGGCCAAACTTGCCCTTGTGCCCCACACAATACTGCAGGTAGAATTCACTCAGCATGGTCCCCGTGCTGGCCGCCTCTGCATCACAAGTCACGCAGCCCCACATGGTTGCGAGAGGATTTCCCTCCAGTTTCGATCCTTGTAACCAGTGAGCCAAATCCCCCTGCATGTGTCACTTCTGAAACAAGTAATTTAATGTGCAAGGTGTGGGGCAGGCTTGATGGAGCAGTCAGTCAATTTTGTGTGTACTTAATGCCTGGTTATGTGTGACTTTCCGGATATTGAGGGATAATAGAAGTTTCCGTGGGGGCGAGGGAGGCAGGGTTAGTGAGTACAGAAGCCCTGCTCTAGGAACATGAACTCTGAAGAAATAAATTGAGATTTATACTTCATAGGATTTGTCCCCGCTTGCTTGTCCACACCCAAAACTATAATCAACTCTAAACTGTGTATTTAAAGCTGGCACGAGTAATGAAACAAATTGCATAGTTTTTTTAAATATTTATAAAATATAAGAAAAATGTTTGAATTTTTTTTAAAAGTGAAACAATCTATCTGTCATGTTTGCAATTTCAAAACATTTGTTTTCATCACACTCAATACAGAGCTGATCTCACACACAAAGTTCACCATATCCCGAACACTTGTCACATCAGGTGTGGTTTCCTGACACTAAAGCCATTTAAAAACCAGCTTTCACAAAGAAGTGTCAAGAATATCTGCAAATTCCAACTGTGCTTTAAATCGCTTTTCAAGCCAGGTAAAATATTTTTAAAACGCAAAATATATAGTATTTCAAAGTGTATTTACAAGTATACATTAAGAGAATAAGGTCACATTAAACATAAATTACAAAGTTACTACGTCTTTCATGAGTTCGTTCAGTAATAAACATTGTGGTATACAGAATAGAGGAAGAGTCATGTTCAAAATATATCTACCTTTTTCATGTTCAATGCATTTAGTTCATTCACACTTCAGTCAGGACAGTGCTGAAATTGTGGATTTGATTTTTATACTGCTCAAGCCACAGTCTGAGTACTGAGATCTTGTGGTCTGGTCCCCTCCCTCCTTGATACACCATTTTAAGGACATACAGCCTTTCAAAGTAAGCATATAGGCAGCCTTGGAAGTGTTGTCCATGAAGTCAGCGACCACAAGGCAGCCAGGGTTCTCCTTCTTTATCAGACTAGCTGGTCTCAGTCAGCCTTCCAGAGAGCGTTGACTTAGGATATCATGGGGGCATCATGGTGCTGACCCAGCCGTCAGAAGGGTGGGCTTCCTCAATGCAGACCACGAGAAAGTCTGCATATTGGGTGGCGACCCATAGGAAGGACTTTGGGCACGACATGAATGGGGGTCAGGTGCAGCTTCCGAAGTTGAGAATCAGTGGCCTCGCCCCTTGGCTGTAATCGAGTGGTGAATATCAAAACCTTTAAATAAGAGGTGCCGGACTGGTGCTCCAGCAGCACTGCAGCCCTGCTTGGTGGTTCGAGTCCATGCCAGCTCTCTCTAAAGCAATCCAATCAGTCCCATTCCCCCACTCCATCCTTGTAGCCCTGCGAATTTATTTCCCTCAAATGCCCATCCAATTTCCTTAAGACAGACTGTGTAACTTTTTATGCTACTTATATATTTAAATCCCAGTATCATGAGTGATTTCAGCACCTTTTAAATAAATGGGGAGTTACTAAAATGCCTCCGTACTTCTATGACTGAAAGTTTAGTCATGTTTTTGTTACCTATGGCCTTGTTATTCCCAGTGCTTACTGTATTGACTTTCCATGTTCCACCTTGCATGAATTCCAATTCATTAAGAATTCAAAAAGCTAAAAGCTAGCTAACTCTATTCTGCCCTATACTCAATCCTGTTCCCCATTCACTTCATCCTTGCCAATCTACACAGGTCTCCATTCACCCAAAGCATTAAGTTAAAATGATCATTTCATCTTCAAATCCTTCCATATCCTTATTCTTCTTAACCTTTCCCTTTCATCATAAATAGTCATTTGGCAGTACAGAACTTGAGTATTGCTGAAAAAAGAGATGTCTAAGCTTTTTGTCTTGCACTCATCAGTACACTTGTAAGAATATCATTATAAGGAGAAGACGACAATTTATACTGTATGTGAAGAGAGTGCTGATTGGTTGGCAAGTGGCGTTGCCATGGAGAATGCACCACTGATGGTGACTGATACTTAACTGTCAAGCATTGTTTGAAATTTAAACCAGGCAGCTTGACCCTGATTGGTTAAGGCATTGCCTTGAAGAATGAGCCAGCAAATGGCTGTCAATTATTTTGTTTACCTGAAACAGGCGCAATGTATGTACATGTTCTTTCTGTCTGCAAAGAACAGGGCCCTGTGTATTAATATATGTAGCGTCCAGTACACACAAATACACCTTACTGCGAGCCTGACTCACTATCTTAAATTGGTTGTCAGCGTAATTCTTAGACACTGAGGATTATTTAGCAAATGTTGTCCAATCGCAGAATCACATCTAATGTTGGACTCTGTATTTTGAGTTTTGCAAGCATGGGATGGTTGGGTACGGTCTGTACCCTGCCCCTTGTGAACAGCGGTTGGAACATGCCTCTTGATACAATCCGCCAGTCTTTGGAATGTACGACCTACATACCTAGCATCACACTGGCACTGAAATCCATATACTGCATTACTCATTTGTATGATAGGCAGAACATCTTTTTGGCTTGACAGCAAAAGCTTAGACATGTCTTTTTTTCAGCATTACTCTTATCACAAATGTTTTGTCCCACTGAACCTGCCATTTCCTGCATCTCCCTTCTCACTTCCCTTCACCCCATTATTGGTGGCAGAGATTAGTCTCCTCACCATTCAGTGGCCCCACCACCACATCTGAATCGTTCCTTTTCCACCTCCTTTTGAAAACATTCTGAACCCTCACTCGTTTTTACTTAGCTTTTGGACATTGTGGGCAGTATTTTCACAGCTCCATGGAGGTGGCTTTGGAGATGGAGGTCCAGGAAAATTGTACTAAGAAGTATTGGACTGGCTCCCCAACCTGCTTCACTTCCTCTCACTATTCCCAGAGGCGTGCATGCAGCAATGACTGCAACCCATCCAACAGCAGTGGGAATGCAATCAAACTAATTAAGAAGCCACTTAATGTTGATTACTACAGTGCAGTAATTTTGCCAGGGCCTTCCAATGTGTCCGCACTCCAGCTAATGAGAGGAGGTGGCCGTCCAGCTGGAGGTCAGGACTGCTTCTTCTGAAGGAGCTTTAAAGGTAGCCTGCAGAAATGGCAAGGCTGCTGTTTTTCCCTGTCAGCCTTGTTATTGAATGTGGAATTCCTGGAGACTGATGCATCCAATCATCATGGGCCTAATGAAGTCTCAGTCGCTCCCCGGTTATTGATGATGCTTCCGTTGTTTCCCTGCTTCTTGGGCCTCAGCAGCATTCTCTCTGGTTACCTCCCATTAAAAAAAGAATTCAGATGAAGGGCATGCAGCTACCTTTTGTGTGTTTACAACTTGGAAGTGATCCCTCATTAGGTTGCTGATGCTCATGGAAAAAATCAGCCCTGTGCCTTGAAATATTCTCTAGATTTAGAACACTATAAATTGCTAGTTATTGTCCTTTCTATTTCGGTATGTGTTCCGGAACAGCCCTGAGTCATCAACCTACTCAGGTAAAATGGCTGTCCAGGGTTCCTGGAGCCTATTTTGTACGTTAAGAGACCCATAAGAAGATTTGTTGCTGTATTTTGAGACTCTTTGTTAGCTGAGGCCATAATAATGCTTTCTATGTCTAGTTGCTATCAGCATTTAGAATAAAATATTTACACTGATGATCTAAGTTAACAGAGCTCTTTTTAGCATTTGAGTACCAATGTACAAAATATCATTGAACAATGTTCACCCTGGAAAATTGCTCTTGCCCATTGTATAGATAGAAACAATATGTTGAGTGGAAATTTGGTGGGTAAAATCCATTAAGAGGAGCTATATAAATGTAAAAAGTTGTTCTTATTGGAGTGTCTAATACCAAAAATAACTATTTCTTGGAAGAAATGGATGGATTTTAATTAATTACACACCCAATTTCCATTCGATATATTGTTTCTATCTGTATAAAGCAGTATATTCCCCAGTCTACCTTAAGCAACATTGCCAGAGATCCACTCTTTTTTTTTGAAAGGAGTAGAGATGATGTGGTAAATCAAGGAGCATTGATTAGAGGACATGAAGCTTGAGTTTTAAAAGCTCACAGATTATAGGAGGTAAAGAAAACTTGGGAATTAAAGTTTCAAATATCTAGAAATTAGGAAAGCTAATAGAATGTTATTGTTTTATTATGAGGGGGATTGAATATAAAAGTAGGGAGGTTATGCTTCAGTCGTACAGGGCACTGGTGAGACCACATCTGAAGTACTGTGAACAGTATTGGTCTCCTTATTTAAGGAAGGATATAAATGCATTCAAAGCAGTTCAGAGAAGGTTTACTAAACTAATACCAGCAATGGTCAGGTTGCCTTCTGAGGAAAGGCTGGATAGGCTGGGCTTGTATCCGCTGGAGTTTAGAAGAGTGAGAGGCAACTTGATCAAAACCTTTAAGATCCTGAGGGGTCTTGACAGAGTGGATGTGGAAGAGGATGTTTCCTCTTGCAGCAGAATCTGGAACTAGGGGTCACGGTTTAAAAATAAGGGGTCACTCATTTAAGGTACTTCCAAGTAAAGATTTTCATTAAATTAAAACTAATAAAAATGAAAAGCATTTAATTTAGTATCATACTGACCTGGGTTTCTTGATCTTGTTACGAGTATCCATTTCATTTCATGAATATAAGAGTTTAGCTTTGGGCACAATCAGAAATTTGTGTCTAAAATGAAATTGAAATTGCACTGGTTAGATTACAGTTTGTGCAATTGACTTTTACAAAAACTTGATCATAAACTTAAATCCCTTCATGAATCAATGCAGTCAGTCAGCATACTGGAATATGATTGTTTTTTCCAATAAAAGGTATTCCTTGATGTATTTAAGAGTGGTAACCTGTTGCAGTTTTATTAGTAACACTAAAATTGGGTTTATTGCCAAAAATGAGCATTTTAACAAGTGTACAGTAAACCATCATTGGTAACATGATTTAAAATCTCAGAAAATGTCATATAAAAACTATGTACTGAATCATTTCATAGTTTCTGTACACGAGTGAGAGCTTTAGTAAATTATATCTTTTTATGACAAAAAAACTTCTAAAACGTGCCTAATGGAGCCTGTGCACAGAAGAAATGAGCACAATTTGAGGAGTCTTCCCAAACCAGCACAATCAGCAAAATCTTGCAATTTGGATCTGGGTGGCATGGCTAGCTATGTGGATTGGAGTCTGATTCAGATGAATTAAATCTTGAACCAGCGTAAAAGATCGCAGAAAACACGAGCGTAAGTGGCTTTGGGTGTAACTTTCCTTCATTTCAAAACAATCTTTTGTGCTGGTTTGGCCAATTTCACACAGATTGTGTTGGAATCTGTGGGGGAGGGCGACCAGCAGAAATAACTCCTGTCATCATATTTAAATCAGTTTGGTAAATTCATCCAACAAAAGAATTAATGATGCAGAGAATGTAGCATTTTCTATCGCTGTTTGGTCGTCTTTTTGTATCGTTATGATCCAAGCAGCTTTCTAATAAAAAGCTTCTCGGTGTTAACTTTTCCGATTGCACATTTTGTGTGAAGTGTATGATGCAATATATTTGATATTGTACTAACATTATGTTCTCAGGATCAGTACAGCTGTGATTATTTTTGAAAATAGGAAATTCCAAATCACAGCTTTATGCGTATTAACTGTGTGGAAATTACATTGAATATCTTTGTCGCAAACTTTAAAACAGCTACATCTTTTTAAGTCAATATTGTGAAATAAACAATAATACAAGAACAAAGTATGCGCCAGGTCTCATACTCTGTAATACTCAGCAGATCGGCAGCATCAGTAGAGGGAGAAAAACAGAAGTAACGGGCGGAATTTTGCCCTTGGTGGGCATGCGGGCCCCACCGGCTCGGCGGCGGGCGGACAGCCAACAGCGGCCTGCCCGACAGGCAGTGCTATGCGCTTCCTGTGCGGGGGGGGGAGGGACTCCCCAGCTGTCAAAGAGCACATTGCTCCCTGAGACTAAGTGCTGCCTCAGGGAGATTAATGACCATGCACAAAACTTAAAAAATAGAAAAATAAAAATAAAAATATTATTAACATGTCCCCCTCATGTGACAATGTCACACGAGATGGGACATGTTAATAAAAACGACATAAACTTTATTACACTTTTTAAAAACAGACATGAAACCTCATCCCGCCAGTGGATGAGGTTTCATGTATTATCAGGAGCCCACTGGGGCTCCTGGCCTGCCCACCAGCCTTAAGGTTGGACGGGCAGGTCTTTAATGATCTTAATTAGCCTGTCAATGGCCTTAATTGGCCATTAACAAGTTGGCGGGCGGACAGCTGATATTGCTGTCCGCCCGCCTTCCTAAAAATTTAAAGGGACCGGGATGACGTCGGGGGTTCCTCCCGACGTTATTCCGCGTCATTTTCCCGTCGCCGAGCGGGCCCCGCCCCCAAATCGCCGACAGGAAAATTCTGGCCAATGTTTCAGGTCTGGCTTCTGACAAAGGCTGTCTGACTGAAATGTTAACTCCGTTTCTCACTCCACACGTTCTGTCAGACCTACTGAGTATTTCCAGCATTTACTGCTTTTTGTTTGTGAAATAAGCCGCCTTCAAAAATTCATCATTTTGCACCACGTAAATTACCATTGATCAAAAATATCCCAATGTATGCACCTATATACTAACTGAATTGACAACTATAATTTATATTGATCTGTAAACAGTAAAAGAACAAATGGTTCAATGTAATTATTTCAAACCCATGCATTTATTGAAACTATTATGTGTTTCTATTTTCCTCTCGTTTCCCCCATACCCCAAATATGTCTCTAGAAATAAAAGGAATTTGTATTTTCTATTTCCAATTCCAATAGCATCGTAGTTGTAGTAAGTATTTTATTTTGATTAGGAGGATACATTATTCCCCCACTCCCACTCTCAAATGTGTGGAGTTGACGCAAATCTCAGATGACTGTGTACTTAACATGGCTGAGGACATGTGGCCTTTGTCGGATCCCTCTGGAGCTTTGTCACACTGAGATAAATGCATATGGAGAAACCATATTCTCAAATGTACCAGACCTGGCATTCATCCAATATATTTGTGGTGACTCCTGAGGCACTTGAGTTAAATTGTCTCCATGAGAGCAAGCCAGGCTAAGGTATTCTTTCCCTTCAGTGTCAGTTACCATAGTAACTGAGAGGCTACTTCCAGAAGCCTACATTTTGTTGAATTGCTCCATGCAATGCTCCATGCTTCTAATCACTGACTCAGATTTAATGATAAAAACCAGTGTGACCATGAATACTTCAGTAATTTCCCCAGCATAGTGCCAGGGGAATCATTTGTTCAGCCAAGCTCAGAAAATCTTGCCAATGCTCTTATATGCAAAAGTTTAAAAATAGAATTGATAGACTCACCTACACAATTTAGATAATTTTCTGTTTTGTGTAATTGAATTTACTCATCAGAAATTTATGAAAATTTAATACTCCTAACCAATTTCTTGCCAGATTTTAATTCCCGTGGTAAAATTTTCCAAATAAGGACAGCAACATACTGTTCTTTAAATTTCTGTGGATTAACAGATAATTGAAATTGCAAAAATACTGCACTCCAACATATTATAGAAATAGTAATTTGGCTGAAAATAGATCCCTCATGTAGGGAAAGAAATTATATTTCCTTAACTAAGAAATTTTAAAAAAATACAAAATATGTTTTTGTTTTTCATCTGCTTTTTATTTTAAGTACTGGTATTATCTAGATAGCATCTTACAAGATTATGAACAGAATATGCGCTTTCCTCTAATCTGCATAGGGGGCTGGGAGTAGAAAAAGCTAGCTCCCCAGCCCCCATTAAAATTTCTGTAATTTTTCCAAGAGAAGTAATTGTTGGATATTTAATGCTACTAAAAATAGGCAGGTGCAATATAATGGGAAGACATCATACTATGTACTTCCTATTATTTGCATCCTAGGGACATCTGTATTTTGATCTATTAGACAAGTTAAGTGCAAATTTTAAAAGCTATAGCTTTTTGAGGGGGAAAATTTGTTACACTAGGGAGGGAAAATTTGTTACACTAAGCTGGCAAAATGGCATGATAATTTCCCATCAACCAGTGCCTCATTGTGGTGAGCACACTTGGCGTTACTTTGTCCCTGGTTCTAGCCCTTAAGACTAATTACCCCAATCTCAGGAAATGGATGACGATGATAGGAAGCAGATGACCAACTCCACTAGACTTTGTGTTGGAATGGGACCCAATTAACACCTTTAGCATAGAACAATATCCCAGGTGTTTCGCAAAGACATGAGGAAAACGGGTACTGAACCATAGCTCAGAAGGGGTGACCAAAAATTTAGTTAAAGAAATAGATCTTGAGAGGCAGCTGGAAAGATGACCAGGTTTAGAAAGCGGATTTCAAAGAATTGGAGCCTGTGAAACTTGAGGAACAGATGTCAATGGTGGGGTGAAGAAAAGGGGAGAAGCACAAAAGGCAAGAGTTGGAGGAAGAGAGTTTGAGAGGAAGTGTAGGGCTGGAGGATTTGAAACCGAGAACAAGAATTTTGCATTTTGAGATAGTAGGAAACAGTGACCATAACATGGTAAAATTTAGCATTCAGTTTGAGAGTGAGAAGCTTGGGTCGGAAACAACTGTGCTAAACTTAAATAAGGGTATTTACAAAAGAATGAGGGCAGAGTTGGCTGGAGTGGACTGGGAAATGAGTTTAGCAGAAAAGACATTTGATGAACAATGGCAGACATTTAAGAAAATAGTTCATGACTCGCAACAAAGATATATCCCAGTGAAGAAGAAGGATTCTAGGAAGGGGATAAACATGGTTAACTAAAGAAGTTAAAGATTGTATGTTTTTTCTTTCAATTTGATACTATGTGGCAAAGATTAGTGATAAGCCAGAGGATTGGGAAAGGTTTAAAAACCAACAAAAGATGAGCAAAAAAATAATAGAGGGAGAAAATAAACTTTGAGGGTAAACTAGCAAGTAATATAAAAATGGACAGTAAGAGCTTCTTTAAATGTATAAAAAGGAAGAGAGAGGCCAAAGTGAACACAGGCCACTTAGAAAATGAGGCTAGGGAAATCATAATGGGGAGACCAGGAAATGGCAGAAGAGTTGAATAAATACTTTGCATCAGCCTTCACAATAGAAGACACTAATAGCATTCCAAAAATACTAAATAATCAAGGAGCAAATGGCGGGGGAGAAAATAAATACAATCACTATTTCTAGAGGAAAAAGTACCAGGGAAACTAATGGGTCTAAAGGCCCAATGATAAGTCCCCTGGACCTGATGGGTTGCATTCTAGGAAATTAAAGGAAGTAGCTATAGAGATAGTGGATGCACTGGTAGTAATCTTCCAAGAATCCTTAGATTCTGGAAAAGTCCCAGAGGGTTGGAAAACTGCCAATGTAACACCCTTATTCAAAAAGGGTGGGAGACAAAAAACAGATAACTATAGGCCAATTAGCTTAACATCCATCATTGGGTAAATGTTGGAGTCTATTATAAAGGATGTAATAACAGAGCATTTAAAAATACATAATCTAATCAAGCAGAGTCAGCATGGCTTCATGAAGAGGAAATCATGCTTGACAAATTTATTAGAATTCTTTCAGGAGATAACAAGCAGGTTAGATAAAGGGGAACCAGTAGATGTAATATATTTGGATCTCCAAAAGTTGTTCGATAAAGCACCGCACATAAAGCTACTTAATAAGATAAGAGCCCATGGTGTTGGGGGGTAGTATATTAGCATGGATAGAGGATTGGCTAACGAATAGAAGACAGAGGGATAAGGGGGGCACTTTCAGGATGGCAACCTGTAACTAGTGGAGTGCCGCAGGGATCGGTGCTGTGGCCACAATTATTTACAATATATATTAAAGATTTGGGTGAGGGAAGTGGATGTACTATTGCTAAGTTTATGGATAACACAAAATTAGATGGGAAGGCAAGTGATAAGGATGACACAAAGAGTCCACAGAGGGATATAGAAAGGTTAAGTGAGTGGGCAAACACTTGGCAGATGGAATATAATGTGGGAAAATGTGAGGTTGTGCGCTTTGGCAGAAAGAATAGAGCAGCTGAATATTTAAATGGAGAAAGACTGCAGAAGGCTGCAGCACAGAGGGATTTGGGAGTCCTTGTGCATGAATCATTAAAAAGCTAGCATACAAGTTCAGTAGGTTATAGGGAAGGCAAATGGAGCGCTGGCCTTTATTTCAAAGGGAATGGAATATAAAAATGGGGAAGTCTTTCTAAAACTATACAAGGCACTACTTGGACCACACATAGAATACTGTGAACAGTTTTAGTCCCCTTGTCTAAAGAAAGATATACTGGCAGTGGATGCAGTCCAGAGAAGTAAAAAACAAAAAACTACTGCGGATGCTGGAAATCCAAAACAAAAACAGAATTACCTGGAAAAACTCAGCAGGTCTGGCAGCATCGGCGGAGAAGAAAAGAGTTGACGTTTCGAGTCCTCATGACCCTAGAGAAGGTTCACTAGGTTGATTCCCTGTATGGAGGGATTTTCTTATGAGGAGAGGTTGACTAGGTTGGGCCTGTACTCATTGGCTACCTTATTGAAACATATAAGATTCTTAGAGTGCTTGACAGGGTAGATGCTGAGAGGTTGTTTCCCTTTTTGGGAGAGTCCAGGACCAGAGGGCAGAATCTCAAAGTAAGGGATCATCCATTCAAGACAGAGATGAGGAGGAATTTCTTCTGAGGGTAGTGAATCTGTGGAATTCTTTACCTCAGAGAGCTGTAGAGGCTGGGTTGTTAAGTATATTCAAGATTGAGATAGACAGATTTTTAATCAGTAAGGGAGTCAAGGGTTATGGGGAAAAGGCAGGAAAGTGGAATTGAGGATTATCAGATCAGCCATGACCTCACTGAATGGTAGAGCAGACTCGATGGGCCGAATGGCCTACTTCTGCTTCAACGTCTTATGGTCTTATAGTGGGGATTCTGGAATCAGTGTAGGTCAGCGAAGACAGGTGTGATAGGCAAGCAAGACTGCAGGATAGGATCAGGCAAACTGGAGTTGATTGTGGATGAATGTTTGGAGGCAGGTAAGAGGAACTTTGGTGTATTCATGTATGGTAGTGTCAAAACATATATTGGGGTTTCAGTGGCAGGTGGGTTGAGGTAGGGGCAGGAATTGGCAATGTTACGGAGGTAAATGTAGGCAGTCTTTGTGGTGGAGCAGTTATGGGGACCAGATATAACTCTATTGAACAAGACGCTGAGGTTGCAATAGTCTTTCAACCTAAGATAGTGGCCAAGAGGAGCACAGAGTCGGTGGAAGTGAGCATAGTTTATGGCAAGGGCTAAAGACGGTGGTTTCAGTCTTCTAAATGTTTAACTGGATGAGTTGAAATAGGGTGAGGTGCTAATATTTTTGTGAGTTGTAATAAAAACTTGGAGAAAAATGTTAAACATCACAAAGTCAGTCTTCACCACAGCCAACCATCTGACTCTGCAGTAGTTTTCAGAATAAACTGTTCCCAGGAACAGAAGCTTCCTGAACCCTTCTTGTTGAGTCAGTAGTGTCCCTTAGCAGAATGTGCACTTAATCGGGTATTCATTGAACCAAAGAACTTGGCAATACTACCATAAAATTCAATGACAGCAATTTCATGTGTTGCATTTCTTTTCTGGTGACACAGCCAGAGTTGGGACTGCTCAAAAAATGTTTCTCCCACACTCCATACCTGGTATGCAGTGTTACTGGCTCCTGCTGATGATGTGAGATCCTCTGACAACCATCATATTTCAGTTGATGAAGTTCTGAGTGCTCACTGACATATGCTGATCTCCAGGAGTATAACCACCATCCAGAAAGTCAAATTTGCAGTTTTGAGAACTCTGCAAGTGCAGTGGGTTGCCCAAGGTGGGTTGGTACCCAAGCTGAAGTGCAAATAGAGCAGATCCTGTGGCCAAGAGAAACAGAATTACTTGTATTTGAAGTGGCTCTGTACAATATTAACTTCCTGTTTCTGTCTACTTCAAGCACTTATCAATAGTTTTTAATTTGGGAAAATCTAGTGACTTATAATGTTAAACAATCTCATATTAACCTGATTTTGTTACCTCTAGACTTGACTACTCCAATGCACTCCTGGCTGGCCTCCCACATTCCACTTTCCATAAGCTTGAGGTCATGCAAAATTCCAGATGAACCAGTATTTCCTGCAAATCAACTTTGAGAAGTTCTAGACTGTTTTTGCCCCTGGCCAAAAGCTCTGCATCTTTGCCTTCGGCGATGTTCCTCCTTCCTGGCAGCTCACTCTGGTTGAACCAGACTTGCCATTTTGCTTAACCCAGAACTGGCCTTAAAATCCGTAACCCACTCTGACTTCCATTGCTTATTTCTGCTTTTACCTTGTCAATAGTGACACCAAAAACTCTTGTCCTTTATTAACTCTAACAAAGTCACACTGCTGGTGAACAGCCTTGCACATCAGGAATGCACATATCAAGCATGGACATATACTGACTGAAATTTTAATCCGTTCTTTTAAATAGCCATGATTCATGTTCGATTCCTTTATCCCATCTGACTTATGAGCCCCTTTCTATCTTTATGTCCTTTCAATGTTCTCAGGTCTTCTGACTCCAGAAACCCTGCCAACTTTTGTTAGCTTCAGTGCCAGTGCAGTCATCAACCTCAGCTCTACTCTTTGGAACTTCTTCCCTAAACCCCTCTACTTCTTTACTGCCTTCCAAACTTTTTAAACCACATCTCTTCAGCCAAAGGGTTGGGATTGGCAATTGAGTTGGCTGGCAGTTCTGTGGTCCCAACAGTGCCACCAGTAGCCACTGCTGGGACTACAAGCAGTCCCCAATGCTTAAGAGCCCAGACTGACAGATAAGTCTGGGGTCAGGCGTTGTGGCGAGGGGGATAAATAGAGGATGAGGGGTGCCACGTGGGGAGTGTTGAGAGGGGCAGGTTCAAGATGGCGGTAGAGGGTTAAAGGGGATGACCTTGTTGAGAGCGAGGGGCGGGGTTGGAGCTGGAGTGCCTCCGATGGGCCCAAGGGCCCCCAAAGTAAGTTCCCCTCAGTCCTTGCCTAATACCAACCCAAGCAGCTAAAACTACCGGGTTTCCCACATGGCATGGTCTATCCCCTGTCACGGGAAATACCAGTGGTGGCAGGATAAAGCTCTTAAGTGGCCATTAATCAACCTCAATAGGCCAAAGGGTGGTCAGGCCACCTGACACCCCCCCTGCCCCTCGTAAAATTTCAGACAGGTCAGAGGCGTGTGGATAGGCAATTCAAGGCCATCTGCCAGATTTTACATGCTTCCCCCGGCCATTTAGGGGCCTTGGCAGCTGAGGGCACTGCCACCAATGGAGGAACGATTAAATTCAGGGATTCCTAAGAGACCAAAATTAGAGGAGCGCATGTATCTGAGCTGTAGAGCTGAAGGGGATTACAGCAACAAGGAAAGGCGAGACCATGGAGGGATTTGAAAACGAGAATGAAAATTTTAAAATCGAGGCATCACTTGGAGCCAGCATAGGTCAGCGAACACAGGGGTGATGGGTGAATGGGACTTGGTGGAAGTTAAGACACAGGCTGCAGAGTTTCAGATGACTTCAAAGTTACAGCAGTCCCTTGTTTGATTCTGTAGCTAAATCTTTAAGCATTCAACTACAAAATACTGTAAAATGTAAGAACTTGGTGTTATAAACTTTTACAATTTGGTTTTGTTACTTATTTGCTGATCTAAATTTACCTACTGGCAGCTTGCATAAAACAAAAAGTGCATTGTTGTTTCATGCACTGTCCACTGTGTCCCCATCACATTTAGACTTTGGTGGTAAAGTATAACAAACCCAAGTCCAGCAAATATATATAACAGTGATGCAGCTATTTGTTACTTGTGGCAAATCTTTAAAGCATGATGGTGATCATAACCATGTTTGGACATTTTCCATTTTCCTGAGCTTCATTTAGTTTGGAAATGAGTGAATAAAAGGTTGCTTATCCTCCTTGAGTAATTCATTAAAGTACTGCATGCCTAGGTGCCAGTTGTTCTACAGATTTATACTGAACTTGGGATTAACCAAGTTAAATGTTTGGAATATGAATTTTGACTCTTGTTGCTATATTTTCAAATTTCTTAATGTAAGCAGGCAGGAAATCAACCTACAGTATTTTACTCGTCATCTTTTTTACTTTCACAAACTTCCCCTTTCATTACTTTGCCCTCCAACCATCCATAAATTATCTCTTTTCAGTAAAAACACGTATAAACATATTCTAGTAATGTTTTGATTTTTATTTCGGTGTTGCATTTTCGTGAATTGAATCTGTTCAGAGTAGAATTTGTTTTGTTTGTGTTTGAGGAGTTTTGAGAGTTAAGCTAGCATTGGAAAGATTCTTAAAGTACGCTGTAAAATTAGACAGGGGAAAGAATCCCATCAAGCCAGGTTATTTTAAAAAAAAGGTTTTAACAGACTACATTGGCTTCTTTATGCCTGATGTTATTATGGACAGGAATTTTGTGTTTGTAAACGCTTCCTACAATGGATGGGAACTGCTCAGGAACCAACTGGTCCTTTGAAGTGTTTTTGATGTATTTGCCTTCCACAGCGATGCACATTGGGTGTGTGTTGTTTTTGGAATATTGTTCCCCCTGTCGGTTCCTGTGCCTCTGAATTTAGTTTAAAATAGAAATTGGTTCAGAGGCTCAATGTTAATCTTGTCTTTCTCTTTTAAATATTGACTAACCTAATCTGTACTTCCAACGTTCTCTGCTATAATTCCTGGTTTCTAGCCTTTGCTTTTTTTTAATTGATCTCTTTGTTTTAACCAGCAGATTTGTATGAAAAACAATTGTTTTATTTATTTATGGTGTGTGGGCATTGCTGACCATTATTTTTACCCATCCACAATTGCGCTTAAGAAGGTAGTGGTGAGCTGTTTTCTATAACCACTGTAGTCTGTATGTTGAAGGTACTCCCACAGTGCTGTGGTCAAAATCCACATTATCTACATTAATTTTGACCATGGATATTATGGATTTTGACCCAGCTATATGTTTACAAATCAGGATGATGTATGATTTTGGAGGAGAACTTGTTGTGTTCCCATGCACCTGCTGTCACCGAACTTGAAGGCACTAGAAATTGTGGTTTTGGGAGGTGCCATCAAAGAAGCAGTGCATCTTGTAGAGGGTACACAATGCAACCATGGTGCGCTGGAGGCGAGAGAGATGGTGGTTGGGTTGTCAGTCAAGCGGATTGCTTTGTCCTAGATGTGCTGAGCTTTGGGTTTTGTTGGAGTTGTGCTCATCCAGACAAGTGGGGAATACGCTGATTTCCATCGGGCAGATGATGAAAAGGCTTTGGGAGGCTGAAACTGATTCATCTTCCACACACTCTAATCTTCTCTTACAACCACAGTGGTATGTGCTAGGCTGTTTGAGTTTCTGGTCAGTGGTGACCACGAGGATTTTAGTGATGTTAATGCTGTTGAACATCAAGGGGAGGTTATGAGGCACTCTCTCTCTCTTTCTCTCTCTCCCTTTCTCTCTCTCTCTCTTTCTCTTTCCCTCTCTCTCTCTCTCTCTTTCTCATTCTCTCTCTCTCTCTCTCTCTCTCTTGTTGGAGATGGTCATTACTTCCTAGTACGAATGAGATTTACCACTCATCAGCCTAAGTCTAAATGCTGACCAGGATTTGCCGCATGTGGGCATGGATTGCTTCATCATCCAAGGAATTGCATTGGAAAAAGATTTATAAATTAAATTTAGAAATTATACTTAAATGTATAAATTTTATCAAATATAAAGTTTATTTAAAGTTGTCTTTCCTCAGTAGGGACATCATCATACCACTGTTTGAGACCATTGTCTGTTCAGTGACCAGAATTTATGTTGCTAATTTTGTCATAGCTAACCTGAAAAAACAGTTCTACGTGCCCCTTTATGTATGCACTTAGATGAACTCATCATCTGCATCAAAGTGTATTTTAATGCCAACAAGATCTGACAGAAATGTCAGCTCTTTAACTTCATTCTTAACATTTTTAATATTAATAATGTGTTTGCAGGCAGCCCATTGTAGCAAGCTTTGTGCTGGTTGCAGTTAAGCTGTAGCAAGCCCAATTTTGCCTGTCCCTATTCAAGTTGACTGACTTTTCACTTCATAATCAAGTTGGTGCTGCAAGGATAAAATCATTTGCTATCAGTACAAATTGTGTAGTGTAATAGGCCTATAGTTTGCAGCCATTTATTTTCTTACAACATTGCTCTATGTTTACAAGTATAACTTTTCAAACCATTGTCTTATCTGCATGCAGGTGCAGCTGGGAAGAGCAGAGATAAAATGCCCTATTACAGAATGCAGCAAATACCTGGAGGAAAGCACTGTCATCTCCAATCTGCCTCGTGACGATATTGTCAAGTACAGCTACTTCCTGGAGCTCAGCAGGGTGGATTCGAGCACCAAACCATGCCCTCAGTGCAAGCATTTCACTACTTTCAGACGGAAGAGCAACATTCCAACCCCTACAAAATCAGAGAACAAGTTCAAAGTGAGCAGCATTCTCTCAAATTCTGTCCTAGCTCTTTATACGATTAGAATCAAGAGTTTAGTGATTAAATAGAAGAGCTCTACTGTAGATTATTGGTAAGTTCAGCTAAAATCTTTGGCTAAACTGTTTTAAGAATAGAGCTCAACTAAGAGGTGAAGCTTGATTTGTTGGGTTCGAGGAATGGTTCCAGTAGTTACAGTGTAAAGAGCTGGATTCTTAAATGTAATACCTGAGTTTGAATCTGCCAATTCTTACTTGGCTGTTTCCTTGAAAGGATAGTGGTGCTTGAGAAATTTTTAAAAGTTTCCAGGAAGTTACCTGGAGAATAGGTGGAAAAGCTGGTTGACATTCAAGAAATTTTCTTCATTGAGTCAAACGAGCAATGATGCTTTCAATGGAGGTATCTTCATGCTAGAGCATGTTGCCTTCCTGACTGAAGGGAATTGTATTGTACACTTATGTGGAGAAAACTGTTGCGAATGAAAAAACAGTTTTCACTCGAGGTGAAATCCCAAGAGGTGGATTTTAAGCAACAAAAACAGAAAATGCTGGAAAAACTCAGCAGGCCTAACAGCATCTGTGGAGAGGAAAAGAACAGAGTTAACGTTTCGAGTCCGTATGACTCTTCTTCAGGTGGATTTTAGGTTCGGTTTCAGCTAGAGAAATTAAGATAAAAGTCAAACAGCATAGAAGCTCAATAAGCTAAAAAGGACTTGGGTCAGATGTACTTATTACAAGGGAAATTATGTATTTTTTAAAAATAGGTATTTAATGTGAAAATCTAATGTGATTTTCAAAAGGAGAAAATTGGCAATAAGTTAAACCAGAAAGGAAGAGGTTTTAGGTACAGGTAGAGATCATTTGACAAAAAAGCCAGGAGTCTCTTCAGATAAAGACCAATCTTATGCCTCTTAGGGCTGGAGTTTTAGAGTTGGGTAAACTCTGGACGTCTTCAAAAATTTCGGGATTCCTAGCGCCAGAAATTTTCACCAACATCAGATAAGGGTGTGGGCAGCAAACTTGCACCCTGCACTCCAGACCTGGCCGGGTCCATTGCAGGGGCAGACATTTCATACACAACCCCTCTTTTCCACACACCCCGTCCCCACTACCACCTTGGTTTCCGTGGAGTTGAGCCAGCTTCTCAAGGACACGTGGCTCATGACACCTCAGGATTCGTGAACTCTACTCTGGACTTGGGAACCGTTTCCAAGGTATGTTCAAAGGCCTTACCATTCATAATAAGGCCATCTAGAAAAATAGATGCCTGGCCATCTGTTCCTGTTAATGTGGTTCACCGAGGGCCTCATGGCCTCATTTTGAATGTTTGGTTAAGCTCCAAGACTCTAATGGATTAGTTCAATAGGGGTTCTGTTTTCATAGGTGGGAATGAAGTGTTTTCTTTGGTTGACATATTTGAGGTTATAATACTTTTTTTTAACTCTTCTAATGTCTATGTTTATCTGGGCAAGCTTAAGAGGTGTGAAGTGAGGTGAAGTTTCTATTATTAATATATAATGGCTCTGTCTGATTGCTGCTCTTACAACTCTATGAATGTGTCAGATTTTTTTTTGAAAGCCACTGTTGTATGGCTCATTGGTTCCATAGTATATACTGGATGAGTAGGCATGGAGGATGCAGGGGGGTCATGGAAGGGGCATGGGGTGCTTGGAGGTGGCATGGTGGTGAGGGGGTGTGAGTGAGGGCTAAAGGACCTAACAGCCTTTAAAACAGCTGGGACAATGTTCCAGAACACCAAGACAGGTCTTCTACTCAATCCGGTACTTGCCTACCCCTGTGGCTGATTCCAAACTGCCACCGGAGGCAGTGGGCCCGACTCCATCTTCATTCTCATCCTGCCCCTGCCTTCCTGGAATGAAAACATGGCAGGCGGCATGCCCTTTATAAGGGAGATGAGTCTGCAGAATCAGGAAGCCTCAGTGGTGAAAATCCGGCCCTTAGCCTCTTAAGTTCAGACCCATTCTCTTGTATGATTCTTGTTTGTAAGGTAACTCATGGGGAGGGGACACAGGATATTCATGGGGTATTGCATTTTACAGCATTCACTATAAATGAAATCCAGTTCTAAGGTGCATTTTGATAATATTGCAAGTACTAAGGGTTGAATTTTCTTGGTCCCGCAGATGGAATTTAGGAGGCAGGGCTTGGAGCAAAGTTGTAAAATAGCTTGTCAGGTCAGCTACCTGATGGGTTCCAAAAAACCTTGCGTTATTGGGCCAAATTGGGGTATAGTGACTGAACGTCTCAGGGATCATCTTGCTGGCAGATGGGCCCCCAGCTGGCTTGAGCTCCACATTCAACTGTAGGTGGCCTGCCAGAGGGGGGACCATCGATGTCTCCTCATTCACTCCAGCACAGGCCAGTTGGGATATGGCGGCGACAGCCCTTGTTACGAGCCATCCCATGGAGGCGTTCCCCTGCCACACTGATGGCCTGACAACTGTGATTTTGTGTGGTTTTTAACTTTTCATAATGCTGCAGTGAGCGAATCCATTTTGAGGTGTCCTCACAGCCTTCTCTTTCAAATGGGGCTGCCAACTGGATAGCACTGTTGGCTTTCCTATTGGGCTTCCCATTTCCCTGTCCTTAATTGGACTGAGCCCTTGGAGGCAGCTTCTTCATTGGTCACCTCTGGGAAGATCGCGACCAACTTCCCACCACAGCCAATTCTGGGTTCCTGACTCTAAATTGGGGCAGTTGTTGGGATTGTCACCCAATCTGGAAAATTCAGCCGAAATGTCTTCTCCTCCTTACCACCTCTAATTGAACTTTTAGGATCAAAGCAACTGCTATGGTTAAACTTTCCATGAAAGGCTTAATATTTATAAAATTCATCTCTTTATTACTGCCCGTCTCTATTCAAGGGCCAGTTTTCTCTTTTGGTGTTGAATCTCACAGGCTCAGACCATCTACCATTTTCTAACAATAGGAATGGGCAGATAATCAAAAGAAAGGAGACAGCATATTTTTAATTCATTCAGGCGATGTCCATGAAATGTTTGGAAGAGGTTTTGTTTTGTTCAGGAAACCATAAAAAAAACAATTTCCAAGCAAATCATGGATAAATCATAGAATCATAGAATAATGTAGCACAAGAGGAGGCCATTCAGCTCATCATACCTGTGTTGACTCTTTGGTAGAGCTAGCCAACTAGCCCTACTCACTCACTGCCATCCAAATTGTTTCCCTTCAAGTATTTCTTCAATTTGTTTTCAAATCTACTATTGAATCTGCATCAAACCCCCTCTGTAGGCAGTGCGTTCTAGATTGTAACAGCTCACTAAGTAAAATAAAATGTTTCCACATTTCTCCCCTCATTCTTTTGCCACTCACCTTAAATTTATACCCTCTGCCAACGCTTCTGCCACTGGAAACAGTTTCTCATTTATTCTATCTATCTAATCAGAACAACTCCATCTTTCCCAGTCTCTCCACCTAACTGAAATCTTTTATCCTTGGTACCATTATGGCACATTCTCTGTTGCATGGCCATTGCATTGTAGGACTCTGCACACATTACTGTAGGATTTGACTATTTTTGTCTACTCAATATTAGTCCTCACCCACACAGTGGGCTGCCCACAGGAGCATTCACACTCGGTCAACAGCTGACGAGAATTTTAAGGGCTCCAATGAGAGGAAAGGAGTTTGCTGCTGAAATTCCCTGAATAATGGAGACTTCCAAACCATGCACCAGGTAATAAGAGAAAACAGGCACATCCTCTTAAGCACTAAAAAGAAACTCTGCGCTGACATACTCTCTGCACTACCCAAAGAACCTGGATCCAAATGTTCAACCTGAAGAAAGCCACCAAGACGACAGAACAGCCAATATGTTACCAAGTCTTTCCTCATAATCTGTAATTCATTTTCTGCTGCCCATATGAAAGAAGCACATTCATTTATGTAACTGCTGTCACCACTTCAGGTTATGTCCCAATATGCTTGACAATCTGTGCAGTTCTTTGTGAAGTATAGTCACTGTTGTGACGCAGGAAATGCAACAGTTAATTTAGACACAGTAGGACCCCAATAATGATATAAGAGATAATGACTGGATAATCTGGTTTAATCTGATGTTGGTTGAAGGATAATGGCCAGAACACCAGGGAGAGCTCCCCTGTTCCTCTTCAAATAATGCCATTGGACCTTCTGCATCTACCCACGAAGGCAGATGTGGCCTCGAAGTAATGTCTCATCTCAAAGAAAAGAAATTACATCAAGAGTTTAAGTTACACACTGTACAAAGTGAAGCAGTACTATGAAAAAATAAGTCAAATTAATATCACTTACTTAGGACCACATAATTTAAATGCATAGCTTTGAACTTGCCCAGACAGTTTATGTCTAATTTTAAGAGAATTAATGGAGCAACACAGCCAGCATGGCAGTTAGTTTCAGTTGAGGAAATGAGAAGAACAATGTTGCAGAGGATCCCTGGAGCTACAAACTCAGTGCAATGTGGACAAGAGGCTTCTTTTCAAAGAGGCATCTCAGGCACTTGTCTTAGTGAATGATGAGTAAGTGCCTAGCATATCACTTTACCTGGCTGTGTAGGATTTTGTACAGTTCATCTTTATTGCAACTTTTTGTGTCATGCACTGAACCCAGTTGCAGGTTGACTTCCACCTACTTGGTTAAGCCTCCTTATGTCGCAAAGTTGTGAAGCTTGTAAGAGTCATTGATTTTGGAGTCTCACTATGCTGTCATTGCAGCTGTGTGTTTGGGAGCTCCCTCAGCAATGTGTATCTACAAATTTGCATTAGTATTGTTCATTCTTCCTGTATAAGTCTGGAAGGTGAATAAGTGTTGAACTCAATCTTGGTTGCACCTGATACCCTTGACACCACCAGCCCCCTCCAGTCAATAAATGTGCAGGTATGCACGCACACACATATGTGCGCATGCAAAACATTCTGATGCTCCTAGCGGTAAGTAGGAACTCTAGCTGATTTTCCCACCCCATCATCCTGGCCTAGAGATACTGGTCATAATCACAGCAGTCTACTGCTGCTCTAAGAACTGATTCAGCATAGATCATGCATCTGTAGGGCTCAGTACACACTGCACAATGCATTTATTGACTGATCTATTAGGAAAATTCTAAAGGCTGTAAAAATGTAGAGCAGCCAAACAGGTGGAACACTTTGGGATTTAATTTCCCCTGGTACTGTATTGATTAACATGCTTGTGTAAAATTCAGATGTGATTGTTCACCAATTTAATTGAAATAGGTTAATTGTGCTAAAATAATGCACAAAGGAATGCTATACACATACATTAATCAGTAGAGTACCAGAGGAAATTAAACCCCATTTGACAAGTAAGCATTTTAAAGTTTGGAATTAGTCATTTTCAGTGTTGATTTACAAGCTTAGGTTTCCCACAAGCAACTTTCCGTGGAACTAAACATCACCATTTCCTTCAACATCGCTCCCCTGGGCCCACCTTACAATTGCGTGCACTGACTGCAATTTTCATCCTTTTCATCCTTTTACTGCTATTTCAAAGGAGTTGGTTCTCCTGACAGAGCTGGGGGGCCTGAGATTTTTCTTTGCACCAAGGCCTGTACAAGTCTACCTGTAAGCCTACACTACTAAATTCTGCTCTAATTTTGGCATGTCTCCTTGGCGAAAGCTGTGAAGCCTACTTTCAAAATTCTAAAGACCCTAAGGTTGGAAATTTCTGTGTTTTAGAGCACATCTCCATAAAATTTTGCCTGTCCATCCCCAACAAAGATGTGCTCCATGCATAAGGTTTTAGTCTACATTCAATTCCGAGTCTGTAAATTTTTAAAACTAAGTTGAAATACAGTAGTGTTACTGAATGCTGTTTACTATATTAGTTGAGGATAATGCTGCTCATTATGTTAAAGAGAGTTAAATGATTTGACTTACAGGAATATCTAGTTAAGGATAGCTCTGAGTTAAGGTAAATGAAGTTAAGTGTAATGGCTGGCGTGATATTACTTTGGAAAGTACAGGGTGTCCAGCCAGTCCCAAAATCTATTGCCTCCTAATCACCACCATTTTTAAATATCTATCCAATTTTCCATCAAAAGTTTCTGCGTTGTCTACTTTTACTACACTCTGTGCACTATATCTCTTCTGAGCTTTTGGCTTTGTTCCTTTGGAATCTCAAAATACATTATTAATGCTTAATTTACCTATTCTCTTAAGGTTCTTTAATACTGAAACAATATCCTCTTCTCCAGAATAAACAATGCCAACCTCTACAACCCCTCTTCATAGCTTAGTTGACATAAAGTATAGATCCATTTGGTTCCTCTTTTTATTGCCACCAGGCCAGACTTCTTTTACTACAGCATGACAACCAGAATTGTATGCAGTACGCCAGGTGTGGCCACTTACTGACATCGTTTTCTATCTTTCTACCTATGTAGTCCAAGATTTATTTTGCTTTTATTTGTGCCCAGGTAACAGTGACTTTCATGTTTGCCTAGTGAGGTCCTGCTGTAATTCCTTTAATGCATTGTCAATTTGAAGCGGTGTTTCAGTGAACTATTTGGCAATACTCCCAGATTCCTATGTCCTGGAACCTAGAGCTATTTTGGTTGAAAGGGTAATTCTGTACACTGCACGTCAAGGGAGATGTCAGTGGTCCTGGTGAGTAGCAACTCACCGGTGACCTGTTTCCACGTCACTATGGCTCCATTCAATTTTATCTTCTGTAATTAAGCCAGTTTTAGTTTCCTTCAGAAACTTTTCTTCTAACCCATGCCTTCCTACCTAGTGGACCAATTGGAGGTTTGTGGGGCATCATTATCAAAAACCAACTGAAATGTATAGAAATTAAACCAAGGAAACAGGTCACTCAGTTCACCTGCCATCCTATTCCCCTATACCTTTTCTATTTTCCTTTCCTTCAACCACCTATCTAACCTATTGTAATTGTTGGCATGGTCTCTACTTCAATCTCTAACTCTGGTAGTGTAATTCACAGCCTTTAACTCTCTGTGTACCAAAGTTTTGCCTGATGTTTTTCCCAGACCTGGTATTTTTAATTTTATTATCTAAATTGGTCTGTTCCCCTACTCCCGCCCTATCACTGCATATTCCCCTCTCTGCTAATGAAAGCATTCCCAATTATAAACATGTCATGTGTTCCGACTGATTTTTTTTTTTTACTTAAAGTCCCTCCATGCAGACTGTCAAGGCCAGATGTAGAAGACACTAGGAGCTTGTAAGCAGAGCAGATTTAAAGTTCATTTTAAAGGTCTTGCTTATAGACCTGATATTTGCAAACTTTTTGAAAGTTTTCCCATCTCCTTTCTTTACAGTGTGATTGTTCTAATATATTTTGTGTCTTGATCTTGCAGATTCAGTGTCCAGTATGCCAATTTGTTTGGTGCTTTAAGTGCCACGCCCCTTGGCATGAAGGCTTAAACTGTAAGGAATACAGAAAGGGAGATAAACTGTTACGTCACTGGGCCAGTGAGATTGAGCATGGGCAAAGAAATGCTCAGAAATGCCCAAAATGCAAGGTGAGTTTAAAACTAGGCTGATTATCCACACTTTGTATGACTTCTGCACAGAATATTGAGTCATTTTCCAAAATGTCTACAGCTCATTAATTGTGCCCCATGATTTTGTAGAATGAAGCAGCGTGACCCTGGCCTGAATTTTCTGCTCTGTTGTGCTTTTTTTCAGCTCAACTGACCCAAAAGATCCCAATTTTAAGTGCAAATCACGTTCAACGCAAATCAAATTTCCATGACCCTTTGCAGTAGTTTACAAAAGTTAACCACAAAATGGCCATGACCCCAGACTAACTTAATCATCATTGGGGGTTTCTACTAAGTGCGCTCATTTGCTAGCCTATTAGAAGACTCTAAAAATGAAGCTGAATCTTTTCGAAGCAAGGACACTGTTATGAATACATTTAAACACGTTTGAATGTAACCTTTTCTACATTTGCTAACAAATTGACTAATATATCATAAAGTTCTATTCAAAGGTATTTAGGGATCCATGTACATGAATCACAGAAAGTTAACATGTAGGTACAGCAAGCAATTAGGAAGCATTGGGTATGCTGGCCTTTGCTGCAAGGGGTGTGGAGAACAAGAGTGAGGAAATCCTGCTGCAGGTATGTAGGGCTTTGTTGAGTCCTTATTTGGACTACTATGTATAGTTTTGGTGTCATTAACTAAGAAACTAGATGCTTGCCCTAGAGGATCTGCAATTAAAATTAGCTTGATTGGTTTCTGAGATATGAGGGATGTCCTATTAGGAGAGATTGAGTGTTATCTGGAGTGTAGACGAATAGGAAGTGACCTCATTGAAATTTATAAAATTCTGAGGGCTTGGCAGGATAGACGCTGAGAGGCTGTTTCCTGTCTCTGGAGAATCTTGAACTAGAGATCATAGTCTCAGGATAAGGGTTTGGCCATTTAGGACTCAAGTGAGGAGAAATTTCTTCACTCAGAGGGTTATGAATCTTTGGAATTCTCTATCCCGTATGACCCCTTGAGCCTGCTTCGCCATTCATTAAGATTATGAATGATCTTTGACTTTAACTCCACTTTCCCATCTGATCCCCATTTCCCTTGATTGCCTTGGAGTCCAAAAATCTTTTGATTTCATCCTTGAATGTACTCATTGACTGAGCATCCATAGCCCTGTGGGGTAGAGAGCATCAAAGGTTCACAACCTCTGAGTGAAGAAATTTCTCCTCATCTCAGTCCTACATGGTCTACACCTTATCTTGAGATTATGACTACCAGCTCGCGACACTCCAACCAGATAAAACAGCTTCTCAGCATATACCCTATCAAGCCTTCTCAGAATCTTGTATTTCAATACGATCACCTCTCATTCTTCTGAACTCCAGAGATTGTAGGTACACGCTATTCAGTCTCTCCCCATAAAAAGCCCTCACATCTCAGGAATCAATCTAGTGAACTTTGTTACACTAAGGGAAGTATATCTTTCTTTAGGTGAGGAGATCAGATCAACACTCAAGGTCTGCACCATCCAGGACAAGCTGCCCACTTGATCAACACCATCTGAAACATCACTCCCCCTACCACCAACTCTCAGTGGCAGCAGTGTGTACCATCTACAAGATGCACTGCTGTCACTCACCAAGGCTCCTTACACAGCACCTTCCAAACCTGCACCCCTACCACCTAGAAGAACAAGGGCAGCAGGCACATGGAGAAACCTCCACCTGCAAGTTCCCCTCCAAGTCACACAGCATCCTGACTTGGAACTGCATCTTTGTTTCTTCACTGTTTCTGTGTCAAGGTCCTGGAACTCCCTCCCTGACAACACTGTCGATGTACCTACACCACGTGAATTGCGATGGTTCAGTAAAGTGGTTCACTGCTATTTCTCGAGGGAAATTGGAAATGAGCAACAAATGCTGGCCTTGCCAGTGGTGCTGACATCCAAGAACATATATTAAAAAGAAACTGTACTCCAGGTGTTTACTCGCCAAAGAACTGTACAATTGCAGCAAGATTTCCTTACTCTGTTCTCCAATCACCTTTCAATAAAAGTAACATACCAATTGCCTTCCTAATTGCATGCTGTAACTGCTTGTTAGCCTGTGTTTCATCTAAGAGGACACCCAGAGCCTCTCTGAACATCAACTTTTAATAGTTTCTCATCATTTAAAAAAGATTCTGCTTTCCTATTTTCCTACCAAAATGGATAACATCAAATTTCTCCACATTTATACTCTATTTGCTGCTATCTAGTCCACTCATGTAAGTGGTTTATTAGCTTTTTCAGACTCCGTGTCCTCCTCAAACATAAAGGGACAAGCACTTTTCAGAGCGGTACAATTTGCACATCTTTGATTGCAGCCGAAGTGTTTAAACACCCCTTTGTTTTTAAAACCTAATACATTGAGCATTAAGATCCTAAGCAATGATTTAGAGCATCCTTATTAATTTATTTGAAGCTCATTCCCTCAGTAAGCTTGCTTACCAGCAGCTGTTTTCAGGGCTGCTGAATGAAACACTTTGTGTAGCAGAGCCATCCCCCTTGGAGATGTTGCTGCAAACATCCAAAAGTTCAATGGTACAGGAAGAGATTAAAAAGTGGCTTCACCACTTCTAATGGCTTTAATAAAATGACTAAATGGACATGTTACATGGATTGAGAGCTGTAGACATATAGCCTAACTCCTTATAGAGGTTTCTATGATGATCTTTGTTTAAAATTGTGTCCTAATACTGCTAATTTTGTTTTCCTTCTCAAAAAAAATCTATTTTTGCAATGAAAGATTCATATCCAGAGGACAGAAGGCTGCGATCACATGAACTGCTCGCAGTGCAACACTAACTTTTGCTACCGCTGTGGGGAGACATATCGGCAGCTTCGTTTCTTTGGTGACCATACTTCAAACCTAAGTATTTTTGGATGCAAGTATCGCTACCTCCCTGACAGGCCACATTTACGAAGATTAGTCCGGGGTTCTGTCTGCGGTAAGCAGAGAATCTTCATTATTTTAGGCTCTGGGGAAAGGGAAGGAAATTTCCTTTGTGTATTTCATTTAAAAAGAAATTGAAAACTTAATCTTTATAAATAGGTTTAGATTTTGTTATATGAGGCAAACAGAGAGAACCCTTTCCTGTATTGCACAGTTAATCAATAGATCTTAGATCTAGCTTGCACCTTGTGATGGCAGCTCATTCTATGTAATACCCATTTGTACAATGCTATTCTCTAATCAATCTACCATGGCAAATAATCTTATTGATTTGCATCTTTTTGAAGTCTTGACTGGTACATCTTTCTGTTCTTTAGGCATAATCATTGTTGAATGTTTAAACAATTGACATACAAGGGCATACTGATATTTACTATGACTTACTTAGATTTAGTTCCTCCAATCCCATGAGGGACTATGGGCAGCAAGACTCTGCCACTGGCCCCAGTGTAACACAATGAAATCCATAATCGGTGAATACTTAGCAATGAACCAACACATTCATATGGGGTGATTTTCCTCACACCAAAATGCAACACCAAGGTAGAGAATAGCCTTGTTCAGCCTTGGACAATTGTCAGGGAAAGGGATGGCATCGGTAACTAAGGAACTGTGTTTCTGACAGGTACTTAAGGCAATGGAACCTTCTCAGCTGAAGTCTGTCATTTGGTGTCCAAAGGCCTTGATGTTGTGGGGCGACGGTGGAATAAGGCTGGGTCCCAGAATCTGATTATATCAATTATTCTCTCCAAATTTGTTTCCTAGTTTATAAGTTATAATGTGTAATAAGTAACATGTGTAGGAGTTTGCAACTTGGTGTCATATTTGTCCCTGAGATGAGTTTCCAGTCACATATCCATGCCGTCACTAAGACCACCTATTCCCACCTATGTAACATCATCCAACTCCACCCTGCCTCAGCTCACCTGGTGCTGAAACCCTCATCTGTGCCTTTATTACTTCTCGGCTTGATTATTCGAATGCACCCATAGCTGGCCTCCCAAATTCTACCCTCCGTAAACTCGAGGTCATCCAAATCTCAGCTCCCCTTGTCTTTGCACCAAGCCCTGTTCACCCATTGCTCCAATGCTCTAACTTTGGATCCTGTCAAGCAATGTGTTGATTTTAAAATTCTCACCTGTATTTTCAAATCATTTTGCGCCCTCACGCTCCCTATCTCAGTAATTTCCTCCAGCCCACCCAATATATCTGTGGTTCTCTAATTCTGACTTGAGCATCCCTGATCTTAACTGCTCGACCATTGATGGCTGTGCTTTCAGCCGCCTAAGCCCAAAGTTCTCCCTACCACTCCTTCTTCCCTTTAAGAGTCTCCTTAAAACCTACCTCTTTGATCAAGCTTTTAGCCACCTGCCCTAAGAACGGCTTATTTAGCTCGGTGTCAAATTTTGTTTCATAATGCTCCTGTGAAGCACCATGGATTGTTTTGGATTAAAGGTGCTATATAAACCCAAGCTGCTATTGTTGTTATAAAAAGGCAGTTGGTTATTGACGCCTGTTAATTGAATTCACTGCTATAGTACTCTCAAGCCTAAACTCTTGATAAAGGAAAATAAATAGGACAGTATTTGTTTCTGGAGTAATTTAATACAAAACATTCCCATTAATATTTAGTTATTGGATTGTGCCTTAGCACAATTAATTTTACACTGCCTTTAAACATAAGGTGCGGGCTGTAATTAAATGTCTGGGATTTCATTCTAATCTTGTTAAGTATTGAGTTACTTGAAACAAGGTTTGTGCCAATTCTTTAGATTTTAATTTATATAGATATTGATCATTTGTAACCTTTGCGCTAGTTTTGATTTGTTTGTACAGCTAATACATGAGTTAGTACTATAAGTAAAAGCTGTGTGATTTTGGTAGAATAAGAATATATATTATGTCAGTGAAAGCAATATTAATACTTCTGTTATAAGCTAGCTCTGCTACCGATTTTGCTTTGCTACAAAGAAATTTCAGATGCACAAAAGAATTGGTATAAGTGTACTGTTAGCAGCAACTCCCCAAGAAAACACGTGCTGAATATAATGACGCAGTGTCTTTTCAATGAAGCCTTAATATGCCAGCAGTATGACCAACTTCTGTACCCAAAATTGCTCATCTGAAAATTGATCAAAATAAAGGGAACTATCAACATGTCAGCCAGTGCTAAATACTTTGGAGAAAGCAGAACATACCATTAGGAAACCAGGGCATTGGAGATTTTATTCCTCTCATAGTCCATTTTATCCCATCAGACATATCGCCTAACTTGATCTTGGCAAGCAGTCATATGTGAAGAGGCTGGAGCTCAACAGCAATGCAGTCTTAGGCCAATGTCAGCTCTTAGAACCAGACCTAGATCCAAAAAGCAACATACAGATGACACTGTCAGTAAATAGAACTCTGTATTTGCAGTTTTTATAGAGTGGTTACAGCACAGAAGGAGGCCATCTGTCCAGTTGTGTCTGGGCTGGGCCCCTGAAGGAGCAATTCATCTAGTGCTCCCAATTGCCCCTGCTTTTGCCCCACAGCCCTGCAATTTTTTCCTTTTCAGATAATGAACCAATTTGTTCTTGAAAATCTCAATTGACTGTTCCTCTACCACACTTGCAGGCAGTGCATCTCAGATCCTAACCATTTGCTGCATGGAAAAATTATTCCATGTGTTGATATTGCTTCTTTTGCCAATTACCTTAAATCTATCCCCTCTGGTTCTTGATCGTTCTACCAATGGTAACAGTTTCTACCTAACTAATCTATCTAGACCCTTCATGATTTTGAATACCTCCGTCAAATGTCCTTTCAACCTTCTCTTCTCCAAGGAGAATAGTCACAACTTCTCTAATCTTTCCTCTTAACTGATTCCAGGTATAAGGAATTTCATTCTCATGAATTTTTTCTGCACCCTCTCTAATGCCTACACATCCTTCCTGTAGTGTGGTTCTCAGAACAAGACACAATTCTCCAGTTGACGTGTATCGGTGTTTTATACAATTTTAACATAACTTCCTATGCCCCTATTGATAATGCCGAGGGTGCCATATGCTTTATCAACTGATCTCTCAACCTGTCCTGCCATCTTCAATGATTTACGCACAACAGAAAACTCAGCTCAGTCGACCCTGCAAAGTCCTCCTTAGTAACACCTGGTGGCTTGTGCCAAAATTGGGAGAACTGTCTCACAGACTAGTCAAGCAACAGCCTGACATAGTCATCTTTGTGGAATCACATCTTACAGATAATGCCCCAGACGCCACCATCACCATCCCTGGGTATGTCATGCCCCACCAGCAATACAGACCCAGTAGAGGAGGCAGCACAGTGGTATACAGTCAGGAGGGAGTGGTCCAGGGATTCCTCAACATCGACTCTGGGCCCCATGAAGCTTCATAGCATCAGGTCAAACATGGGCAGTGAAACCTCCTGCTGATTACCGTGTACTGCTTCCCCTCAGCTGATGAATCAGTGCTCCTCCATGTGAACACCACTTCGAGGAAGCACTGAGGGTGGCAAGGGCACAGAATGTACTCTGGGTGGGGGACTTCAATGTCCATTACCAAGGGTGGCTTGGTAGCACCGCTACAGACCAAGATGGCTGAGTCCCAAAAGACATAGCTGCTAGACTGGGTCTGCAGCACGCGGTGAGGGAATCAACAAGAGGGAAAAACATACTTGACCTCATCCTCACCAACCTGCCTGCTACAGATGCATCTGACCATCACAGTATCAGTAGGAGTGACAACCGCACAGTCCTTGTGGAGACAAAGTCCCATCTTCACATTGAGGATACCCTCCATCGTATTGTGTGGCACTACCATCGTGCTAAATGGGATAGATTTCAAACAGATCTAGCAAGTTAAGACTGGGCTTCCATGAGGCGCTGTGGGCCATCAGCAGCATCAGAGTTGTACTCGACCACAATCTTCAACTTCATGGCCTGGCATATCCCCCACTCTACCATTACCACCAAGCCAGGGGGTTGGCCCTGGTTCAATGAAGATTGCATGAGGGCATGCCAGGACCAGCACCAGGTATACCTAAAAATGAGGTGTCAGCCTGGTGAAGCTATAACACAGGACTACTTGCATGCCAAACAGCATAAGTAGCAAATAATAGACAGAGATAAGCGATTCCACAACCAACGGATCTGATCTAAGCTCTGCAGTCCAGCTACATCCAATCATGTATGTTGGTGGACAATAAAACCATTCACTGGAGGAGGAAGCTCCACAAATATCCCCATCCTCAATGATGGGGAAACCCAGCACATCAGTGCAAAAGATAAGGCTGAAACATTTGCAACAATCTTTAGCCAGAAGTGCCGAGTGGATGATCCATCTAGGCCTCCTCCAGAGGTCCCCAACCTCCAAGTGCCAGTCTTCAGCCAATTCGATTCACTACATGTAATATTAAGAAACAGTTGACACTGGATACTGCAAAGGCTGTGGGCCCTGACAATATTCCAACAACGAAATTAAGACTTGTGCTCTAGAATTTGCCGCGTCCCTAACAAAGCTGTTTCAGTGCAGCTACAGCACTGGCATCTACCCAGCAATGTGGAAAATTGCTCAGGTATTTCCTGTCTACAAAAAGCAAGACCAATCTAACAAGGCCGATTACCGCCCCATCAGTCTTTCAATCATTAGTAAAGAGACGGAAGGGGTCATCAACAGTGCTATCAAATGGCACTTGCTTAGCAATAACCTGCTCACTGATGCTTCGTTTAGGTTCCACCAAGGTCACTCAGTGCCTGACCTCATTACAGCCTTGGTTCAAACATGGACAAAATAGCTGAACTCCAGAGGTGAGGTGAGAGTGACTGCCCTTGACTCCCTCCACCACCGATGCACAGTAGCAGCAGTGTGTACCATCTACAAGATGCACCACAGGAACCCACCAAGGCTCCTTAGCACCTTCCAAACTCACGACTGCTACCATCTAGAAGGACAAGGGCAGCAGATACATGGGAACACCACCACCTGTAAGTTCCCCTCCAAGTCACTCACCATCCTGACTTGGAAATATATCGCCGTTCCTTCACTGTCGCTGGGTCAAAATCCTGGAACTCCCTCTCACATTTGACCCAGCGTGGCATTAAGACACCCTAGCAAAACTGAAGTCAGTGGGATAATAAAAGCAAAATACTGCGGATGCTGGAAACCTGAAATAAAAGCAAAACATGCTTGAAAAACTCAGCAGATCTGGCAGGATCTGTGGAGAGAGAAACAGAGTTAATGTTTTGAGTTCAAGACTCTTCTTCAGAGCCAATGGGAATTGGGGGGCAAGCTGACGGCTGGTTGGAGCCATACCTGGCACAAAAGATGGTTTGGGTTTTTGGAGGTCAATCAACTCAGTTCCAGGACATCACTGCAAGAGCTCCTCAGGGTAGTGTCCTAGGCCCAACCACCTTCCGCTGCTTCATCATTGAACTTCCACCCATGGTAAAGTCAGAAGTGGGGATGTTCGCTGATGATTGCATAATGTTCAGCACCATTTGTAACTCCTCAGATACTCCATGTCCAAATGCAGCAAGACCTGGACAATATCCAGACTTGGATTGACAAATGGCAAGTTACATTCGCACCACACAAGTGGCAGGCAATGACCATCTCCAACAAGAGAGAATCTAGTCATTGCCCCTTGACATTCACTGGCATTACCACCGCTGAATACCCCACTATCAGTACCATTGATCAGAAACTGAACTGGACTAGCCATAGTGTGGTTACAAGAGAAGGTAGGAGGCTAAGGATCCTGCGACAAGTAACTCACCACCTGACTCCCCAAATCCTGCCTACCATCTACAAGGCACAAGTCAGGAGTGTGGTGGAATTCTTCCCACTTGCCTGGATGAGTGCAGCTCCAACAACACTTGAAGCTTGACACTATCCAGGACAAAGCAGCCCACACAAACATTCACTCCCTCCACCACTGAAACACAGTGGCAGCAGTGAGTACCATCTACAAGATGCACTGCAGGAACCCACCAAGCCTCCTTAGATAGCACCTTCCAAACCCACGACTGCTACCATCTAGAAGGACAAGGGCAGCCAACACATGGGAACGCCACCACCTGTAAGTTTCCTTCCAAGTCAATCGCCATCCTGACTTGGAAACATATCGCCATTCATTCACTGTCACTGGGTCAAAATCCTGGAACTCCCTCCCTAGCAGCACTGTGGGTGTACCTACATCACAGGGACTGCAGTGGTTCAAGAAGGCAGCTCAACACCGCCGCCTCAAGACCAATTAGGGATAGGCAATAAATGCTAGCTTAGCCAACGATGCCCACATTACATGAATGAATTTTTAATAAATTTAAAAATAATGCACCCAGGTACTCTGCTCCTGTACCCCCTTTAGAATTGTACCCTTTATTTTATATTGTGTCTCTCCATTCTTCCTGCCAAAATGAAACACTTCACTTTAAATTTCATCTGCCACTGTCTGCCCATTCCACCAACGTATTTTTGTCCCTTGAAGTTCCACACAATCCTCCTCATGGGTCACAATATTTAAAATTTTGTATTATCTGCAAATTTTGAAATTGTGCCTTGCATAACAAGGTCTAGTTCATTAATATATATTAGGAGGAGCGGGGGTCCTAAAACCGATCTCTGGGGAAGTGCACTATAAACCTTCCTCCTGCCCGAAAAACAGTTGTTCACCATTACTCTTTGTTTCCTGTCACTCTCCCAATTTTGTATCCATGTTGCTACTGTCCCTTATTTCATGAGCTCTAACTTTGCTCACAAGCCTGTTACGTGGCACTTTATCAAATGCCCTTTGGAAGTCCATATACATCAACTGCAGTACCCTCATTAGCCCTCTCTGTTACCTCACCAGAAAATTCCAGCAAATTAGTTAAACATAATTTACCCTTAACCAATCCATGCTGGCTTTCCTTGCCCAAGTGACCATTAATTTTGTCCCAAATTATTGTCTAAAAGTTTCCCCAACATCAAGGTTAAACCTAAACTGGCCTGTTGTTTCTGTGCTTATCTTTGTAGCCTTTTTTGAACAAGGGTGCAATATTTGCAGTTCTCCAGCCCTTTGGCAGACCCCTGAGTCTAAGGAAGATTGGAAAATTATGGCCAGTGCCTCTGGAATCTCTACTCTCACTTCCTTTAGCATCCTTAACTGCATCTCATATAATCCTTGTGCGTTATTAAGTACAGACTGCATATCCAATGACTCCACCTTATCAATTTTAAACCCTTCAAGTGTCTGAACTAACCTCTTTCACCAAGACCTATGCAGCATAATCTTTCTTGATAAAGACCTGCAAACTATTAATTTAATACCTCAGCCATGCCCCCTGCCTCCATGCATAAATCTTCTCTTTGGTCCTTAATCGGCCCCACTCCTCCTCTTACCATCTTTTCACTATTTATATACCTATAGAAGACTTTTGGATTCCCTTTTATATTAGCTGCCAGTCTCATATACTCTTACTTTGCTTCTCTTATTTGCTCTTCGATTCCACTCTGAACCCTCTATATGTGGTCTGGTTCTCAATTGAATTATCCACCTGACATTTGTCATAAGCACTGTTTTTCTGCTTCATCATAATCTCTGTCTCTTTCTTTGCCCTACCCTTTCCCTTTGTGGGAATATACCATGAATATACTTGAACTATATCTTCTTTAAAGGCAGTCCATTGTTCAGTTACAATTTTGCTGCTAGTCTTTGATTCCAATTTATCTTGACCAGGTCCATTCTTACTCCATTAAAGTTGACTTTCCCCCAGTTAATTATTCTTACTCTGGATTACTCCTTGCCCTTTCCCATAGCCAACCTAAACCTTATGATACAATGATCACTGTCCCCAAATGTTTCCCTCACTGACTCTTGATCCATTTGGCCCACCTCATTCCCAAGAACCAGGTATAGCAGTGCCTCCTTTAGATTGGAAACGTAGCTGCTGTAGAAAATTCTCCTGAAAACATTTCAGGAACACTTGCCCCTCTCCGCCCTTTACACTATTAATACCCAGTCCATATTCAGATAATTAAAGTCCCCCATAATAACGACCCTATAATTCTTGCACTTCTCTATAATTTCCTTGCAAATTTGTTCCTTTACATCTTTCCCTGTAGCTGGTGACCTATAGACTACATCGAGCAATGTAATTGCACCTTTTTTATTCCTTAGTTCTGGCTAAATAGATTCTGTCCTTGTCCCATCTGGGACATCCTCTGTTTCCAGAACTGCAATGTTCTCCTTAATAAATACTGCCACCCCTCCTCCTTTCTACCATTTCCTATCTTTCCTGAGCACCTTGGCCTGAATTTTCCCAAATCCGGACTCCAAGCCTTAGCCAAAATAGCACCAGAATCCGAAAGCCCCACCCTCATATCTGGCACTATTTTTACCAATGGCCAAACGAGGGCAGGATGTATTTCACACATCTGCAGTTTACGCAGGCAATGGCACATTTAAAGTGCAGCTGCTTTCACACAATAGCAATTTTGGTCACCCAGCTTTCTGAAGCATGACTCGTGGGCTTTACAAGTTTGATTGAAAGGTCTTAAACCACCAAAGTTATTTGGAGAGGTGAGGTACCCCATGAGATTAAGAGTAGGCATCAATGTGCATAAAAAGTGGATTAAGGTCTGTGTGACTGTCAAGCTGTGAAATTATTTAAATCCCTGCCTTTTAAAGTTTGGGGGCAAAAAACAGCCAGCCTGTAGTTGGAAAAAAATCCATGCTTGCAATTTCAATACATGTTTTTTGACATAAGCCTGAGTGCTATCATTATAGTATTATTTGTGTTTGACTACTTCTGCAACCTACATTATCACAGTGGGAGGCCTGTAAGTTCACAGTTTGATTGACAGTTCCCAGTGGTTGTAATGAGATTAGCTGTTTGTATGTGGGGCTATGAATATAAATGTTTGTCTTTATACGGGATTACGTACTTGAAGAGATTTAAAGGTATTGAATAGGCTTTTATCAATGAGAGTTTTTTTATCGTCGTGAAGTCTATAATAGATATTTTGTTCTACTTCATCTCACCATGGCACCTGATGTCTCCCCATGGTTGATACTAGGTGAGTTGACAAGAAGGGTGTAAGGACAAAGGGCAGTGGGTGAGAGTGCAGGGGTTGCCATGAGTTAGCACTAAGTTGGCATAGGGGCTGTAAATGGCCATGGAGATGAGTAGGGGGGTCATAGGTTGACATGAAGGGTATGAGGAGCCATGGGAATGGGTAGAGGGGCATAAATTGGTATGGAGGGTATGAAAGGCCACGGAGGTGGATAAATGGGCCTGGAGCATGTGTAGGGTGAAGGGGTGTGAAGAGTGAGGGTTAGAAGGCTGTATTTTTGTTGTACTGTTTTTATTAGAACTGGAATGAACTTTTAAACAGCGGACATCCATGCATGGCTGCCCTTGTGCCTGCCTCCGTACTGTTCCCATGGGAGATGATCCCAAAAACTCTAGTTAGCATGCACCCACCCACACACCGCTACCCACTGTCACCACCCCCCCCCCACCCCGGCCGAAGGAAAATCCAGTGGCACTTTCGCCTAAGCCAGGTTTGCGGAGTCAGAAAATTTCCCTGCTCTGCGCACCCAACTCGAGAGCAAAAATTCAGGCCTGGGTATCCAAAAATATTTAGAACGTTTTTTGAACGTTATCGCCATCAGATCATACTTCCACATGGCTACCTGTGTCTGCAAATCAGCAATCATATTTGCTACAATCCACACATTCACATGCATGCACTGTAACCCTAATTTTGACTTCATTACTTCCCTCTTGCCTTGAACTCACCTAATAGTGTACCTTATTATTTCCTACTAGTACTATCTGTCTCTTCCAATATACTTTGCACCCTGGTATCCCTCTCTAGTATTACCTTCTGGTTCCCACACCTCTGCCGGGATTGTTTAAAGCCTCCCCAATCGCACAAGCAAGGAAATTGATCCCGGCTCTGTTTAGGTGCAACCTGTCTGGCCTGTACAGTTCCCATCACCCCCAAAACTGATGCCCCAAGAATCCAAAGCCATCCCACATGCACCTTCATTCCAGAAACACATTCATCAGCTCCATCCTCCTATTTCTGTACTCACATGCGTATGGTACTGGGTGTAATCTGGAGATTATTACTTTTGAGGTCCTGCTTGCTAATTTCCTACCTAGCTCCCTAAATTCTGACTGCAGAACCACATCCCTCTTTCTACCTATGTCATTGCATTGCTGCCATGTGGATCGCGACTGCTGGCTGTTCACTCTTTCCCCCAACCCTCCCTTTCTCTCTCAGAGTGCTCTGAAAGCTGTTCAGTGACCTCCTTGACCCTGGCTCCAGAGAGGCAGCATAGCATCCTGGATTCACGCCTGCGGCCACAGAAATGCCTGTCTGTGTTCTCTACTTTTTAGTACTTGCACCACTGGCTGGCCCAGACATTGATTTGATCTTCCAGGGTCTGCGGAGGTTCATCCACTCCACTCAGCAATTTCCACGCAGCGTCATTGACCCAATAGATCCAGTGCACACCTGCATATGTTCAACTCACCAGTGGTGTGAAACAGCAGCTGGAGAGGCAGATCCAGTTTTTTCCAGTCATGTGGCTTTCTCAACAATATAAGGTATCATTGATTGCATTCACATAACTATTTGTGCACTGCAGTCGGTATCCTCCCTTTTATCAACAGAGTATTGCTGCACCCTCAATAGTCAGATGCATGTGACCACTGCCAAAAAAAATATGTTGATGCTCAGTATCTAGGGCATCCTCACAATGCACTTAACCTGAGGGAATTAAGAGCACCCTCAATGTTCAAGAATGCAAGGTTGGCTTTGGGTGATATGGGCTATAACCATGGGTTACTGCTCTCGTGAAACTTCTCAGACATTGCAAGATAGAATCTACCGTGAATCATATTTGCTAGGCAGAAATATGCTGGGACAGCATTTTAGTCTCCGAAGTTAATTACATTTAGACCAATAATGCTTTCTTTCCTACATTACAGCAGTGGTTGTATTCAAAAGTACTGTAGTTAATTTAAGCACTTTGACATGTCCTATGTTGTGAAAGGCACGATATAATTGCAAGTCTTTTTTTAATTTGGGACAAAATGTGCTGTGTTTCTGTGACTCCGCTTAGAAAGAAAAAGCCCATTTTAGGCTAGTTGACTGACCGTGTTTATCGCCTTACTAATTCTTCAAAACCAAATTTCCCTGATGATGGGGAATATGGGAAAGACTGAGCAAACAAAACGCAAGGGGAATTTGAAGCGATTCACCTTTGTGAATCATTTTTTTCTTCAAAGTTTCCTCACCTTCTATCCTTAAGGCCCCCTTAAAACCTGCATTGGGATATAGCACTGAGATTATCATAATTTAACTGTGATTGATTTCCCTACTCATATATGCTCATTTGCAGGGGAGAGCTGATGAGGAAATCACAGGCCTTCAAATCCCGATTTCTCAGTCCATTAATATAAATGACATTTGTGCTTTCCGGACTAGTACCCACTGTGAGTGCTACTCCTTACCAGGGATGTTGAATCTGCAATACTCTTTTATGCTCAGTTTCCGTGCAGCTTACATCATCTGCAGTTTGAGGGAGGTGCGTAGGTTTCTGCTTCCACACCTGCTGTAACGCTACACTGAGTAAGTTTGCAGAAAGTACATTAGAATAACTGAGGAATTTCCTACTCTCCAGTTTTTCTCTGCTGTAATGATAAATTTACCTAATGATGTAGTGCTAGCTGACACTGTGTAGATGGTTACAATTTCCAGATGAAGAAGTGCAAGAGACAAACACAACCAAGGCTTCAGTTACATTTGGGTTAATTTCTTCCTGAAAGTGCAGAAATTGTACAACAAATTCAAGGAGCTGAGCAAAGATCAGGCATACTTTACCTGGCTAGGCTTTGAAGGGTGATAGGTGAAGGATTGCAAAATTTCACACAAGTATGCAAGATACTCAGAATTCAGCAAAAATAGAAATGAATATCAGCTGACTTTATTGGTAGCACAGTTGTAGCTGAGTCAGAAGATTATGGGCCTGAGTCCAGGTTCACCAATTCAGTGCAGTACTGAATTAGCGTTGGAGTTGCTATCTCCTGGACAAGATGTTGATCTGAAGCAGTGTCCAAAGAGATGTTAAAGCTCTGTGAATATTTTGAAAGGCAGGCTTTCCCCTCAACCAGCACCACCAAAATCCGATTAACTCTATTCATTCTTTTCTTATGTGCCTCCATAAAACAGTGACTGCCCTTCCAAAAGATAGCCAATACAGGTTCATGAAATGGATCTCTTGCCAAAGTAATGGTTTTTGAGGGTGTGACAAAAGAGCTTGCTGGAGGTAAGCCAGTGAATGTAGTGCTTTTTTTTTTGTTATAGAAACTTTTAGCACATAAGGAGGTACAAGCTCTTTGAAAGAGCGCTTGTACTTAATCCCATCGCCCCACTTTTTGTCAATAGCTCCATAAATTCCTCATCAAGTACCCGTCAATTCCCTTTGAAAATTATTTATGGAATCATCTGCCACCACCTTTTCGGGGAGAGCATTCAAGACCCTGACAACTCTTTAACTGGAAAAAAAATTCTCCTCAACTCCCCTCTAGATACTTTGCCAATGATTTTAAATCCATGAGCTCGGGATCTAACTGCACTTGGATTTCAGTAGGCTGTTGAGATAGTTCTTCTGGAAAGGCTGGAACTGAAAAGAAGGAAAGCGGGAAACAGTGGAAATACATTTCAATGGATAAGTAAATATTACAATGAATAAGTAATTGGTTGGCAGGAGGGATATAAACAGAAAATGCTGAAAATACTTAGGTCAGGCAGCATCTCTGGAGAGAGAATACAGTTACCATTTCAGGTCGATGACTTTTCATCAGAACTTGACAGCAGGATTTGGATATACTTGGGAATTAGGCAGACAGGTGGCAGATAAAATGTAAAATGCTTCACATGAAGACAAAAAAAATCTAGGAAGGGACTATTATTTAAATAGAAAATAATTTGTTTGGAAAACAAAAGGAACCTGAGGATTCTAATTAATAAATTGATGCTATCGCAACACTGCTTAGTGGCTGAGAGTAAAGCAAATCAGATCTTGGGATATATCGAAAAGTCAATATTGTACCAAATATAGTGAGGTAATTCTGCCACTTAATAAATTATTGGCCTGGCCACTCTTTAGAATACAGTACACTGTTCTGATCACCATGGTACAAAAAGGAAATCATAGCTATTGAATGAATATAGAAAAGAGCATCTAGAATGTTTGAGGGAATGGAAGAATTGGATTATGCTGAGCAATTACGTAACTTAGACAAGCTCTCAATGGAAAAAAGAGAGTTGAGAGGTAATATGAAAGCTGATTTTTAGGATTCTCAGGGGACTAGTTAATTTAGACCATGACAAGTGGTTTCATTTTATCCAGAATGTTGAACCAGCAAACATGACCTGCACTTGAAGGGGAGTAAATTCAAAACTATTCTGCAGAAAAAATATTTCAGTGAGCAAGTGGTCAGTCTATGGAGCAGGCATTCTAGGTCAATGACGGAAGAATATAGTATTGATTCATTCAAATGCAAATTTGATAAATTTCTTTCAGAATATAATATATTTTGGGATGCAGTTATTAGTCATGACATGTGGTAAATGTAGCATGCTTTGGGAGATGGGGAATTATGGGCCAGTGGTTCCCAAAACTTGCTACCACTGGATAGTTTACTCACTTGGTGTCTGGGACTGTTGTAGATTAAGTGATCAAGATTGATTGCTATGATTACTCAACAACTCTATTATTACATTATGTGACTCTCAGGATGGCAGAAGGCAAACTAGATGGACCTTGGTTTTTTTCGTTAGCAATTTCCACACTCCTAAAAGTAATTCCTGGTTGAGAGTCATTCTGAGAAGGCCAAAGAAGTTGATGAAATACTGTATGAATGCAAGTTCTTGCCTTCTTTTCCTCTAAAGAGGAGGACATGGAATTATGTACACTGGAAAGAAAGAAAGCAATAATGTTGCCACAAAGTAGGCAAGGTGATTTGTAGCACAGGTGGTCAATTATTTGGACAATTTAATGAAATTCCAAACCATATGAATGAGCATCTCTAGTGTTTAGTTATGAGCGCAGCTCCCCCAAGCATTTAATAATCCTTTGCAATTTTTAATTGCCTTAAATTGCAGGGCCTTTTTGCAGCAACAGTATGTCCAAGAAGCTAAAAGTATCCATCACTACACTGGTGTAAATTTGTCCATCTCTTTTGCCAACTAGTGAGATTGTACCAAGTTCTAGGCAGTTTTGTGCTGTGAGCCTGTACGCACCAGCAGCAGGATTAGAGTAACTAAGGTAACCTCTCCTATTCATAGCTCAACTGGTTAGAGCAGTGAGCAGCTGATTAGCACAGAGAAGGAAATTCCCTGGATCGAACCCTGGTTGGCACTGAGTTGCTAATCACAGTAATATTGGTAATATGTTAGTCCTAATTGCTGATCCACTACTGGGGAGTGGATAAGTGAGCATTGAAATGGCGCAGTCATGATCCTCTCTCATTCTTTTCCCCCAAATAGCCTGCAGACACTCACCACCCAGGCTTACCTGAAAAGAATGGACACCAGTTGAGCACAGTGAAATCAGAAGAGTAAGAGAGAAAAGAGACAGAAAGAAAGAGGGTAAAATGAGGAATAGCGTTGGCTTATTTTTGTGTAGACAACTAAGAAGAGATGCTTGCATCAATTCTTGCAAGTCCCACAGATTGTGTTCTCCTCTTTCTCCACAATTTACAAAATATAGGTTGACTTTTCTTTGAAAAAGAGGCAATTACCACTTCTAATATTCAAAATGTCAACTTTATTGCAGAGATTATGCTAGGCTTATTTTGACCGTCACTATTTTTGGTATGAAAGCTGAAATGTAATGCCAAGACTATTGTGTGTTTGTGTGTGTGTACCCAAGATCTAATAGCACAGATCCTTTGCAATTATCAATAGGTTTGTGTCTTATCTCTCGAGTGATCTATGGAAGGAAGGACATAGCTTTATCTACAATTTTTCTAATAACAGTTCTTGTTTTACAGCTGGAAAGTTGCTTCTTGTTCCCTTGATGCTGGTGTTGGTGGTGGTACTAGGAGCCATAACATTTGTAGTAGGTAAGGCACAGAGCCTTTATTTTGTGATTTCATTGGTGCAGCTAATCTTGAATTAATATTTTAATGAATGTTCTGGAAGTTAATTGAAACACTTTGACTTCGGATGAGAGATTTTGTGACAAATGCCCTTGTAACAGTGATTATTGTACAAGTTCAGTGTGTTTCACTCATCCATTTATTCATTTGATATCAGCTTTATGTCTTCTGAATTAAAGATTATTATTGTTAGTTAGACATTTACGGAAATTGTTGTTGCAAATGCTTATTAAGCAGCATTGTGGTTGCATTGAAAGCTGCAAATGGAACTCGGATAGAAATTTTGCCTGGGCCCATTTTCAGCATGTGCCAAAACACACCCGACATCCCAAAATTGGGCCTTGGACTTATCTACATTTTTGGGTTGAACTACTGGTATCTCCACAGAGAGCCCACATCATGAGTAAAATCATTTTTGCTGACAGCAGCTGACAGATTAGTTCTGGGCAGTGTGGTTGGATGGGATAATTGCCGGGCAGGAGAGAGTATGCTGTCGAGGCAATCACCAGGACTATGAAATTGGAGGTGGGGGTCACTCTTGATCCTCCTGGCTCCACTGAAAAACTTAATTGGGGCCACCAAGGAATCTTCAAAAGAGCAAGCCCGATTCCTACCCCACACATTGGTAAGAACATTTTGTAGAGGAACCCTGCACGAGAAATTAGGCTCTTCGTTAATATATTTAAGGGGTCTAATGTCTGTTTCAGGCTGCTACCTGGGTTGCCTAAAAAATGGCTCCCATGAATTTAACAGCAGTGCCAACAGCCCAACCTCTAAATTGTTCCAGTTCCACCCAGAGAATGTCCAGAATGCATACCGATTTGTATCTCTGTGTCCAGACAATTAAAGGATACCACATTGCTCTGAAAGTGGTGTAATTTCAATTGAATAAAATGCCAAGTCATCATTAGAAAACATACTGCCTATGTTTTGTTAATACCGGTGAGGAGGTTGGTGCTATCATTCAGAATAATTACTGGTTTATCCTGTCTTGACCTACAATGTTTTCCTTAAACCTCTTCTACATATTTTGTGAAAGCTTGAACAATATTTCTACTGTGAACCACAGGTAGCTGCATAGAAGATATTGAAGTGCACTTGAATAGATTCCATTCTTGCATTTGAGCACAGTTTGGGACCCGAGCCTTTTTTGACACAAGAAACTTTGTATAGCCAGGCTTCAATAAAATCTGATTATTTTAAAAAACGTAAGAGACAGAAAAATGGTCTTGACTTCTTGAAATCTTTTCACAATCAACACCAGTTCTGGAGTAAGCGCAAAAAGGAAATTGTAAGGTTTAAAGAGTGACTTCCTGTTGTTAACAGCAAGTTTCAAGTCTGGTCTTGTTTTGAAAGGAGAATGTTGTTTTTTTTTTACTAAATCATAGACTTTGTGGCACACACTATTTGAGTGCAGGTTGGCTTGTTCTTTCGATTTGTAGTTAATTATGGAAATCTATAAACCAGAGAACTAAGGTATTAGTAAACTATGGCATAGTGTGTGGGCTTGGAGAGAAATTAAAGGAGCAAAAATGAAGTGGTGCTGACTTCCTCCTATCTTTTAGATTATTCCCCTCCACAACTAGCCTTTAAACTACATCCCGTAGGCAGGCACGTGCCCGACTCGTTTTGGCATAAAATAGTGCATGGTGACATCAGGCGAGCGTCCTTACATCATCGTGCACTCGCATGATATTTCGGTCAACGGGTGGGCACGAGAGTCAGCAATGCACCCGCCGACAATTAAGAGGCCTATTCAGGCCCTTAATTAATTAATTAAAACACATATTTATTGCTGCACGTCCAATAAATCGTGCGAATCGGCTGGGCGGCCTTTTGATTTTTTTAGCAAACCTCATCTGCGGGTGGAATGAGGTTTCCACAATTAAATCAAAAATAACTGTAAATATTTGGGCAGAATTTTTATTCTTTTCATATTATTGTGAGTTAGCCCCAAGTCGGGACATTTTTTTCAGGTTTTAAAAGTCTTTATTTTTGATTTTAAAGTTGTTCAGTTCCCTGAGGGAGCTCCCTTTCTTCAGGGAGCTTTCAGTGCTCGCTCCCCCGCGCATGCGCAGACTTTTGTGCTTGCACTCTTTCCGCCCCCACCCCGGCAGCACTGAGCTTCTCAGCATGCTTTTCATGCTGGCTGACTGTTAATTGGCCAGCCAGCATGAAATCGTGGTTGGGGGCCAATCACAGGTGGCGGACCGTTCCCCAGCCGCTCCTGGGCCTGCCTGCCACGCCCACCTGACCACCCGAAAATTGCGTCCATGGGCAAGCAGATGAATGCCCTGCCATTATTTGCCTGTCCAAATTTACTCTACAGTACTGCTGCAAGTGTGATAGTAGTGGTGTTAGATTTATGTTAGAGTTCCAGGTTTTAACCCAGTGATAATGAAGGAATGGCAATATAGTTCCAAGTCAGGATGATATGTGGCATGGAGGTGATGAGGCGCCTGCTGCCTTTGCCCTTCTAGGTGGTGGAGGTTGTGCATTTTGGAGGAACTGTCAAAGAAGCCTTGACGAGCTGCTGCAGTGCATTTTGTAGATGGTACGTACTACTGCCACTGTGTGCCGGTTGTGGATCGGGTGCCAATCAAGCAGGCTGCTTTGCTCTTGAGTGCTGTTGGAGCTGCATTCAATCATGCAAGTAGCAAGTATTCCATCACCCTCCTGTCTTGTGCATTATAGAGGGTGGAAAGGCATCAGGGGATCAAGAGGTGAGTTACTAGATACAGAATATCCAGCTCCGTACCTACTCTTTTAGTCACAGTATTTATGTGGCTGGTCCAGTCAAGCTTTCAAGTCACTAGTGACCTCCAGGATGTTAATGTTGGGGTATTCGACAATAGTAATGGAATATTAAAGGGAGGTAGTTAAACACTCTCTTGGTGGAGATGGTTGTCACATAGCACTTGTTTGTGTGAATTCACCACCACCCCTCAACATTAAATAGCATTGCCATGGCAAAGTCTCCCATTCCAGGGGTCAGCATTGACTGGAATTGTTCTGTTGAAGGGTCATTGGACTCGAAACGTCAACTCTTTTCTTCTCCATCGATGCTGCCAGACCTGCTGAGTTTTTCCAGGTAATTCTGTTTTTGTTATTGACTGGAAGCTCAGGCGGACCAGCCACATAAATGCTTTTGCCATTCGAGGCTAAAGACTGGATATTTTGTGGGGAGTGACTCACTTCCTGACTCCCCAAAGCCTCTCCACCACTTGCAAGGTGCAACTCAGTATTACAATGGAATATTATCTATTTGCCTGAATGGGTGCAGCTGCCATGACTTAAACACATGCACAAACAACGGAGTCTTGCCTTAATCAAGATAAGTTGGCTCTGTGATTGTTCTAGGCAGGGTGGAGTAATGTACTCATCTGATGGGATTGTTTACTTGCAATAACCATCCAAAAATAAGATTCTGGCTGTTTGATTTCAATCCATTATGAGATTTGATATTTGCAGAGCTATAAGGTGTCATCCACTGAATGGTTCAATGAGTTTAGACAAGAAGTACTGAGTCATACAGAGTCAGAAGTTGCAACGTTGCATTACCGGTCTATTCAGCTGATCTCAGTTGGCACAGAGCAGCAGAGGAAAAGTCAGACATAGTTCCTAGTCCCGATTACCATAAATGCTTTTGTGTGGACTTCGGGTGAAGAACATTGAGAGGATTTGGCTGTACACCTCTGAATATTCCCCTGGAGCAAAGTGGATTTTTTGGGGGGTTTTTTTTGCAGTTTACTGAGGAAGAAACGTGCAGAGTAATTAAAACTTCTCAGACTAGATTTTTTGGTACAGGTATAGTTTACTTCTGAATGGCTAAAAACAGGTGAAAATCTCATCTGAAGTTTAGTGCCCTGTTTGCACAGCCTGGTTAGTTCATAATCATAGTTGTTCATAGCTTCAGATACATTTTTGGGTATGTGCCATTGTCAGGTGTCCCTCAACTCAAAGATGATGTCTACTCAGCATCGCAAAATTCTGCCACAGCTCTTCATGCGACTGAACAGACCGATTCTTGACCCACAGATCCCTGGGAATTGGGGTTATATGCAGAGAGCTAATCAAATATCAGGTCTGGAAAATTCCAGTTCAAGTGAACTTTCAAGGCAAATGAATGCTAAAAAGTGCCAGAATAGGAGGCCAATATTTCTTGGTCTTGGCAAAAGGCAGTTCAACCTATTTCAAGTCAAGTTTAAAGAAAATGAAAAGAAGTCTAATTAGAAGTGTGAAACCGAGTAGACAAGCAAATAATTGATAACCCTGGCATTCAGTCTCCTGTTGGCTCCCGACGTGGAAGTGATCCTAAATGAGAGTGTTGCCAGAAAGGTACCCTGTTTGTAACTGTGGATCAACACTGTAGCATGCCTGGAAGGAGGCAGATACAGCTGCTTTGACCTAGCAGCTGGTGAAATAGCTCTACACCTGGTTTGATATTAACTTAAAGCCTGTAAATACAGTTCCCCATGGTTGCTGCCAGCTTGGTAGTTGTGTCAAGATCTGCAGATGTAATTGGTGACACAGCAACTATTCTTTGACCCTTCAACTGTGGCTCCTAGCTGGTAGCACAGGATTGATGAATTTCCCCTACAGCTTATTTTTCTTCCTCTTCCTGTGAGGAAATACTCATTCTTGCTTGGCAGCAACCCACAGTGGCATTGTTATTTAACGATGCAATATGTTGGAACATGAATGTGTATAGTCCTCGGCAGGATACTGTGCCAACGTCATAATAAAAGGCTCATGAGAAATACTGGTCTTGTATTCTGTTTATGGATGTGCTTGGTCAGGAAAGCTGTTATTCTCTGTTTACACAGCCAACCTAATTTGCAGCCATTATTTCCTAATTGTTTTTCTAGTTTCGTGTTAGTTTTTTTTGGTAAATTTTATTTGATAGAACTGTATCAAGCAATTCTTATTTTCCTGAAATAAAAAGGGAAAATTCAAGGAAACACAAACTTAGGTCAGTCAACATCTGTAAAGAGAAAAGACAAGTTATGGCATTTTAGATGTCCATCCCTTATCATGTCTCTGAACTGTCTGCTGATCTTCCCCCTCTATTTCATCTTTACTGTTTGGTAGCCCAGAATACACATCAGCAATTGTGCCATTCCCCTTCCTAATATCTGTCCATATGGTTCTGCCTTAATACAACCAAAGAATATTCCTCTTTTCGAACATCATGATAGAACCCTTGATTAATATTGCCACCTTTTTATTACTCCTTAAGCCACATCTCCATTAATCTACTGTATCATATCACTCATTACCTTTTAATATTTCTAACTCTACAGTTTTGTTTTGAATGCTTTGTGCATTCATATACCAGCCATTCAATTATGATTCCAATTTTTTTGGCGAACTTTGCAATCCCTTCTCGTTCTGATGATCTTAGTACTGTACCATTCTCTATACATCTGTTATTTAAATAATCTTTATTATTACTAGAGTAAGTTATGTAAGACTATGTAGAGATTGTTGTACCTAGTCAAATAAGTGGTCTGCAAAAGATTTCCTCATTTTGGCTCAGTGCTTAACTCTCATCCCACCACCATCTTCTCGAGGGCAATTATGGATGGGCAACAAACGCTGGCTTTGCCATTGCTGCTCACATCCCATGAATGAATAAAAAAAATGTTGAGTCAGATGGACATGGGCTCAAGTCCCAGTACAGAGACTTGAGCACATAATTAAGCCTTACACTTCAAAGCAGTATTGATGCTGTCTTTTTGGATAAGGCATTAAACTGAAACCTTGTTTGCACTCTCATGTATATGTAAATGATTCCATGGTAGTATTTGAAGAAGAACAGGGGAGTTCTTGCAGTGTCCTAGCCAATATTTATTCCTTAACTGACACCTAAAAACAATGATTTGATCATTTATTTCATTGCATTTGGAAATTGCTGTGTTTTTATCGTTTCCTACATTACATAAGTGACAACATTTCAAAAGTACTTAATAGGCTGTAAAACACCTTAGGGATGCCCTGAGGTTGAAGAAAGCTCTATAAAGATGCATATTTTTCTTTAGTTTTTCTAATATGTTGACAGGGGGCCAATTGTGCTCCAGATACAGGATAGTCTCTCTAATTTGTATATTGTTCCTTTCAACAGGGATAGAAACAAATACTCTTATAGGGAACATGAAAAAAATGACTAAAATATATTGTTTTTAGTACTGAGCATCAGGAGAGCAGCTGAAGATATGATCTTCAGGTTGGCAGCAAAGCCATTACAAATTCAGGATGGACAGATTTTTTTTTCTCTAATGAGAAGCCATGATTAAAGGTTAGGTTCTATAGTAAAGGACACCACCAAGATAGGAAAGTCCAGACAAATCATTAAGTAATAATTAAGCATGGGTTTAAAAGTTTGAAGATTATACAAGGAAGGAAGACAGGCAAAGGGTTCTGCAGTTTTGAGGTTGTGACAGGAGTGCATTGGTCAACAGTAACTATTCTGATGGTGCAATTTTGCAATTGTGCCACCTACTGTGATACATTGTGGTTTCTCCAGTCCTGTATACTCAGTGAGAAAACTCGTTTCCTTATTATATACTAATTGTTTTCATATTATTTTCTAAAGGTGATTATACAAACAACATTTCCGGAGATCATTTTCTATATATTATTAAAATGGTACTGCCTTCATGCATATGTTCAGCAAACCCCTTTTTAATTTTGTATCCAAATGCACAACATAAAAATTTAGATTATGTTGAAATGGATATTTCCTGTTGGTGTAATGGGGTGCAATTGTTTTGGCTATTTTCCCTCTAAATAAAAGAAAATCAGCAAGCACTTCCATAAAGGCAGTAATCCTTTTAACACTGAGCAAATCCATGACCACTACCATCTAGAAGGACAAGAGCAGCAAATAGATGGGAACACCATCACCTGGAAATTCCCCTCCAAGTCACTCACCATCCTGACTTGGAAATATATCGCTGTTCCTTCACTGTCACTGGGTCAGAATCCTGGAACTCCCTTCCTAAAGGCACTGTGGGTGTACCCACACCACGTGGACTGCAGCAGTTCAAGAAGGCAGCTCACCACCACCTTCTCAAGGGCAACTAGGGATGGGCAATAAATGCTGGCCCAGCCAGCGGAAGCCACATCCTGTGAATGAATTTTTTTAAATTATGTATGAAGATATAATTACAGAAAGTAATTAAACCAGATGGCAGCACAGTTGTCAGGCATCATCCTTTCTACTCTTTCCTGTGCCCTCTCTGAAGCCACAACTTCCTTCTGAAGATGCAAAGATCAAAATGGTCTATAGTACTCGATATGAGGCTTTGCCAAAGCCTTGTATAATCCTCTTAATCAGCCCCCAAATTTGAATTGTACAGTCCAGGATTCTGTTAAGTTCCGACACTGTCCATGAACCTTTAGGCAATAGTCAGTGATCAGTCACAAGTCTCCATCCCTTCCAGCTACATTTAACTTGCACTCGCTCATACTGTATCCAAATCCTACTCACCTATGCGCACAAGTGCACATTACCTAGAATTTGTCATCTTTGGGTCCACTTCACCAAGTTATCCAAATTCAGTTATAAGCTGTTTCCTTCTTCAAAGGTGCTTATTCTTCCAGGCAATTTAGTTTCATCTTCAAATTTAATAACTACACTTTCTATGCCCTGCTCCATATCTTAATAAGCATAACAGATAATACCAAACACTGGGACAACCCATTGAGTGACGGGATTCCAACCTCATTTAAATCCAATCTTTGTTTGGCTAGCCATCTCGCTGTTCCACCATGACAACTGTAAATTGATTTTAAAGTACACCATGTGGCATTTTATCAAAAGATTTTTGGGAACCCAGGCAGATTTCCCTGATTTCCCCCATTTAGCATTCAGTGACTACTTCAAAAAACAAAGGCATAAAGTTTTGAAAATATGACCTCTGTTTTCTGAAGCCATGTTGCACCTACCCTATCAAGCCCAAGCGGCTCTGAATGATCAATAATGGCATCCCTAATGCAACAGGACTATAGTTTCCAGGTTGTGATTTTAATCCTTTTGTAAATAATAGCACATGTACCTTCCTCCAGCCATCTAGCACCTCCCTCTCCATTCTCAGTGAGCTTCCCGTTCTAAGTGAACTACTGAAAATAATTACTGCACCACTCACATTCACAGTCATTTCCTTCATGCTTCTATTACGTCTGGTTCTGGTGTTTGTTTGAAGATGGTTCAGCTGAAAATGATGCTCTGAGGATCCTCTGGGGCTGCAATGATGAATTCCAACAATTATGATCATCTTCCTGTCTGTCCAGTATTACTTCATCCCTGTAGGGCTTTTCCTTTCACCTCAATGCCCCCGCCACCCCAGCCTCCGCCTCCCCCCATCAACCATTGATTTTAGTTTAGTGAGGTGTCACCAAGGTGACTCCTTGGTGCCTGTTTGGTGAAACACTTGTCTTGATGTCAAGGGCAGTTACTTGCCTCTCCCCAACATTCAGCTTTTTTGTTTATGCCAAAATCAATGTTGTGACAAGGTGTGGAGCTGAGTGACTCTGATGGAAACTAAATTTGGTAGGATGGTAAATAGTGAGGAGGATAGCCGTAAACTGCAGGAGGATATCAATGAACTGGTCAGGTGAGCAGAGCAATGGCAAATGGAATTCAACCTGGAAAAGTGTGAGGTAATGCACTTGGAGAGGGCTAACAAGGCAGGGGATTACACTATGAATGGTAGGACCCTGGAAAGTATTGAAGATCAGTGGGACCTTGGTGTGCATATCCACAGATCCCTGAGGGTAGCAAGGTGGGTAAATAAAATGGTTAAGAAGGCATATGAGATACTTGCCTTTATTAGCTAAGGCATAGAATACAAGAGAAGGGAGGTTATACTGGAACTGTATAAAACTCTGGTAAGGCCACAACTGGAGCACTGCGTGCAGTCCTGGTCCCCACATTATAGGAGGGATGTGATTGCACTGGAGAGGGTGCAGAGGAGATTTACCAGGATGCTGCCTGGGCTGGAGGGTCTGAGCTATGAGGAAAGATTGGATAGGCTGGAGTTGTTTTCCTTGGAGCAGCAAAGGTTGAGAGGGTACTTGATAGAGGTGTATAAGATTGAGGAGCATAGAAATGGTGGATAGGAAGACACTTTTTCCATTAGTAGAGGGGCCAACAACCAGGGGGCATAGATTTATGGTAAGAGGTAGAAGGCTAAGAGGGGAGTTGAGGAGAAATTTTTTCACCCAGAGGGTGGTGGGAGTCTGGAACTCCACTGCCTGAAAGGGCGGTTGAGTCAGAAACTCACATATCATTTAAGAAGTGTTAAATATTCACTTGCATTGCCTTAGCCTCCAGGGCTATGGGCCAAGTGCTGGAAAATGGGATTAGTGTTGTGAGGTCTTCGTTGACCAGCGCAGACACGATGGGCTGCATGGCCTCCTTCTGTGCTGTGAACGTCTGAGTCTAAACTAAGCAGGTTACTAATAAATAGCTGTCTCTTGATGTCACTATTGATGACTCTTCCATTATTTTATGGATGATTGAGAGGATGCTGATAGGAAGATAATTTGGTAGGAATTTTTTCCTGCCTTTTGCGGATATGACGTATGTTGGCAATTTTTCAATTGTTTGGTAGTCAAATGGGTTGTGTCATAGCTGTGTTTGAATAGCTTGGCAGGAGGAAAGAGGCAGCTAGTTCTTGTGCGCATATATTAAGTACAGCAAAGATATTGTCAGGGCCCATAACCGGTACACTCAGCTGCTTTTTAATGTCATTTGGATTGAGTGAATCAGAGTGGCTGAAGGTCAGCATCTATAATGGTGCGGTGCTCAAGCATTACATTTGCAAGCATTTCAGCTTTGTTTTTTGCACTCAGGCTTGCACTCACGATGGCGGAAATGTTTATGGATCCTCCTCCACCAGTCGGTTGATAAATTGTCCACCACCATTCTCAATTGCATGTGATATGAGCAGAACTTTTGCTCTGATCTGTTAATTGTGGGAGAGCTTAACCCTATCAATAACCTACTACTTTTGGTATTTAGCATGCATGTAGCCTCACTTCACTAGATTAATGCCTTATTCTAAGGCATGTCTTTATATACTTTCCATTAAACCAGGATTGGTCTGCTGGCTCAACAGTGATAGAAGATTTGGGGATCTGCCAGGCCACAGGGTACAAATTGTGGTGACGTACAATTGCTATTCTGCAGGTGGCCCATAGAACCTCATGGATGGGCAGTTTAGGACTGCATGTTAGGTGTTCATAAGAGTAAGGGCTGAGAAAATCATCCTCTTTATTTGCAGTGGATACTTTTTACATTCCTGCCCCCACCCTCACCCCTCCTCCCCCTTCTGACTACTTGCTGTGGTAGACCTCAACAGAAACCAGTATCTTGCCCAAGTGTTAATTTTGACATGACAGCGTTGGGGAGAGGGGTGGTGGAGGAGGGGGGGGGATAGGAGGAGAGGGTTAGATGGGGTGTGGGGAGGTGGAAGGAAATCACAGTAAAACCTAGGGCAGAATTTTGCCATCGGCTAGCAGGGGGCGGGTCCCACTCGCCAACGCGTAAATTAACGCGGGATGACATCGGACAGAACCCCCGACGTCATCCCGCCCCACTTAAATTTTCAGACAGGCGGGGGCGCAGCAAAATCAGCTGCGAGCCCGCCAACCTGTCAATGGCCATTTCATGCAGAGTTTTAACAATTTTAATAAAGTTATTCTGTAAAGTATGAACATGTCCCATCTTGTCACATGAGGGGGATGTTAGGGAATTTTTTTTCTATGTTTAATATTTTTCAAAGTGGAAGCGATCTCCCTGAGGCTAAGTGCAGCCTCAGGGAGATGTGCACTCTTGCGTGCGCATGCGCGAAAGAGCGCACTCTCGCTCTTAGGGAATCCCCCCCCCCCCCAGCCTGCACAGAAAGCGCATAGCGCTTCCTGCTGGACGTCACGCTGGGCGGGCCTTAATTGGCCCGCTCACGTAAAAAGGCTCCCCGCCGGCCGGAGATTGGGTCGAGCCCGCCCACCCGACAGGCAGAAAATTCTGCCCCTAATATTGGCTTTGTGTTCATCACATCCACCTACCATCAAACATCACTGGACGGTAATGAATAGTGGAAACTGGTTGACTTTTTTCCCCCCCTCAGTGAGAGGGTTAAAGCCAGTTGTAGTTAAGAGTTTAAAAATAATAATGATGATGATAAACTGTGGGTTGGAATTTTCTTGAATATGGGCGTTTATTTGAACTGATACAAATTAAATACATTGAAAATTACAAGAACAAGACAGGTTAAAAATGTCTGTGAAAGTTGTAATGCAGTCAGATAGTTAAACAAAGCAGCGTTTTATTGTATCCTTGTGTCAATGATGAGCTATATGTCAAATCCTATGTTTCCTAACTTTAAACTACCAAGGTTCAGAAAAGAAAAGTATAAAATGCTACACAATTTTAAAAAGCAGCAATAGGGTAATAATTGAATTGAGATGATGAGGGTTCTTTTGATAACTGGTCACTGCTTTATTGGTATTGATAATATTCTAACATTGAACCATGAATATCAGCATTCACTAAGTAATTTTTATTAGTTTTTAGTACAATGATGCCCTAACTAAAATTAATTCTATTTTAACAGATAAAAAAAATGTTGAGCTACTTAATGTTGCCAAGTATAAAAGTGCATTTAAAGCAAAAAGGTATCTTATCTGAAACACTCAGTGATGTTATAGAGCTCTGATCATCTCCTCTAAATCAATTGTGAGCAGGCTGCACTGCCCATTAGAAGTGGATGAGCCAGAAATTCTCAGGGTCAAGACAAGCCAAGGCTGTGCTAAAAATGCAACTTGTTTTCTAAGCCTAACTGATGATCTAACTTGTTCCTTTAATCGACTTATTTTAAAAAACAGGAATTAATAGGGAAAATTTGTTTCTTAAATTTATTAATACAATTCTTCAGTAAATGAATATTTTTCACAAAATGTGATCGAAACACTGAATGCTGTAGACTATATTTTCCAATCAGCATTATTTTAGCAGTGGCAACTTAAGCCATATTAATTATGATCACAGACATTACAATATTGCCAATAGAAAACTCACGTTGAGTAATCAAAAGAGAAGGCAAGACTAGCAGAATACCTTCAGCACAGATTAGTTACCTATCTGTCATTTAAGAAACAAAAGTTTCAGTTGAAATGGTGTCCAGTTGGTGCACTTAAGTTCATTATGCATGGCTTTGCTTGGGAATGGACAAAGATTCCCATTCCAGATTATTATATAAGTGCGCTGCGGAAAGGTGCAGAAGTGAGGACAGGATAGTAATGACCTTTTCCGCACCCCCGCCCCGAACAATGGAATAGTCTGTCAGTTTCTTCTGGCTGAGCCTAGATGTGAAGAATGAACGCACTTGTCATACCAATAGGCTATTGCCCATGGAATTGTACTTCAGCATGGGTCATCAGTCATGAGAAAGAAGGTGTTAAAATTGAGACACAAAACAATCTTTATTTAAGCAGTGTATGCCCTGAAATAGAAAATTACCATCTTGGGTCTGCATTCGAACTTTATCCTGCATTAAGTATCCACATTATGGGAGCAGCATGAATGTATTCAGGACCAGCTCAGTGCAGTAATGTAGAGTTGAATGCTTTTGAGCTTTCCAGGACCTTGTAAAAAGGTAATAACTGGGTGGGTGTGGCGGTTTATTTTTCAGCTCCATTGCTTGGAAACTTTCATTTATTGCGTTACATGACGCTGTCCATTATTTATAGTCACAAGATATTTTCAGAATGGCGAGTATGGCTGTCAGCACCCAGAGTTCTTTGTCCATTCTTTACATTTGCCATTATTTCTCAGATCACATCCAAGATTTCCTTGTATGCTACATAGTGGCCAGAACTTCCCAAGGCCCCACACCATTGGCAGAGCCTCAAGTACAACAGGTGACCTATTGGTGATATAGAGCTTCCAGGGCTTCAAAAAATGCAGCCCATTTTGTGAGTAAGCTCTTCAAAGCCTTGGTGACTGGATGTGATGAATACTAACAATATTGTATGTCTGCAGGTTCTAAGGCTTATTGATGGGCTTTTTACTGTGAAATTTATGTGAAGGGTCAAGAATCATAAAATAGTAAAGAGCAACACCAACCTTCAAAAGAATATGAGAGAAATCAGGCTGAACCAGGAAATAATGAATGGTTAAAACCATTTCTTTTAAGTGCCTATAGATTCTAGGAAGAAAGGAAACTGAACGAGGTGGGTTTCCGCAGTTTGAGTGGATGACAAAGTTTTAGTTAAATTTGGAAATGATGAAATGAGGCAATTTCAACACAATAAGAATACAGTGGAGATGAAGGACATTTGGATGGCTAATGTGTGCATATATACATATACCTAATGTATATAAAATCAAATATTTTTGTAAATTATTATAGTGTTTGAGATTAACAATATTTTTTCTTCTCTTCTATGTCCCATGCTTCTCATCTGATGTCCCTCAAAATTATTCTAATTAGACTTATGTTGATGGTTACTTATTAGAAGTCTTGTGGGAAGTGATTTAAATTCTCAATAGAACGTAGATGGGGGAAATAATTATAATGTCCATGTAATGCAATATGTGCCTAGTCTCAATGAAGTAGGTACACTAACACATGAGCAGAGTTGTCATTAAACTGTAAGTTTAAGAAGTATACTTTACCAGTTTCGACTGAACCATTGTAGGGATTTTTATTTTGTTGTAGTAACTAATGGAGCAACAGGAACTGGAGGGCAAAACACTTCTCCATTGTCTCTGCAGTGCAAGAATTGTGGGAAACCTTAAGAAATGCCCAAATTTAACCATTCCAATTTTACAAATAATGCCACTTAAGTGCTTAGTGTGTCCTGTTTACTTTGGCCACATGTCAAATGTTACATTTTTATATCTCAAATATTTTTTTTTTAATTGTTGAGGGTGACAAGGCAGGACCTTATCAGATGAAATGTAATGCAGACAAATGTAAAGTGTTATTCATAGGAATAAAAAATGGACAACACGTGTAGGTCATGAATGGTGTTAAAAGATTCTCAGACTCAACATTAAAATGTCACAACAATACAAACTAGTAATTAAGTAAGCTAATATCCAAACAGTGGAATATAAGTTAGAGAAGATAATTGAACTTTATAGTGCCTTAGTCAGAACAAGCTTTGTACGCTTTGCGCTTCATTTTCATGTTGGACTTGGGAAATGTAAGTCGGACCATTTCCTGATTTCAGAAAGCTGAACCCATCACTTCTGCCTATACCCGCCATATGTTCGTCTCCAGGAGGAGAGACGGGTAGGGATTTCCCAACTCCTGAAGCATTGTTGGAGGAGTGCAGGTACCAAGATAGGCTGGTTAGAAGGCCCGCCTCTGTTTGCTCGGACATTGGCCCAGCTTTCCACATCGTTCTTCTGCTCCCTAATCCTCACTCACCCCCCCATACCCCTAATTCTCCCTCCATGTCCCTTACATTTCCAATGCACCCATGCCCCCTCATATCACCCATGCTCCTCCATGACCCCATGTATTCTCCATAGCCACACATCCAGTGTACAGCATGTACAATCTTCAGGAGCCAGGTAATAGTAATGGGAAGTCTTTGAAATGGGCATGAGAAAAAGTAAACCTCTAACAATTTAATAGAGCTGTCACTTAAAAAGATAACCATTCATTCTGGGAAAGAAAAGCTCCAGACCTATTAAAAAAAACCTTAAATCCCCTCAAGTGGTCTTTCCGTTGTAACAACAAACAAAAATGTCTATTCAGTAACCACATCAAAGACCGATGCTCCTTTAATAATTCTTAAAACTGTCAATCAAACTATGTACTCAACTCCCTGCTGAGATAAATTGTTCATAAGCTTTTGAAACTCAACCAAACATTCATAATAGACTAAGCTGCTGCTCCAGAAAATGTAACATATTGCAACTGGAAAAACAGATAGCTCAGATTTTTTTCTAAGCTACACCAGATATCCTGGCAATCAAAGCAGTCCAGGAGCAGATTGCTTTTTTTTTCCTGTGTGAAAGCTGCAGACCTTTTCAAATTTAAAGCACTGTAAATATTTAAACCACTTCAGATCATGACACTAAAGTTCCCAAGCACTGTTTTCTACAGTTTTGAATATATAATACTTTCCCAATGGAAAAAATATACTCAATGTCTCAACACTTACACAATGCTGATCAATGTAATGGTCAACTTACCTTTGCAAGCCTGAGCCCTATGATCAATCACTACAGTAAATACATGTCTAACTTATAATACAACATCTAATAAAGACATTCAAAGTTGTCAAAACATTTTACACTCACCTCTTTGACAGATGTTGTTGGGATAACAATTTATCCAAACTCGTCAGCAGACTTCCCCAAAGGTTACCAAGCTCACAAATAGGTTTTCAGAAGCCTTCCAAAACCTGCCATATCTGATGAGAATAGGGGGGGGGGGGGAGAAAAAAAATTTCCCCTAGGGCTGTCAAGGGCAGCTCTGATGTCAGAGGATGTGCATGCAGGGTCGTGACCTGACTCTAACCTGACCTCCTGCTTATGAGAAGATTGTGTGGGCCCATTTTATACTGGAAAATTACATTCTCGGGGAGGGCGGGGGGAAAAACATTAAGGGCAGAATTTTATGTATGACGTGTGGGTGGCGGGCCCCACACATCAGCGCTTAAAATGTCGCACGCTGACGTCAGGCGAGCGTCCCGACGTCAGCATGCGCCATCGCAATATTTAGCTGGACGGGCGTGTGATGAAACCCGACGCGTGCCCGCCATTAATTAAAGGCCTTGTTAAGGCCCTTAACTCGGCAATTGACGCCGATTTTGAGGCGCCCGTATGATCTTCGGCTCGGCGCACGGGTGCAATTTAGTGGGGGGGGGGGCTGGGAGACCACCCATGCAAACCTGGCAGTGGGGACTGTAAAACTCTCCCGTATGAGAAGAGACCGGAGAAACTTGGACTTTTTAGTCTGGATAGAAGGTAACTAAAAGATGATCTTATAGAGGTATATAAGATTATTACAGGTATTGACAAAGTTAACGAGGAATGTTATTTTCAACTGTCAGAACAGAACAAGTGGTGCAGGTTCTGAAGGAGGAGGATATTTTTAGACAGATATCAAGAAACTCTCGTTCATGACAAAGTGATCAACATGTGGAATAAACATGAAAGCAAAAGCCCTGGAATCTTTTGAGATAATTAGAAGCTGCATTGCTATAACAGGATTTCACTAGAGGAACAATTAAGATGGGCTAAACAGCCTTGCTCATCCATAATGATCTTGTGATTAATCCCACCAAGCTCGAAATGCATTTCAAAGTTTTCTTTTGGAATTTATGAAGAAACAACCTGCAAATTTGTTCTGGGTTATACTGAATTTGATGACTTTAAGGGAATGAATGCAAGGACCATTTTATTTTGTTTTTCCAGACTCCAAATTGTAAGCTAATAAATGCAGGAAATCCAAAGTAAATGTTTTATAAAACACCTTTGTATTTTGTCCTGTCAGATGGTAGCCTCTATACATTAACTGGCAACGTAGAACACACAGAGTGATCTGCACTGCAGCTAGTTTTACAGGGAAAGTATACTCTTAGATGGAGTAGAGCAATAACAGGATTCACTTCCTATATTTGTATTACGTTGATTTAATCACATTGTGCTATTTTGTTAAATTATGTACCTCATCCCCTCGAAGTATAACTATAATCACAAGAAAATTTTGAGTATTCCATTCACAAGACCTAGTAAAAATAATACTGTAATCCACTATAATTACCAAGTGCAAAATGCTAGTTTTCATATGTGTATTTTTCCAACTAATGCTGCATTTTATTTTGTTGCTTCTCCTTAATTTTCTGGTTATTAATTAAATAATAATGGTGTAAATTTAAATAGTTGCAGTTCATTACTTAAAGAACTTTCTTATCATGGAATTGTATTAACAATCGGAGCTATTAGTTTTAAGCATAAATTACAGAACTTTGTTAATAAATATTTATTTTTCTCTAATGCAGTATTTTTTCTTTTCTTTTGATAGGCTTGTTTATCTTTCCTATCTATTACATCTGTAAGAAGCAGAGGAAAAGGTCACAAACTGGTATGTTTACATAAAAGAAAAAGAAATGAACCTTGTTTACATTGGGAACGATGGATGTGTCAGGATCCTCATCGAACTCTGCAGTGAGAAGCAATAGCATGTAATTAACATCCAGATACTGAACAAACGAGAAACTGGGAATGATGTCATGAATTATTTCTTGGCCATATCACTAAGTAGTACACCATTCCCGGAATAACTTCCAAAGAGCTGGCTTCAAGCACTGTGATGTAGAACTCAAGAAAGAAGAAACTGATCTGGACGGAACTGGGATAAAAGATAACAGTGCTGGAGATAGGGCTGTTTTTCCATTTTGCACATGTTAGCAGTACTAAGCTATAATCATGGATGATGTGGACTTCTGGCAATGTTTGCACTTCTTACATTGTCCTAACACTGTCTTAAAACCTCAATTTTTGAAGAGATATTTTCTCTGCACTATGTGATATTCCTGTTCTCTTCGTAATGAAGATTCTCATCTCAAGGAATGTGCTATACATGCCGCTTCATTAAGATTACATCTAATTGGATATTTTATTCGCAACTCTTCTAGCAGTTAACATTTGCAGGGGTAGCAATTGTAATTCACCTCAGACTGGGGTGTTTTACACTATTCCTCAAGTTGACTTTGCCACTTAGCAAACAGTAAGCAGACCCAACCTTTAAAATCCTGGAGTCATGGCCAATAGCAGGGGTCTGAGTTTTAGCCAAAATAACAAATGCAGTAGGCTTTGCCCTCAACAAAGTCTGTCCTTGCTTTATTTCAATAGTGGGAAATTTGGAATCTGGTCAAAACTAATTGGTTGCTGAAGTGTGAACATGTTTAACAAATTCAGATCATGTACAAGTGAATTCTTTTTGTTAGTTGCAAATTTGGATGATGGATGTCATCAAATTTGAGTTAACATTTGCCCCTTTTAATGGGGCACTAACAGTAAACTGAAAATTTTATAAAAAAATATTAAAGAAAATTAAAATTTGGTCTTGGGTTCTGATAATTCACTCCAGTCCCTCTAATGCCCATCAGTCACAGAGGTCCCAAGTGTACTGGTGGACATAATGTGCCCCCTCTTCAGCGACACCTGAGAGGGGAGGCAGACAGTCAGGCCGAGCAACACCCTGGACACTGCCTGGACCTGTGGATGGCCACCTTGGATCATGCAAAAGCTAATTTTTTTAATTCACATCTCAATCAGTACAAATTCAAATGACTGGCAAGAACCTTCCCACTTAGCTTCACTGTTGATTTCCAATTGTGATTAGTTGCAAGGGTAATGGAAGTAAAGGAAATCCCGAGATCAGAACTGGCAATCACGATTCACTTGCTTGAATTCCACCTAATAACATTAAATAATACCATCTTAAAGTAACTTTTAGTGCCTTATTAGCAATTTTTTTGTGAGAGGAGAGCCTTTCTGCTGCTAATAGCCATGCTATAGATAAGAAATGGCTCAATTCTATTGCTGTAGTATAAAATGGGTCACTTGACAGTCTAAGCATAGTTAACTTTTAAATTGTTTTTCTTTGTAACTCTCTGCAATATTAGTTCAAAGAAGTTATGGGATGGTTTTGTGGTTTTGCTAGAAGTGTTTCTTCATAGCTAGTAATTTTACAATATCACAGAAACATATTGATTATTCAGTACCTCCTTACATTAGAGAGAATTACTGTCCTAAGAATTGCATTTCCATATCTTGCTCATTAGAATTTGCAAAAACGCAGGAGAAATGCCATTTGGTTCAAAAGCCAACTTCCTTCCACAGTCCATATATTATTGACCTTAATTGTGGACTATATCCCACTCATTTATACTCAAAGTGTCAATTAAGATTCGCAAGGCATCACATTGACTGATTTTTTTTAACTGAATAACTATAATCCTACAATATCTTTACTAATAAATATCCCTTCAACACGAAAACATATTCTTTTTCCTGCCCCTTTGTGTATTATCTGCATTTTTTTTAAAAAATCTCCGTAAACCAATCTGTTTAACTGGACCAAAACCCTTTGTAAAATCCCAGTTTATCTCCTGTATACTTCTTAATTGACCATATAACTTTATCATCAGTAAATTCAACATTGAAGAAGCACTGTTCTTCAAATCATGTATTTAACATAATGTTAGTAACAGGGTAAGTAAACAAATCGCTTGTTCCATTTGCATCTGAGGCCAGCAAAACTTTTAAAAAAAATTTTAACAAGCACTTGCTTCCTGTTACCAAACTAGTTTTCAAACCGCTATCTAATATGCCAGTAATACCATGAACCTTAACCTCTTTAAAAGTCCCAATAGAAGAACCTTAACCAATGTCTTTTTTTTTTGAAGATCTTTATAGTCCTCTTCTATTATTTTAGTTAATCCTTCAAAAAACAAACCAGTGCTTCTGAATCCATGCTGATTATTACTTATGATCTTTGACAATACCTCCATAGAATACTTTTAAACTTTCCCAACCAATGTAATTAGGCTAAATTGTCTTTAATTTCTAGTTTCATAACTTAACCATTTTTGAATATTGGATTAAAATCACCATTCTCTGTATTTTATTAATCTCAGCACAGTCTAAATCAGATTGGATCATAATTTATGATAATCCAGAAAAAGATGCAAGTACATTGTCTTGATGTTGCATCATTGCAAAACCATTAAATATCAGCAGTAATTCTTCTTTTAAACCAATTTTAAAATCTCTGAGTTCCTTTTCATTTTAATGCACCAAAAATATGTGCTGAAGTGCTTTAGAAATGAATGATTTCTAAATTCCATTGTATTTTTATCAGAATTGACCCCCCTTAGATTTTCAAACATTAATTTCCTCAATCAAAAAGCCAGCACCTGTATTGGCAGAAATTTAAACATTTTTAATTGATTCATATTTTTAGGAAACTTTTAATATTTTCATTTATTTTGTTCTATGAAGTTAAGTAAAATTAGTATTAATAGACCAGACTACACTGTCATCCTCCTTTATTCTATCTGTTCCTTGCACACAAAATGAAAACAGAATTGAAAAGTCCATTGCTTAATCACAGGTATTAAATGATTTTTGTCAAGGCATGTTACCCTTTATAATGGGTTACTTACTCACAATCATCAATCATCAGCTGCTCTTAAGGATGATTTTCACAAATTTGATGGGGTAAATTTTCATCTTCACTGCCCAGGTGATAATTTGATGAGCTGAATGCCTGTCCATTTTTTTAGAACCTGCCTGAATTCAATCAATGGAATGAAAATTGAGTGAGCTCTAAAACATGTTGCCAGAATTCCACCCATATACTGAGCATGAAAATTTGCCCAAATAAGACATTGGACAATAGGGCAAACCGTTTTCTTCACTCGTTCACTTACTGGTTTTCAAGATTGTTCCTCACTTGTTTGTTCTTGTACCTCTCAGCATAATGTCCCTGTTTGCTTTTGTATCTGAGAGGACCTCATCTGTACCAGTTTCTGAAGCAACTCCTCATTGCTGATCTGTTTCCAAGATCTACTGCTCTCTGTTGCCCTTCCTCACATTTGTTCCTTTTAATCTAAAACCTCTTCTATGGCAATCTTAAGGAAATTTCTGTCTCTCATGAATCCAATATAATCAACCAAGAATTTGCACAGGATAAGCCTAATTAATGTTTTATTCAGAATGAGTTATACATTGGATAGGGATGGGAGCCCAGTCTCCATTGAAGAACGATCTTACCTACTTGCAAATTACTTAGGAGTTGTCACCTGCCTCTTTTGGAATAACTTGCTATGTTTGGCCATATGCAGCCAAAATGGTTGGTTTAGAAATAACAGACATGACACGAATGTGGGAATGTCAGGAGTTCACCTGATTGACCACTGTAACTTGGGCATGTAATCAATGGAAATCCTACTCAAACAGATTTTCCACCAAAATTATACAGCCAATCATGAACTTCCAAGCAAATTCTCAGTGAGATTCTTTAATTGCAGTTACTTCTAATCCTAATTCTTCAAACTCTGACTTTTCTTAGCCTGCACAAATGTGGCATATTGGAAGATAATATCTTGGACTGTGGAGAAAAAAATTAAGTAAAAAATTAAAGACATTGATAACTTGAGCAGCCCACTGGTATTACAAGTATTTTTTTTGATCAATGAAGGAACTAATTTAGCAAAACCACAACCCACAATGCCATTTTGCACAGTACTTCCTTTTTCAATCAGTGCCATTCTGTTTAGGTCACTTTTTGTTTGTTCCATCTCCATTTTTGTCTTTATAGCAAGATTTTTGATTTTTCTAAAAAGGTTATTATGGTGACTACATGAGGAAACTTGGTAACTGGACAGACATATTGGTTTTATTACTTAAGTCATTTTAATATGGGTAACATTTCTCTGTTTCCAAATAGCTGCAATACAATGAATGATGCATAGTGCCCTTAAAAAGACAATTTCTGTTTGTAAGCATTAATGGATAATTCATCACCAAAGCTTGTGCCTTTTTATTTGCTGTGACCTTGTTAAATTTGTCTTTTCACCAAGAAAATTACTTGTTATGGTTATAGCTACTCAGCAATATTTCAGAATACAAATCCATAAAGGTGTTCATTTTTTAATGCCAATTTAAATTCCTCTTTTCCCCATTCCCACCCTCCCCTTCCCCTGCAGGCAAGAGCAGGGGAAAACTTGAATTGAGAGGTACTTTGCACTTGTAGTAAACGTTTATTGATTGATCTTCTGCCAATTGTAGGATCCTGCTGGTCAGGATCAAAAGAAAACTCAACAGTTTTACTTTTACAACATAGCTCCACTGTGGATTGCGCTGAGAAGATATATTTAAGCTTTCTAACTTTAATTTTATGTTTAGTTTAAAAATAGGGATGTAGTTGTTAATCCAGTCGGCTGGAGTTTACAGCCCTCCACCAGTGTGTTTGAAGATGGGAGGATGGTGCTTGTCAAATGTAGAGTGGCCTGCCCGCCGCGTTCCCTCCCACCCTGACCTATCTCCCATTTGACAAGGAGCAGTGGAGATGTCGGATGTCCAGCCCGCCCTTGTGCCTGTTGAGCCCCAAGTACCTCATCCCACCTACGCCGCTATTTTACCCACGACGGGAGTAAATGTGGGTAGCCCGGCAGCTTTTACTGCGCGGGCTAATGTCAGGCAAAGGTTGGGGTGGGGGGGGACCTCCTTTGATGGTCCCCTGTGCCCATCAGAGGCACCCCTGTCAAAGTCATACATCCCTTTAATCCTCCCCTCCTAGCCTCAAACCCAGCCTCCTCGTACCCCTCGCTGGGGTCTGCTAGCTAGGCCCTGCTGATACCCCAGACTTAATCTTGAAGTCTGGCTCCATAACCACCTCTTGTTCGGACACTAGCTGTAGCCCCAACAGTGGCCACCACTTGAACATGATGCTGCTGGGACTATAGAGCTGGCAGCCAATCAGATTGGCCAGCAGCTCTCTAAAGTGAGACTTCGTCCCCAGATCAGGGTGGAAGTCTTACCCTGAGCCAGTTGACACCCCTCCCAGTGTAAAATGATAGTGGGGCAGACGGCTTTTGGTGGGTTGGCTCCCAAGTGACTTATTGGTCGAGGGGACAGGGGAATATCCTGTAAAATCCAGCCCAATGATACTGTTACAGCCAATTCCATAAAGACCGCTTTAATGAATCAGATTAGTAAAAATTACAGTAGATAATACATCCTATGTAAATGTATTTGATTAATGACACATCTGCATTCATAAACTAGAAATAACAGCTTGGGTAGTCCAAGTGACTTGTGACTGGACCACAAACAACTACTACTCCTGATAGCTTTTTGTGCAAAAACAATAGCTGAAATAATGTGACTAAATATATCAAATGTACTATTCTAAAGAAAAATAAAACAGAATTACATTGTGTCATGTTTTTAATTTTAAGTCAGTACTTGTATTTTCTCCTTTGTTTTGATTTCTTGGAGCTTTAATTAGGAAAGCTAATCTCTGTCTTTGCAAGTTACAAATTTCTGAATTCTCAACAAAATATTCGACTTCTTTGAAGGGAAGATATTTTTGAGTTTGTTAATTTTCTACATTCTAGCACCTTTCAGCTAAACATGAAAAGATGAACACATTTGTTTTCATTATAGATGGTGTCCCTTTCAGGAGTTTCCGTTGGGGGACTAGAGCCAATGTAAGTGGATGGGCAGAATCCCCTTTGTTCACAAGATGGTGTTTCTCTTCTTAAGGATGACAATGCTATCTTTCAACACTGGAAAGAACATTTTGAACAACTGCTCAACTGTGAATCCACAGTGGCAGCTGATATTCTCCAGGCAATCCCCAGCACACTGTGATAGAACCTACAGGTGAACCACCATCGAGGGGAGAGCTGCAAAAGCAATAAAACAGATGGAAAAGCAACAAAGCCTGCAGCCCCATTGGTAACCCAGCTGAGGTCTTTTTGCACTCAATCTACAGATTTAGGATGAGAAAGAATCCCCTACTCCCACCCCTGATATAATGGAACATACTGTAATGGGCACTTGGGCTGAGCTATCACTGGAATTAAATTCACTAATGTTTTTATAATACTACTCTGATGTATTATTTTAATTCATTTGGGAGAAATGTTCTTAACTGTTCTAATAAAAGCTTTATTTACTTAATTTACAGAATTTCAATTTATTTTCATTTTTTCCAGGGGGTGTTAATTGTGACATAGGACTGGAACAGGTTACAGTGATCTGGATGGGTGAGGCCGTGGAGGGATTTGTGAATGAGGATTTGTGATGTCAATGCACTGGGGAATGGGCAACGAGTAACAGTGAGTGCATCTCAAAGTAGGGCGGGGTACAGGTGGCATAATTCAAAATAAATTGGAGTTTAGGCGGGTGTATTTTGGGAGACTGGTGAGGAGAATTTTGAAAAGGTGAATCCTTCCTACTTCTAACTTCTTGTTTTATTTTTGATTTGTGGCACTGAATCAAACCTTTCGCCATTGTGAATAATTTGATCGTGAACCTCTATCAGCTTTGTCAATCCCCTTCACAATGTTGTAAACCTCAATTAAATTAACTTTTAATTCCTTCGTTTCCAAAGAACAAGTCCAACTTCCCTAACTTTTCTTAATACCCAGATTACATTAGTTGCTCACCTTTGTTCACTGCAGAATATCTAAATACTTCTGCTGGTACCATAGGATCATAGAATAGTTACGGCACAGAAAGAGACCATTCACCCTGTTGTGTCTGTCGGCTGTCTGCAAGAGCAACACAGCTAGTCCCACTTCCCCACCCTTTCACCATAGCCCTACAATTTTTTTATCTTCAAGTGCTTATCCAATTCAATTTGAAAGACACAATTAAACCTGTCTGCACCACACTCTCGGGCAATACATTCCAGAGCCTAACAATTCGCTGCTTAAAAATCTTTTCCTCACATTCCCATTGCTTCTTTTGCTAATCACCTTATATCTGTGTCCACTGGTTCTGGACCCTTCTACCAATGGTTTCTCCCTATCTACTCTATCTAGATGCCTCATGATTTTGAACAATTCTATTAAACCTCTCAACATTCTCTTTAGAGAAGCCAGTGTTGTTCTCCCTAATCTATCCACATAACTGAAGCCCCCCAATTCGTGGAGCCATTCTGGTTAATCTATTCTGCATCCACTTGAATGCCTCCATGTTCTTCCCAAAGTGTAGTGCTCAGAATTGGATGCAATATTCCAGTTGAGGCCAAGTCAGTGTTTTACAAAGGATTGTCATAACTTCCTTGCTTGTTTACTCTATGCCTGTGTTTCAAAGCCCAGAATCTTGTATGCCTTTTTAACCACTTTCTCAACCTGAACTGCCACCTTCAACGATTTACATACCTATATCCCTGGGTCCTCTGCTCCTGCATCCTCTTTAGAATTGTACCTTTTATTTCATGTTGCCTCTCCTCACTCTTGCTTCAAAAATGAATCACTTTACATTTCTCTGTATTAAATTTTATCTGCCACTTGTCTGCCCATTCTACCAGCCTGTCTATATCCCCTTGAAGCCTATCATTATCCTTCTCACAGTTCACAATACTTTCAATTTTTGTGTGATCTGCAAATTTTGAAATTGGTAGGTGGCCAGTATTCCATATGGCACTCCAGATGAAGTCTGACCAATGTATTATGCAGCAATGCTGTAGCCACTTTTGTATGTTTTCTACAAATGCAAACCCATTCCTTTTTTGCCTAAACATTCATATATTACCTCTCTCTATAGGGCATTCCTTGGTCACAGAATCCTGAGAATCTCTGACTCCTGAGATGCACAGGAACACCAAATCTTCTTTCATAATCTTGAACATGCTTTCCTACAGTAGATACGTGTTCTCAAACTGCATATTGGAAAGACAAATAAGATAGATTGCAAAATGGATTAGAAAGTGATGCAAGCATTGAGTTTGCAAATAAATCTCATTATGGAAGAAAAATGATATACACAAGCCATTATGTATGAAATTGTTATAGGTCAATTACCTGTATTTTTCCAGTGATTATGCTGACAATTTTCTCCTAATAGCTTTTCTCCTTTTAAGACTGAAGGATAGTTTAATTGAATATAGCATGATTCATATTTGAAGCTATATGCTTTCATTATTAAACAAAATGTATTTGTCAAACCTGTATTGATCACACATTGAAAACATTAATATTTTACTATTTTAATGGATGTGATCAGTTTTGAAATGGATTGCCAATGTCAACCATTTGTCAAAAGTCTTATGTACAACTTGAAATTCTGGTCAGCTTTGAGCGAGCAAGAGAAGTGAAGGATCTAAGGCAAATGAAATGGACATAAGTTCTGGCCCACCCACACCCCCATGGAAGTTCTAGTCCATACCTGCCCAATGACAGTGCATAACTACATCAACAAAGCTGTAACAAAAAGGATTAATTATTCAATAATTCTGATAATCTCAAACATGCTATGTATAATTAGAGTGGAGAAGAAAAGGGGCAATGTGTGAAAATCAGAAATGAAAACAGGAAGTTCTAGAAACGCAAAGTATGTTCATCAGCATCTGAAAGAAAAATGGTTCATATTTCAGCTTGGGAGTAGGGAATATATTTCTTATTTTACATTTTTATGCATAACTAATATGTCTGTTCATGACAAGATGCGGGTCAAAATTTACCTGGGATGTAGCACTAAATGAGTGGCATCGCTCTGACTTCCTGAATATTCTGTTCAATGGGGTTCAGTATAATGGGCAGATAATGTGATACCGCTTGTTTTGTATCATGACCCAAGGCAAATTTTTGTTTCTCAATCCTTTTAATGTGTGTCCATGTAAAGGCTTAAGGCTCAGTGTTGAGACCAAATTTGCATCAATGACTTGGATTTGAAACTTGTTGACAATTAGTTAGATTTGCTAATGATATAAAAATAGGTGCAGTAAAGTCAAGAGAGGTAGCTGAAAATCTACAGAATGAGCAAAAAAAAGAAAATGAATAGACAGAACAGATGAAATTTAGTACAAACACAGGTAAAATGTTGCACATTGGAAGGAAAAATGGGCCCTGTTACAATAATTAAGGATGGAATTAAAAAGGACCTAGTAGTCATAGTAGATTCAGCATAGCTAAGTAATGCAGCAGTGAAATCAATAACACAAATGAAATGTTGAAGTACATAATAGTCAGTAGATTACAAGTAGAACTGTAGAGTGCTCTGTTCAGGCTACACCTTGAATGTTCTGTCCAGCCCTGATCGCAGAGAAACAAGGTAGATATTCAAGAGTTGGAGGCAGTGCAGAGAAGAGCCACGAGGTTGATTGTTTGTGTCAGGGGTCTGAATTATGAGAAAAAATTGGAAGGACTTGAGCTAATCAACCTGCAAAGAAGAGGTGATCTAATAGTAGAGTTGTTGACTCGAGTTAGTGACTTGGACTTGAGTCACATTTTTTTGACTTGAACAAAAATGACTTGTGGCTAGAACAAAATTGACTAGGTGGCATTTCTCAATTTAAAAATGTTTTTTCTTAAATCCTGGCACAATGCAGTTGATCAGCATTGCAGTGCGAACCATGATGTATGTAATCCAGCACAGGTTTTGTTCTCCCCTTGCATGATCTCAACCTTTGCTACCACCGATTAGCTGCTTTGGAGACTGAATGCACATCCACAGCAATGATTGGCCAAATAGCTTGCCAATCGGGGATGGTCAAAGTGCAAAATTCTCCATTCCCTCCTTTCACACCGACCTCATTTGTGGAGAGGCCTGTTTGTTGGTACCAGCGGAAAAACTTGGAGATGAAGGACACAACTCCAAGTCATGAGTTAAATAAAGGGGTTCAGCCCAGTTCCTGCTGACACACAATGCGAACCCTGAAGCCCAAATACAAAAGCTTTCAATGGCCAATCCTTCCATGGCTGCCCCTGACCCTTACATTGCTGCACCCGACCCAAGCTTTCCATGGCTGAGTGCCTGAACAGGAGAGAAGGACAGGAGAAACGTACAGGGGAGCAGGTCATTATTACACACAAGCAAAACCTCAACAGTGTTACATGTATTACATGTACTAACTGCATTAAATGCTGAGATCATTTTGGTAATTGCTTTGCACGTAACACATATATTGCTCTCAGGCTATACAACAATCATGTCACGAAAAGTCGTATCATTTGGTTATAAAAGTTGTGAAAATTCAGTCACAGAGAACTGCTGTCTGTAAAACGTGGAATGAAGGTGGTTCATGGCCCTGCGATGACATCAAATGTCATTTTAAAAACCACCTGAAAAGCCATCATGATAAGTAAGTTTTAACATTTCTTTTTCACTAAGTGCAATTTTTACATGTGCCTACATTTTTTTTAATGCTCTTTTCTGAATTTATAGCCCTGACTTCAGCTATTATATTTGTTGTAATGCTGTCATTGAAATCTCTTATCATGAATGACTGAAGGAAGTTCATTGAGTTATGAGAGCCAGACTTATTTTGTCACCAGGAGGCTGGGAACTACAACTCCCAGCATGCCTTGGGAATTTCCACAGCTGTGCATGCGCAGCACGGTGTTTTGGAGTTCTCAGGGCACGTGCATGAAGAGAGAGCAAAAGAAACGGCGTGAAAATCTCAAAATCGTGTGATCAGGAGCAGAATGCCATAATCATAATCGAGAAGAGTCCCAGGCAGGAAACAAGGAAAGGTCCCTGTAAAGAAGAAAGAGGAGCTGAGAAAGAGGTTCCAAGCAGATAAAGGACTGTAGTTTTCAGACCTTGAGTGAAGAAGGTTCAGGGGAAGCCATAACAAAAACAGAATTACCTGGAAAAACTCAGCAGGTCTGGCAGCATCGGTGGAGAAGAAAAGAGTCGACGTTTCGGGTCCACACAACCCTTCAACAGAATAATCAGAGTTAACGTTTTGAGTCCGTATGACCTGAAGAAGGGTCATACAGACTTGAAAAGTTAACTCTGATTCTCTCTCCACAGATGCTGCTAGACCTGCTAAGTTTTTCCAGCATTTTCTGTTTTAGTTTCAGATTTCGAGTATCAGCAATAGTTTGCTTTTATCTTAGAGTTTCAACAAGATTGGCTGACTGTGTTTACTGACATAGGTTGTTGAGAAATCGTAGAATCTGTTTTGGTCACATCTGCCATTGATCTATGCAGTGTGGTATAGTCGACCACAGTTTGCCATTAATTCACATGTACCTCAAATTAACCTTGAATGTTAAAGTATAAGATAGATAATTGGTTTAGCTTTCTGACCTCGTATAGAAAAGTTTGTTTCGTCAAAACCTGTGGAATCTTGAGGCTTTGTTCTCTTAGCAAGTGTCTTGATCTCAAACTTTGTCTACTTTAAACAAAAAAGTTACAGGTCCCTAACCGGATCATGCGAAGAACTTAGGGATATGGTCCAGGATCCTAACACTTGTAATGTTTATACTATTAAATTTAGAATCACTTATCCTGTTGCTAATGACAGAAAATTTGTGTCCGGAAAGCAAATAAAGTTCATCGAGCAACAGGAATAGACTACAGCCTAGGATTATTATTGCTCAGCCAGCAAATGGAACAAAGGCTTCTGCAACTTCCACGTTATAAATAGGCTAGTTTGCTTTTTAATCTCTATCAGATTTGCAGAGTACCATGAAATAAAGCAAAAAAAAGTAAGAGGGCATGTTACTTTCACTTTTTAAAAAAATAATTTGTGACGACTTGGGAAAAATGACTTGCTTACAATTCTATCTAATAGAGGTATATAAAATGGCAAACTTATGAAGAAAGGTAGTCCAAAATACTATAAATTACACTGAAAGTAGAACTAGGAGAGGGTTCAAATTGGAAGAGTGACCCAGGCAGTGGTGGAGGTAAAAACTCGAAAATATTTTTTTAAGACCTATACGCAGTAATGTTGGGATTTCTCGGGATGGGGTAATAAGACTGGCTTTAATAAACGGTCTTCCTCATCCCTAAGTACCTTGTGATGTAGGAATCCGCAGGAAGGACCGTGCATAGCTTCGAATGTGGCGACTCAGAGGTGATACTGCGAATGGGCAAGAAGCGGGTTGCTTGTCTGCTACATGGGTACAGGACAGAAATGGGTGGTTGACGTTTTCAACAAATGGACGGGAAATAGTGAAATTCTTTAAAGTGATGATGATGATGCAGTTAACAAATATGGAAAAGCATACAAAATTAAAAGTTTTCAGAGTGGGAGTTTTATTTGAGCCCCAGTGGTTCGGATGTTGTCGAATACCTTGCAGCTTGCGAGGCCGCTCCTTGCAACACCAGAGCCAATGAGGCGATTCTAAATAAAAACAGGAAAGTAGTTCTACAAAAACAGATGCTCTGCAGGACTGGGAGTCTGCATTTCTCCCAGTTATATCGCGTCCTATTCGCAAGTTGCTCAGTAAGAAGCTGCACTGAGGTTGCGTGAGGTACGATAGCATCGGTTCATGGGTCAGGCGGATGTTTGGTTTCGCCTTGGTAACGGAGCGCTGTGAAAACTGGAGCTCCAGGACAGTGCAGAACCTGCAGGTATGTATCGCCGCTTTATTTTTTGATATAATGGAAAGGAATGATTGATACATTCATTGCAATAACTGGAGGGACTCGACACCACGGCAGTTCAATGGGAGGCAGTTGTCCCGCCGCTTGCGCTTTTTTCTGTTTGGTAGCAATTCACAGATGTCAGCTTTCAATCATTTTGTTGTAAAACTGCAAACCTTTATCTTTTGTCATTATCTAAAACATATTTGGTTCCACTGTGAATTAGTCTTAAGATTAATTGTCCTTTAAATATTTCAGAAGATGGTGTTTCTGATCAAGTCAATGTGAAGATTGCCTTGCCAACTGCCAAACAACTTTAAAAAAATACTAACAACTGAAAACTGCACAATTTCAAAATTTGCGGACAGCACTAAATTGGAGGAGGTTATAGTTAGTACGGAGGAGAACTGACAGAATGCAGAATGGGCATATAATTGGGAAATTAATTTCATTATAGAAAGTGTGAGGTGAAGCATAAACATCATCATGGACCAATTTGGCCAAATTGCATGTTTCAATTCTGTATATCCTAAGTATAGGCCCTGAATATGGACCTCTGATATAAAAACAGTTACCATGAAATCACAGTACAACATTGGATTGTGGCAGCATCAACTAAGTATATTTGTAACATTCCATAGCAGGGGAAAACAGTGGAGGTGGTGGCATAGTGATACTGCCACTCAGGGCAATGCCCTGGCGACCTGGGTTTGATTCCCACCACAGCAAATGGTGAAGTTTGAATTCAGTAAAAATCTGGAATTAAAAACTGATGGTTGGAAAAACCCATCTGGTTCACTAATGCCCTTTAGGGAAGGAAATCTGCCATCCTTACCTGGTCTGACCTACATGTGACTTCAGACCCACAGCAATGTGGTTGACTCTTAAATGCCAAGGGAAATTAGGGATGGACAATAAATGCTGTCCTAGCCAGCGATGCCCATACCCCATGAACAAATAAAAAAAATGAAATGTTTTCAAAGGAGGATGTATGCCTTTCTGAATGGAAAGCAGCCATTTTTTTTGCCTTTCAGTCTGTCCTGAAGCCATGGGGGTCACTATGGTCATTCCCATATATTTCCTTTTAATGGCAGCAGAACAGAAGCACGGTGAGAGGAAATGAGACAGTTGCATAAAATAAGGTTACACCAAAAGAGACTATGGAAGATACTCTCAAGAGAGACAATGCTGCTCCTTGGAGAATGTATAAGAAGAGGCCTATTTTGGAAGTTTGTGGCTCAGTACAGGGGTGTAGAAGGAACCCTGTGTCCCATTGCAAATTAACCTTAAAACACTGGGAGGAATTTTATGGAGACGATGGGGGTCTCGGCCGCTGGCTGGAGAGCCAGTGAGTGACCGGCATTGTCTCCTTAGGGGAAGACGCACCTAATTACAAGTCAATCAGTCAATTAATAGGCCAGCCTTCCACAGGATCAAGACTCCAGGGGTGGGAAGTCCCATCGCAGAGAGCTGCCACCAATCAGAGGTCCAGCATCTTTTGTGGCTTTGGCATGCTGGCTGGGAGCTGCAACATATGTTTGGTGGTTGCAGTGTTGCTTGATTGCCACCCCATCCACCAGCATGAACATCCAGCCTCTCCACCATTAGTATACTATGGCCAAGGTGCATATATATGATGCACCGGAGCTCTCACCAAAGCTAGCTTCTTCAGCAGCACCTACTAAACCTAGGATCTCCACGACCTTGGACGGACACAAGGAGCAGGTGCATAAGAATACCATAACCTCCAATTCACACCCTATCTTGACTTGATTTCTTCAGTCTGTATCAAATCTAACAGCAATGTGGGGGCATCTTCACCACATGGACTGCAGAGGTTCAAGAAAAAGGTCCACCACCACCTATTCAGTGGCAAATAGGGATGAACACTAGATGCTGGCCTTGCCAGTAACCGAGTATCTCAAGAAAGATTTTTTTTTAATGTTTGCTCTCTTAAAAAAATTGTATGGGCAAACTGCAGATGACCAGACAAACCTACGGCTGACACTTGCCCGTCAACATTTCAAACAGGCTTCCGGCCATATGGCGCCCCCAGGACCTTCAACGCTTATTCCTCACATGAGGTTAGAGGTTTGTTGTCGAGTGGGCTGCCACCCATGGCTTGAAATTCTCAATTTCTCAATCTCTTGAGATAGATGAAAAGACATGAATGAATCTCATAATGAAGATTTGGTATCCTTTTGTTATAATGGTTTGACACATAACGTTGTATCAGTTGTAGCAAGCAAGAAAGGACAGGCGTGGTCTTTTGGTAAGAATTACATATGGATGGCACACTGGGAAACGATGCAATTGTAGGCAGCAGGTGCAACAGGATGGGAGAAGGGATCAGATTACTCTCCTAGAATACAATAAAGGTAATGATTGAAGGAGAGCTACATATATAGAGAATTAGAGGGCAGGTTATTTATCTTGGCTGCTCTGATGAACTTGTTAAACTTCTTTCTGCACTGGAAGGAATCCTGAGGGTCGTGCAGGTGGCACTCAATGCCAGAATTAGATCAGAGGCAGAGGCTTATAATGTTGTCAAAAAGAGCAGTAAGTCTGAGGATTGGGAGGATTTTAAAATTCAACAAATGAAGACTAAGAAATTGATAAAGGAAAATAGGATATGAAAGTAAACTAGCTGGAGACATAAAAAAAATTGTAAAAGCTTCTATAGGTATGTAAAAAGTGAAAGTTAAGAGGTAGAGACAAGAGAAACTAATGGGGAATAAAGAAATGGCAGAGACATCAAATGAGTACTTTGTATCTGCCTTCAATGTAGAAGGCACAAAAAATTGTGAAGCAGTGGGGAACTAATATTAATTAAGAAAGAGCACTGGAGAAATTAATGGGACTAAAAGCTGACAAATCCCCTGGACCTGATGGCCTCCACCCTACGGTTGTAAAAGAAGTGACTACAAAGATGGTAAATAAACTGGTTTTGATTTTCTGGAATTCCCTAGATTCTAGAATGGCCCCTGAGAATTGGAAGTTAGCAAATGTAATCCCACTATTCAAGAAAGGAAGGAGAGGAAGCAAAAAACTAACTGTAGGTCATTTAGTCATTAGTTAGACATCAATAGTAGAAAAACTGCTGGAATCAATTATTAAGAACGTGGTAACAGGGCACGAGAAGAATCACAATGTGATTAGACCAAGTTAAGACGATTTAATGCAAGGTGTTGTGACACCACTCTTGATATCAAAAGATGATTTTTGAACTTACTGGCTGGAACTGATTTTTTAAAAAAGACTAAAGCCACATTCCAGTGACATGGGATCACAGTCAAAGATTGCTGCATATTTGCATCGCTGTACTTTCTGCAATCTGAAACTATTGGAATGGAGACAATGGGCGGAGTTTTGCATGCCCGCTGGCAGCAGGCATGATAAGTAGCAGGTACAGACAGTATGGTGCAATCTGGTTCATGATGGCAAGAAGGTTGGTCACAATGGTCCACTCAGCCTGCCGACGGGGGACCGTGTTTCCTGCCAATGGTCATCAGGGAGCTCATTGTAATACATCAGCATCTCATTATAAGGCCATCCTGCCAGGCTCTGGACCCCCGCTGGATCATCTGTCCATATTGGTGAGAAAGCACGTCTTCGTATTTCACAACGACACACAGGTGACATGCACTAGGCGACCTTCATTTTGGGGGAACGGAGGTGAGCGAACAACATTTTTTCCACAGCTTATCAGGGTCACCTATTGCCTTGCAGGCTTCAGGAGCGCCAGGGCGCCTGGGTGAAGTGTCGCCCCGCCTCAGAGATGATTGTTTTCAGGTGGGTGGCATCCGGGGCCAACTGTTGCCTGGCCCCGGAGGTGACTGTGCTCGGGGTGGGGGGTGCAGGGTGGTGTCCAGGAGCAACTGCTGCCCCACCGTTGGATCCCACGCACCAGCAATCAAGGTTGGAGGCAGGGTAGGCGAGGGAAGTGGCCACACAGTAGGGACACCTGTATAAACTGATTATCCCTGTGCAACTGAGACAGTTCAGGCATTGCTACAGTGATATGATTGGGGCTGGGCTCCTAGCCTGCCCGCCCACGCTAGCAATGTGGAGGCACCAATGTGCCACCAAGCCCTCCAGACCTTACCCCCCACCACCCTGGCACAAACTGCGTGTCTGCAACCACTTTACTGGACCATGCATTACTTGGACTGCAGAAGTTGTACAATCTCCTCGCCAACACTGACCATGTGGGAGTCACTACTGGAGGTGTTCATAGCCCGTTGCACCCCAGTTTGGGCCAGTGTCCCCCATGTCACAGGTTGACAGAGCAGCCATGCAGCGCACTCCTCTGTGGTTGTCCGAGGGGTTGGGAGCACTTCCCAGGAAGCGTTAAGGGGTGGTCGCACTGGGCCAGGAAAGGATGCAAAGTACACCCATGCTAACCACACCCCTCTCTCTCTTTGATGCTGCAGGAGGACCAGGTTAGGATCATGGATCCTGGTGACCTAGCTGTATGCCTGATTGCCTACAGAGAGCGAAGAAGATGGAGGAGAGAGTGACTGAGTCTCCTGGTCCCTCAAAGGCAGGAGAAGCATAGATGCTGCCTGTCATTCTTGCAAATGACCAAGAACCAGTGTCACCGGTGACTGTACATGTCTAGGGACCTGGTCGTTCATATCTGCCACTTACTGCGGGACTTAGTGCCAAGAGAACACGGAGGGCATCCACTGCCATTGGCTGTGAAATTGATTGCGGCACTCGATTTCTATGCTGGTGGCTCCTTTCAGGGCTCTACAGGTGACCTCTGTGGGATATCACACGCTGCCACCCACAAATGCATCCATGAGGTCACGGATGCCATCTCCTCCATGGCTCACAACTTTTGTGCATTTCACCCAGGACCAGGACAGCCAGGATGCAAGGGCCATTGGATTCACCCTGATCTCGGGACTCCCACAGATGCAGGGTACGATTGACTGCACCCATGTGGCGCTCAGGTCTCCATCGCTACACTCAGTGGACTTCATCAACCACAAGGGATTCCACTCACTGAACGTGCAGCTGGTATGCGACCACCAGAAATGCATTTTGCAGGTGTGCGCACGGTTTCCAGGAAGTGTGCACGATGCCTACATCCTGAGTCACTCACAGATCCCTGAGGTTTTCCAGGGTCCACAGAGGCTGCAGGGATGGATCCTCGGGGACAAGGGCTACCCACAGAGGACGTGCCTGATGACACCCGTGCAGCGGCCTCAGACTGCAGCAGAGCGACGCTATAATGAAGCTCATGCTGCAGCTCGCAACTTGGTGGAGCAAACCATCAGAATGCTGAAGATGTGGCTCCGGTGCCTGGACCAGTCTGGCAGTGCCCTGCAATATAGTCCACAGACGGTGTCACGCCTCATTGTCGTCTGCTGCCCTTTACAACGTGGCGCTGCAACGGGGTGAGGAGCTGGCTGAGGAGGAGATGGAGGAGCTGCACATCTCCGATGGAGAGGATGGCAGCAGGGATGAGGGTGAGGAGGTCCTCAGTGGTGGCAATGATGGGGACGAGGCTCTCGCACCGGATAGACAAGGCAGGCGCACTCGGGAGTCTCTCATGGCTGCCAGATTTGTGGAGGATGATGATGACATGCAGTGAGGTGTCCTTGTAGATCCTCACATCGCAGTTGTGAACGTTTGACTCCAGTCTGGCTTATGGCAGCACCAATACCCTCTGAGAACGCTCCTGTCATGGAGACGCAGTGGAGGCCCTAATAGTTGCTCGATCGCAGGAGGATGATGACAACATGCAGTGAGGACACTCCATGAATCTTCACACAGCCTCTGAGAATGTCTGACTCCTGTCTGGCCGAGGGTGAGGCAAGACCATCACTGTGGCTTGAATGCTGCACAATGCCCAGGGAAGAGGCCCTGGACTGAGACACCTGCCTTTTATCTTGTGCAGAAAGGTTTCACATCCAAGTGACAAGAACACTGCTCACCAGAACAAGGAGCCATAGGCCAGGAGACATTCCTAGGAGTTTATTGACAATAGTGAACAGTATGTACAAGTGACCAACACCATTGCCCAGGCTGTGCAACTATTTTTCTTTAACTGCCCTAACCCTGCTGCTATGCTTTGATGTTCCCCGGACATCCACAGCAGAGGTGGAGGCAGCCTGCTGACTGCGACGCCCTGTCTGTGATGACTTTGGCAGGTGTCCTCTGGAGGGCCGAGACTTGAAGGCCCCCGGTTGACTTTCAGGGTCCTGCTGTGTGGCAGTGGCACCCTCCTCGGCCTGTGGAGCTAGAGCTGCTGAGGTCACAGGAAGAGGGAAGTTGGATGGACCGGACATTCCCGGAGTCATCTGGGTGCATGACCCTGGGGTGTGTATATGCTGATCCTCCTCCCTATGGGTGCTCAAGGGCTCCTGGCTGACTCCATGAGGGGAAGGGGTAGCTGGAGTGAGATTGAGCTGCCCGGCACCCCTCTCGCATATACACTGTTGGATGCCAACTATGGCATCAGTGATGGAGTTCAGCCTGCACAGCAATGCAAGAGCAAAGTCCTGAACCAAGGTCTCCATGGCAGCCGCCATCCTACCAGTGCTGACCTCAGTGCATTGCAATGCCAGCGCTATCACCTCAGCCTGAAGACGGACGGACGCCCCCTTGCAATCTGAGGAGTGCAGCAGACATCCCTCCCTGATGTTCCTGAGCTTGCCTTTGCAGCTCCAGCAACTGTGACATGACCAAGTCCAGAGGCTCGTCATCTGACTCGGACTCAGCAGGTTCCTGGCCTCCAGCAGCCCTCAGAACGCCAGGGACCTGAGAAGCCTCTGCCGCCGCCTGCTGTGGATCAGAGTGTGCACTGTGCTCACCAGTATATGATCTCGTGCCTACTCTAAAGCTAGGTCCCACTAAGATGTGTGTCTCTGCGCTGGTAGAGGGTGTGGGTGAGCGCTGTGATGGGACTTCAAGGAGGGTGCCTTCAGATTCCTCTTCAGAGGTTTCTTCGGGGCTTGATTAGAGGCCCTGGGTCATGGACTCTGTAGGTTGTTTGGCAAATGTGCCTGCGAAAGCAAGGGGAGGTAATTAGTGCATGGCAATGGCCTGTGAAAGAGGACACATCACTCACAGCATGGTTGTTTGATGGATGTTGCTCTGCTGGATCCTCACTTGAGAGCAGCACCGATCTCACCGTCAGCACAGGACCGGTCCAGGTCAAGGCCAGCCAGCTGAATGGCTCTGTTTTCAGAGTCCGTGAGGACCTTGATTTCGGGCATTCCTCCACTGGTCTGTGACCTCGCTATCTTGTGTGCCAGCTTGTCCTGCATGGATAAAGATGAAGAAAGTGTAAGCAGAATGCTTGCCAGGCCAAATGATAGATGTGCCTGGCCTGTGCGGGTGGTGAGTGGTCCCATGGATGGGATGAGGACAATGAAGGTGTGTGTGAGAGAGTGAATGGTGATGTCCCTTCAACTGGCAGTGAGTGAGGGCCCAGTGGATGTGTGATGGGTTTGTTAGTGTGTGAGTTGAGAGTAATGAAAAGAGTGACTTACTCTGGCGGAACGGAGGTGATCATTCACCCTCTTGCGGCACTGGGTGGCTGTCCTCTTCTGAAAGTCGTTGGTGCTGACCACTGCTGCCACCAGCTCCCAAGCCAGATTGGTCATGTTGCTGCCCATCCTGTGGCCAGAGTGGGGGTACAGGACATTCCAACAGGCCTCCACGGCACCCAGCAATCGCTCAAGGGACCCGTCGTTAAACTGGGGGGCCATAGTCTTTTTTCCTTTGCTGGCCATGCCTCCCAGAAAGCATTAATGAGCAGGTAGCGATGAGCAGCCTGCAGGCGGCTGCCTTTTAAACATGGCGCCCAGCATGATGCAGCAGCAGGCTGATGGCGGGAGGGTGAATGAGAGCCCACCCGCCATGGAAACGGCGTGTTTCCCGGGAATGCATAAATTATGAGGCAGGTTTGGGACAATACGGCATGAAAACCCGCCATTGCAGCCAATCTGTCTGCAAAGCCACAACAGGAACAATGACTGTGAAAGAAGATGAATGAGAGCTATCTCCTATCGCATTAACAAAGCATTCAGACAATCACTTGGGTACTCAGGTGGGTTAAGACAAACCATTGGATATAACCATTTGGACAATGGGACCCTGGTTGAGAGAGGAATTTCCAGAGATGATCTAATGAAGATAACTGGAATACACTAGCCATGACCATATTTGAGTCACTGGGCAGTTGGAGAAAGAAGGTTATGTGACAAGCCAACCCTTTGTTTAAGCATAAAAACAAAAAGCTAAAAGCTACTGCGGATGCTGGAAATCCAAAACAAAAACAGAATTACCTGGAAAAACTCAGCAGGTCTGGCAGCATCGGCGGAGAAGAAATCAGTTAACGTTTCGAGCCTTCATGGCCCTTCGGCAGAACTGAAGCATAGTTAGGAGAAGAGAGAAATATAAACTGGTTTAAGGTTGGGGGGGGGGGTGAAGAGAGAAGTTGAGGGTGTGGTGATTGTGGAGATAAGCAGTGATAGGAGCAGATAATCAAAAGATATCACAGACAAAAGGATCAAAGAGGTGTTGAAGGTGGTGATATTTGTCTAAGAAAAGTGCTAATTAAGAATGGAAGACAGGATACTCAAAGTACAGCTCTAGTGGGGGTGGGGTGGAAAGACTAACAAGGTTTTAGTTTTAGATTTAAAAATAATGGAAATAGGTGGGGAAAGAAAAATCTATATAAATTATTGAAAAAAAAGGGGGGGGGGTGGAGAAACGGGGTGGGGATGGGGGGAGGGGGAGTTTAAGATCTAAAGTTGTTGAATTCAATATTCAGCCCGGAAGGCTGTAAAGTGCCTAGTCGGAAGATGAGGTGCTGTTCCTCCAGTTTGCGTTGGGCTTCACTGGAACAATGCAGCAAGCCAAGGACAGACATGTGGGCAAGAGAACAGGGTGGGGTGTTAAAATGGCAAGCGACAGGGAGGTTTGGGTCTTTCTTGCGGACAGACCGCAGGACTCCCTGGACCATGACCCCACCACAGAACATCAAGCCATTGTTTCCAGGACTGTCACTGACCTCATCTCCTCTGGAGATCTTCCTCCCACAGCTTCCAACTTGATAGTCGCCCAACCTCGGACGGCCCACTTCTACCTCCTACCCAAAATCCACAAACAGAACTGTCCTGGCAGACCGATCGTGTCAGCCTGTTCCTGCCCCACGGAACTCATTTCTCGTTATCTTGACTTCCTTCTCTCTCCCCTTGTCCAGTCCCTTCCCACCTACATCCGTGATTCCTCTGACACCTTACGTCACATCAACAATTTCCAGTTCCCTGGCCCCAACCGCTTCCTCTTCACCATGGATGTCCAATCCCTCTACACCTCCATCCCCCACCGGGATGGTCTGAGGGCCCTTAGCTTCTTCCTTGAACAGAGGCCCCAACAATCCCCATCCACCACTACTCTCCTCCGTCTGGCTGAACTTGTTCTCACACTGAACAATTTCTCCTTTAACTCCTCTCACTTCCTCCAAATAAAAGGTGTGGCTATGGGTACCCACATGGGCCCCAGCTATGCCTGTCTCTTTATGGGGTATGTGGAACATTCCTTGTTCCAGTCCTACTCCGGCCCCCTCCCACAACTCTTTCTCCGGTACATCGATGATTACTTCGGTGCTGCTTCATGCTCTCGTCGGGACCTGGAAAAATTTATTAATTTTGCTTCCAATCTCCACCCCTCCATCATTTTCACATGGTCGATCTCTGACACTTCTCTTCCCTTCCTTGACCTCTCTGTCTCAATTTCTGATGATAGACTGTCCACCAATATCCATTACAAGCCTACCGACTCCCACAGCTACCTCGACTACAGCTCCTCACACCCCGCTTCTTGTAAAGACTCCATCCCATTCTCTCAGTTCCTTCGCCTCCGTCGCATCTGTTCTGATGACGCTACCTTCAAAAACAGCTCCTCTGTCATGTCCTCCTTCTTCCTTAACCGAGGTTTTCCATCCACGGTCGTTGACAGGGCCCTCAACCGTGTCCGGCCCTTATCCCGCGCATCCTCCCTCACGCCTTCTCCTCCTTCCCAGAAACATGATAGGGTCCCCCTTGTCCTCACTTATCACCCCACCAGCCTCCGCATTCAAAGGATCATCCTCCGCCATTTCCGCCAACTCCAGCATGATGCCACCACCAAACACATCTTCCCTTCACCCCCCCTGACGGCATTCCGTAGGGATCGTTCCCTCCGGGACACCCTGGTCCACTCCTCCATCACCCCCTACTCCTCAACCCCCACTTATGGCACCTCCCCATGCCCACACAGAAGATGCAACACCTGCCCCTTCACTTCCTCTCTCCTCACCGTCCAAGGGCCCAAACACTCCTTTCAAGTGAAGCAGCATTTCACTTGCATTTCCCCTAACTTGGTCTACTGCATTCGTTGCTCCCAATTCGGTCTCCTCTACATTGGAGAGACCAAACGCAAACTGGGCGACCATTTTGCGAAACACCTGCGGTCTGTCCGCAAAGAAGACCCAAACCTCCCTGTCGCTTGCCATTTTAACACTCCACCCTGTTCTCTTGCCCACATGTCTGTCCTTGGCTTGCTGCATTGTTCCAGTGAAGCCCAACGCAAACTGGAGGAACAGCACCTCATCTTCCGACTAGGCAATTTACAGCCTTCCGGGTTGAATATTGAATTCAACAACTTTAGATCTTAAACTCCCCCTCCCCCCATCCCCACCCCGTTTCTCCCCCTCCCTTTTTTTTTCAATAATTTATATAGATTCTTCTTTCCCCACCTATTTCCATTATTTTTAAATCTAAAACTAAAACCTTGTTAGTCTGTCCACCCCACCCCCACTAGAGCTGTACTTTGAGTATCCTGTCTTCCATTCTTAATTAGCACTTTTCTTAGACAAATATCACCACCTTCAACACCTCTTTGATCCTTTTGTCTGTGACATCTTTTGATTATCTGCTCCTATCACTGCTTATCTCCACAATCACCACACCCTCAACTTCTCTCTTCCCCCCCCCCCCCCCCCCCCCCCCCAACCTTAAACCAGTTTATATTTCTCCCTTCTCCTAACTATGCTTCAGTTCTGCCGAAGGGCCATGAAGGCTCGAAACGTTAACTGATTTCTTCTCCGCCGATGCTGCCAGACCTGCTGAGTTTTTCCAGGTAATTCTGTTTTTCCTTTGTTTAAGCATCTGCTTTCTCTGCAGAACAGGTCAAGCAACTGAGATGCTGAAGGAACAGGTGTGTTCCTTCCTTCTCTCTCCCTCTCTCTCTCTCTCTCTCTCCATCCAACTTGCAAGTTGAACACTGTCTGCTAATTTTGACTATCCTGGTGCTGCAGACAGAGATTTTAAGAACTCAACCCAGCGCTGTTACCTCCAGAAGAACAGATAAACTGTCCATCCACAACTTTAGACTGCCTCAATGCCGAGAGCAGCATGCCCACTGATTTCAACCTGAAGCCAGCCGAATCACCAACCTTCAAGCGTCATGTACTACTTTAATTTCACTGGACTCTAAATTACCTCATCTATCCTTCCCACGCTGTAATCTATTAGTGCATGTGTGAACTTTTAGTATGTGTGTGTATGTGAACATAGGACTTAGGAGCAGGAGTAAACCATTCAGCTCTTTGAGCTTGCTCTGCCGTTCAATAAGATCATGGCTGATTTGGTTGTGGTCTCAAATCCAACTTCCTGTTTACCCCCCAAAACCCTTCACTCCCTTGTCTATCAAAAATCCATCCAAGTCAGCCTTGAATAAATTCAATGACCCAGCCTCCAAGTCGGAGGGTTTTTATTATCTTGTATAAACAATAAAACTAGGCACAATAAAACTATCCTCTTTTTTAAAAAAAAAGCTCAAGAAAACCTATCTGATCATGCATTTTATGGTCACAGCACATAAACAGTTAAACACTCACAGAATTGGCAAGTATATCCATTTTAACAAAACCCTGTTACAGTCAAATGAGGAGCGGGAAAAGCAAGGAGCTATTTGACCCTTCCTCACGTGATCATAACAAAGGGAAGTGGTTTGCCAAATCTTTTAAGAGATTTTTGAGTTGTAACTAGCAGGGTGGTTAAGTGAGAAATAGTGGATGTAGTGTATTTGGATTTTCGAAAAAGCATTCAGTAAGGTGCAACACAACAGGATATTGCATAAAATTAAAGCTCATGGAATTGTGGGGTAATATATTAGCATGGATAGAGAATTGATTGATGGACAAGAAACAGAGAGCAAGGTAACCGAATATAATGTATCCAAGTTTGTTGATACCAAGTTAGAAAGGAAAGTAAGCTGTGAGGAGGACACAAAAAGTCTGCAAAAGGATGTAGACAGGTTAAGTGAAGGGCCAAGAAGGTGTCAGATGGAATATAATGAGGAGAAATGTGAAGTTATCCACTTTGGTAGGAAAAAGAGGCAAGCAGAATTTTTTTAAATGGTGAGAGACTAGGAAATGATAGTATTCAGAGGAACTTGGGTGTCCCAATACATGAATCACAGTAAGTTAACACACAGGTACAGCAAACAATTACATAGGATATGTGGCACCGAAAGAGGACATTCGGCCCAGCCAGTCCATGCCAGCATTTATGCTCCACTCGAGCGTTCTTCCTCTTTCCTCATCTAAATTTATCAATCTAACCATCTATTCCCTCCTCCCTCACATGCTTGTCTAGCTTCCCCTTACATGGATCTATACTATTTGCTTCAACAGCTCCTTGTAGTAGTGAGTTCCACATTCTCACCACTTTTTGGGTAAAGAAGTTTGATCTTAATTCCCTGTTGGAATTCTTGATGTGAATCTTACATTGATATATTCTTATATTCTTCCATCTAAGAGGAAACATCCTTCCTATATCCACGCTATAAAAAACTTTCATAATTTTAAAGGTCTCTATTAGGTCACCCCTCAGCCTTTTTACAAGAGGAAAGAGACAATCCTTTCCTGATATGTATACCGACGCATTTCTGGTGTCATTCTTGTAAATCTTCTCTGCATACTCATCCTCATGCCTCTATATCTTGTATCATCTACATGCTCCACTGTAGCAACTCACCAAGTCTCTTTCGACAGCACTTTCCAAAACTGCAACCTCTGCCACATAGAAGGACAAGGGCAGCAGATGCATGGGAACACCATCACCTGGAAGTTTCCCTCCAAGCCATACACCATCCTGACTTGAAAACATATCGTTGTTCCTTCACTGTCGTTGGGTCAAAATCCTGGAACTCCCTTCCTAACAGCACTGTGGATGTACCTACACCTACATATGGACTGCAGCGATTCAAGAAGGTGGCTCTCCACCAACTTCTCATGGGCAGTTAGGGATGGGCAATAAATGGTGGCCTAGCCAATGACGCCCCCATCCCATGAAAGAAAAATATCTTTTTATAATATGGCAGGAGGGCATGCCAGGAGCAGCACCAGGCAGACCTAAAAATGAGGTGTCAACCTGGTGAAGCTATAACTCAGGACAACTTGCATGCCAAACAGCATAAGCAGCAAGTGATAGACAGAGTTAAGTGATCCCACAACCAAAGTATCAGATCTAAGCTCTGTAGTCTTGCCACATCCAATCGCGAATGGTGGTGGACAATTAAACAGTTCACTGGAGGAGGAGGCTCCACAAGTATCCCCATCCTCAATGATGGAGGAGCCCAGCACAGCAGTACAAAGATAAAGCTGAAGTATTTGCAACAATCTTCAGCCAGGAGTGCCGAGTGGATGATCCATCTCGGCCTCCTCCGGAGGTCCCCAGCATCACAGATGCCAGTCTTCAGCCAATTCAGTTCACTCCACGTGATATCAAGAAATGGCTGAAGACACTGGATACTGCAAAAGCTATGGGCCTTGACAAGATTCCGGCAATAGTACTGAAGACTTGTGCTCCAGACATGCTGCACCCCTAGCCAAGCTGTTCCAGTACAGCTACAACACCAGCATCTACCCAGTTATATGGAAAATTGCCCAGGTATGTCCTGTACACACAAAGCAGGACAAATACAACCCGGTCAATTACCACCCCATCAGTCTACACTCGATCATCAGTAAAATAATGTAAGGGGTCATCAACAGTGCTATTAAGTGGCACTTGCTTAGCAATAACCTGCTAACTGATGCCCAGTTTGGGGTCTGCCAGGGCCACTCAGCTCCTGACCTCATTACGGCCTTGGATCAAACATGCACAAAAGAGCTGAACTCCGGAGGTGAGGTGAGAATGACTGCCCTTGTCATCAAGGCAGCGTTTGACCGAATGTGGCATCAAGGAGCCCTAGCAAAATTGGAATCAGTGAGAATCAGGGGGAAAATTCTCCACTGGTTGGAGTCATACCAAGCACAAAGGAAGATGGTTGTGATTGTTGGAGGTCAGTCATCTCAGCTCCAGCTGCAGGAGTTCCTCAGGGTAGTGTCCTCGGCCCAAACATCTTCAGCTGCTTCATCAACAATCTTCTATCATAAGGTCAAAAGTGGGGATGTTTGCTGATGGTTGCACAATGTTCAGCACTATTCACGACTCCACAGATACTGAAGCAGTCCATGTCCAAATACAACAAGACCTGGACAATATCCTGGCTCGGGCTGACAAGTGGCAAGTAAAATTTGCGCCACACAAATGTCAGGCAATGACCATCTCCAACAAGAGAGAGTTCAACCATTGCCCCTTGATGTTCAATGGCATTACCATCACTGAATCCCCCACTATCAACATCCTGGAAGTTACCATTGACCAGAAACTGAACTGGACTAGACATATAAATACTGTGGCTACAAGATCAGGTTAGAGGCTAGGAATCATGCGACGAGTAACTTACCTCCTGACTCCGCAAAGCCTATGCACCATCTACAAGGCACCATCAGGAGTGTGATGGAATACTCCCCACTTACCTGGATGAGTGCAGCTCCCACAACACTGAAGGAGCTGGACCCCGTCCAGGACAAAGCAGTCCGCTAGATTGGCACTACATGCACAAACATTCACTCCCTCCACCACCGACGCACAGCAGCAGCAGTGTGTACCATCTATAAGATGCACTGCAGGAATTCACCAAGGCTCCTTTGACAGCACCTTCCAGACCCACGACCACTACCACCTAGAAGTACAAGGGCAGCAGATAGATGGGAACACCACCACATGGAGGTTCCCCTCCAAGTCTCTCACCATCCTGACTCACCTTTCCTTCACTGTCGCTGGGTCAAAATCCTGGACTCCCTTCCTAACAGCACTGTGGGTGTACCTACACCACATGGACTGCAGCGGTTCAAGAAGGCAGCTTACCACCACCACCTCAAAGGCAACTAGGGATGGGCAATAAATGCTGGCCCAGCCAGTGAAGCCCGCATCCCATGAATGAATAAAAAAAACAGAACTGCACATGCGATGTGTGGTCTAACCGAGATTCAATACAGGTTTAGCATAACTTTTCAATTCTGTCCCTCAAAATAAAGCCTAGTCTTTGGTTTGCTTTTTTCATACCCTTTCTAATCTGTGGTTCAACTTGTAGTGATTGATGTATTTGTACTCCGAGATCCCTTTGTGTCTCTACCCCACCTAGACTTGCACCTTCCAAGCAATGTGAACTTTTTTCCCTACCAAAATGTACTACCTCATAGTTGTATGTATTGAACTTCATTTGTCAATTATTTGCCCATTATGCAAGTTTATTAATGTCCTCCTGTAATTTATTGCAGTCCTCCCCAGTATTGACTGCCCACTCCCAATTTGGTGCCCAATCGGGAAAGGGGGCCAATGATGGAAGTGCCCCCTCCCCGTCTTCCCACCCAAGGCCCAAGATGGGTGATCTGCTAGGTTTCCTCCTGTCCCTGAACTCTCGCCAGCCGAAAAATTGCAGTGGGCCTGTAAAATTCCTCAGGTGGCCGTCCCATAACTTCCCGCCCATCCCCAACCTGTCTGTCCCCCCACCCCATGAAATTACAGACAGGTTAGGGATGGGCGGGAAGTTATGGGACAGCCACCTGAGGAATTTTACAGGCTCCCTCCAACTTCCTGATTGATGGTAACCCAAAGATGATGTTGTTATGTGACTTGGTGATGGTGGTGTTATTCAAAATCAGAGGTTGATGGCTGGGCTTCCTCATTGGGATAGTTATTGCCCAGCAATTAAGTAACATGAATTTTACCTGCCATTTGTCAGTTCAAGGATGAAAATTATCCAAGTGTTGGTAGAGACAAGCATGAGTAATTTATTATTATTGCAGGAGTTGTGAATGAAGCTAAACACTGGAATTGTTTCTAAACAGTCCCACTTCTAACCCTTCTTTTTGTTGGTCTTCTGCTTTCTTAGGCTCAGCTGGCAAAGAAGCTACCTGCTACTCAACATGAGCACTTTTCCCAAAGAGTTCAAGTAAGATTATAGAAAATAAAGAATTGTTTTTTGCTAAGTACTTTTCAGAACCTTATAGTGGGAGTGCTCAGTGATTACCCATTGTGAGGCAGACTAAATAACTCATCATGGACCATGTTGCAAAAGTGATGCAGTAAGTCCTCACATAAAGTTGTGGTTGCATTGCTGAAAATCACGACTTTAAATGAAACATCTTTAAGTGAAACATTGGTTCCCATAGGAATCAATATTAAAACCCTAGTTAGGTTCTGTAGGACCATCCTTATCAGAGAAAAATAAATATTAAAACATTATACCCTTTAAGTTGAAATATTTTACATTGCTGAATTCCTACATTGGTAAATTGAATCATTTTTCAAATAAAATAAGTTTAAAAATATGAAAGAAAAATGTAACTTTCTACTACAGTACCTCCTGCTCGTTGCAGATCCTGCTTCCCAAACGTCCCACTCCCTGATCCTCCTGGTCACTGCAGATCCTTCCCCCTCCCCAATCTCAGAGTTGCGGCCTCTCCCCCTTCCTGACCCACCATCTGGCCAACCCTCCCACTCCCTGACTCACCCTCTCGCCATTTCTGTCTCTTGGACCTGCATTCCCATTTGAAGATCCAGATCCGATCCAAAGCCAGAGCTCCGATGTTGTGGAAGTGCGAGTCCCTATGGTGCAGAAGTGCCGAGCTGGGGCTACTACAATCTATGTTTTTTTAAATCTCCTTTAAACAGGAACACAAGTCCAGGAGAGGGAAGTGGTGAGAGGGTGAGTCAGGAAGTGAGATGCTCAGCCATAGGGTGGGTCAGGGAGGCTGAAACTCCGGGAGGGAGGCCACAAGTCGGGGAGTGGGAAGAGGATAGGCCACAACTCGGGGAGTGGGGTGAGGAGAGGCCACAACTCAGGGAGGGGGGCGGCCATAACTCTGGGAGTGGTGTGAGGAGAGACCATAAATGGAGGAGGGGGGAGGCCACAACGTGGGCAGTGGGGAGAGGAGAAGCTACAACTCGGAGAGCGGAGGCCACAACTCAAAGATCAGGGAGGAGAAGACGCCACAACTCCAAGAGTGGGAAGAGGAGAGGTCACAACCCGCGGAGGGGAGAGGCCACAACAGAGAGGGAGGAGGTCAGAACTCAGGGAGCGGGGGGAGAGGTCACAACTTGGGGAGCAGGGAGGGAATAGGCCACAACTCAGGCAGCGGAGACCACAATCGAAGGCTGGGGAGGGGAGAGGCCATCGGGGAGCAGGGAGAGGCTGCTCCAAAATGGCGCCAATAGGGTCTCATGGGAAATGACGTTAAAATGAATCTCGTGACGCTCAGCGAGATTACAGGCCTCATCAACATATCAACATTAAAACAAATCAGTGTAAAACAGGGCAGGATTAAACAAGGACTTACTGTACAGGCTGGTTTACCTGCAGCAATAAAAGTTGTATTTCAAGGGAGATATTGAGTATTCCAACTGTTATTCTGTATTTGTGAAAATAATACTCTATGTTCTTTGTATGATGTGTTGGCATAATTCTCTTGTTACACAAATTCCTTCCTTTTACTACTGTAGCTCAGCTAAAAACCCTTTGGCTAGTCTTGAAACAGAGTTTATAAAGAATCTCCAGCAACAGATCTATTACCTGGAACTCGAAGCCAACTTTCTATATCCTTTCTACACCATGATTGTTTAGTAATCATGCATATATACAAGAGTAATCCTGTGGCACACGCATTTACTTATTTGAAGATTGGGAAGTGTCTTAGTATCTTTAGCTCATGTCCCTGATTTGACTCTCATTCAAATTGCTTTTATTATGTAAATTTCAGACCACGTTTGAAATAGAACCCATCATAGCAGCGGAACAATTAATTTAGGGCAATGATAGGGGAGCCTGGTCAGGCCAGGCCAGTTCTGATGCCAGAAGGACACTCAATCATCCACGCATGCCTGGCTTTGCCAGTGTCAGTATACATCAATAAAGCTGGCTGTTTTTAGAGGGAGATTTTCTCAAACCCCTGGTCACCATCAGGCTTCCATTTGGCACTTAGGGTAAACTAATGAAATTCAGCTAGAGAAGTAAGGAGGGCTGGACAGCGCTGGTCTCTGAACAAGCACAGGATTGTAAAATACCACATAACTTTGACACAATTCATAGCCAGGGTCTGGCCATATTCATTGGTAAGTTGAGACTGCTGCCTCTCTCTTTGATAATTATGAGTGCCTAGGAATATTTTATCTGATATTATTATCAGAAATTTGAAACAATCTCAGGCAAACTTTAAGTAAAAGGAACCCAATCTCACAATAGTGCCCTCAGGTTATTAGTTATTTGCATGTTTTTTGCTCTTAATTTCTTAACCAAAATACACTCGTGATCAAACAAAAAAATCCACCATACTCCTACCAAGAGTGAAATTGGAAGCAGAGAGAATGTTACAGAAACTACAGGTAGCATTTAATGCTTTTTTCAAAAAAAACCCAAAGTATTTCAATTGCTGCTGCTTAACCCAAATTCAAATGTGGTGTTACGAGGGATATTTAGAGAGAGAAAAGGAAAAAGCTGACCTCATCTTCAATAGATATATGGCAGGGCAGCCATCTGCCTCCCACCCCATGACCACCCCACCCCAACTCTCATGAGCCTCATTATTGGCTCTGTAAGTTTATCTACACAGGCAAAGACATGCTAGATCTGATCCAGGGTCTGGGCTAAGTTGGCTGGGGAAGTGATAGGAGTGCTATAATTAGCTCAGTAAAGAACAACTCCTTTTCAAAGTATTGGGGCCAGAAATCTGCAGCCCTTCTGCCATAATTCTGGTGGAAGTGAGCTGGAAAGATTGGAAATCAGTTCCAAACCTTAAAGTGCCAGATCCCACCTCTGAGAAGCCAGTGGTGTAGCAGGGGCAGTGTCGATGGCAGCAACTCTCAACACAAGGAGTTTCTCGGCAGATGCTGAATGACAAAAGTCACCTGTGGTTCCAAACTGGAATCATGGCCTCCATCACCCAAGCAAATAAAGGAATGTTTCCCATACTTATAGGAACAGTGCGTCCGCCTGTTCTCTGATGAAGTGGTGCCCACATGTGCATGCATGGAGGTCTCCATGGGAAGGATGGCATATGTCATGGAGACCCTGGTCCAGAAGAACGCAGAGGTGCGTGCAGACCTGCAGTCCATTGTGGTAGCCATGGCTGAGTTCCTACAGTAACAACCCGAGAGGGAAATGGGAAACCTCGATGTCCCTCCAGATGTTCCTTCTCACACAGCTTCGTCCCCCATCACACCTACCTTCCCACTTGTCACATTCTCCCCTGTTAACCTTCCTCTCTCTCGTACTCCCCCCTCCCAACCTCACCCACCCCACTGACGCCTTCATCCCCCCCACCCCCCGACACCTTCATCCAACCCTCCCAATCTCACCTCCCCGGTACACCTTCCTCTCCCAGTCAAACCTGGACATTCCTCTCCTACCCCCTCCCCCGTACACCTTCCTCTCCCACTCACAGCTGGACATTGATCTTGCCCCCAGCGTCGATCACCCGTAGCAGCCCATGGCCAAGACCATGATGTTCCAAACTAGACCCAAGACAATAGTGGAGACATCTCACATTCCGTGAGCTGCTTCGCGATGGAGCCATGTCCATGGGAATCCACCCAGCATGTGGTGCACGTGATCCACCAGGATCCGGCAGCTGTAGGGCTCCAGCATCTTCTGCTCCTCAGATGTCTGCGATCTGAGCAAGGCCCTAATGATAAGTCCCGACTTCTGCACATCACAGTTGTCCAGACATGTTTTGGGCCAGCGTGTTTTCCCGCCAGCGTAGCAGTAAATCTGGCATGGAGGGATAATTCTAGTCGGGCCTTACTTTGTGTCTCATTAGCGGGATGCAAAGCAGGTTCATGCTGGCCTCCAGAGAATTTGGCGTTCTGCCATGACAGACACCATTGGATGATCCTGCTGTGCTTTGACGCTGGCATGGAACAGATTTTTGGCCGCCTCGCCATATTGTCCCCTGTTATGATGCGGCAGATGATGTGTGCCAGGCGGATCAAATCCACGTGGGAAACTTGGTCGCGTTTTGCAATTTGTATTTATTTTGATATGTGTGCACTGAATACAAAAGTAATAAGTCCACCAAGACTGTTAGACACTTTTTAAAAAACTAAATTAAAATATTTATTAATAAAAAAAGATTTCAAGCAAATACATAGGACTACAAATTACTACTATAATGAATCCTAAAATTCCTAATTAACCGGACTCCCAGTTACACCCCCTTTAAGGCAACAGTCCAGAAATAGATTTTAGAGTTTAAACAGATCCAGCAAATTAACACAATACCCTGGACCATGGAATTAAAAATGGCTTTCTCAAGCTTCGGTCTCTGTAGACAGCAGGCTTATGCACACATTCCGGAGGTGTCATTAAGGCTACTTTACACACTTTTGTTAGATCTCACAATGCCTTCCCCCGACACGTAGCCTCATTCTCCTTTGTGTATGTTTTTCTCTTCTTAATATGTAAATTCTATTGTTTCATAAGTCTTTGAAACTATATCTCCCTCATAACATAAATACTTTCATGTTGTCACTATATATTGTCAGTAACCCTTGGGAAAAATAAACACATTTCTTAGCTTGCTTGTCTGGCTATTTGTAAACAGACTGAGATCCCTTTGAAATCCAAATCCCCCTTCATTTTTCTAAAAATGCAAATTCCCTTCACATCTTACATGCTAAGCCAACATCCATTTACTTATTAGCATGTCAAGCACCTAGCTTCTTTTGATGAGTCAAAACTTGCAGTCTGCTTGACCCCAAATGTAATTAAATCACTCACACAGACAGACCCAACTACTTACCCCCACTTTACAATGAACCAGAAAAATATTATGAAAATTATTATACCTTCATGACACCCCCTCCGCCCGCCAAAAGGGCTGGAAAATTCCGGCCTCAGTTAGGGATGTGGGGCTCCAGTTAACCTACCCTCACCTCACAATGACTAACTTCACACATTTGCCTGACAGACATGAAAAAGCCTCCTTTCGACACCATTGGTTTCCCATAACGGTTAGCCCTGGCCCTTGCGAACCCCAAAATGCAGACACACATGGAGCCCTCAAGGTTCATTTTGTTGATAATAAAGAGCACACATCAGCTGCATTACATCCTAGCTCCTAGCCCATTTCCACCCTAAGCATTGTCTTCTCATCAAACTAACATAAGAACATTGAGACCATGTTCAACAGTTCCATTGACTGCAACACATGGAGCATCGCTGAACTAGGCGAGTGAAGGCTAAGCAGAATGAATGGGCCAGTTCTGCATTCCTTCTTTTTGACAATAGGCTTGTGGGCACTATGCAGACAATTGCAAGTTGCTAAATGGTTAAAGTTGTAGCTTTGAGAGCCAGGAAAAAATTGTACCCAAGAGGGACAGAAAACCGGCACATTGAGGTGAAATGTGCGCGCACTTATTGCTCAGCTTAGCAGATGTACACTCGTAGAGTTGACCACGCACAATGCTGGCAGGAGCACACATGACCTCTGTCCCTGAGCTCATAGACTGAAAACCCTCATGAATGACAGAGGGCATGGAGTTCAAGGAAAGTTTGCCCTTCTCCATGCGCACCTACATCTTTCCTTCTGCACCACACCTTCACCTTTCCGGAATACAGACAAGTTAAGAGGTCTACATGAGCCTCCATCTTACACAGCCAAGAATAAGCATCACTTGAACCTGCAATGCAAGATACCTTGCACAAGCACATTTTACATTGAGGGGAATGCATCACTGATATCGGTAATGAACCTATATTTTAAAAATACTTCATGAGCTGTGAAATTCTTCAGGCCACCTTGAGGTTATGAAATGAGATTTTTTAAATAAATGTTATTACTTTCTTTATTAGTAAAGGGTGTTGATGCAAATATTGGGGAAAAGTACAGAAATGTGTCATTGACCAACACCATTCTTTTCCACAAGGCTTTTATCAATATGTTTGTCATTGTTCAGGAGATGCGTTCTCAAGTTGATGGTCTACGCTTAGAACTGAAAAGAAAAGACGCCAATTTAAACATGTTGCAGACTGAAAAAGAGAGACTTGGCAACCAACTTAAGCTCTCAGATGGCAAGTTCTGTGGTTGGCACGTGTAGTACTCAAATTGCAATTTACTTTTTATATATATAATATATACACACACAGCATATATGTATAACCTATGATTAACATGAGGCTTTGTATTTTTGCTTAATATGAAAGTTGATTCGTACACAACACCAACAACTTGTATTTAAACAATGCCCTTAATGTAATAAAACATCCCAAGGTGGTTCACAGGATTATTGTAAAGCAAAATTTAACTCTGAGCCACATAAGGAGGAGTGGGAGTTGAGCATTAATGAAGCAAGTTATAAAGCAGAACGACTGAAGAGTTCTGTGACCAAGAGGAATGAGAGCAAAACCTTCCTCAAAAGGCGGCTGAGGCAGCGTCCTTGAATATCTTTAATGCAGAGGTAGAGAGATTCCTGATAAGCAAAGGGGGTGGAAGGTTATCAGGGGTAGGCAGGAATGTGAGGTTAAAATCAGATCAGCCATGATCTTATTGAATTGCGGAGCAGGCTCGAGGAGCCGAGTGGCCTACTCATATTCCTGATTCGTATATTCATAGCACAGTGAGATGTGAAGCGCACTGACAGAGGAGTCCCAGGACCAGGAGGAATGAGAGCAGAGTGAGATGTAAAGTGTGGCAGCAGAGGAGTCCCAGGACCAGAAGGAGCAGCTGCTGAGCAAGAATAGAGTGAGATATAAAGCGTGGCAGCAGTGCAAACATGAGATCAGGAGGAGCAGGAGCTGAGACCAACTCAAACACAGGAACAAATTGGAAAAATGACATTCGAATCAATGCAGAGAGGAATGAGAGGCAGAACCTGAGGGAAGGAAAATCATGATCGAGGGTAAGTATTGGGATAAGGATCTAAGATAAAGAACTGAAGTAATTAAACCAGATTTCAAAACTGTGAGGTTTTAATGTTTAAATATTAAGTTTTTGACTTAAGTTTTATTTCTGCAAGTTTAGATAATAGTCGAATATTTAGGGGTATGGCAGGCTATCTCAGACCTGTCGAATGCATATCGTTTTCCACTTGGGAATTCTAGGACACTTCTCATGTCCTGGACAGCTACATGTGCAGGAAGTGCCATCAGATGGAGGATCTTGAGCTCCATATTTCAAAGCTTCAGCAGCAGCAGGCATCACTGTGGTGCATCTGCAAGGCTGAGAACTACATGGATAGTTACCCCACAGTTTAAGAGGGCACAGACAGAGAGAGAATGTGTAACCACCAGACAGACAAGCAGGACTAAGCAGGTAGTGCAAGAGTCCCATGAGTGCATCTTGCTCTCACAAATATTCCGTTCAGAATACTGGTGAGAGTGATAGTCCCTCTGGGAAGTACAGCCAGGGACAAGTCCACAGCACCATAAGTGGCTCAGCTGTTACACTGGGGTAGGAAGAAGGACAGAAAAGTGGCTCTGATAGAGGATTCGATACTAAGAGGAACAGACAGGTATTTCTACAGCCACAGACCTGAATCCAGATTAGTATGTTGCCTCCTGGTGCCAGGATCAGGGGTGTCATTGAGTGGTAGCAGAGCAATTTGAGGGGCTGTGATGTTCAGCTAGAGATCATGGTCAATATTGGTGCCAATTACAGAGGTAGAGGAATGAGATCCTGTTTACAGATTTTAGGGAGCTAGGAAAGAAAATAGAAAGCAGGAACTCAAATGTAGCAATTTCTGGATTACTCCCGATGCCATGTGCCAGAGTGTATATAAACATAAGAATAGTGCAAATGAATGTGTGATTGGAAAAATGGTGCAGGAGGGAGAGCTTTAGATTTCTGGGACATTGGGACCACTTCAGTGGTGGCTGGGACCTATACAAGCAGAGCTGGAACAAATATCATTGCAGGGAGGTTTGCTACTGCTGTTGGGGAGGATTTAAACTCACTTGGCAGGGGATTGAGAATGAGTAAATTCAGAACAGAGAGAATCAAAGCTAAAAATAGAAGGCAGAGATTCTGTAGGTGAGAATGGAAAGTAGAGGAAACTAAGGCTACAAAGGAGGCTGGATTTTACGCTCCCCAACCGGTGAGCTTGAAGGGGCGGGGGCGACTTATTAAGTGCAGCAGGCAGCCTGATCACTGCTTACCCACACGTCACTGCCCCAGGTGGGGTGAGATCGTGCAGTCCACTTGCCAGCGAGCCAATGCCCACTTAAGGGCCTCATCCCACTGTCGCCAGGATTTAACTGGCAGCAGGAGAGCTCCATGCCAAACGCCCAACTCGGCAGGTTTCCCTGCTTGGACTGGTGGCGGGCATGGGGTGGGCCCCTCCTTAACAGGCCCCTTGGGCCCATCAGAGGGCCTTTCCCAAGGTTTTGCGCCACCCCAGTTTGCCCTCCCTCCACTGGCCTCTAAAATCCCCAAGGCCCCAACCCCCTCACCAGGACCTGCCAACTTGGCACCCAGTGAGACCCCGAAACAGGTGATCCAAATCCCAATCCAACACCGCACACCTCTGTCCTGAAGTGTCGGAGAGCTGCCGGCTCCTGGCCGGCATCTCTCTGAGGTGAGACTTCCTGTTCCTGAGAAGGTGGAAAACCCGCCTCCAGCCTATTAATGGCCAGTTGGCCATTAAATTGCTGTGGAGCAGCCGGTGTTCCCTTTGGTGGGCTTGCAGGGAGCCTGGAGCCTCAGATAATTCAGTCCATAAGAAGCTGAAGGCACAGGTAGACACATGGAAGTATGATATCGTACCTGTAACTGAGACATGGCATAAAGAACATCAGGAAGGGCAGCTCAACATTCTTGGTTACAGAGTTTGGAGATGGGATAGACAGGGGGCTAAAAAATGGATAGGGGGTTAAAGAAGAAACAGTCACAGCAGCAACTTGTATTAATATAGCACTGTTAATATAATAAAATGTCCGAAGGCACTTTACAGGAGCATTATAAAGTAAAATTTGACAGTGGAACAGGTAGGGCAATATTAGGGCAGATATCCGAAAGCTTGATCAAAGAGGTAGATTTTAGGGACCATCTTAGGAAAGACAAGTCGAGAGGCAGGGAGGTTTAGGGAGGGAATTCCAGAACTGAGGGCCTAGCTGAAGACAAGGCCACCAACGGTGGAGCAATTAAAATCGAGGATTCTGTTGGAATCCGGCAGCTCTCCAACGCTTCAGGACAGAGGTGTGCGGTGTTGGATTGGGACTTGGATCACCTGTTTCGGGGTCTCACCAGGTGCCAAGTTGGCAGGTCCTGGTGAGGGGGTGGGGCCTTGGGAATTTTAGAGGCCAGTGGAGGGAGGGCAACCTGGGGTGGCGCAAAACCTTGGGAAAGGCCCTCTGATGGGCCCAAGGGGCCTGTTAAGGAGGGGCCCACCCCCAGCCCGCCACCAGCCCATGCAAGGAAACCTGCTGAGTTGACATGGAGCTCTCCTGCTACCAGTTAAACCCTGGCAGCAGTGGGATGAGGCCCTTAAGTGGGCATTGGCTCACTGTTGGGTGGACTGAGCAATGTCACCCCTGCCGCTGATATATAATCGCAATGGGACAGTGACTGGTGGGTAAGTGGTGGTCCGGCTGCCTGCTGCATTTAATAAGCCCCCCCCCCACCCCCGGCCCTTCAAACTCACCGGTTGGGGGAGCGTAAAATCCAGCCTCCTTTGTAGCCTTAGTTTCCTCTACTTTCCATATTCACCTACAGAATCTCTGCCTTCTATTTTTAGCTTTGATTCTCAAGAATTATGTGAGTGCTGATATCTTGATGGGGGTTGTGGGACTGGAGGGGCTCATAGCTGTGAGGAGGGATGACATGCTAGAAAGTTCATCGAATGGGCCATATGGGTTGAAATGAGAAACACAAAAGGAACGATCACACTGCTAAGGGAATATAATAGACCCCCAAATAGTCAGAAGAAGATAGAAAAACAAATATGTAGGCAAATTCTGAGAAGTGCAAAAACAAAGCCTGTAATAATGGTAGGGGATTTTAACTACCAGGGCCAGAATGTTACAGTCGGCGTGTGGGGACGGGCCCAACACGCCGGAACATAAAATGACACACAGTGACGCCGGGCGTGCATCCCAACGGCACCGCGCACCGTCGCAATATTTTGGTAGGTGGACGCTATGAGGATGGAGGCGTGCCTGTCATTAATTACTTGGCCAGTTAAGGCCCTTGAAGCGCCAACTGTATTTGATTTTGCGCAGCCCGTGCAATTTTCAGGGCGTCGCGTAGGTGCAACAGACAGGCAGGGAGGCCATATTTTCAAAACCCTTATCCACGGGCGGGATAAGACGGGTGAGTGGGCTCACTAATACGAGTTGTTAGTACTTTAGATTATAACTTACTGCTGCTTTCTTGTGTGAACAAGACAACTTCATTTCACTTCAGAGCTGCTTTGACAGAAATAACGGGCTTCAGTTCAGGACTCCGGAGGAGTCATACCGCTTGGGGCCTTCCAGGTCTCAGACAGCCTTCCCTTACCCTGGGAATGGGGATTTTGGTCTCCACTGGAGGCACCTCCTCTGAGGAGGAAGAGAGGGTCAGAAGGGGGAGGAGGCCAGGTGTCCCTATTCTGGGAGCGACCTTTGGGAGGTCAGGCGCAGGCATAAGGGACACAGGGCCAACAGGAAGTTCAAGGTGGAAGGGGCCGCAGAAGAGGCCACTATCCTGCTGCCAGGGTTTACAGGCGGCGAAGCAGCTTCCTCCTGCAGCATTGCACTTCAGACATATTGAGGAAGCTGCTCCTGCACTCAGATATAGTGCCGAAGGAGGCTCCGCCTCTCAAGGGAGAGCGTGACCCCCATCTGTCAGACAATCGGCCCTGAGATCAGCTCCGACTGGGTGGACATCCCATACCAGTGGCGCTGAAGGTCACAGTGGCCCTCAACTTCTATGCCTCCGGCTCTTTCCAGGGGTCGGTGAATGATCTTTGTAGAGTCCCCCAATCACCTATCCACAGTTGTGTCAAGCAGGTGACAGACACTCTGTTCAGGCATGCATTGACTTTCATTCACTACCGCACGGACGAGGCCAGCCAGGCAGAGCGAGCCAGAGGCTTTGCCATGATTGCTGGCTTCCCCCGTGTCCAGGGTGCAATAGGCTGTATACATGTGGCCATCAAGGTGCCAGCAGGTGAGCCCGGTGCCTTCGTCAACAGGAAGGGCCTCCACTCCATGAACGTGCAGATAGTGTGTGACCACAGGATGCAGATTCTGCAAGTCTGTGCAAGGTACCCAGGCAGCTCCCATGATGCTTACTTCCTGAGACACTCCCAGGTGCCGGGGCTCTTCAGTGCTCCAGCCCGACTGGATGGATGGCTGCTGGGCTACAAGGCCTATCCCTTCAAAAGGTGGCTCATGACGCCTCTACGCCATCCAAGAACAGAGGCCGAGCAGCAGTACAATAGGAGCCATGCCTCTACAAGAGCAATGGTAGAGGGAACCATCGGTCTTCTCAAGATGCGCTTCCGATGCCTGGACCATTCAGGGGGCACACTGCAATACCCCCCAGATCAAGTGTCACTGATAGTGGTTGCATGCTGCGCTCTCCACAATCTGGCACTGGAAAGGGGGGATGCAGTGGAGGAAGAAGAGTTTGACGCAGCTGCTCTGGCAGCAGACAGAGAGTCCAGTAGTGAGTCCGAGGACAAGCACACTCAGGAGAATGCAGAGGGGATAAACGCTAACCTGGGCAGCCTCCAGGGAGGCAGGGTCACCCGGGAGGCTTTTATCCAATGCCCCTTTAGCTAGCCCACCAAAGAGGAACCAACACCACATGGCAGGGCTGCAGGCTCCATACTCGATACCTGATGGGAACATTTGCTTGGTCAACAACATGCACTATGTGCCATTTCAATAAAGCTCAATGACAAACAAGTCACTCATAAAATCATGGGTTACCCTTCACATGCAAAACTACCGAAGCACCCAGAGGCTTGTGAACAAAAGCATATTTAATGGCGTGGTGCCTGGCATACATAAAACAAATTAAATGCAAAGGTGTTCTCCATCACACCTACTAATAAAAAACTTAAAAGTGGGACAAACAAAATCACCAGTGATGAGCCCATGTTTTGCCGAAGGTGCTTTATGTTTGCGTTTATATGTGCTACGTCTAGGTGCTCCCCCCTCGCTGGCACTGGCATTGGAGGCAGCCTGCTCACTCTGCTTTCCTGTTGGCCTTGATGACCTTGGTGGTTGACCTCTGGCTCGTGGAGCCTGTGCTGGCCCTGACTGGGAGGGAGCTGCCAGTGGCACGGCTGGCATCTCCCCTGTCGCCACAGCCACATCAGATGCCATGGTCACTGGCAGAGGGGCAGGGGAGCTGCTGCCCTCATCCAGAGCGCCCTGAGAGGAGCCCACAGAGACAACAAGCAGCTCATGCGCCAACATTAGGCCGCTTTGGACCTCCCTGCTCACCATTGATGGACGTGCACCTAGCTAGGATACTGGGTGCCCAATCCATCTCCCACACTGACACTGACCACCTGAGGTCAATGCCACTGTGAGGGCTTGCAGGTCCAAGCGCATCCCCAGGAAGCCCTGATTCAGCTCCTGGAGTAGCCTCTCCATGAGAGTTGCCACTCTCCCCATGGAGGAGACTGTGCGCTCAGCCATGAGGGTCATTGCATTGCTCAAGCTCCGCTTGGACTCCTCTAAAACAGAGACCATGGCACGCATTCCCTCATGTATCTCCGCCAGATCCTCCGCACACCCTGCTGGACTTCTAGCATATGCTGCCTCAGGGATAACTCCAGAGGCCCATCATTAGCCACCGACTGAGCGTGTTCCTGATCCCCAGCAGTCCTCCAACTGCCGGCACCCTGGGCACTCTTTGCTTCCGCCTGCACCTCAAGTGAGTGTGAAGTGCTCTCACCGCTGTGCACCGAGATACTATCCGCCCATCTAATGCCCACCAAGGTGCTGGTATCTGCACTGGTGCCTGCCTGGCTGAGAGGGTGTGACACTGGTGCATTAATGTCGTCTGTGTCTTCTGGGGTCAGTTGCGGGCCTTCAGCTCTTGACCCCGATGGGCCTTTGGTCAGCCTGAAAGGAATAACAAGGACATGTCAATTGTTGAAGTAGTTACACTGTCACTTTGCATGCCTGGCACCTGGATCAGGGTGCCCTTGTCTTGCCATTATCAATGGGGATTCCATGTTCAAGGCTCACATCAATATAGAGACAACAGTGGACTGGTTGCTCTTATAGACATTCTGACCTCAGTGCACTGCATTCTTATCTCCCTGTAGCACCCCAACCTCACTGCGGCTGGTTGATCTAGGTGTATGGAGCCTCTCCACACCCAGTGCCTCCTGCTCGTATCTGGACAGGATTAGAAGGTGGGGTGGCCTCCTCCAGTCCGCATTCCTTTCAGCATTATTGTGGGATGTTTTCTCCTGAAAGGAGAGAGGAGCATTGATTAGTCCGCCCTGTACCTGCATTGCCATTGCAACCTGGCCAACCCCACCTGAGGAACACCTCACTGGGTTCAGCCGATTCGTGACCCTGTAGCCGCAAGACACTAATTCCAAGCAGCAGGGCTCACCCCTTGCCCAGATGCTGCATCATTGACATTTCCCACTCACATTCTAAGAACTTTGAGGTCTGGGGTTGTGGGGGGGGGCTCCTAACTGCTGTGCTAAGTGACCCATGCCAACACGATACTCACCCTTCCCGATCGCAGAAGGTCATTGAAGCGCTTGTGACACTGCGCCCATGTGCACCTCACCACATCATGGGAGCTCACCCTGGATGCCACCTCCTCCCAGGCATTTTTGGTGAGGTGGAGGAGGGTGGGGGGCCTCCCCCTCCTGTCCCTGGGGATAAGGATATCCTGGCGTACTGCCACCTCCTCCAGGAGGACAGCAAGACAATCGTCGGAAAACCACAGGGCAGACTGCCCCGCCAACCTGCCCTCCCGCCTGCCGTGTTTAGCGCTGATGTTCTGCATGACGACGGTCCACCGAGTCAATGCCAGCCTTCACATGGCTGCCTGCGCCGTTTTTGAATAGGCCACCGGGTGGCCATTGGACCCAGCGGACATTGAGCTCCCGCCCCCGCCCGCCCCTTTACACTGATGCCAGAGTCACGCATTACGCTGGGCGGGCCTTAATTGGCCCGCCCGCGTAAAATGGCGGTGCGGACCCGATCACGGACGGCGGTCCCAACCGAACCTGCCCCCTCTTGCCGAGCCCACCTGGCATGGGAAAAGTTCTGCCCAGGGATAAAATCAGTGTGAAAGGTATAGAGGGCAGATTTCTTAAAATACATTCAGGAGAACACTTTTTAACCAGTACGTCGGAAACCCAACAAGAGATGGGAAATTTGGGCTTAACTTTAGGGAGTGAAGGGGTGGAAGAGGTATCAGTGGGAGATCATTTTGGTGGTAGTAATAATGATTCAGTTAGTTTAAACCTTATTATAGAAATGGACATAGACAAGAGTAAAAGTTCTAAAATAAAAACAGAAAATGCTGGACAAATTCAGCAAGTCTGGCAGCACCTGTGGAGAAAGAGAAAGAGTTAACTTTGCAAATCTAACATGACTCTTTAGGAATATTTTTCCAACATTTTCTGTTTTTATTTCAGATTTCCAGCATCCACGGTATTTTGCTTTTATTTTAGTGAAAATTCTAAATTGGGGAAAAGTCAATTTTACTGAGCTGAATTGTGATTTAGTAAAAGTAGACCGGAAACAGCTATTTGAGTGTAAACCAGTGTCAGAGCAGCCAGAGGCATTCAAGAAATGGGCAAAAAGGATTAGGAACCTTTGGGCAAAATCTTCTGTTCAGCGTGCGGAGGCAGGCCCTGCACGTCGACACATAAAATGACGCATGGTGACGTCGAGCGTGTGTCCTGGCGTCACCGCGTGTCATTCCAACCTTTAGTTCAGCGGGTGCACACCGGAGATGGCTGCACGCCCGCCGAACTGTCAAAGGCCTTTTAAGGCCATTAATAAATCAATTAAAGATATTGACAGGGCTTCCTGTCCAACCTTAAGGTTGGCAGGCAGGCGAAAAGCCCAAGCGGCCTTTGCGTTTTTCATGAAACCTCATCCATGGGTGGGATAAGGTTTCATGGAGGGTTTATTACATTAATCAATATTTTTCGAACATTTCGAAAACATGCCCAAGGTCATGTGACACTGTCACATGAGGGGACATGTGTAAATGATTTTTTAGCTTTTATTTAAAATTCACTTTATGAAATTAATTTCCCTGAGGCAGCTCCGTGCCTCAGGGAGATTTCTGCGGTCAGAGTGCAGGGCCCGACTCTCCCTCCTCCCCGCACCCGCACAGGTTGCGCTGAGCACTTCCGGGTGCACATCACGCTGGGTGGGCCTTAATTGGCCCGCCCACGTAAAATGGCGGTGCACAGCTGATCGCGGGCAGCGATTGGCTCCGCACCCGCTCTCGACCAGCCAGGCCAACGGGGAGAAAATTCTCATCTATAGATTTTCACAATAAAATTGGTTGGGACTCCCAAACTTTGCTGCACCCCCTAATGTCAACAAGCATACGGGGTAGGAAATGGCAAAAAAGGGAAACTTATGTCAAACACTAAGAGCTCAATGCTCAAGAAATCCAAAAGGACTATAGAAAATGCAGTGGTGAAATTAAAAAGGAAATTGCAAAAGCAAAGAAAGGCATTAAAAAACATCGGCAAGTAAAATTAAGGAAACCTAAAAAGGTAGCTGGTTTTTGGAGGTGCAAGAATGGCTCTTAATGAATTAATGGCTTTTGTTGCCTTCACAAAAGAGGGTAATGGTGTGGACATTGTAGTTAAGGAGGAGGAGTGTGAAATATTGGATACGATAAACTTAGTGAGAGAGGAAATATTAAGGGGTTTTTGAAAATCGATAAAATCGACAAGCCTGGATGAAATGTATCCCAGGCTGCTAAGAGAAGCAAAGGAGGAAAAAGTGGAGGCTCTGACCATCATTTTCCAATCCTCCCTGGCTACAGGCGTGGTGCCTGAGAACTGGAGAACTGCTAATGTTGTACTGTTGTTTGAAAAGGGAGAAAGGGATAGACTGAGTAATTACAAGCCAATCAGCCTAACCTTGGAGGTGGGCAAATTATTGGGAAAAATTCTGATGAACAGCATAAATCATCACTTAGAAAGGCATGAATTATTCAAAAGCAGTCAGTGTGAATTTAATAAGGCAAGGTCATGTCTGACTAACTTGATTGATTTTTTTTGAGGAGGGAACAAGGAGGATCAATGGGAAAAGCGCATTTGATGTTATTTACATGGATTTTAGCAAGGCTTTTGATAAGGTTTCACATGGCAGACTGATCAGGAAAATAAAAGCTCAGAAGGGCAAGTGGCAATTTGGATTGGAAATTAGCTCAGGGCCAGGAAGCGAAGGGTTATGGTCATTGGGTGTTTTTGTGACTGGACAGCTGTTTCCAGTGCAGTTTTGCAGGGCTCAGTACTGGGTCCCTTGTTGTTGTGGTAAATATGAATGATTTAAACTAAGAGGCAAGGGAAATGATTAATAAGTCTGCAAATGATACAGCAATTGGCTGTGTTGTTGATGTTGAGAAAAGCGGCAAGATTGCAGGAAGATATCATTGGAATGGTCAGGTGGGCAGTAAAATAGCAAATGGAATTCAATGCGGAGAAATGTGAAGTAATGCATTTGGAGAGGACAAACAAGGCGAGGGAATACACAATATATGGCAGGATTCTGAGGGTGTAGAGGAGCAGAGGGATCTTGAAGTGCATAGGTACAAATCCGGGGAGTTAGCGGGACAGGTAGATAAAATGGTTACGAAGGATACAGGTTACTTTCCTTCATTAGCTGAGGCAAAGAATATAAGAGCAGGGAGGTTATGCTAGAACTGTATAAAACACTAGTTCGGCCACAGCTAGAATACTGCTTATAGATCAGGAAGGATTTAATCGTACTAGAATGCATACAGAGGATCTTTACGAGGATGATTCTTTATTCATGCATGGGATATGGGCATCGCTGCCTAGGCCAGCATTTCTGTTGCCATCCGTAATTCCCCTTGGTGGTGAGTTGCCTTCTTGAACCGCTGCAGTCCAAGTGGTGTAGGTACACCCACAGTGCTGTTAGGAAGGGTGTTATAGGATTTTCATCCAGTGACAGTGAAGGAACGCGATATATTTCCAAGTCAGGATGGTGAGTGGCTTGGAGGGGAACTTCCAGGTGGTGGTGTTCCCATGTGTCTGCTGTCCTTGTCCTTCTAGTTGGCAGTGGTCGTGGGTTTGGAAGGTGCTGCCTAAGGAGCCTTGCTGAGTTCCTGCAGTGCACCTTGTAGATGGTACACGCTGCTGCCATTGTGCATTGGTGGTGGATGGAGTGAATGTTTGTGGATGTGGTGCCCATCAAATGGGTTGCTTTGTCCTGGATGGTGTCAAGCTTCTTGAGTGTTGTGGGAGCTGCACTCATCCAGGCAAGTGGAGAGTATTCCATCACACTCCTGACCTTGTAGATGGTGGACAGGCTGTGGGGAGTCAGGAGATGAGTCACTCACCACAGGATTTCTAGCCCCTGACCTGCTCTTGTAGCCACAGTATTTATATGGCTAGTCTAGTTCAGTTTCTGATCAATGGTAACCACCAGGGTAGTGGGGGATTCGGCGATGGTAATGCCATTGGCGATGGGCGCAGTCAATAAATCTAAAAGACACACAAATCACTCATCAAAGCTCAGGAATCCATGCACCTTCCCAAAAAGAGAGGCACCCACAGCTATTTGAGACAACATAAATTTAATACTATAACCAAAGTCTCTTTACATAACAAATAAAATGGTGTTGCAGTTCAGACAAAGCTCGATACAACTCATGGGGTTGTGGGGGGCAACAGAAAAGCACTAGTGATGAACCCAGGTTGTGCCTAAGGTGCCTTCATCTTTCATTTGCGGGTGCTACGTCTTTGTGGTGCCCCGTCGCTGGCACTGGCATCTGAGACAGCCTGCTCTCTCTGATGTCCTGTTGGCCTCGATGACCTTGGCAGACGTCCTCTGGCCCGTCGAGCCTGTGATGGACCCGCCTGGGAGGGAGCTGCCAGCTTCACAGCTGGCATCTCCCCAGTCCTCACAGCCTCATTGGGTGCCGCGGTCACTGGCAGAGGGGTGGAGGAGCTGCCGGCTTCATCCAGAATGCCCTGAGAGGAGCCCGCAGAGACAACAGGCAGCTGCTCCACTGACGTGAGGTCCGTTCGGCCCTCCCTGCTCACCATAGATGGATGGGCACCAAGGTGGCCAAACCATCGCCTACACAGGCACTGACCAGATGAGGTCAATGCCCCTGTGAGGGTGTGCTGGTCCGAGTGCAACCCCAGGAACCCCTGACCCTGCCCCTGGAGCTACCTTTCCATGAGAGTCACCAATCTCTCCATGTAGGAAGCTTGGTGCTCAGCCATGATGCTCAATGCATCGGCCATGGCCCGCATAGGCTCCTCCACCACTGACACCAAACCAAGCAGAGCCTCATGTATCTCCACCAGATGTTCCTGAATATCCGGCCGCATGTCAGCAGTCGGCTGGAAGGCCCACGACTCCAGGGGCTCATCATCTGCCATGGACTGAGCATGTGCCTGGGCCCCTCAGTCCTCCGACTACTGGCGCCATCAGCTCTCTCTGTCTCCGTCGACTGCTCCAGTGACTGTGAAGTGCCCTCACCGCTGTGACCCGGGACACTAGCCGAAGATATGATGCCCACCAAGGTGCCAGTATCTGCGCTGGTGCCTGCCTGGCAGAGATGGTGTGACGCTTCTAAAGGTGCAACTTCATGCCCCTCAGGTGTCAGAGGAGACCCTTGCTGCTCCGGGTCCTGGCCCTGCGCCAATGATGCTGAAAGGAAGAGTAAGGAAATTCGATCAGTCAGCCTGCAGGCAATGTCAATGTACATGCCTGTCCCCTGGCTCATCATGCGCTCATCATTCCACACGCAATGGGCAAGCCATGTTGTTAACGTCACTCGCTGAACAATCAGCAATGGCATGGAAGTTGGGAGATGACTGGTGACGTGAGTGCTGGCCATATGTACCTGCCTGTGGAACCCCAACCTCTCCGGCTCCAGTGGACCTGGGCACGTGCTGCCCGTGCAGTTTGAGGGCCTCCTATCCAAAGCAGTTCAGCATCAAAATCTGGCCCGGCCCACCGCCACTCCTCAGCCGCTCGGCGTTGTTATGAGAATTCTTCTCCTGTAAATGTTGTACCTGCCATTGCAAGGAAGCACAATGACATGGGGCGCAGAGGGCAGCCCATCCATCTGTGCCACAGTACCTTGAAGATCCCCTCTCACCATGTCATCACCCCAACTTCGACATGTTGTGGAGTTCAACCAGTGAGCCTGGGTGTAGCTCCTCCAGGTTGCCCCACCACAGTCATGTGGGTGTCAGTCCACCACATACTGCGGGTGCAGAACCCATCTCATCACAACCCTCTCATGCTGACAAAGGCATAGGCAATCTCTGGTGAGCCGCCCAGCTATGGTCGTGGGAGCTCATGACCTCAGCAACCTCCCCCCATGCATGCTTGGTCAAGTGGGGTGGCCTCCTCCTCCCATCCTCGGGGACAAGCACATCCCGCCGTACTGCCACCTCCTTGAGGAGGGCAGCAAGGTACTCATCAGAAAACCTGGGCGCACAGTGGCCACCCGCCCTACCCTCCTGCATGGCTGTATTAGATGTGCCTTGCCCCGATCTCTGGCCATGTGCAGCAGCCTTGGTGCAGCTGCAGCCTGGCCTTTAAACAGACCGCCGGGTCGCCATTGGACCCAACAGCGATTGCCGTTCCGCCTGCTCCCGCCCACTCCTGCCATCCCCGGGAGTCGGCAAACACGCTGGCGGGCTTTAATTACCCCGCCCACGCAAAATGGCGGCGCGGTCCCGATCGCCAGCGCCCACTCCTGCCCAATATGGGGAAACTTCTCCCCCTAAGAACAGTACGTCAACCAGTTCCCCTTGCTATCAACAGCATATGTTATTTCTTCAATGAACTCCAATAAATTCGTTCAACATTATTTCCCTTTCACAAAACCACTCTGCCTGATTACCTTGAATTTTTTTAAGTGCCCTGCAATTGTGATAAACCCTTTAATCGCAGGAAATGGTTCATCTTCAAGGACTAAGAGCATTCTGGAAGAATTTGTCTTTTAGAAGACACTGCTCCATAAAGGGTTAATGCAAGAACTCTGATTGTTTTTTTGGAAGAGACATCCATCTATAAGAAAAGCTTATTAAGCAGTTGTTAAAAAAAACAGCTGGAAGCCTCTTGAACTTGGTGGACTGGATACAAAAGGGGTCACATGGTAGTTTATGGCTCTGAAAAAAAAACATGCCTGGACCTGCATTTAAAAGTTTGTTTTGTTTTTGCTTTGAGAAGACAAAGGACCAACTGCTTATGAAGGAAGACAGCAACCTTTTAGCAGTCCAAAGCCAGTCCACAGGCGGAAGTGATTATAAGCTGCTCCTAAGTTGCACCACATGCTGGAATTGAGTACCTGCAAGTGGTCCTTGAGTCTTGCACTGCTTTTCAGGCAGAGTCATTGATTGTTTCGCAGATCAGCACTGAGAGACCAACGTATGCCAGTTAAAGAACTCCATCATCTTCCCTTTTCCATTGAACCATTGACTTAACCTTTGGCAGAATTCCTCTATTTTTATTTTTTTGGTGTGTATGTGTGTGTGTGTGTGTGTGAGAGAGAGAGAGAGTCTGGGGAATTAATAAAAAAAATAAGGAGATGGCAGATGAATTGAACAGGCATTTTGCATCGGTCTTCACTATAGAGGATATAAGTATCATCCCAGAAATAGCTGTAAATCAGGAAATTGGACTTCATCCTCGGGTCTTAAAAGAAGTGGCTAGTGAGATAGTTGTGGGGGCTGGGGGGTGTGCGTGCACACGTATGAGCCACTTAGGATATCTCAAAAAAGTAATTGGTATACTTTCATATTTCTCAGTGTACATTAATGAGTTTTACCTTTCTATTTGACAAGACTGGTTTTATAATAAACTAATAAGTTTATTGAAAGAAGCCTAGTTAAAGTCTCTTTTATTCTGGATAGCTGTAGCAAAAGTAAACAACTGACTATTTTGATGGGTGAATCAAACTTCTAAACTGATGGTAGGACCTGTGGAGTAGTAGAGCTAGTCAAACTGCACGCTCCTCCCATCCTGTGTAAAACTATAATACCTTTAATAATAGCTTCTAACATTTTCCCTGTGATAGATGTCAAGCTAACGGGCCTGTGGTTTCCTCCTTTCTGTCTCCCTCCCTTTTTGAATAAAGGAGTTCCATTCGCTATTTTCCAACAATGGGACCTTCATCAAATCTTGGGAATTTTGGAAAATTAAAACCAATGCATCAACTATCTCACTAGCCATTTCTTTTAAGACCCGAGGATGAAGTCCATCAGAAACCAGGGATTTGTCATCCCGGAGCTCCAACAATTTGCTCAGCACCACTTCCCTGGTGATTGTAATTTTCTTGAATTCCTCCCTCCCTTCCATTTCCTGATTTACAGCTATTTCTGGGATGATACTTGTATCCTCTATAGTGAAGACCGATGCAAAATGCCTGTTCAATTCATCTGCCATCTCCTTATTTTAGTTATTAATTCCCCAGACTCACTTTCTAGAGGACCAACTCTCATTTTGTTAACTGTTCTTTTTTAAATATCAATAGAAACTCTTACTGTTTTGATTTTGGAGCTCATTTCTTCTACCATGGACCTTTTGCCTTTGATCTGCACTTCTCAACTGTCAGCCTTTTCTGCTGCATGAGATCAGCTCATCCAACTGTACCTTGACTCTCTGATGAGGCACAGGAGGACTAAGAAGCAGGAGCAGCAGAAGCAGCATCAGCCTTCTGCCACTGCATAGTGAAACCAGAAGTGAACACAGAACTCCAGCTTACAGGAAGCAATACCCCCAACTCATAGTTATACAAGCAGAGGATGCATTTTTTGGAACCTGACTGAACACCAGTGTCCCAGGAGGCTCAGACTTTCACCACAGGTCATGGCTCACATTTGCAGTCCTGTGGAAGAAGATTTCCTTCCAAGTGGACCAGGTGGGAACATAATGCCAGTGGCGGTCAAGGTCATCAAAGTCCTGAATTTCTTTGCCTCCGGCTCCTTCCAGGGAACTGCCTATGACATCTGCAGAATCTCTCAATCTTCTGTACAAAAGTGCATCTCCCAGGTGATTGAAACATTGCCAAGGCTGCCACTCAAATCCACATCACTACTGATGAGGCCAGTTAGAAAGACAGGGCAATTGGATTTGCTACTCTGGCTTGTTTTCCACAGGTACTGGGAGTCATAGACTGCATGCACATGGCAATCAAGGCACTATTTATCGAGATGGAGGATTGGAGCTGCTGGAAGAGGAAGGTGAGGACTGCTCTATAACTTCAAATGAGGAAGAGAAAGAGCAACAGGAGGAGTGGGAGGAGAAGGAGTAACTTGATGTGGCCAGATTTGCAGCCACAAATTTAGCTGCCAGGGATGCACATGTTGGACTCATTCATGCAAGCTTCAGCTAATTTATAGTGGTGCAGCCATCTGGCACAACAGTGCTGAACCCATTGTACCCAATCCCAGCACAAAGCAGTCCCACAATCAACATTTCATTCCTCTCAGTGGCATCCATTGCTCGTCTTCTACTCATTTACCATTTTCCTCAAAGCTGAGGTCCACTTAGCAGGAGACACGCATCAATGGGGGTGACTGGACAATGGACCTTCAAATAAAGTTCATGGTTCATAAACATTGACAATAAAAGTGACAAAGAGGGAGGAGTAGGAGTGCTTTGAGCAGACTCACCACTTCCATGTGCTCTTTCTCCACCTTGTTTCTCATAGCCCACCTACACTTCCCTACTAGCTAAGAGTTGGAGAGTACTTTGCTGCATTTCATTGAGGTGCTCAATGGCCAAGGCGAGGTTTTCCTCCATCTGATTTAAGATGGTAGAGTGAGTGTACAGGCCATTGGTCAAGGCCAGCATGCAGTCGATTGCCTAACGTGTCCAATACTCCTTGGAGGTAGACAATAGCATAGAGGCCTGAGACATTATAGAATTCACGCAAGAGACAGACTCCCCCAGTCCCCTCCAGTCTTGCATAGTGCCTCTGGAAATCCCAAGAGAACCTCGTATATTTTCCACTACTGCTCCTGTATGTTGATGAGCCTGAGAATTACCATCTGTGCCCAGCTGAGCAGAGCTTGGAGCATCCTGCACCCTCCAATGGGGACTCTCTACCGCTGTCCCTTTCTCCACCACTTTCTTCTGCTCACTTGTGATGTGTGGTTCACCACGCAACAATCCAGTTAGCTGTCTTGGAGGCGCCACCATGGTGTATGTATCTGAGCTAGTGGAGGATACATGTGATGGTGGTTCTTTTTCAGAGTGCATGATCTCCTTTAAGGAGTTTCCCTCCTCCTCTGACATCAGCTTGAAGGGGCAGTGGGAGTTGAATGACATGAATTAGAACTGTCAAGGTGAAAAGGTGGTAAGGCATCGTTCTGCAGCTCATCATATTTTAGTGACAGTGGTGTCAAGTCAACATAGGTGAGTGTTTTGTGCCATGTGGTATCTGGGAAGCCCTCACCTCTCCATTACCAATGGCCATGGATGTTGAGACTCTGCTCATCACCAGTACATTTTGCTGCACAGCGGCCTGGGTGGCTGTAAGTGGAGACTGTCCACCCACCTGTCCTCACGCCCAGTTCTCTGCCTCTCCTGAGTGATCTGCTCTCTCTTCTGCAAGAAGAGAAAGAAGAGTTACGAATATGAGAAATGGAATGTTTTGAGAGGTTGGAAGGACAATATTTGCAGAAGGGGACTTTGCAGGATGGGTGTGATTTTTTTTTAATTCATTCACGGGATATGGGCGTTGCTGGCTAGGCCAGAATTTATTGCCCATCCCTAGTTGCCCTTGAGAAGGTGGTGGTGAGCTACCTTCTTGAACTGCTGCAGTCCATGCGGTGTAGGTACACCCACAGTGCTGTTAGGGAGGGAGTTCCAGGATTTTGACCCAGCGACAGTTAAGGAACGACGATATATTTCCAAGTCAGGATAGTGAGTGACTTGAAGGGGAACTTCCAGGTGGCGGTGTTCCCATGTGTCTGCCCTTGTCCTTCTAGATGTCAGTGGTCGTGGGTGTAGAAGGTGCTGTCTAAGGAGCCTTGGTGAATTCCTGCAGTGCATCTTGTAGGTGGTACACACTGCTGCTTCTGTGTGTCAGTAGTGGAGGGAGTGAAAGTTTGTGGATGTGGTGCCAATCAAGTGGGCTGCTTTGTCCTGGACAGTGTCAAGCTTCTTGATTGTTGTTGGAGCTGCACTTATTCAGGCAAGTGGGGAGTATTCTATCACACTCTTGACTTGTGCCTTGTAGATGGCAGACAGGCTTTGAGGAGTCAGGAGTTGAGTTACTCGTTGCACAATTCCTAGCCTCTGACCTGCTCTTGTAGCCACAGTATTTATATGGCTAGTCCAGTTCAGTTTCTGGTTGATGGTATCCCCCCAGGATGTTGATAGTGGGGGATTCAGTGATGGTAATGCCATTGAACGTGAAGGGGTGATGGTCAGATTCTCTCTTGTTGGAGATGGTCATTGCCTGGCACTTGTGTGGCACGAATGTTACTTCCTGCTTGTCATCCCAAGCCTGGATATTGTCCAGGTCTTGCTGCGTTTGGACATAGACTTCTTCAGTATCTGAGGAGTCGTGAATGGTGCTGAACATTGTGCAATTATCAGCGAACATCCCCATTTCTGACCTTATGATGGAAGGAAGGTCAGTGAAGCTGTAGTGAAGCAGCTGAAGATGGTTGGGCCGAGGACACTAACCTGAGGAACTCCTGCAGTGATGTCCTGGAGCTGAGATGACTGACCTCCAACAACAACAACCATCTTCCTTTGTACTAGATATGACTCCAACCAGTGGAGAGTTTTCCTCCTGATTCCCATTGACTCCAGTTTTGCTAGGGCTCCTTGATGCCACACTCGGTCAAATGCTGCCTTGATGTCAAGGGCAGTCACTCACCTCACCTTAGGCGTTCAGCTCTTTTGTCCATGTTTGAACCAAGGTTGTAATGAGATCAGGAGCTGAGATACTCTGGCAGAACCCAAACTGGGCATCAGTGAGCAGGTTATTGCTATCCAAGTGCCGCTTAATAGCACTATTGATGACCCCTTCCATTACTTTACTAATGATGGAGAGTAGACTGATGGGGCGGTAATTGACTGGGTTGGAATTGTCCTGCTTTTTGTGTACAGGACATACCTGGGCAATTTTCTACATAGCTGGGTAGATGCCAGTGTTGTAACTGTACTAGAACAGCTGGGCTTGGGATTCGGCAACTCCTGGAACACAGAGTGAGGTAGCTGGTGCTTGAATGTGGCATGTCACTCATCTTGGTGAGGTCATCGAACCTCTTTATATCTATGAGTGAGGGACCACACTCATGCTCACCTTCGCAGCTGCTTCTAGCCACTCCTGCTTGGCTTCAGGGGCAATGTTCTTCCTCTCATTCGATGAAAATAAAAGTTCCCCATAGTTCCTTATAGCTGACAATATAATCTCCAGGGATGCATCAGTGACCCTGCAGGGATGGTGTGCAGCCTTCCCTCATCGAGATTCATCAATCAAGCAGCTGTTTCTCTGTTAGCAATTGTAGAATGTTCGCATTCTGTCCCTACACCGGAGCCCCTTTAAATTCTGAGGCTTCAACGTCAGATGCAGGTCTTAACCATACCCTCCAACTCCAATTGGTCAGGCAGCCCAGGAGCGGGATGATAATACCGTGGTTCGGTTAAAGCACCATGGAAAAAACTGCTCCATGAACTTTCAGGTTCCCAACCTACTGCTAGCCTTGCCCAGTGTGAGCACATCCAAACATTAAAACTCAGCCCAGTGGCTTTGGTTTTTCAATATTTAGTTGGAGGAAATTTCTGCTTATCCACCACTGAATGCCAGAGAAACTGTGAAAAATCAGAGTCAGTAGAAAGCTGGTGGTGTGGTAGAGCTGGGTAAAGCACCTTGGAAAGTTAAAGGTGCTATTTAAATGCACGTTGTTGTGCTAAATAGTGAATAATTTTCATCAGATTGCTGAGTACTTTGGGGTACAATTGATGATACATCACAAACCTGCCTGCCCTTTTCTAACATGATTTGCAAAGATGTAGTAAACTGGTTTTAATTTTATTTCAACAAGTTCTCATACGAATCAGTGCCTTCAGTGGTATTTAAGAAGATAATTTATTTACAAACTGCAGATTCTCATTTGAAGGAAAAGCAGTCTCTTGTGGAAGAGATAGTGCAGCTGAAGAAGATGAAGGAGCTCACAGACATGGAGCTCTCACACAAAGAAATGGAATTACTGCAGAGCAAGCAGGAACTGGAACAACAGGTCACTAATCTAAAGAACAATGAGCATAAAGTTACCATTATGAAGCAACAGGTAAGTTCAGCATGTCCATCAGATGTAAATTTAAGTCATTGGTAGTTCAAATTAATGATGAGGCATTTGAGTACAACTGAAAGCTCCTCTATATGGACAAGCAGTATGCCTGCCTGTTTCCAGCAGGGGACTGCTTAAATAAGCAAACCTGGACTTTTACGCCAATTGTAGGATCCCTATTGTAATTCTGAGGTGTACATGGGCATTGAGTAGCTTAACCAGCGGCCCTTAAAGGCTGTTCAGAAATGGGCCAGGAAATATTTTAATTTTGTGGAGCCAGTTCTACTCTTCCTGTGCCCACAAAAAAACTCCAACCCCTGGCCAGATCATTTGAAGGAACCCCTGGATCAATAGCTCCACCTCCACCACCACCTTCCACCCAGGCAGATCTGCCAGTCGGCTATTCATGGGAATCAGCCACTCTCCCACCCTCTCACAACCTGCCTATTTGGTATCTGCAGCACTCATTTAATTGAGGTTTGAAACCAAAAGTGATTTGCTCTTTTCAGCATTGGGGTTGGACGGGCAGTGTGGCAGAAATACAAAATAAACCATCATAATTTAGGACAGTTATAGTGCAGTTAATGATTAAAGGCTGTAACCATTCAATGACAGGAGAACTGGATAGAGCTACAAAACATCCCAAAAGGGAACGGGGAAGCAGCTGATTCACAGGTAAACTGAAACTAAAGGGGCCAAGCACAGCTTGGGTCCCATTCCCCTACTACCCCCAATTCTCACGGCTGCTAGACTCCAATGCCCCAATACTACCAGCAATGTACTGATGCTGCCAGACTTTGGGGGTAGGAAGAGGTAGTTTGAGTAGGAGGAAGCACTTGTGAGGTATAAACATCAGCATAGATCAGCTGGGCCCAACACCTTATGCCAGTGTTGTAGCTTCTATGTAATTCTATGTAACCCCAGGATATCCATCTCCAATGTTTCCAGATCCCAAGGCTTCTGTCCCAATTATCTCAGATTCTAGCAACACCTCCTATACACACACATCCCTTCACTAAAGTGCTCTTGGACCCTCTGCATCTCCTCAAGAAGTGCTTGATCCTGCAACCTCTTTGAATACTAGCAGGTCCTGATTCCCCATCCCCATGCATCCAGATTCTAAGGCCACTCCCAAAGCTAATAAATCAGTGTCCCTCTGCACACTAACTGGCACAATTTGGTATATGGTCTTATAAAGGTTGCATCTCACTGTAAGCAACATAATAGGGCATTAATTAATAAATTAAAACAGCAATATGAAAATTTCACTATGGGTTTTTTTAATTAATGCTGAAAACCTGATTTAGTGTGGAAATTGAAACCATGCTAATTGAGTTTACTTTATTTGTTTACATTTTGTTTCCAGATTGAACAGAGGTCGGAGCAAGAGAAGATGATTGAGACACAGCTAGGAGAAAAGTGTCTGGAGCTTTTAAAAGTCCAGTCAGCTGTCCATGAAGTGGAAGAAAAGTACTATTCCAAGACAGCTACCATGCAGGATAAAATTACACGTGATTTCAGGTACTAGCCTGATGGGGATCGAGGAAGAGATCAAACTGCAAGTTAACCAATCAAATATAAAGAGTTCCAAAATAATGCTTTATTTTATTGCCATGCTATTATTTTCCATTTATGCCAACAAATAACTGTACCAGTAATCCTCACTTGATCACTTTAAGATTATTTTGGAGTGGAGAAAAGGACTATCGGTACAAAAGGCTTGATTGTACGCATTAACACTCCTAGCACAAAGTAGCTTGCATTAGGAGCACATACAGGACCTCAATTATGGCACAAATATAACCATCAAGACCTATAATAATATCCCCATGTCATATAAGCTTTCATTCTTCAATGTACAGACAATGCGGACCATAAGAAAAATAATGCAAAAGCCCAATAGCAACTTGCTCCTTCTCACTTGTGCTGTTCTTCACCAGGTGCCTCCCTCCTAACCCTGTTTTACTGATTCCTTGAGGCAGCAGTACCTGAGCTGGCTTCTGTATGGTCAGAACTGCTTCATTGGTGCTCATGTGCTGTCCCAATCTCCTGTACATTTCTAGTGACAGGTGCATCATCTTGGAAGTCCCCTACACAAAGAGAAAGGAAAACTATATTCTGGAGGTTAAGCTCTGTTTAGATTTTCATTTTCATCATTTGGGTAGTGAAACCTGGTAATCTAGAATGAAATAAGGCAGGTTCTATCAAAAGTATGTGAACTTTCCACCAGACTACTAGCCAGATGGTGAAGATGAAAACCTTTCCCCATATTAAGGAGAATACATTGAGTGCCCTCCCCATGCTGCTGCTGAATAGTTGTACCTGAATGTTAATAAATAAATGGGTGTGTTTTGAGGAGCAAGCTAGAAGAAATTTAAAAGAAAACATCATGATAAAAGAGCCTGGAAATGTACCTGGCAGGAATAAAAACCTTCAGAAGAAAAGAAGGAAAATCTGAAAAATAATTCAAAAATCAAAGAAATGGCTGCGATCTGCATTGTCTAAAGTGGGGAGCTCCTGTGATAGAATAAATCACTTGGTACCCAGGTACATCTAGATAGTTGTATTTTACACTACTTAGGACATTTTCTTAAACAACAGAAGATGATTATGGAAGATGAACCAAGAAAAAAACTAAGCATAGGTAACTTATTCAGGATAATGTATACTGGAAGTCATGCAGGTGAAATAGATATTGGACATACAATATTTGTATACAATAGCTTGTATTTCTTCAGTTCTCTGCCTGAAGGAAGGTCCAAACCACAGCACATGACCTCCACCATAGGTAGAGCAAGGAGACAAGTCCCGAATCCACCCCAGCCAGGACAGGGATCGAGCCTTGTGCTGTTGGCATAAATCTGATCCTGCCTGGCCTTCCAGCCAAATGAGTCAACCAGCCCCCGAAGGAGTCTGACTTTTGCTGTAGCTACATGCACTTTTACATGTATGTTGTAGTCCAGAGCTATAGTAGTAATAGTGATGGTAGAGGCTCCAATTTTCTTTCCATCATTTGGTTGACCAGAAACCTCTCCTGCTCTTCCCACCTGCCATATGTTGGAAGGATTTACAAGTTGATACTCAACCTGTTTGGCCACAGTATTGGCCTTCAAGTCCCGAAGTGGAATTTGAACATGGAGCTGCTGGCTCAGAGGCAGGGATGCTACCTAATGTGCCACAAGGCCTCTTGGATTTATTCAACACTTACAGGAGTGTTATCAAACAAAATTTGAGCTACATAAGGTGATATTAGGACAGATGACCAAAAGCCTACTCAGAAAGGTCAGTTTTAAGAAATTTCTTAAAGGAGGAGCAAGTGATAGAGAGGCAGAGAGGTTTAGGGAAGGAAATTCAGGGCTTAGGGCCAGTATGAAACTAAAGGCACAGGCGCCAATGGTGGAGCAATTAAAATTGGGGATGCTCAAGAAGCCAGAATTAGTGGAGAGCAGATATCTCAGAAGAGTGTAGGGCTGGAGCAGATTACAGACATAGGGAGGGGCAAGGCCATGGAGTGATTTGAGAACAAGTGTGAGAATTTTAAAATTGTGCTGTTGCTTAACTGAGAGCTACTGTAGGTGAGTATTGGTAATGGGTGATGGGCTTCCAGACTATATGTGCAACATTTTTCTGTTGGCAATTAGATTCTATTCAGATGAAAAATGGCTGATAAGATAGGTGAAATAAGTTAAATTGGTGGTGTTAAAGTAAACTTAAGAAAACAGAACTCTGTGAAATTAACCAAGAAGGTAGGAAAGAGGAAATTATATTAATGACACTTATTCAGTGAAGGAACATTTCCACTAAAACTCCCCGTATGAAAGACACTAATTCATATCTGCCCAGATGACATAATTTGCCATTCCAATTTCAATAGGAAATTATTTGTGATGTCGTTGGGATCTGAAGGAATTTAAAACCTTAAATTACAACTTTTGCTACTTGAAGGAGCAAATACTAAAGTCATCAAGTAGGAAACGCTAACCAGTAAATGACAAGAAAAGAACACTTAAGTGCCAGAACCTTCTTGCCAGGAAGTTAATAAATTGTAAGAGGTTGATGTGTAACATTTTTCTGTTGGTAATTAGGTTCCATTCAGATGAGAGATATTATTGTAATAACATTCAAATTTATTACTCCACTAAAATTTAGTTTATGGATTTACAGTGGCTGTGGGTTAAATGGTGTATTATTCCTTGTAGGGACATGTATTTGTTTGATACATGCAAATTGGATTGTCACAATCCATAAATCAACCTTCCCAGAACATTAATGCATTGCTGAATTATTTACAGTCAATCTAACCAGCAGAGAATACCATATGAATGTTTTTAAGATTTAACATCTTTCAGGGAGCGGGTGTTTGTTTTCAAAAGAATGACAGTTCCGTAGCACAGTATATTTTTCCTTGTTGCGCTCATTGGGCGATATCTTCCACACCTGCCTGCCGCTGGGATCTTCCGGTCCCGCCGCAAGTTAATAGACTTCTGGCTGGGGCGCCGCCTCGCCCGTGGCAGGCTCCGCTCACAACGGGGCTGGAAAATCCCGGCCAATGTCTATAGATCACTGCCAGGATAGGTAAAGCATCTATGTTATCTTTGATGTGCTTAACCTACCAGCATGAGTGAGATGCCTGTTAAATTATACCAATCTCATAATGTATTGTGCACTATGTAAGGAAGTTATGTTGAACCTTTAAAAATCACTCATTAGGCCTCAGCTGGAGAAATGTGCCCAAATCTAAACACCACGCTTTAGGAAGGTTATCAAAACCTCGGGGGCGATGCAAGAGATTTACAAGTTTGGTACCAGTGATGAAGGACTTCGGTTATGCGAAGAGACAAGAGGAGTTTTCTCACTAAAGGCTTTCATAAAGTAAATAAGGGCAAACTGTTCCCAGAGGCCAGAGGGTCGGTAACCAGAGGACACAGATGTAAGATAATTAGCAAAAGAACCAGAAGGGCAATGAGTTTTTTTTTAAAATGCATCACGTTGTTATAATCTGGAATTAACTGCCCAAAAGGATCATGGAATCAAATTCATTAGCAACTTTCAAAAAGGATTTGAAAAGGAAAAAAATGTGTGGCTATGGGGAAAGAGCTGGGGTGTAGGACTAATTGGATAGCTCTTTTAGAAAGCCGGCACATATGATAGGCTGAATGGCCCTCTTCTGTGCTGTATGATTGTATATGCACTAAGTGAAGAGAAAGCTAAAGTGAGAGCCTTTTATACCCATCTACAGACTCACAGAGGAGGACTTTGGGGTGGATTTTATGGGGTGCCATAGTTCCTACTCCCCGAATGAAAAGTCTATGGTCAGCCCACCCACCTGAAAACCGGCTGCTATGCAGCGATATTGGGAGCAGCCTTAATTGAGTCAGAGTGGGACTTCTGCCCCCACCTGGGAGGAAGTCCCGCCTAGAGAGCTTCCAGCAATCTAATTGGCCAGCAGCTCTGCTGGGCGTACGGTAGTCCCTCAGGAAGAAGTGTCATAGATCCCGGACTTCAGGTAAGTTCTGGATTTTGGATGAGCCTGCCTCACAGACTCCACCGAGGGGAGAACGTGTTTTACAGGCCATGAGGAGGCTTTTGGGGAGGTGGAGTGGGGGGGAGGGGGGAGGGGAGGTGGGGGAATGATTTTGGAGGGGTGGGAGATGTCTCCAATGGGCACAGGGAACTCTCTTCCTGCCCGACAGCTTGCTGCACAGTGAAAGCTGCTGGGCTGCCTGTCTTGCTTCCGCCATCCCCTGCTACATGCATTATAGCAGCAGAGGCAGAATGAGGCCCTTATGTGGCCGTTAATTGGTCACTTAAGTGCCTCCATAGGCCCAAGGGCGGGCGGGCTGTCTGACACCTTACCCACCTCCCATAATATGGGAGACAGGTTGGGGTGGGAAGGAAAGCAGCGGGCAGGCCATCCGTTTTATTTTACGAGCCCTCCTCAGCCTTTAACTATGTCAGCGGGGGCTGTAAAATTCAGCCCTTTGCTCCATCTATTAAATATTGATACATGTATTAAACAGTGCAATGCAGTGTGTGTTGCAGGATGCTACAGTGGAGTCAGTATAACATTATCTCAATGCTGGACCATCACCTTGGGCAGGCCTCAGCAGACACAACACTGTTGAAGTTACTTCTGTTTTGTCAACACTGGACCAAGTATTTTATGTTGTATAGGTATCATTTTCACCATCCCATAGATTTTGAAATAACATGTATGCTTTGGATGAAAATGATTTACAAAGAGAAAGAATTTTGACCTGTAATTGCCCACTAGGATATGGAAAAAGAATGTTTTTGTTTCACTATTGTAAAAATTTGTTTTAAAATGAAAGAAAAGTGTGTTGGTTATGCAACATTTTTCTGTCAAGTTTGAAGTAAAATAAAAATGTTGCATGGAGAGAGATACAGGAACACAAAGCTATTTAAAATTGTTGCTGGTTTGGTCATGCCATCTACCTCATCAGATTATAAGTGGTACAAGAGCTCTGTTGGATACAATGCAAAAGCTTTCTTAAATACAGTATGGTTGGAAAAACATTTTTTTAAGGTTATCAATCACCTGGACCTGTGCCTCTTCTGCTGAGATGACAGGCAAGTAGCCCATTTCAAAACCTCTGGCAGAAACTCTTCGACTGCAGGGAGGTGTGAGATACTACTCTGGCAGGAGAATCCTGCTTGGTTTTCTTTTCCTTCTGGCAGGAAAGACAGATGTCTCAGTTTAATGTTACTTAGATAAAGAACTGAGGAGAAGGGGGAATCAAACCTGTGCTATGTTCTCATCTGGATTTTGAAGTGAGATAGCAACAACACTTCTTTCATCACTGGAACGTGGGTGAAATTGTCATGTCTGCTGAACTATAGGCTATTTGGAAATTTAAGTGAGACAACCCACGATCATTTCAATTAAAAGCCTGATCAGACTTTTACCCATTAACCATCATATGTAAAACTCACAGTCTATTGATGATAGGAGTGTTGCTGCTTTCTCACTCAATGATTCAGATGAAGATGGTTTAATGATAATGTAGAATTGTGACCTGATAGAAATAAGCAAAGGCATTTAGGGAACCCCGCGGCACCAGTCTGAGCTTGGTATTAGTGACTACTCTTGTCAGAATATTTTTGATGACATGTCACATGATTTGTGTAATATGAGATATTGTAAGGTTCTTTCCTCCCCTAGAAATGAGATCCGTCATCTTCACCAACAACTCCGTGAGAAAGAGGTGATGAGAGAGCAAGACCGCTTCCTCAGAAGCAAAATGGCAGATGACTGTGCTGCTATGACCAAGGAGAATGCTGTGTTATATTCACAGACTCTTGAGCTTAATAAGCAATTAGAAAGGGTATGTGGAAATTCACCTTGTGTAATAATTCAGCGTTTGAAAGCAGAGGCTGATCTTTTAGTCCCCGATAAGTTCCCCAAAAGAGTCGAGGAACAGGGCAGCTGCCTGGCGACGCCCTCCCAGAAATCAGGGGCCTGCACACCAGTCAGGTTTGGAGGACCTCCCCGTCTGGCTTCGACTGCAGCAACATGCCACACGTCCTTCCACCCAACCCTCGGTGACATGGCTGCTGAGGGGATTTTTTACTTTAAAGCTAAAGACGTTGGAGAGAAGGTGCCTCCATCCTGGGGCACCCTCCCTCTCACTTCCTTGGAAAGGCAGCCTGCTTCATCTTAATCTTCAGAGCTAATAGGAGGCCCTCCAGCTGCAAGATCCTGCCCACTGTCCTTAATTGAATAGCAGATCCACCCTCTGGCCATTAGTTGGCCAATTCAGGGTAAATCACAGTTGGGTGACTATTTCCCACACATTGCAGACTTCTGACCCCAACTTGACCAACTATCCCAAAACCCATGGATAAAATCCCGCTCTCAGTTGAGTAATTAGCCTCAATTGGATTTGATTAAAGTTAACCATGCATTAAATTTGAGGTTGGCTCCAAGCTATTGAATTTGAGGTGTCATAGTTTATAGAACAAGTGAAAATTTGGTTTAATAATGTTTAGGCCAATAGCCTTCTCATTGCTATTTATAGAAGACAGATTATAAAATGAACACATCCATCATAGTTCTCACTTCAACTCTGAAATGTGACAAAACATTTTGAAATAGATGTTTTCTATAATTCAGCATGTCTATAAATTATGATAAAATGATGTATGTAATATTATCTTTATGGTAGCAAACAAGTGTTAAATTGATGAACATGTTCAAATAATGTGAGCTCGAAGGTTCCAGGGTCAGATGATTTGGGTACTGCTGGATAGGATATGGACATGGGTCTTCTCCAATAATCAGGTATTTTTGCTGCAAGAGAAGGAGACTCAGAAAACTAATTTGGTGATGAGTCATGGAGTAATTGCATGAGTTAATGGGACAAATTCCAGTAAAATGGCGCCTTCAAAAGGGACCAAATGAAGGGCAAATTTCCTCAAAGCATGGTGTGGGGGTATTAACTCCAAGTTGGCAAAGGACGCATGTCATCCTTGGTGTAGAATATGGAAAGCCAATTAATGAAGCTGCCTATGCTATGTGGTAGGAGATGACACTGCTGTAAATGCTACCTCCATACTCTCGAGCATACTCCCGCCAATATAGGAAGAAATTAATGATCTTACAAGTGCTGCAAAGGAAAGAGGTGCCCTTTAATGCCTTAGGAACAAGGCATCATTAGGTGCATTCACAATGTTAAGTCCCAGCCAAACATTTGGAGAAGTTGGGATAAGCATTTTGGCAAGTTGTGATGATACTAAATTTTGTAAAGTGCAGCTTTGCACCATGATAAATGTTGATGCCTTCCAAATGTGAATTTGAGGCACCAAATGAAGACATCAGGCGGAATTTTCCTTCTGGGGTCAGGAACCCAGGATTGGGAGAACTTCGAGACCCGACTGCACATTGCATAGGAAGCTAACCCCTGAGGCTATTTCTCAGTAGAAGGCCAATTAAGGACCACAGGTGTGCTCACCATCCAGTTAAGGATGCAAGGTAGGATGGGATGGAGGGCTCCAGCAATGACACATCAGTAGCCCCATCATCTGAGTTGGGAGCTGCTAGTGTAGGTGGGGGAGAGAGAGAGATCAGGAGCTTCCACCTTGAGGTGCCCTCTGAACACATTTTAAAATATAAAATTAGAAAGAGGCCACAATTACCAGGGGCAGAATATTGCCATCGTCGTGCGGGGGCAGGCCTGACATGCCAATGCGTAAAATGATGCGTGATGACATCAGGCGTGCGTCCTGACATCACCGCATGTCATTTCAATATTTTTTTCGGCGAGCTGTGTCGGAGGCGGCTGCGCACCCGCCGAACTGTCAACGGCCTATTAAGGCCATTTAAAAAGTAATTAAAGTTGTTGACAACGCTGCCTGTCCAACCTTAAGGTTGGCGCGCATGTGAATAGCCCAAGCGGCCTTTGCGTTTTTCAGAAACCTCATCCACGGGCGTGAAGGTTTTATAAAATAAATAAATAAATTTTGCAAATTGCACAAACATGTCTCAGCTCATGTGACACTGTCACATGAGGGGACATGTTTAAATAATTTTTTATTTTATTTATTAAAAAGTTTTATTATCAACTTAATCTCCCTGAGGCAGCTCCATGCCCCTGAGTCCTCCCCCTACCCGCACAGGTAGCGCTGAGCACTATCGGCCGCACATTATGCTGGGCTGGCGTTAATTGGCCCGCCCGCGTAAAATAGCGGTACGCAGCTGATCGTGGGCGGCGATCGGCTCCGCGCTCGCTCCCACCCAGCCCGCCATAGGAAAAACTCTCCCCCAGGTATTCCTCGTGGAGGGGAAGCCCTTCCAGGGGGAGGCCTGCAGGCACAGATGTGGCAATCATTGTATGTCGGTTCCAGGGGGGGTTAATTAAAAAGCCTGCTGGAGCATTGCTCCCCTGGTCTGCCACCCAAAGGCCACCTCCTCTCACTGGCTGTGCATCGGCCACGGCAAGGGGCCATTCTGCCGACACGAAAATTCCAGTTGGTGTGGTAGAAAGGCCTTAATAGGGGTGCAATGGTGCTGGCAAACCAGTACACAGGCTAACAGTGAAAAATTCCTGGGCAGCCAGTCCTACCCTGTATTGAGCTTCAAAATTCTGGTCCTTTGCTAGCAGCATCCTATCCCCATCCTAAATATGTATTTTTATTTAAATTATTTTGCCTTCTCTTCTGGGGGCAATGATTCATACTACAATATGGCTCCATGAATTCTGTTAGTCCCCAGCACTTTGCCCAAATAGAAGTCTGTGTCAGGAGACTATTGTTGCGATCGGGTGAGGAGGGATCGAATGGCTCCCCTCTTTTCTCACTCCTCGTTTGACCGCAACAGGTTTTTTGTTAGAACGGATTACTTGCCAATTCAGCGAGCGTTTATCTGTTTAAGCACTATGATCTTAAAAAGACACAGTCAGACAGGTTTTCTTGAGTTTCAACAAAGAAAAGAGGGTAGCTTTTATTATACTTAACCCTGTCCAAGTAAAATGATAAAATACGCTCCAACTTTCTCTCACACACAAATAGAATACAGAGTGGGGAAGTATATATTAAGCAAGTTAGAATCCAGTAAACATTAAAGTGGTATACAATTAGTGGTGACTTGGCTGGCTTCGGGCCGAATCCTACTGCTTTCACTCAGTGGCCTTGATGCTTCCGGTGTGGGGGTGATTTAAAGTTGCAGATGGATGATTTATCTTCTTCTGGAGACATTAGAGTCGAGTTGCATCCTTTTCAAAAAAGCTCAGTCTGCAGCACTTGGATTAGCCACAACCAGCAGACAGGGTTCAAAAGCTTGCAAGTTGGGCAGAGAGAGAGGGAGGAAGAAACCCATGCTGGGTCTTGTTCTTTCAGCATCTCGGCTGCTTGTCCTTCTGCAAAAGAAGTAGATGCTTAAACCCACAAAGAGTTGGCTTGACATGTGACCTTCCCTCTCCAACTGCCCAAGGATCCAAATAAGGTAACGGCCAGTGTATTCCAATTGTAACTTGATTAGATCATTGTCAGAACTTTATGCCTCACATGCGGGTGGGTGTCCGACCCAATCGGGCATAAAATAGGGTGGGAAGACATCAGGCGTGTGTCTTGACGTCATCCTGCACAATCTTCAGGTCAGCAGGCGCGCACAGGTGTCAGAGCTGTGGCCAGCATCAATTAAAAGGCCACTTAAAGCCATTAAAAACACCAATTGAACCCGATTTATGTTGCCAATATGATTTTGTGCTTGCCACATGGGCAAAACAGGCAGGCGGGCATCCCAAATTTTTCAAAACCTCATCAAAGGGTGGGATACAAAGGGTCAGCAGCATTGCCAGTGTCAGTAGCGAAGAGTTTAGGCGAAAGTTTGCTGCTGGTTGCTTATTTGAACTTGACAGCTTCATTTCTGTTCTGAACTTCCTTCTTAGCATTTCTAGGCTTCATTTCAGTACTCACTGGTGTCTCCAAGGTCCCCGGAGGATTTTGACTGTGTGGACCCTTCCAGGTACCAAGCAGCCTTCTGTTACCCTGGCAATGGGTAATGGGGATTGTGGTCTCTGCTGGAAACAGCCTCTTTGAGGAGGAAGAGAAGGGAGAGGAGGCTGGGTGTCCCAATGCTGCTTCCAGGGGAGGGACCTGTGGGAGGAGAGGTGCAGACACAAGAGGCGCAGGGGCAGCAGGTAGCCCAAGACAGAAGAGGTCGCAGAAGATGCCACTATACTGCTGCCAGGGTTTACAGGCAGTGATGCATCTACCTCAATATGTCTGAGGTGTAATGCTTAAGGAGGCTTCGCCTCTCCAGGGAGACTGTGACCTCCATTTGTCAGATGATTGGGACTAAGATCATCTCCAACTGTGTGGGTGGACACCCCATGCCAGTGGCTCTGAAGGTCACAGTGGCCCTCAACTTCTATGCCTCCAGCTGTTTCCAGGGGCCAGTGGGGGAATCTTTGTGGAGTCTCCCAATCAGCTGTCCACGGTTGCGTCAAGCTGGTGACAAAAGCTCTGTTCAGGTGTTAATGACATTTATTCATTTCTGTATGGACGAAGCCAGCCCGGCTGAGTGAGCCAGAGGGTTTGCAGCGATTGCTGGGTTCCCCCGCATCCAGGGTGCAATAGACTGCACACATGTGGCCATCAAGGTGCCAGCAGGTCAGTCAGGTGTGTTCGTTAACAGGAAGGGATTCCACTCCATGAATGTGCAGATAGTGTGTGACCACAGGACACAGATTCTGCAAGTCTGTACACGGTACACATGGCAGCTCCCATGACGCTTATATCGTGAGACATTCCCAGGTGCCGAGGCTATTCAGTGCTCTAGCTCGACTGGATGGATGGCTGCTGGGTGACAAGGGTTATCCGTTGGAAAGGTGACTTATGACGCCTCTCCGCCACCCAAGAACAGAGGCAGAGCAGCGTTATAATAGGAGTCATGCCTCCACAAGGGCAGTGATAGGTCTCCTGAAGATGCGCTTCCGATGCCTGGACTGTTCAGGGGGAGTACTACTCCCCCAGAGCGGGTGTCACTGATAGTGGTTGCATTTTTCACTCTCCACAATCTGGCACTGGCAAGAGGAGACCCACAGGAGGAAGAGGATCTTGAAGCAGCTCCACAGGCCACAGAGGATGAATCCAGTAGCAAGTCAGAAGAGGAGCATAGTGAGGAGAACACTGAGGGCATGTAGGCAGATCTCTGTATCCTTTAGGGAGGCAAGGACACCTTGAGCCAACGCTCCTTCATGACGTCGCTCTAGATCTCCCTGCTCGCCATTGATGGATGGGCACCTAGCTGGGATACTGGGTGCCTAATCCATCTCCCACACTGGAATTGACCGCCTGAGGTCATTGCCTAAGTGAGGGCTTGCAGGTTTGAGCAAAACCCCAGGAGCCCCTGATTCTGTTCCTGGAGCTGCCTCTCCACAAGAGCCACTCTCCCAATGGAGGAGGTAGTGCGCTCGACCATGAGGGTCAACGTAGCGCTTATGCTCCACAACAGAGGCCATGGCATGCATACCCTCATGGATCTGCTCCAGATCCTTCCGCACATCCCGCTGGACAACCAACATCTGTCGCCTAATGGACAACTCAAGAGGCTCATCATCTGCCTTCGACTCAGCATCGTCTTGGTCTCCGGCAGTCCTCAGACTGCCGGCGCCCTGGGCACTCTCTGCCTCTGCCTGCTCCTCAAGCAAGTGTGAAGCGCCCTCACCGCTGTGCTCTGACATTCTAGCTGAAGATCTAACACCCATCGAGGTCCTCGTATCTGTGCTAGCACCTGGTTCAGAGATCGGGTGTGACGCAGGTGCAGCTGAAGTCCGATGGTCCTCTGGCGTTAGGGGTGGCTCTCTGGGGTCCTGAGAATTAGTGCGTGCTTACAAATCTAAGGGAGAACAATGACACGTCATTAGTTTAAGTCATCACACTGTCACTGTGCATGCCAGGCACCCTGGTGAAACCATGGAGATCTGCATCATGATGCCATCGTCTTTCAAATAAATCAATGGGGACTCCAGTTTTGTGGCTTCCATCAAAGAAGAGACAAAAATGTTTGCACCATCCTAAACTCTCGCCTCTATGCACTGCACTCTTACCTTCGTCTGACACACCAGCCTCTCCGCGCCAGTTGACTGAGGTGCATGGCGCCTCTCCAGCTCCAAGGTGTCCTGCTGAAATCTTGTAAGGATTAGGAGATTTGGGGGGCCTCTGCCTGTCTGAAACCTCTCTATGTTGTTATGGCTCATCTCCTCCTGAAAGGACAGAGGAGTATTGATTAGCCCACTCTCTACCTCCAGCACCAGTGCAGCCTGGCCAACCCCACCTGAGGAACACGTTGCAGGGCACAACAGAGTCATGGCCCTCAAGGTGCAAGGCCCTCAGTCCAAGCAGCCAGGCTCACCCCCTTGGTCAGCTCCGGCATCATTGACAGTTGGCACTCAGACTGTAACACCCCTGAGCTCCACAGGGGGATGGCCAGACCTTAACATTTCTCCACACTGATCCATGCCAACACGGTATTCACCCTTGCTGAGTGCCAGCAGGTCATTAAATCTTTTACACACTACACCCATGTGTGCTGCTAACCTGAGCTGCCACCTTCTCCCAAGCATTTTTTGTCATGTGCGGTGTTCTCCTCCTTCCATCTCTGGGGACGAGGGTGTCCATCCACTTGCCCAAAAACCTGGGGGCTGAGTGCCCACCCGACCTTCCCTCCCACCTGGCGTCTCCAGCCGCACTTGAGGCCATAGCTTCGGTCTTCAACATGCAGAAAATATGTTCTTCCCTGCAGCCTTCAAGGAGCTGCCTGTGTCATTTTTAAACCACCCGCTGGGTCGCCATTGGACCCAGCAGCCAACAGGATCCCTGCCCCTGCCTGGCCCTGGGAAGATGCATTTCACACTGGGCGGGCCTTAATTGGCCAGCCAGTGTAAAATCGCAGTTGGGGACCGATCGTGGGTGGCAGCCCATTTCCCGACCAGTTGCGGGCCCGCCAATTGCCCCCGTCAAGGGTAAAATTCAGGCCCATGTCTAGGAATCTTCTCTCAACCAATGTCCCATTGTCCAAGTGATTATGGGTTTGTCTACACCTATTTAAGTACCCAGACAAGTACCTGGACATTATGCTAATGGAGTAGGGGATGTGGTTCATTCAAATTCCTGCGATGTCATTGTCTTTGGTGTTTTTTTGCAGACAGGTAGACTCCATCTCAATAGACTTGTAATATGGAGGGTACAGTGATGCAAATTGTATAGGCATTTTGGCTGAGAGATGAGTTCACTGAATGCAAATTTAGTTATTTTTAAAAAATCAATTTGGTGTTTCCAGCCAGTTGATTCAAAAATAATTTTTTTTAATATAAAGCATGTTTTCATGACACCATTTTATAGCACGAAGCATTACGCCCAATCCGAATCCTATCCTGTGGTTAACACTAATACACTTTCTACTGTGGTGACGACTTCTGTCAAAATGAGAAAACCTGGCAGATTTTATGATCTCAAGCCCAACGACATGGAAGAAAATGGCTGCTCTAGCTGGGGTCAGCTAACTCAAGGGGTTGATTTTTTTTTCCCTTGATACCTATTCACATTGTACATTTACCACCTAAGGCATTGAGGGAGTTTCAAATTTCAATTGCAAATGGTGAGAAATAATAACTTAATTCTGATTCTCCTTTTTATGGTATTCATGGTGCTGCTTGTTAATGTCATTCCTGGGTGATATGTTGTAGGAGAGGATGCTGAAAGAAGAGACAGATTTTTCCCGTACTTCCAGTGCAGTTCAACTGATCGCTGTAAAAAGCCAAGAAGAACAACTGCGGTATGAGGTTAAAAGGCATAAGGAGCTCCTGGAAATTGAGAAAAGAACATTTAAGGAACTAACGGAAAAGGTAGTTGGAGTTAATGGGAAAAAAATGGAAAATGCATGCAAAATAGTAACTTGTTCTGCTGGTCACATTTCTTTAAATAAATTTACTGGAAGCAGTATACTGCTGCTTAACATTTGCTAAAGTGCCCTCACTTTTTAATGCTTTTTTGCCTCAGGCTCCTTTTTCTTGATTTCTTCATTTTATGCACCATACCTGACAGAGGGCAGAGGATATATATTTTCATGAATCTCAATGTGTAACTGAATACTATTGAAGGTATACCTGGGCTCCCCAAAGGCAACAATGTCTCTCCAATTTTTCTCTTCCCTGTGATGAGATGCCTAGCCTCCACATGGTATCTCACCATGTTTATATAGCTGAGATCAGTACCTAGGTAGTACAGATTTTCAGGTCCAGGAACAGTGCCAGAGGAGATGCATTATGCCTGCCAGATTGGTTGGACATAAGCCGCATTCAGAACTTCATGCTAAGATAAAAGCAAAATACTGCGGATGCTGGAAATCTGAGACAAAAACAGAAAATGCTGGCAAAACTCAGCTCTGAAGAAGAGTCATACGGACTCGAAATGTTAACTCTGTTTTTTTCTCTCCACAGATGCTGACATGTTGAGTTTTTCCCAGCATTTTCTGTATTTGTTTCAGAATTTCATGGTTCACCTCATTAACATTAGGTAAGTTACCTCCTTGGATGAGCAAAAATGCAAGTCTCCAAGCCTGTCATATTTTTGACTTCAACAACCTGAATGGGGTGCAGGGAGTCAGGGGTATCCAATAAATTTCAAGTGTACTACAACTGACAACAGCATAAGTCTTAATAACCTTTTTTAATTGCAAAAAAAATGTTATAAAACTCCAGAAATCTCAATTACACCAGAAGCAGGTGACTTTGGGTCATACTGTGCCTAAATGTTGGGGAGCAAATCTACACCAGAGCAGGGCATCACCTGACATCAATGTGGGAATTGCATATGATTGCATGGGGGCAGGACTATGTAAATGATGCTAACAATCAGGTAATTTGTATGCACCAAACCAGGTACACATCAATTTCTGAGAAAAAGCTGGTTTTATGCCACAATTACACCAAGAAGTTCTGGGAAATTATGGGTCATGATAATGTCCAGTGCTATTATGATTATTCATCTGTTTAGCATTGCTGTGATTATTAATTCCACTCCAAAAGTGGATTGAGAAACATATAATCAAAGGTGAGGAAAACAGCAACTTTTGCTTTTTTAAGGCCAAGTTGAGGTGATTACTGAGGAAATCCTCAACCATTCTACAGTTAAATTGAAAAATTAGTATCTGAATGAATGGCTTCATCATGTTGTGCATTTTTGATTAGCAGTAAGTTAGGTTAAGTAAATCAGAACCTATATAGGTAATTCTAACTCTGTTTTCCACATTTTCCCTGAGATTCTGCTCCTTGAACAAGGGAAGACCTATGTTGAACTGAATGAGGCCACTGTGCGTAGTCGTGTGGCTGAGACAGAATACAGATTTGTAAGTGGTGAAGAAGAGAACGTCCAGCTGCAAAGGGACAAAGCACTATTGGTTGACCTTATTACTGATTTACAGATTCAGGTATCCGTTTCTTCATCTAACTATTCACTGTCTGCAGTAATAAAAAACCTGATCAGTCCTGGTTTACATTAAAGAGGCCAATCACATTCTTCAGATTGTAAAATAATTTTACAATTTAATTAGCCACTCTCTGCTTTTGTTGCTGTCAACTGGGAAATGATATCAACATTAATTTTAAAAATGTAGCCATGAAATATGCAGTTGCACTCTTGGGTTGCCTTCTAGAGAAATACAGAACACCAAGAGATAATTTGGCTATAGCACTTATGCCTATATATTCCCATTTGGCTATAGCACTTATGCCAATGCTAATTCTTCAACTGAAGATGATCCTATTTATCTGCTCTTTCTCTGTATCTTTTGACATTATTCCTATCCAACTACTTATCCAATTCCATCTTAAAATATTTTAGAGCCTTACATACGAACGAGAGGCAGGAGTAGGCCATTCGGCCCCTCAAGCCTGCTCCACCATTAAATAAGATCATGGCTGATCTGATTGTAACCTCAACCCCACATTCCTGCCTACCCCTGATAACCTTTCACCCCCTCATTAATCAAGAATCTATCTAGCTCTGCCTTAAAAATATTCAAAGACCCTGCTTCCACTGCCTTATGAAGAAGAGAGTTCCAAAGACTCGCGATGCTCAGAAAAAATTTCTCCTCATCTCTGTCTTAAATGAGCAACCCCTTATTTTTAAACAGTGACCCCTTGTTCTATATTCTCCTGCAAGAGGAAACATCCTCTCCACATCCACCCTGCCAAGATGCCTCAGGATCTTAAAAGTTTCAATCAATTTGCCTCTTTTTCTTCTAAACTCCAGTGGATACAAGCCTAATCTGTCCAACCTTTCCTCATTAGACAACCCACCCATTCCTGGTATTAATCTAGTAAACCTTCTCTGAACTGCTTCTAATGCATTTACATCTTTCCTTAAATAAGGAGACCAGTACTATACACAATACTCCAGATATGGTCTCGCCAGTGCCCCATACAATTGAAGCATAACCTCCCTGCTTTTGTAAACAATTCCCCTCACAATAAATGATAACATTCTATTAGCTTTCCTAATTACTTGCTGTGCCTGCATACTAGCCTTTTGTGATTCATGCACTAGAACACCCAGATCCTTCTGAATCTCAAGAGCTCTAAAATCTCTCACCATTTACTTCTTTTTTTATTCTTCCTGCCAAAATGGACAATTCGCATTTTCCCACATCATGCTCCATTTGCTAGATCTTTGCCCACTCACTTAACTTATCTATGTCTCTTTGTAGCCTCCTTATGTCCTCTTCATAATTTACTTACCCATCTATCTTTGTGTTGTCAGCAAATTTAGCAACCATTCCTTCGGTCCCTCCATCCAAGTCATTTATATAAATAGTAAAAAGTTGAGGCCCCAGCACTGATCCCTGTGGCACACCACTCATCACATCCTGCCAACCAGAAAAAAACCTATTTATGCCAACTCTGCTTCATGTTAGCTAGCCAATCTTCTATCCATGCCAAAATGTTATCCCCTATACCATGATCTTTTATTTTCCGCAATAACCTTTGAAGTGGCACTTTATCAAATGCCTTCTGGAAATCCAACTACAGTACATCCACCGGTTGCCCTTTATCCACAGCACATGTGACTCCTTCAAAAGAATTCCACTAAATTAGTTAAACATGATTTTCCTTTCACAAACCATGTTGGTTCAGCCTGATTGCCTTGATTTTTTCTAAGTGCCCTGCTACAGCATCTTTAATAATAGCCTCTAACATTTTCCCTATGACAGATGTTAGGCTAACTGGTCTGTAGTTTCCTACTTTCTGCCTCCCTCCCTTTTTGAATTAGGGAGCTATATTTGCTATTTTCCAACCTAATGGAACCTTCCCTGAATCTAGGGAATTTTGGAAAATCAAAACCAATGCATCAACTATCTCACCAGCCATTTCTTTCATGACCTTAGGGTGAAGTCTATCCAGAGCTGAAGATTTGTCAGCCCACAGTCCCAACCAGTTGCTCAATACCACTTCCCTGGTGATTGTAATTTTCCCCGAGTTCCTCCCTCCCATTGCCTGATTTTCAGCTATTTCCGGAATGTTACTTGTGTCCTCTGTAGTGAAGACCAAAGAAAAATGCCTGTTTAATTCATCCGCCGTCCTCCTACTTTCCATTATCAATTCCCCATTCGCATTTTCTATTGGACCAATTCTCACTTTGTTAATTCTTTTCTTATTTAAATATCTATAGAAACTCTTTCCATCCGTCTTTATATTACTAGCTAGCTTTCTCTCATAGTCTTGCTCTCCTTAATCTTTTTGTCATTCTTTGCTGTTCTTCATCTTCTTTCCAATCTTCTGGCCTGCCGCCCATCTTTGCGAAATTATATGCTTTTTCTTTAAGTTTGATACTGTCTTTAACTTTTTGAGTTAACCGCGGATGTTGGGCCCTCCCCTTGGAATTTTTCTTTCTAATTGGAATGTATCTGTTCTGTGCATTCTGAAATATCCCTTTAAATGTCTGCCACTGAACCTCTATTGATGTATCCCTTAATCTCATTTGCCATTCACTTTAGCTAGCTCCGGTTTCATGCCCTCATAATTGCCCTTATTTATGTTTAAAATAAGAGTCTTGGACACCTTAGTTTCTCCCTCAAAATGAATTTAAAATTTAATCATATTATGATTGCTGCTACATAAGGGTGCCTTAACTATGAGGTTATCAGTTAATCCTGTTTTGTTGCTCAATACCAGATCCAGTATAGCCTGCTCTCTGGTTGGCTCCAGAACATACCATTCTATGAAACTATCCCAAAAACATTCAATGAACTCCTCATCTACGCTATCTTTGTTCATCTGATTTTTCCAGTCTATATGTAGATTAAAATCCCCCATGATTATCACTGTACCTTTCTGACAAGCTCCCATTGTCTCTTCTTTTATACTCCTTAATACTTCTTTTATACATGTAGTTACAATTAGGGGGCCTGTACACTACTCCCACAAGTGACTTCTTGCCTTTATCATTTCTCATCTCAACCCAAACCACTTCTACATCCTGGTTTCCTGAACTTAGGTTATCCTTCTCTAATGTGCTAATACCTTCATTAATTAACAGAGCCACCCCACTACCTAACTTTCTGTCCTTCTTAATTGTTACATACCCATCAATATTCAGGACCCAATCTGTGTCCTCCTGCAGCCATGTCTCTGTAATGCCTATCAGTTCATCCGTTATGTTTCGAATGCTATGTGCATTTAGATACAGAGCCTTTAGGTTTGTCCTTTTATTATTTTTGTAGCATCTAGCCTTATCTGCTGATTTACTCTTAGATTTGTACTGTGTCCCTTCCTGTCACAGTCTGTTTATCATTTCCCATATTAATACCTTTCTCTCTTGCCTTGTCTCTACTCTTTGGTTTACCACATCTTCCCAAATTTGATTCCTTGCACCTACTATTCAGTTTAAAACCCTCTCTAATTTCCCTAGTTATGCGACTCACAAAGACACCAGCCCCAGCACAGTTCAGACGTAGGCCGTCCCAACAGTACAGACACCACTTTCCCCAATACTGGTGCTAGTGCCCCACATACTGGAACCCACTTCTCCCACACCAGTCATTGAACCATGCATTCATTTCTCTAATCTCATTTGTCCTCTGCCAGTTTGCACATGGCTCAGGTAATAATCCAGAAATTATTACCTTTGAGGTTCTGCTTCTTAATTTGGTGCCTAGCTCCTCATAATGACTTTGCAGAGCTCCTTCCTCATCCTGCCTATGTCCTTGGTACCTACATAGACCATGACCACTGGATCCTCCCCCTCCCACTGCAAGTTCCTTTACACTCCTGAGCAAATATCCTGAACCCTGGCTCCAGGCAGGCAACATAGCCGTCTAGCTCCTTGCTACAGAGTGCAGGCATCTCGGATACCATTCCCCTCATTAAACTGTCCCCTACTACCATTACATTCCTTTGTGCTCCCCCCACTTGAATGGCTTCCTGTACCACAGTGCCATGGTCAGTCAGCTTATCCACCTTGCAGCCCTCACTCTCATACTAACAACCTGAAAGAACCTCAGATCTGTTGGACAATTGTAGAGGCTGTCACTCCTGCCCTCTGGATCGCTTACCTGCCTCAGCTACAGTCACACCCTCCTGTCCCTGATCACCTTCCAAGTCAGAAGACCCTATCCTAACTGTTGTGACCACCTCCTGGCACAAAACATCCAGGTAACTTTTCCCCTCCCTGATTGTCGCAGTGTCCGCAGCTCAGCCTCCAGCTCAGTGACTCTGAGCCAAAGCTCCTCAAGCTGCAGACACTTACTACAGAATGGCTTGCCCTGGATAACAATGACACCCAGGAGCTCCCACGTGCTGCAGCCATGACACATCACCTGTCCTGCCATACTTATGTGCTTTAATTAATTACTTAATTATTTTATTAAATTATTTATTTTCTTTTATATTATTTATTAATCTTATCACAAATTCATGTATTATTTTAAACTTTAGGAATAGAATGGACCTTGACCACTTACCAGATACTCACCAAATAGCTACCTCCTTCCCCTGCAGCAGAGCAAGAACCAGTTCCTACAGGGTGAAAGAGTTAGAAAAAGCAAAGGAGCACTCCCTCCCCTCCTCACCAAACTCCCTCAGCTCACCAAAGTCCCACACTCCGTTGAGGTCGCACACTTAGTACTCACAGGTAGCTTAGTAAATGGAATCAGGTGGAGGGGAAGAGAGGAGTTTCTTTAGTTCTCTATCAAGGAACTGCAGTGTGGTCCTTTTTAAGCCTGGTTGATTACAGCACTTCAATGGCTGTACTTGTTGCTCTCTCTCTCTCCCTGTGTTGAAGCTGTTGTCTGCTTCTGTGAAAATGTTTTTTGCCCTCTCAGCTCCTTGCCCTTTTCAGTGTCTTTTGCAGGAGCTAAGATGGCCACTGTTATCGTGACCTGTATAAATGCTAAGTCATCTCCCAAATAAGGCATCAAGACTTCAAACTGCCCCTCTCCCAACTGTGCTTCCTAGCTTTTCCCTTAGCCAAGGCGCAACTTCCATTCTTAAAATGAGGCGCCAACAAAACTTCATTATCTCCTAGTTGAGACCACAGTGAACCACAATTAAATTAAGTATTGTCTTTTGTGCTCTCAGAAGAGGAGACCCAGTCTAAAATCCACAATTCTGTCTGGTAGCCTGCAGCCATTTTGAGAACAGTCTTTAAACTCAGCCCAAGGTTATTTTTTTTAAATGTGGCCTTCAGAACAGTTTTTTTCTAAAAATTTGTCATGTCATAACTATTGTAATATTATTGTTAATCTTTAGTCTTTGGCTTCATGCTACAAATTTCTCGAAGCCTTTCATGATTTTAAAGGCCTCAATAAGAGCCATCCCTTAACTTTCTCCTTTCCAGTGAAGTAAACCTCAATTTATGAACTGTTTTTCATAGCTATAACCGTTATGGTTCATTCTAATGAATCATTGTACTGTATCCCTGACTTTAATGTATAGTATTGCATATAACAAAGTGCTCAGAGCTGCTCACAAGTGTGACCTAAATAGTGCCTTATGCAAATTCAGCATAATATCCTTCCTTTCATGTTCATTATCCCCTTGTATCGTATCCAGAATTTACCTTGCTTTATTCCCACTCAGGGACTTAAACACATAATCCAGGCTGACAAATCAGTGCAGTACTACAGAACTGCTGGACTATCAGATATGCAATCATTATTTACTTGTTGTTTATGGGACCTTCCTGTGTGCAATTTGGCTGCTATGGTTTCCTATCTTATAATTAATAGTGGCTACACTTCAAAAATACTTTCATTGGCTGGAAAGCACTTTGAGACATCCTGAGTGCGAGATAATCAGTACATCTGTTTTTGTTTTAAGAGCGAGTTTGATTGGTTGAGAGATAAATATTGGCCAGGATACCAGGGGGAACTCCCCTGCTCTTCTTCAAAATAGTGCCATGGGATCTTTTACATCCACCTGATCGAGCAGGTGGAGTGGAGTCTCTGGAGTTGGACTTGAACCCATAACTTTCTGACTCTGAGCCAAGAGTGCTAAAAACTGAGCCATGGTTTACACCATGTTAGGAATTTTAGACCATGTAGGCACAAATCATTGACAGCTTGACTTGCACCATTTACTTTCCTCCAAAATTGTACTATTTTGCAGTTCTTTGCATTGAACTGCATCTGCCTCTAACCTACTCCCTCAGCCAATTTGTCCACACTCTTGACCTTAAGTTGTTCTCATCAGTAAACATTGTCATTCCTCTTGTGCCTATTTCTAAACCATTTAAATAAATAGAAAACAAGAGGCCCTAACACAAATACCAACCAAAAAAATAAATCTGTTATCCCTTTTTTGATTTTTGTACCCCAATCATCCATCTGTATCTCTCTACTGCATTTAATAACATGTGCCTTAATTTTCTTTACAAGTGTTTATGTTGTATCTCAAACATTTCTGAAAATCTATATATCAAACTGCCATTTATTCCCTTTCCTCAGTAGTCTCCGATTTTCTGATAACAATCAATTGAATTATTCCAAAATCTTGTGATCTATGGTATGTTTATGACTCTGCATTCACTAATACCATCTTGTATTATGGATTCAGGTTTGGCTGGTGGGGATGGCTGTGGTATTTTCCAAGTACTTGCTGGTGATGGGAACCCTCACTCACCAACCGGACATATTAGAACATTTTCTGCACTAAGCATGCAAATTTTCAAGATAAACTGGTGGATGAGATTCTCCCCTTGCTACTTGATCAAAAAATTACCTACTAGATGTTTACCACCAACTAAAATAAGACTAGATGCTCTATAATTTCCCATTTTATTTCTTTCCCCTTTCTTGAAGGGGAATGTAATATTTAACGCTACTTGTTTAGTACAATCCCTGCAGTGCTTTAAAAGATCTTTGGAAAATTGTGGTTTGTTTTTCTATCTCTTCCCCAGCCTCATACAGTGTTTTCGGATACATACAGTATAAACCTGATCATTCTACTTTTAAACCCATTAACTTTTTAAAATACAATTTTCCTTTTGAATATTGACCACCACTAATGACCTTTCCATATCCACCTCAGATAAATCTAGAGCCCCATTTAGACATTTCTCTGAAACAATTATGGTTATATACTAAGTATCTCTGCTGCTAGTGTCCCTCTTTATCATTAAGTGGCCCTGACTTTCTCAGACTATCCTTTTACATGGCGTTAATAAAAGCCTTTCCTGGTTCTCTTTATATTGACTGGCAATCGAGTCTCATTCTCCCTCTTACCATTGCTAATTTCCCTTTTTGTTTCCTTTCTATATTAAATTCATCCATATTTATCATGTGCCTCTTGTTTATAACCTCTAATCTCTCTTTATGCATGGCCTTTGATCTACCCACTTTGTGTCTAATTAGAATATATTTAACCTCTGAGTTCTATTTAAATATCTGTGAATGCATTCTGCAGTTTGATTTGCCTTTTTTACAACCAACTAATCTGTGCTAAATCCCCTTTCATCTCACTTAATTGGTTAATTTCCAGTCCAATACTGTTACTTTTGACCAAAATTTCTTGAGATACACTCTCAAATGACATACAACAGAGTACAATTTAGCACAAGAATATTTGTGTAGGATTCATATATGCGAGATCGCAGCTCCAGTCCAGTATTTTCACTGGGGCTTGGGATGAACTACCGCAATTATGGCCTATGACATCAAAGAGGCAAGAGATGGGGGAGGGATTTTCCACCTTGGCAATTTCATTTGCCCCACCTCCCCTCTGCTGAATGATCTAGACCCTGGGAAAACCTTTTGTTCAAGGTAGCTAATGGGTTCAGCACTCACCTGAGTTCCAGGCTGGAGTCATGGCATTGGAAGATACTGGAAATGGGTGTAGAGCATTTTTTCTAATTGCCTCTTTATGAAGATGGAGAGGTCATCATTTTTGCTGAGGAGGTTGTCAGCAGTGCCCCAAGCAAACAGCTGGATCCATTTTTCTTAGCTGCTCCCTCCAATGGGCACCCAAAATGCAACCACATGTTCCCTGCTGAAGAAATGCAAAGTAACTGAACCTGCCTTGACCCTGGATACTCAGGATTAGTCTGTCACTGCTGCCCACTCCACAGCATTTCTGCTGGCAAAAAGGACCGAGGATTTTTAGCACTTTCCATTGTTTCCAGTGAGAACTTAATTAATTTATGGTCATTATTTCCTAAACTTTCTCATCTTTAGGTCAATTACTTGTTCTGATCAATTATCCAGACCAAGTTATGCAGAGAGTGATTATGATCTGGAATATACTGCCTGATAGGGTGTTGGAGACAGATTCAATTTCGAAAGGGATTGGGTTAGCGTCAGAAGAGAAATGTTTTGTAAGGCTTTGGGGAAAGGATGGGGAGTAGAGCTAGCTAAATTGTCCTTGCAGAGAGCTGGCACAGGTGCGATAGGCTGAATGGCCTCCTGTGCTGTAACTGTTCTTTGATTCTGTTTCATACAACCTACCCATGCTTGGGAGTAATTAATGCTGACATTTGAATACAGAAATAGAAAGATTGGGAGCGTAAAATTCATCCAAAAATACTCCTACTTTGGGAATATTCAGTGTTATTAACCTATACATTACATAGGAAATCCAGAGTTTGGAACTATGCTATATGACTTCTAAATGGTTTGGAATCAAACACTTCCAAAACCATGATACACAAGATTTTTTTGGTTTAAAGTAATCAAGACTGATATTTAAAATTCCAATAGTTTTTAACGTAGACTTCAAAGAACAGACTTCAGGCTGCAACAAGGAGGTCAAGAGCTATTTTTTTTGCTTGATAAAGCAATTTAGTTCACTTAGCATCAATTATAAAGGAGGTCTCTTATAAGTGAACAATCAATGTCAATTGAACCAGCATTAGACATAAGCAGACTAGCCTTTATTATTTCCCCTATTGTGGTTTGAAAACTCCAAAGTTGGCTTATGGAATAGAGCAGATTAGTCAGTGCTAAAAATGATGTCACCACTATAGCAGATACCTGCAGACGCAGCATTGCAACTGTTAACAAAGCATTTTCAACACTTACTGAGCAGTGGATCGAAAATGGGGGAAAAAAACAAACATTCCCACATCCAACAGCTATTTAAGTGAAAGCCATTAAAGATACTGGATAGATTTCAACCGTGGTGAGACAGCATCAGCAGCTAAGTGCAGACAGAAACTGTTTCACCTAAGGTTCTGTCCCTGCACAGGGAAGATCAAAAGTAAAGCTAAGAGGACTTATGACAATTCAAACTTAACACACCTGTCCTTTTCACTAGGTAAATAGGGGAGAGGAAGTAAAATTTAGCCCATCTTAGTTTATTTTTCCATGTAAAAAAAATCATAACAGTCAACTCTCAAATGCCTCTAGTGCTTACCCAGCTGTCTATGGCAATTCTAATCTTTGTGTTTGAACATCTGTGTTCACCCTGGAAACAGATGACATGGTAAAAGAAATAAACTTTTTCCCCACATTTCACACCACAGAATACCAAAAGCTAATTGCTAAAATGTTTCTGGATCTGAAAAAAAAAGTTGCAAAAGTTACTTTGAGTTTTGTGCAATTACACTCATGAGAAATTGGTTTGACCATGCAACTGCTGCAATTGATTTTGGTATGATTTGGTTGATCGTCAGGATCACCTTGTTTACTGTGATTGTTTCATAGTTTGTAATTCAGGTAAAAATAGCTGGATGCTTAGAAAATTGGTAGATTCAGTATTGGTAAGTAACTGGAATGGTAGCATAGCTGTCAGTTATTGGACTATAAATCTAGAGGCCTGGGCTAATGATCCAGAGACCATGAGTTCAAAATTTTAAGTTCAATTAATTAAATAAATCTGGAATAAAAGGCAAGTAATGGTGATCATGAAACTACCAGACTGTCTTTAAAAATCCATCTGGTTCACTAATGTCCTTGAGGGAAGGAAATCTGCCATCCTTACTCCATCTGGCCTACATGCGACTCTTGCCAGGTGCCAGCCTGGTGAAGCTACAACACAAGACTACATGCACGTTAAACAGCAGATCAGCATGCAATAAAAAGAACAAAGCGATCCCACAACCAACAGATCGCATCAATGCTCTGCAGTCCTTCCATATCCAGCCACGAATGGAAGTGGACAATTAAACAACAACTTGGGCAAGAGGCTCCACAAATATCCCCATCCTCAATGATGGGGGAATCCCAGTGCAAAAGACGAGGGCAAATAGTTTAACTAATATGATTGGGGTTTTTTGATGAAATAACAGAGAGAGGTAATGAGGTTGATGTGTTGTACATGGACTTTGTTTGATAAAGTGCCACTTAACAGGCTTCTGAGCAAAGGTTGAAGCCCATGGAATAAAAGTGACAATAGCAGCATAGATACATAGTGGGCTAAGTGACAGGAAACAGAGACAGCTGTGGCGATTGTTTCTTTTTGGACTGGAGGAAGTTATATAGTGGAGTTCCCCAGGAGTCGGTAAGGATCGCTGTTTTTCTTGATCTATATTAAGGACCCATAGACTTAGGTGTGCAGGGCACAACTTCAAAATTTGCAGATTTTCAGAACCCTGTAGTGTTGCCATCCATTTTTTTTCATTTTCCCTAGATGTGATTAATATGATAATTTATCAACTTGGCTTTAGTTTTATACTAATTAATTGCTCTAGTCTTATCTTGTAGTTGATTAACTGAATTAAATTGTAACAAAAGAATTAAAAGCTTGTACTCACCCCATGTGACTCCTTGTCCTGAGACACCCTTCACAATATATCCCTGTCTCTTGCCACTGCTCCTCTCTCCCACTGTGCTTTGCCGCTGTGCTGCTGCCGATGTTTTCCGCGCTGTATATAAATGTTCCTCTCTCCATATGGTAGCATCATGCACCCTCCTTTAGTTTAATCTGTTTTCATCGAGACTCAGAGTTCTGATAACATTTATCAACAATGGCAATTACATTATATCAAAATATTATGCCCTGTGTGCCAGCTTGGCTAGGTAGTAGCATTCTTGCCTCTGGGTCAGAAGTCTTAGATTCAAGCTACACGGCAGGATTTGAATATATAATCTAGTCTGAAACTTCAGTGGAATGTTGGGCCCGGATTTCCATCTACAAGGAGAGAATCACGAGTCAGGATATTTCTCGCCATCGCAATCCCGCCTCCTGTCTGGCAGTGCTGCACTATTTTTATCGTGGGGTGGCGAAGGCAGGGATGAAGGTGGACAGATGCCAAGGAGGACAGGTTAGAAGGCCCACTTCCATTCACTGGGACATTGGCCCAGTTCTGTACATGTGTGTTAGACACTCAATTCCTCAACTCCCATGCCCTGCCATATCTCACCATGCCCATTCACCCAGTTTCCACTGTGGACAGAACTCATGAGCCTTGCAAAAACATTAGGAAGCCTATGAGATGCTCATGAAACTGTAAAAATAAGCAAACACTTATTCAAACCCCACTTTTTTTTAAAAGAAGTCTTAATCCTCTTTGAAGCTCATAAGACTGTCAATCAAGCACATGGGTATTCAAACTTCACTTGAAAAAGATCTTAATACTATTAAGTGCTCATAAAATGGTCAAAAAAACAAAAAGCCATTCAAAACCCTCTTCTCAAAACATAATCCGCTTAGGAGCTCATAAAACTCCCAATCAAAACTAAACTCAATCACCTTGACAACTGTATCGACAATTCCTTCTGAGCTGAATCCATTAGTGGGTTTTGGAGCTCTGCCAAGCATTCATAATGGGATTCCATTGCCCAATTGTGTTAACAAAGCCTCCAGAGCTGAATGCATTAAAGCTTAAGAAGTTGAGAAGCTATTATACTACTGTATACTGTATACTACTGATGTTATACATCTGTTATACTACTTCAAAGGCTGAAAAGATGGCTGACCTATCAATCAATTAAAAGATCAAAGCACAGGGTGTAACTGATGCCAAAAACTCTGAATCTCCAAACTTTTCAATGAGGAAGGGCACTTTATCCAGTGAATAATGTATCTGAAGAATTTTCCACTTTTGCAATGCTGGTCAATTTTAATGGTCCCTTACCTTTCCTAAACAATGCCCTATCAAAAATCACAGTATTAAAAATATATTTAACTTATCATACACCATTACACCGTGGCATGTGAAGTTGGCAACACCCTTTGAGCTTACTTGTCAAAAGGTTCCTGACTTCAGACTAGGGTTCCCCACTGGGTTCATGACTCCTCTGAGATGCCGTGAACCACATTGCCTACCAAAATAGGCCTGGCTACTTAAAAATAGGTAGTCTAAAATGCCCACACTCCCAATGTAGCCAGTAAGGGTAAGAGTGCTGTGTGCGGGCTCGCTATCCACACCCTTATCCTGTATCGCTAAAAATAGCAGGTGACAATAATGAGGTGGGAATCCTGGAATCAGGTCCTGCCCACCATTTTTAAAGCCTACCCACCTCTGTTCCAACATGGACGGAGGCATGAAAATCCAGCCCTTGGTTTCTATAATGAAAGCTTGATCTGCAATGTCACTATTTAAGGTTTTTTTAAATTAATTGATGGGTTGTGGGCACGACTGGCTGGGCCAGCATTTATTGCCCATCCCTAATTGCCCTTGAGAGGTGGTGAGCTGCCTTCTTGAACCGCTGCAGTCCATATGGAGTAGGTACACTGACAGTGCCGATAAGGAGGGAGTTCCAGGATTTTGACCCAGCGACAGTGAAGGAATGGCAATATATTTCCAAGTCAAGATGGTGAGTGGCTTGGAGGGGAATTTCCAGGTGGTGGTATTCCCATGTATCTGCTGCCCTTGACTATTATGATTGGAGGGCAAGTTGAAAATCTACCCCATTATATTCAAAGTGCAGGTCCAATATATTGTACTATTATTGACTTGATTTAAGTTACTTTATTTAAATTAACTCAGTCAAGCTCTGTATAGGAATTTGTGTTCTTGATCAATTGCATTCATCAAAATTGAAATGTTATTGAATAAACATATTGAAAATTGGTATTTACATGCTGCAAATTTCAATTCTTTCAACACAGCTTTCAAATAAGGAGAAAGAGCTCTCCCAAATCTACTCGGAAATACAATTGTTTGATCAGGACATTTCCACTCTGAAGTCCCAGAATGCTCTGGAACAGTCCCTCCGCTCTGAAAAATGGCAGGAACTCTCCAGATTGTCAAGCTCTATGATGGAATTAACTGGGCCAATAAGGAGAAACATTAAAACTAAGGCTTACTAATATTTGAGTCAATGTACAGTGTGATTTACAGCAAGATATTGATGAAATAAATAAGCAAAAGCCTGTGTATCTTGAAATACATTAATATGAATTTTCCTTTGAAAACTAACTTTATTTTCAATTTGTTGCAAACCTGGTTTTTGTTTATAGGACACCAATAACCTGCCATGTGTAACAAATAATGTTGCTCTGTTTGCTCCCTTAAGTCCTGAAGGTCCAGATTTGAGTGTACTTGGTGCATAAATGGTTTAACCAGACCTGGCCGGACCACATCAATCTCGTCTATCTGGCCTCACTCTTCTTTAACAAAATCACCTGTTACTGTAGAACAATCTTGGAAAGCAAACATAACCTCGAGTTCCTTTCACCATGACCAACCACTTCATTGAACCCTTCTTTCTGTTCTATCTATCCTCATATCTAACTACAAGTCTGATGAGCTCATGGATTTCCTTTCATTCATCCATTCAGCCTCCCTCCACTTACCCACCAAACTAAGCTTCACCCTACAATTCCAGCCCCCAAACCTCAATCTTGAATCTCATCTCCCTCTAGTTTCTCTTCCATACTTTCGGAGTTCATTTCATCCCTGAGACCTACTTTCCACTTCCTCAACTCCACTTCCACTTAGCTGTTGACACCTCAACTTCTCTTCCTGGTCCCATGCTGGCTGACATTAACTCTCCTCAAGAAAATGCATCCTTGACACCGCTAACACCCTGGGCTGGATTTTGTGGAGGTGGAAAAAGAGGGGGTGAGCTTGGAGAATCATGCGAGAGGCTGCATGTCAGAACCCCAGCAGCGGGAACATGGATCTCGATTATGTTTGCAGTGGGAAGGTCAGAAAATGAGAAACTTGCCCATTAGTGGTGGGAACATCATAATTATTAAAAGTCAACCACTTTCATGCAATTTAAATGTAATTCGCCGCAAATGAATGCAGCCTCCCCGATAAAGTGAAACCGACATGAGTCACTCATGCCTTAATAACACATCCATTGAATGCTGGCACTTGTTCCTGTGCAACATAGTAAAATAGTCCAAACCCATGTTGCCATCAAGGCACCATGTGAACAGCCTACGAAAGGGATTCTATTCGCTCAATGTGTAGTTAATCTGTCAACACAAGAGGCAAATCACGCTCACTATCCCAGCCGCAGCCATAATGATTATGTGTTTCGACACAGGTGCCTCACTTGTTTGTGCCAAGGCCACAGATCAGTGGATGGATCCTAGGTGATAAGGGCTCTGCACACTACATGACAGCCCCGCAGTGAGGCAGAGGTTCAATGCCAGTCACAGCACAACGTGGGCCATCATAAAGCAAATAATTGTTCTTCTGTAGATCCCCTTCTGTTATCTCGATCGTTCTGGGGGCACTCTTCATTATGACCCAGTGAAGGTCTCAAAGTTAGTAATTATGCAGCCATGCAGAGGTTGACAACATCAGCTCAGATGAAGAAGAGGAGGCAGAAGCCTCATCTGACGAGAAGGACAGGGAAGTAGAGAGTGAAATGGAAGGGGATGCACAGCAGCATCCTGCTGCCAATGTCCAACCCATGGAAGTTGATGCTTGGACTAAAGAGATCACCTCATACTAACCTGCTTCCAACAGCCTGGTCACCATTAAGCGACATACAAACAAAAGCCTTACCCTCTTTCCATGGATGGCACATGTTGCAATGAGGCACTCATATCACTCTAGCCCTGTCATCACACAGAGGCTTCCATCTCAATCTGCAAGCAAGCTGCCAATATCTGTTAAACACGTGATAATATGCATCACACATTTTTGAAGGTGAAACATCATGAGGCCCTCATGTAAAATAGCACACACTGAATAACACACAATATTTTAATGTTATAATAACACACCTTCCTTAACACAATTATGTAAACACCAGTGCTACCTTATTGTGCACAAGTGAACTTTCTGAAATGCTGCAGTATCCTCAACTTCTTCAGATGTGATCAGAGCAGGCTGTGGCTATCTCTGTCCTGTGGCAGGCATTCTCTGACAGCCCTAGGGCCAGATGAGCCTGGGCATATAGGGCTCTCTATACTTGTGCAGAAGAGTCCTCTGTAACCACTGCTGCTAGAGGAGTTTTGGGTAACTGGGTGAGGGGGGGGAGCTGGGGAGCTCTTAACAATTCTCAGAGGGCTTTGAGAAGAATCATTGCCTCCCTCATCTGCATCACTGTGCAGTTCTTACCAATTTGTGCCCCTGGATTGGCACACAGTCCACTTCCTCCCACTGTGGTGTGTGTACCTGTGCCAGTGGATAGGTTTTTTTTTAATATTCATTCATGGGATGTGGGCATTTAAGAGTAATTTCTCTGGGTCTGGATCATAGCCAGGACACTTTATTTTTTACAATAATCATTTCATTAATTCCAGATTTTTATTGGATTCAAATTCCATCATCTGCCATGGTGGGATTTGAACCAGGGCCCCTGGAGCATTACCCTGGGTCTCTGCATTACTAGTCCAGCAACAATATCACTACACTATTGCCTCCCCGGTGTGATGCTGCACCCTCAGAGACATCTAGACTGTTGTCCTCCAAGGAGGTGTCAGGTGGAACACATGGGGATTGCTCCCAACTCTTTGTGGCAGTTGACCCTGCAAAAGAAGCAGAAAACCAACTAGTGGAGCAATGATGTAAAGGTTCACTGCCATTCATGGGTGCAGCAGGCTGTCATGGTAACCAGCGATGATGGGTAAGGACAATTCATCCGCACTCTCCACACCACCAATCCAAACTCTACATCAAATATGTACCTACCACCCTCCTCCTCTGCCAGTTCCTGGGATCCTATTTCTGCTGCTCTCAGTGGATGAACCATCAGCACTCCATCCCCTGGTCTAGGATCTCTCACTGGTGCTATAGGCCTTTTGTTCTCCAAGCATAAGGGAAGAAAAAGTGGGGTTTCCAGTGATTCTGAGGATCCCCTCTTCCTGTCTGAATGTGCCCTGATCCCTTGAGGTGTCAGGTTGCCCAGCTGTCCTTCCAATCCTCACACTCTCACTAAACCTGGGTAAGGGGCATAAGGCAGATGTAGGTTCTGGTGATGCACACACATGAAGCCTATGCAGTTATGGAAGCTGGGTGATGGGGAACACTTTACACTTCACCACCCATCCTAGCCCTTAACCAGTCAGTGCCTCTTCTTTTGCCACACAGCTCTCATTCCCATCTTGACAGTTTGACATTCAAACTCAGCCTTGCAGTGCTATCAAGGTCATTAATTTTTTTTCAGCACTGGACCCAGTTCCTCAGAAAAAGCCCACAGCCTCTCACCTCCACGCCAACCTTTAGTGGCCATCAGCTGGAAATGATATCTTTCTGCATTCCTAAAGGGCCTGGAGGAGGTTGCGCAGTGAGCTCTCACTGGAGTGTGGGGCGATACGCTAGATGGATTGTGACATCTCCAAGCACAGCTGAAGCTGTTGATGCCACTGACTGAACTTTTATGAGGATGGAGATTTATTCTTCCTGGACCTTCAAATGTTGATTGATAAGATATGCATATCTCACAATGCTGGCAAATTCACTTGCAATCCTCCCTCAGAAAGCCTGCAACATTGCATCTGTTACACAGGTGTTATAATATGGCAGAAAGTAATTGCTGGGCTGACCAAATCCCAAAGGGAAACTTGGCCAAGATATCACAACAATTTGCAATTTCTATTTTCTTATGAGAAAGTATGTGCACTGAAGTAAGAAGTAAAGATTCCACTACCACTTCTGGAAATTGTAAATATTAAATTAAAACATTTATTAACAAAAGAAAAGAAAACTTAAACACACAAGATTACAGTTACACTGTTAAATTTAGTCTTATAACATGTCCCAAAAGATTGCTACTTAGCTAGACTCCCAAATAAATACCCTTTTTCAGGCAACAGTCGAACTAGATTCTTAATCTATAAAACATCCAGTAATGTTATCACAAGGCACCCACTGCCGCTATAAGGGAGGTATTTCACAGGACTTCCCTCTCCCTCTCACTCAGCAATGGAAATCCAAGGCTAAAACAAAACAATGCAAGCACTTCTCTGGGGTGGCTAGAAGCTGATACTTCAGGTACACTCTTCAAGATCTTACATGGCCACTCACCATACAGCTTTCAATCTTTCCTTAAATATACGTTTCCTCTTTTATCTCTAAACCCATTGTTATAAACTTTCTTTGAAACTCAAACTCTTCCAAATATAAGATCTTTAATGTCTCCATCTTCTCTTTGCTTTTGGGTCAATAAAAATATGATATCCCCACGACTTGTTTACCTATAAACTCCTGCAAGAAGCAAACATTTTGCTTGTTACCTTCTAATTCCCCTTTGAAATTCAAATGACCTCTCAACTTATCTACAAACGCAAATGTTAGCTCATCCATTTCCATTTCAAAATGCCTGCTTTTACACCTAACTTCTTTGATGATTTAAACCTTGCAGTCTGACTGTCTTAATTAAATTAGTCACACACACACACACACACACACACACACACATACACCCCACAGGGGTGTAATATTAGGAAAAATGATATTCTCTTTACACAGGGCTTTCTGCTCTTTAGATATGGTACTTTCTCCTATATGGGGATCAGAAGAAATGGGCTTCCTAATGTCAAAGCTGCCTCACCACATAATCTGGCAGCAAACCCACATCATCCATATTCATGAGCTTGCCTTCTCATGATCAAGTTCAGGCTGTCACATTCTTCTCATGCTAGATTCCCAACTTCTTCCGGGCTTGTCAGCAGATTCATCAATGCTAGGATGCTATGTTTCAGCAGGTGGAATTTGCCAGGCTGACCAAATCCACAAGGGAAAATTGGCCATCTTATCATGACAGTTTTGCTATTTGTATTTATTACGAGAAGGTTTATGCACTGAATTCAGAAGTAATGAGTCCAGTAACACCTTTAGTGATTTTACAAAATAAATTAAATCATTTATTAACAAAAGAAAAGAATTAAAACACATACACAAGATTACAGTTACACCGTGACTTAATATTATACCAAATCCCAAAATTCCTAATTAACCTGACTCCCAACTATACACCCCCTTTAAGGCAACAGTCCAAATAGATTTTAAATGTAGAGAGGCAATCTAGCAAGGTAACCACAGCACCCACTCAACAGTGGAATTCCAAAGACTTTATAACACAACTTTGGTTACTGGAACAGCAGACTTCTGCAAAGCGGCTAGAGACTGTTTCCCCAAGTCTGTTTCACATGGTGTATCTTTTAGATCTTACACAGCCACCCTGATACAACCTTCCGCCCTTCTTTAAATATATTCCTTCCTCTTTAATCGGCAAATCCCATTGTTTCCATATGCCTTTGGAACTTACTTTTCCCATAATATAAAAATCTTTCATGTTGTCAATATGGCCTTTTTTTTGGGAAAAATAAATGTAATAACCTTGCCTAATTTATCCTGTCAGTTGTAAAACTTTATCACGTTTCTTTGAAAACCAAACACCTCCCCAATTATCTTAAAATGCAAACTTCATTCACACCCTATATACTGACTTTTATCCTAGTTTACTCATTAGAATTTCAAATACATTTTTTATTCCTAATTCTTTTGATAACTTCAACCTTACAGTCTATCCAACTCAAATTCAATTAAATCAGCCACACAGACAGAACCATCCACACACACACAATCATAAGCCTACTTTACAATACTCCACAATAACATTATGAAAAATGTGGTAGTTTCATGACAAGAGCTAGATTCAGCCCTCCATCTCTATGGTCTTTTTCCTATTCAATGTCCTTAAATGTTTTGTCACGTCCCTGGTTCATGTCCATCTTTAGAAACTCCCTGAACGAATCACCCAAATCAGGTTTCTGGCCCTACTTAAATGACCCAAGCAAATCCCAAACAACATTCTCTGTGACTTACACATTTTCCCTCCTCATCCAACTTGGCCTTTCTGTAGCCTTTCACATAGTCAACCATACCAAAATCCTTCCATGCCTCTTCTACTTTGTCTAATTAGATGGGACTGCCTTCACTTGGTTCCTCTATCGCACACCCCATTATGGCCAGAACATTTCTACCAGTGGCTTCTGCTCCCACCCTCACACTATTATCTCTTGTGAAATCCAAAGGTGCATCCTTTGCTCCTGCTCTAAATCCACATGTCATCCGTTAAAATATCTTCCACAAACATGAGCTCAGCTTCCACACAAAAGCTGATGACACACAACACTATCTCTCTGGCATCTCTCTCAACCCCTCCAGTCCTTCAGACCCCTTATCTAACATCTGTTCCTGAATGAGCCATCAGTTCTCCAGGTAAACATTGGGAAAACTACAGGTGCTGACTTAGGCCCCAGCCACAAACTCTGTACCCTTGTTATCAATTCCATTCCGCTCCCTGGCCATTGTCTCAGGCTGAACTAGAGACAGTCTCTGGTTCTATTCACTGCCAACCTGAGCTTCTGAATCTATTTCCTTTAAATCATGAAAGCCACCTACCTCTATCTCCATAGCATCATCGCCTTCACCTTTACCTCAGCCTCAAGCCATGCCTTTGTCACCTCCAGAATCGACTATTCCAATGCTCTTCTGACTGGTTTCTGGCCCATCTAAAATTTTGCTGCCCATATTATGTCCCATACCAGGTCCTTCTTCCTATCACCCTTGTTCTTACTGATCTATATTGACTTCTGCTTCCCCAGCACCTCAAATGTAAAATTTTCATTCTTGTATTTAAAATCACTCAATGATCTTGCTTCTATCTCAGCAACTTCTCTAGCACCTCAATTAACCCCACTCTCCAAACTCTAAATCTGGCTTTTAATGCCTCCCCCTCCCTTCACCCCACTACCATTGCTAGCTACATGCTCTGAAATTCCCTCCCCAGCACTTCTGTTGTTCAATCTCCCTCTGCTTATTTTTTTTTATTCATTCACAATATGTTGGCATTGCTGGTCGGGCCAGCATTTATTGGCCTTTCCCAATTACCCTTGAGAAGGTGTTGGTGAGTCACCATTTGGTCAGGCAGCATCTGTGGAGGGAAACATAGATAACAGCTAGAACTTAATGCCCTCCCATGAGGTGAGTTTGGTGGCTGGGGGCATTTAATCGGGCAGGGGGTGGTGGCAGGTGAGGATCCTGCCACCCTCCCGCCTCTGCCCCAATTAAGTCTGGGGCAGAAAGGCTCATGGAACCTTCCCACCCCATTGCCAAGTGAGGCTCTTAAATCATGCGGGCAATCCAAAAAGAAAATCCCGTTGGGCAACCCCTCCCCCTTGCTCAGCAACCCCCAACTGTGACCTCGCTCCTACCATCACTCATCTGTGGCCTGAGTTCTTCAACGATTTTGAGCCTTCCAGTTGCAGAAATCGGCAGCTGCCATAGCCTCTCCAGTGGCACTGCCAAGCAATGCACAGTTACCAGCCTCTGATTGGCTGTCAGCTCTTTGTGGGCAGGATTTCAACCTGGGGTCCTTGATCCTGGGGATGGCCCTCCACTGCCCAGTTAAGTAGCTAATTGATGCTTAAACTAGCTGGCCTTCCCATGAGCTTCATCGGAACACTATAGCAGGCCTAGGACAGAAAGATCATAGTAGGAGCAAAGTGGAGAATTGAAATGACAGGTGACAGGAAACTCGGAGTCAGGCTTGCGGGATGAATGGTGGTGTTCTGTAAAGTGGTCACTCAGTCTGCATTCGGTCTCACCAGTCCAGAGAAGACATCACTGCTGAACATCAAGCCATTGTATCCAGGACAGTCACTGATCTCCTCTCCTCTGGTGATCTTCCCTCCGTAACCTCCAACCTGATACTCCCCCACCCCCAAACAGCCATGCTTCTACCTCCTTCCCACAAACAAGATGGCCTGGTAGACCCATTGTTTCAGCCTGTTTCAGCCTGTTCCTGCCCCAATCAACAAAACAATGGGCAGGAACCAGATCCAGAAATCCTGCCTCCGTTTTTGACAGATCCCATTTTTGCCATTAAGGGAAAAGGGACAGGGCATAACTCACACATGAGGGAAACCTAAACTCAGCAGGGCCATTTAAACTCACTGCTGAGTTCAAACAGACCCCATTTTTGCTGTAGCAAAGGCCTTAACATGTACTGTGGGAGTTACAACTCTTTACAGTAGTCGTAAATGCTCTTGAAGGGTGGATAATCTTTGTAAAACTGTAAAGCTATGAATTTATTTAAATCCCAAGCCCTTTAAAAAAATGCCTTCCTGTGTCAGTGAGAGTTGAAAAAATCGGTTCTAGCAGTTGCAAAAGTTTTTGTTGATATTTTTCCAAGAGTTATCATTTTGTCATTATGAATGCTTGGCTGCTTTCAACAAGCTATAATTATCTCATCGGGATTCTAAGTTCACAGTTTGATTTACAACTTAATGGGGTTATTGAAGGATTAGCTGTCTTGAATACAAGTTTGTTTTCATAAGAGATTAAGTTCTTGAGGGGATTCAAATGTTTTGAATGACTTTAATGAATGGGGGTGACTTTTTAACATAGTAAAGGCTGTAATGGATATTTAGACCTTTATTTTATTTTACTTCAATGTGGCTCCTGAGGTCTGCGCATGGTGGATACTGGATGAGTTGGCAAGGAGGGTGTAAGGGCAAATGGTGCTGCATGGGGGCCATGGGTTGGCATGAGTTGACATTATGTTGGGGGCATAGGTTGGCATTAGATTGGCATTGGAGCATGGATGAGGCGGGGAAGGGGATGGGGGGGTGTGAATGGATGTGACGGGTAAGAGCTAGAGGGTCTAAAATTTAACAAAATCACTGGGAAAAAGTCCCAGAGAACTGGGGGAGCACTTTAAAAATGCTTGCCTTGGTGCTTACCAGCCTCTTTGGCTGCATCTGATCTGTGTCCGGGTGCTGCAGGCCCAGCTCCCTCCCACACTTGCCCCCCCCCAACCCCCACCACCCCACAATACCTCCCCATACTCCCAGAATTAAAGATTTGGGGGAGTTTCTCCCAAGATGGGTGCGGTGAGTCAGGAGATTTCCCAACTCGCACTATCTGTCTCGGGAGCAAAAATCCTCACCATTAACCCTGTTTCTCTCCATGCTGCTGCCTGACCTGCTAAGTGTTTCCAGCATTTCCTGTTTTTATTTCAGATTTTCAGTACCTACAGTATTTTGCTTTGATATTTGTCTTTAACAAATCTGCGCTGGCTTCATTTTCCCTAGTGTCAATTAATTTTTTTTCCCAAATCATTATCTTTCAAAGCTTCCCCACCATCAATGTTAGGCTGACTGGCCTGCAGTCATTGTGTTTATCTTTCTCCCCCCTTTTGAACAGGGGTGTAGTATTTCCAATCCTGCAGTCCTCTGGCACCACTTCCAAATATTGTGGCCAGAGCTTCTGAAATTGCTGCCCTTCCTTCCCTCAGCAACTTGAGTGCTGCCCCCTGGTGACCTCATCCGAATATACAATGTCAGGTTCCACATGTATGTTGACACCCAGCTCTAACCCACCACCACATCATTTGAGTCCTCCATGGTCTCATATTTGCACACGGTTTGTACAACATCCAATGTTGGTTGAAGAAAAAAAATCCTCCAATTAAATGTTGGAAAACCTTAAGTCATTGGCTGGGATTTTCTGTGCCCGCTGGTATTGGGCGTGTTCGGTGGCATGAGCAGACAATATGGTGAGAAGGCCAAAAATTGGTCCCATGACATTATGAAACCATTTTGTGATCATCCGCTCCGCCCGCCGATAGCAGGCCACATTTCCCGCCATCGGACGTCGGGAAACTTATTGCAGTACATCAGCATGTCATTATAAGCCCAGCCTGCTGGAATTGTAGCCCCCCCCCCACCCCACCCCCGCTGGATCGTCCACCCATGTCGGTGTGATTGCACGTCGACGTGTTTCATGACAACATATAAAAGGCGTGCACTTGACAGGCTGCACTTTGAAGGGAACTCAGAGGTGAGTACACAGTAATATTGCAGAGTGCTCTCCTGTTGGACATCAAGGTTGAGGCACGTTGGTGGGGTGGGGGCGGCAAGGGCTGCCCTGAAATTGATGCATATTGGTTGGGGGGGTGGGGGTGGGTGCAAGGGCTGCCTTGTGATTGAGGTGACTTGGTGGGGGGGTTGCCAAGGGCTGCCCTGTGGTTGAGGCGACTTGGGAGCTAGGGGAAAGGGCTGCCCTGCGCTTGAAGGTAGCGCACAAGTACGTGTGGGGTCGGGGGTGGGTGGGCGAGAGAAACCTTGTATAAACTGACCATTCCTCTGCAGCTGAGACAGTTCAGGTGCAGCCACATTGACATGCTTGGAGTTGGGCCTCTAGCTTATCTGCCCAGTCAAGAAATACAGAGACATCAAAGTGGCACCAAGTGCTTCAGAAGCTTTTCACCCTGTAGGCACAGACTGCAAAGTAATGAGCATTTTAGTGGACAGCAGACCAGTTGGACGACTGCACACATTGTACAATCTCCTTGCTGAAGCTCACCATGGGGCAGTCACTGGTGGAAGCGCTCACATCTCCTTGCAATATTATCATCCTGGTTTGGACCATTCTCCACCATAGTTCAAGCTAACAGTGCAGCCTTGCAGCGTGGGTTAGGGGAATGCCTACACCTGAGCTGAGAGCACAATATGCAGTCCAATGGGCAAAGCTGCCACCAATCAGTCGGGTAGAGTGGGATGGAGGAAGGTGGGGTTTCGGGCAGCCATGCAGCGCACTATTCTCTGACCATCTAAGTGGTGGCCAGCACATTCCAGGATACATTAAGGGACCATCAGACTTAACCAAGACAGGTTCTTAAAGCACACATGCTAACTCACGTGCCTCTCTCTTTCATTCTGCAGGAGGAGTACATCAGGATTAAGGAGCCTGGTGACCTGGCTGAATGCCTCATGGCTTACCAGAGAGTGAAGATGCTGGAGAAGAGAGCAACTGAGGCTCCTGGCTGTGCAGAGGGAGGAGCAGCACCCTCAGGAAATGGGCAGCTGCGGCTCCCGCGCACACCACCAAAGACCATAGCAAGCCATCACTGGTCAGTGCCTAGCTAGACACAGGGTCTATAGGCACCACCTTTCATTCCTGCAGATGACTAAGAACCAGTGTCGCCGAAGACTGTGCATGTCTAGGGAACTGGTTGGTCAGATCTGCCAGCTATGGCAGGATTTGTCTCCACGGGAACATGGAGGGCATCCACTGTCAGTGGCCGTGAAAGTGACTGCGGTGCCCAATTTCTACACCAGTGGCTCCTTTCAGGGCTGTACAGGTGACCTCTGTGGGATATCACAAGCCTCCACCCACAAATGCATCCATGAGATCATGGGTACCATCTTCACTAGGGCACATAGCTTTGTGCATTTCGCCCTGGACCAGGACAGCCAGGGTGCAAGAGTGATTTGATTCGCCCAGATCTCGGGTTTCCCACAGGTGCAGGGTGCCATCGACTGCACTTACATGGCACTCAGATCTCCATCGCAACAAACGGTCAACTATGTCAACCACAAGGGGTTCCACTCGCTGAATGTGCAGCTGGTGTGCGACCACCACAAGCACATCCTGCAGGCCTGCGCACGGTTTCCATGACTCCTACATTCTCAGTCGGTCATAGATCCCTGAAGTCTTCCAGGGTCCACAGAGGCTGCAGGGATGGCTCCTCGGGGACAAGGGCTACCCACAGAGGACGTGGCTGATGACACCCATGCAGTGGCCTCAGACTGCAGCAGAGCGATGGTATAATGAGACTCACGCTGCAGCTCACAGCTTGGTGGAGCAGACCATCGGGATGCTGAAAATGAGGTTCTGGTGCCTGGACCAGCCTAGTGGAGCCCTGCAATACAGTCCACAGAGGGTGTCATGCATCATCGTCGCCTGCTGTGCCCTTTACAACTTGGTGCTGCAGCAGGGAAAGGAGCTGGCTGAGGAGGAGATAGAGGAACTGGAGGTCTCCTCCGATGAGGAGGATGCTGATGGGGATAAGGGTGAGGGGGTCCTCGAAGGCGGTCCTCACACTGGCCAGATGAGGCAGGTGTACTCGGGAGGTCCTCATAGCTGTTAGATTTGTGGAGGGTGATGACGATATGCAGTGAGGAGACACCATGGATCCTCACATTGCATCTATGAACGTTTGGCTTATGGCAGCGCACATACCCTCTGTGAAAATGCTTCTGTCATGGAGATGCAGTGGAGGCTCTAAGAGTCACTCGATTGCAGGAGGATGATGATGACAACATTCAGTGACGACACTCCATCAATCTTTACATAGCCTCTGAGAATTTCTGATTCTTGTCTGGCCAAGGGCAGCTGGCTTGCACTCTGTGATCAGGATCATATCATAGAGACACAGTCATGAAATTTTAAAAGCATCTGATCCTTTGTCCGCCTTCAGTACCTGAGCCCTTCAGGTGCACAGCATCACTAGTCACAGATGTTGATGAGATGGGGGCCAGCCCCACCTTAAAGGTGCTGAGCGCACACAGAGAGAATGACGGAACTCTGTGACACCTGCCTACGACATTCTGGCAGCAATGACAAGCACCATCGAGGTGCAGGCATCAGTAATGTTTCCAGGGAGTATGAGGCTGGACCATCACTTTTGGTCTGAAGGCTGCACAAAGCACAGGGAAGAGGGCCCGGACTGAGACACCTGCCTTTATCTTGTGCAGAAAAGTCTCACATCCGAGTGACACAAACATTGCTCATCAGAACAAGAAGCCATAGGCATGGAGACATCCTTGGGAGTTTATTGACAATAGTGAACAGTATGTACAAGTGATTAACACCTGTGCCCAGGATGTGCAATTACATCTTCTTAACTTTCCTAACCCTGCCGCTACGTCTTGGTGCTCCCTGGCCATTCACAGTGGAGGTGGAGGCAGCCTGCTGACTGCTGCGCTCTGTCTGTGATGATCTTGGTGGGCATCCTCTGGAGGGCCGAGACCTGGAGGGCCCCGGCCTGCTTTCGGGGTCCTGCTGCGTGGCAGTGGCACTCGCCTTGGACTGTGGAGCTGGAGCGGCTGAGGTCACAGGAGGAGGGGATTCAGATGAGCGGACACTCCCGGAGTCACCTGGATTGATGGCCCCAGGGGGTGTGGTCCTCCTCCCTATGGATGCTCAAGGGCCCCAGGGTGACTCCTTGAGGAGAAGGGGTGGCTGGAGTGAGATGGAGCTGCCCCACACCCCTCTCGTGTACACATTGTTGGAGGCCAACTATGGCATCAGCGATGGAGTTGAGCCCACGCAGCAGTGCAGGAGCGGAGTCCTGAAACAAGGTCTCCATGGCGGCTGCCATCCTACCAGTGTTCAGGGTGGACGGACTCCTCCATCGTGCCTTGCAATCTGAGGAGTGCAGCCAACATCCCTTCCTGATGTTACCGAGCTTGCCTTTGCAGTTCCAGCAACTGTGACATGAAAGATTCCAGAGGCTCATCATCTGATTCAGACTCAGCAAGTTTCTGGCCTCCAGCAGTCCTCTGAGTGACGGACACCTGGGAAGCCCCTGCCGCCACCTGCTGTGGATCAGACAGTGCGATGTGCTCACCAGATTGTGATCCCAAGGCTATTCTAAAGCTAGGTCCCACCGAGGTGTGTGTTTCTGCAATGGTGGAGGGTGTGGGACTTCAAGGAGGGTGCCTCCAGATTCCTCTTCAGAGGTTTCTTCAGGGCTTGATTGGAGTCCCTGTGTTATGGACTCCATCAGTTGTTTCCCAGATGTGCCTGCGAAAGCAAGGTGAGATAATTAATGCATGACAGTGGCCTGTGAAACAGGACATATCACTCACAGCATGGTTGTCTGATGGATGTTGTACTGCTGGATCTTCACTTGGGTAGATTTCCCTCAGCAACGGAACAGTCCAGATCCTCGCCTGCCAGCTGGATGACTCTGTTTTCAAAGTCCATGAAGACCTTGATTTCAGGCATTCCTCCATCGATCTGAAACCTCTCTCTCTTGTTGTGTGCCAGCTTGTCTTGCATGAATAGAGATGGAGAAAGTGTAAACAGGATACTTGCCAAGCCAGATGATAAGTATGCCTGGCATGTATGGGTGTTGAGTGGTCCCATGGACGGGATGAGGACAATGAAGGTGTGTGTGAGAGAGTGAATGGTGATGTCCCTTGAACAGGCAGTGAATGAGGGCCCTGTTGATGTGCGACGGGTTTGCGAGTGTGTGAGTTGAGAGTGATGAGAAGAGTGACTTAGCCTGGCGGAACAGAGGAGATCATTCACCCTCTTGCGGCAGTGGGTGGCTGTCCTCTTTTGAAGGGCATTGGCGCTGACCACCGCTGCCACCACCTCCCAAGACAGATTAGCGAGGATGCTTCTGTAAGCTTCTCCTTCCCTACAACTGTTTGAGCTCTCTCTACTGCTCCAATTCTGGCCTGGTGTGCAGACCCAACTTTCTTCATTCCACCATTGATGGTTGGGTCTTTAGCTGCCTGGGCCCTAAGCTCTGAAATTTCACCCCAAACGTTTTCTGCCTCTCTTTTCTCTTTTATGATTCTCCCAGAAACATACCTCTGTCCTCATATTTCTTTGTGGCTTGTGTCAAATTTTGTTTGATAATCGCTCCTGTGAAGCACCTTGTTACGATGTTCACTCTGTTAAAGGATGTATTTAAATGCAGGTTGTTGCTGTTAGTAGGATAATAAATTGGGCTCATAGGAGCCATTTGAAATTTAATGTGAAATGATACATTTTTGATAGAGAAGAAGAAATTCACAATGAATGATTAATCTTTAATAGGAGTTGAGTTGAGAGAATCAGGGATCCCCATACATGAATTTTTTTTAAATGATAAAGCTGTAAATCATATGTTAAATCAGATTTTATAAATAGGGATACTAGAGTAAAAGCTTACACAATTCATTACTTAGACTCTAATTAAACCATTGGAGGTCATTTTTCTTTCCGTTAATGGAAAGGAAATTGGAGAAAAGTGTATAATGGGTGGCCAATCCATAACTGACAGCTTTCTGCCCATGCCCAAAGTGAAAATTTTCACCATTGTGTTCAGTTTAGTGTGCTGTTCTTAAGGAAGGATGCTAAAGTCATGGATAGGACACTGAGGAGATTCACTATGATGGTACCAAGAAAGACACGCTTTAGTTATGAGGAGGAGTTCAAGCTCTTATCACTAGAACATGACAGTGAATATTAAGAAATCTGATGAGTATTCAAAATTTATGTAAGTTTTGATAAGGTAAATAGAGAAAATCAATTTACATTTGTTCCTTGGAAAATAGCATATGCAGTTATCATTTTTAAATAGTTTGAGGGAATGCGAATGAGGCTAAATAGTTAGCTCCTTCAGCACATTGATAGAGTGAGCAGAATAGCCTCCTGCTGTGTTGTAAATTGTTTGTGATTCCTGTGTTGTGCCTCCTACTGGAAAGTGAATCTGTGACCATCAGATGAGAAAAGGCTCAAACTCAGTTGTGATGCTTCCATGATAGATAGTCTGTGCATACTTATGGTCTCGTTCCTTAAAACAAGGATGATCACTTGGATGATTAAAGGGAAACATCCAAGTCATGCACAGTAGCACAGGTTAGTGATTAAGGAAAGCAGCAAGAAAATGGGAAAGGTGGGGAGGAAACCTTGGGGGATTCCTTTCAAACTAAGTGTGTGAGCTATAATAATAGTAAATTAATTTCCTTTGTAATTAATTTAGATTGTTGTGAAATCAGTGAACACTTAATGTTTTCTTTGAAATGTTAAGGATGGTAAAAGAGATTCAGAGTAACAAAATGATGAATGGCATACTAAATCTGTCTTGAAAGGTAGATAGACCTAAATGGGTGGGATATTATAACCCTCTCCCGTGCCTCCCTCCCCCCGCCAAGGGCGGATGAGGTGGTTAAAAATTCAAAAATGGGAAACCTGACCCTAATATGCCTCCAATGCACCAACTTCCAGTTTTAACAGAAGTAGATTGCCGCAAGTGCCGCAACTGTAAATTGTGCACTAGATTATTTCGTTTCAATAATACCTGATTTTCCATATGTACAGATTTTGAAATAACTGTTATATATTGTATATAATATTACATTGCGTAAAACATAATGGTACAGAAATTCCACTGTCTGCCAATGTTGCATCCCTGAGTGAGGTCTTGCTCTTGCCTAAACTCGCTGATATTGTGCGATGCTATCCCAATCTAATTTGCTTCACAGGTTTTCTAGTATTTGATAGCTGCCATTAGGCCAGTGGGAACATGGATGCATGAGGCTGTTGTTCCTATAGATAGCAGCATATGCCAGCTGTCTCGCCTTCTCACTCAGAGCCACCTGCGAGTAGCATACAGGAAGACCACCAAATGCTTAAAAGATCCGTCCAGCACCATCTCCCGCCCAGGACAAAGCCGCCACAAGAGGAGAGTCACCTCAGTTCCATGGGTCTCTTGCAGCCCAGGAATATCCAACAGCCTTTCAATACTTTAGTTAGGAGGAGTATTAGAATAAGATAAAGAAAGACGTGTTTAGATGCCATAGGGAGGCATGGTACAAGAAGAGCAGGGCACTAGGAAAATGGTGTATTTTTACTGCATTGTTTTTAACCATTTTACATAAGAATTAGGAGCTGGAGTAGGCCATTTGGCCCTTCAAACCTGCTTCATCATTCAATAAGATCATGGCTGATCTTCCACCTTAACTCCACTGTCTCGCACTATCCCCATATCCGTTGATCCTTTTAGTATCAAAAAATCTATGGACCTCTATCTTGAGTATACTCAATGACTGAGCATCCACAACTCTTTGGGAAAGAGAATTCCAAATAGTCGCTGTTGTATTATGGGTTCTTTAGATCTCTTAATGATGAGATCTTGAGACATCCCAGGTTACTGTCATGCATGATGTTGTTTCTCCCATGCAGGTAGGTTGCTTCTAGAGTGTTCTCTCTATACTGTTCTCTCAGTCTATTACCATGTGACTCCATACATCATGCAGTGGGCAGTGTCATTCTCCAGTCTCACATTAACCCTTGCTCTGCCAAGCACCTTTACATTACAATGGCATACAGGCACATACAGCATCATACAACATCCCCCTTTCTTTATCAAAGAAAAATTTCCCTTCCGACGGAGTGGAACTATTTGTAATACAAGCTTTACTTGCTATCCCTTCTCCCCCACCTCAAGTTTCTGACTTCATAAATTCAGATGGTCTTGAGACTTGACAGTTCTTCCACATCTCAGTTTGTCATGTTTGAAGGAATGGTAGTAGTACTCTGTGTTCCTGATACTTGGCTTTTTTGGCATTTTGCATTCCTTTGAGTTTCATTTCTCTTTATTAATAACTCGTCTGCTTTTTTTGGACACAGTGGGTTTGTCCTATTCCTTCCGAGGGGAATGTGCACTTCATTTGTTCCTAGAGCGGACTCGAATTTTCTTTGTCCGTGGTGTCCGCCATGTTCTTGCTGGGTGTAGAGGTTTCACAAATAGAACCTTCATTTCCACTTGTTTCACAATTTCAGCCAAACATTTGTTTGCTGTTTTATTTTCAAATGGTTTTGCAAGCTTATGAATCTTTTCATCTAGTTTAACTTTTTCTTCTTCTACTGCCTTGTGCTTCCGTGTCAGATTTACATTTTCCAATCTCATTTCTTTTCTTTCTCTGTCTGCAACAGAACTTTGTCCTTGTCCTTCATCTTAGGTTCACCGTTGGCCAGGTCTGTCTCCGGCAAAGTCTTAACTTGTTTCAGTTCTGTATTGTGCTACTCATGGCTTCGTTATCCGCTCGCATTTTGTAAAGTTCTATGGCTTTTCCTTTCAATGTCTCCCCTTTTCCATTCAACTGCTTCTTCACTCTTCAGTCTGTTTCTTGTAGCTTTCGGCTTCCTCCTGGAATATTGAACATCACTGAGTCTTCTCTGCCAACTCGTTCTTCAGTTTATTCAGAGTGACGTTACACTCATTTTGCTTCTCCGTGTAATTTTCTAGAAGAATAAACTTCGCCCTGAGGGATACTTGTAGTGTGTGGAGGTCTTTCAATAGGTTTTCCTTTTCTTTGTGAAGCTCGCTTGTTTCATCTTGAGCTTTCTTCTAATTCAGTAGAGTCTCTTCAAGTTTCTTCTGCTACGCTTCCATTCTGCTGTTGAAGACCAACTTCATGTCTTGATGTTGCTGAATGGTTACGCATTCCTTTTGCATTTGGTCTTGAAGGGCAAGTTGTTCTTTCAACTGTTTATTTTCTTGTTGACCTCTTGGCTGTTGATGCGAGCGACATAGGCACTGGGGCTGTACTGTTACAAGAAGATGACACTGGAGTTGAAAAACCGATAGGGTATTTTTCACGGAAGTTGAATTCACAACAGAGAAGATATTCAACGATTGAAAAGGAGATGTTGGGTTTGGTGTTAGCATTGCAGCATTAAGAATTTGAAGCTTAAAGGGAAAATTGGACATTTTAAAACCTGGACACTGAACTGGAGTGATTTCTGCTGATACCAAAGATTTGTATATATATTGTTACATTAATGCATGCATCTGCTAATGTAATAGTGTAAGTATATAGTTAAGTATAGGAGATAGTGTAAGATGGGTTAATAAAAAATGAAACCATCTTTTAGAACTATGACGGTTCATTTTTCAATAAGGAGGGGGATGTCAAAAAGATATAATAATGTTAATGGAAATTATTTTAAAATAGAGTTCTAGTGGGATCTGTGTCTATGTGTGTGTGTGTGTATGTGTCTTAATTGTATTAAAGCCAGCTAGTCTGGGAGCTTTGATGTATAGTAGTTTTGAGATGTTTATTAGGTAAACGTAATGAGGGTAGAAGATAAAGCGTAAATTTGCATTTGTTAAAAGAAACCATTCAAGACTGCGGGTGAAATCTTACACATAGCTAGAAGACGCCAAGCAATGTGTTTATTTTTTCTCTACTAATGAAATTGGTGAGATGAAAGGATGTTATTGTTAGAAGAGGTAAAATTAAAAGCCTAGTGATACAATGGAAAATTTACATTCAAAGAAAATGATATGTACAAAGGAGAAAATGTATTGTGTGTAAGGTAGAGGCATTTTAAGATCCAACAAGTGTGAGAAGCCTCCAGCCTGTATGCTTCAAGCTGCTGTCTGCAAGGACCCAAAGCTTGAATGCGGCTGTCCAGGGTGCGCTTTGTCAAGTGTCTGTTTAAATCTATAAGATTTATTGTTGCCTTAGCAGGGGTGTAACTGAGAGTCAGATTAATTAGGGGATTTTTGTAGTTATTAGAGTAGTAATTTTGTAGACGTATGTATGTTTATAATCTTTCTTGTATTAATAAATGTTTGATAAAAAAAACCTCTTGGGTGGTCTTATTACTACTGAATTCAAAGTCTGCATCTCGAAACATACAAATTGCAAAAATGCGTTATGACTGTTGTTTCAAGTTTCCTCTGGGATTTGAACAACTCAGCCTTTATTATCGGCTGTGTCATAATAATTCCTTCTTTAATTTTGTACTTCTCCTGTACAGTAAAAATTGTCTTCTCCAAGACTCCCACTCTTGAGTCTGGTTTAGCCCTTTCCATAGCAGAAATGCATCTGGCTCTTCTAATTTGCTTTCCATGGCCGTTTTTTTTTCTTGTAGTTACTGCTTTAAATGTCATTACCCCTTTAAGACTTTCAGTGAAGTAACACTGACTTTTCACCCAGGCTGCCTGCAGCTGTTGGCTTTCTGTGCTGGGAGTTTCTCACGCTTCTTTGGGTTTTTCCAAGCTCTCGGTGATCGTGGCTGCTTTTGTTTTTGAATTTCTAACTTTCAAGGCAGGAATATTGCTTTCTCTGCGATTCTTTACTTTTTTTACTGCAGGTCCTCTTTGGAATTTTGATGGGCTCATGGTCCAATCAGGGCCTGTTTTTCTTTTAACTTAAAGTGATAGCAGTTTTCTCCTCTGCGCTGCCTGCCCTATGTGTTTTCTTTCAGATAACTTTCTCTTTTTTTCAGCAGCTTCTTCTTTACTCTGCAGTTTTTCTTCTTAAACATCTGACTCTGCCAGCCAATATTTATTTAACTTTTGTTTTTAACTTCAGTGCACCATTGCTGCCATCTGCTGAGCCCTGGGACTGCCACCTATTCTATAATGTAAGCACAGGTTATTTTTTGTAATTTTGCTCACTGTCTTGTAAACTGTCTGGGTTCTTTTACTCTGCGTCACTCAGCGGCCTTGCAATAAACTCCCACTCAGTCTGGTAGATTCCTCAACTTCTAAGGCCATAGCGAAGCTTCTTCAATTTTTCTTCTCTAGTTTGGCTTCAGCTGTTTTAAGTGTTTCATACCTTGGGATATGGTTCTGGGTTCATTGTTTAAAATGCCACCTTTCATATCACTGCTGACGTGACATCTTTTAGAAGCAACTGCTGCCAATCATGTTGTAATATGGGTTCTTTAGATGTCCCAATGATGAGATCTTGATAACTTGTATATTTAAACATGAATCCTTTATTGTTAGTCTTTAACTATTTACAGATCCCAGGTTACTGTCATGCATGGTGTTGTTTCTCCCATGCTGGTAGGTTGCTTCTATAGTGTTGTCTCTAAACTGTTCTCTCAGTCTATTACTATGTGACTCGATACATCATACCATGGGCAGTGCTATTCTCCAGTCTCACATTAACCCTTGCTCTGTTGAGCACTGTTACATTACAATGGCATGCAGGCACATCATACAACAGTCGCAACCATTTGGAGTGAATAAATTTCTCCCCATCAGAGTCCTAAATGACTGACCCCTTATCCTAAGAGTGTAACCCTGTGTTCTAGGTTCCCCAGCCAAGGAAATTATTTTCTCAGCATCTACCTTGCCAAGCCCCTTAAGAATTTTATGTTTCAATTAGGTCACTTCCCAATCTTCTAAACTCCAGGGAATATAGGCCTAGTCTACTCAATCTCTCCATGTAGGATAATCCTCACATCTCAGGAACCTTCTAGTGAACCTTTGTCGCACTCCCTCTCAGGCAAATATGCCCTTCCTTAGGTAAGAAATTTTAAATTGAAAAAATAATTAAACTGTTAAAATTTATTTTTACTATAAGGGTGATGCAGTGCAACATTTTAATAATAGAAATTTTTTTATCAAAGTCAAATATAAAATAAAAAAGTCACATTCAAAAAGTTAATTCTCCACTTGAAAAAATGCCAGAGAAGCAGTTTTTAAAAATCACTGCTACATTCATTGCTACAATCCAATAGGAATCTTTGTGTAAACATGGTAATTATACATTTATTACAACACTCTGCTGACAGCATTCAGTACTGTACATTGAAAACACCCAAAGCACCAGAATAAATGTTCACTGAACTTGAGTCCATTTTGTATTGGCTACAGGTTGATGGTTCTTAATTATTTGATGAAATGGCTGTTTTATAATGCTTTTAAGTTACTTCAGAAAATATTTATAATTTCAGTAAGTGCTTAGCATTAAGGTGAGATTTCAATTATTCATCTTTTACGTTCGTTTCATATTTCATTGACACCAGCCAAACACACAAACGCTTTGGCAAAGGCTTGTATTTGTGTTGCTGTGTCCGTTTTTTTCAAGCATTCTTGTAATTATAACAAATTTGCAAGTAAAAGAAACAAAGGTGCACAACTCAAGATCGTTTCAAAATAAATATTTGCATCAACATAATTATAGCTGAATAAATAAACAGGCTTCTAGGACTGAAGCATCCATTCTAAGATTAGGTAAATGCCCATTGGAAAATATCCCCGGCTGCTGTTGGATTTAGTGAACTGTAGTAGAAGGATCTGGTACCTAAAGGGTTAACATGAAACTGAGTACAGTACTGCCCACATGGTGATTTAAGAAGGCACATGACCTAGAGCTAGGGTCAATCTAGAGGTGAGTATCAATGTGCAAGGACGGAGTATGGAGTCCTCTCCGCACCTACTGTAAATGTACATAGTTAAGTATTGTTAATAAAGATTTCCTTGTAACTTATACAAGACTGCTCTGTGATGTCCAAACAGTAACTTTCAAACATAGCAACAACAGAATATATCATGGTACCAGCAGTAGGATCCATCAAACTCTGATGAAGTGATTCATTTTGGTAGGAAGAAAGAGGAGGGACAATATAAAATAAAGGGTACAATCCCAAAGGGGGTTATGAGCAGAGGGACCTGGGAGTATATGTGCACAAATCATTGAAGATGGAAGGGCAGATTGAGAAAGGGGTGCAAAAAGGATTCAGGAGTCTAGTTGTAAGTATGAGGAACTTCAGTTGTGTTGATTGGAGATTGGAGAAACTGAGGCTATTCTTGGAGAACTGAAGATTAAGAGAACATTTGATAGAAATGTTCAAAATCATGAGGGTTTGAACTGAGTAGGGAGGGAGAAACCATTCCCATTGCTGGAAGGATCGAGAACCAGGGGACACTGATTTAAGGTGATTGGCAAAAGAAGAAACAGTGACATAAGGGAAAGACTTTTTTTACACAATAAGTGGTAGGATCTGGAATTCTTTGCCTTAGAGTGTGGTGAAGACAGATTTAATTAAGGCTTTAAAAAGAGAATCGGTCAATTATTTGAAGAGAAAAAATTTGCAGGGCTGCAGGGGAGTGGGACCTGCTGAGTTGCTCTTGCATAGAGCTGGCACATACAATGGGCTAAATGGTATTCTTATGTACTGTACACATTCTATGATTTTAAGTAACCTTTGGAAGCAGAAGAATGGCTTTGGTTACTTGCATACCCTAATTGAAAATCATGAAATAAAAAACTTTTTTAAAATGTTGAAGAAGTCTAAGAAATTGACTTAGAAGAAAAAAGATTAAATTGAATTACATATCTTTTTTAAAAATTATATGCAAAACTAGGATTGTCTTTTAAGTTTCAAGGGATATACAACCTGGCTCTGTGACCCAAGGCTTTCGCTAACTACAAAAGTTTGCTTAGGAATTCATTTGAACTCAATCTGTTCCTGGATAATTCCTCCTTTATGTATTTGCCTTCAGAAGCTCTTATTTTCATTCACCAGCGTCTTTTTGTTATCTTAAACTGCCTTGAAATTAGTAGTAAAATACTGCGGATGCTGGAAATCTGAAACAAAAACAGAAAATGCTGGAAAAACTCAGCAGGTCTGACAGCATCTATGGAGAGAGAGAGATGCAGCCAGTCCTGCTGAGTCTTGCCTTGAAATTAAATTGAATAAAATAATATTTTTAAATTATCATTCGTCAAATTGATTGTAAGATTTTTGTTAGGCAAAACGTGTGAAGGGGTCCGTATTAATTCTTCAGAGCTATTGGAGCTTCTTCAGGGAATTATCGGACTCGAAACATTAACTCTGTTTCTCTCTCCACAGATGCTGCCAGACCTGCTGAGTTTTTCCAGCATTTTCTGTTTAGGTTCAAGAACATGATTGGCCTACTCCTGTTGCTATGTTCTCATGTCAATTATCACCTACGTCAAGCACTGCACTACCTGCACCAACCACCTGGCGGCGGCGCTGCTGTGTCCATTGAGAGTGCGAGTCCTCCAACCGGCGGCGGCGCTGATGTGTCCATTGAGAGTGCGAGTCCTCCAACCGGCGGCGGCGCTGATGTGTCCATTGAGAGTGGGAGTCCTCCAACCGGCGGCGGCGCTGTTGTGTTCGTTGAGAATGTGAGTCCCCTGATGCTGAAGCTTTACTGGAGCGGGGCGCAGTCTGTTGTGAAGAAGCCTGATCCCAGCGGGGACACAGGATCTGTCCTCTCACAGGGAGGGACGGAGGCTGATGGAGCCCACAGAGAGAGGTAAGGGTCTGTGGCGAGTGGGTGTGTGTCGGGGCTGGAGCCTCTCCCTCTGTCCAAATTCTTGATTAGCCCCCCCCCCCCCCGAATGTTGTGAAGAGTGAGGGGGGAAAAACGGGGAGAAATGTCCGAAATTGCTTTGATCGTGAAATTCTCCAAATGATTTCATCTTCCCAAAGCTTCTTGTTGCAGTAGAATGTTTTCTGGGTGAGCTTTCCAACTCCTAGTTTGTCACCTCACCATTAAGATAGGATGCTGCAGCTGAAGGTGGTGTCTGAACAGTTAAATTGTGCATCTTATAGTACCATTAATCTGGAGTCACTAATCAATTGAAAGTTGATATGCTTTTAATTTAGTGTTGGTTGTGTTCATTGTACAGACTTAATATCCCATGGTTGATCACCAGTAATATTAAACTAAACTGGGTCTTGCTATTGAACCAGGGCTGTGTGTTTCCTTGGAGTTGCTGTTCTTGTGTATCTGCTTTCACTCTTCCCCCCCCCCCCCCCCCCCGTATTATAGGCTAAGATAGGGATGAGTACTGAATCAACTGCTTTAAAACCATGAGGAATCGTTGGAAGAATGGGAAAAGTTGCACCAAGTGTACGAGCACTAAAAGGCTTAAACCGTTTAATTTTGGGGGAGACAAATCATCAGACTTAAATTAAAATAAGCACCCCAAGGTTACCATCTTCCTCCACTCCAGGGGCACTTAAAGAAATACTTAAGCTTGGTGTACAAAAGAAGGAACTTGAATTTATATAGTGTCTTTCATAGTCTTAGGAAACTCCAAAGTCACAACCGGTGAATTACTTTTGAAGTTAATCTCTGTTTTCTAAGGAAAAAGAATGTAAGTGTGCCATGTATAAATCGTGACATTCTCAAGACTTTTCTCTAATTTATTACCACTCGTTAAGTAAGATAACTAGGAAGATATACTTCCAATGCAGTTTGCAATTTGGCACTATCAAAAATAAATTATGTTCTTAAGGTGAGGCATGTTAGAGCTGGGCACAAGAACACTTTTTCAACTTTATATCCCAATGTTAAAACTGAGCATTTCCTGAAGAGGTTGGGAATCAGGGTAGCTCAGATCAGACTCAAGGTGTACCTGAACTCCAACTTCAAAAGAAAAAAGTCTGTCAGCAATATCACAAGCAGCTGCTACTGTATCCAAGCATGACTGTAAATCACTTACGTCAATTATAATGCAATTGTTTACATAAATCTAGCAGAAGGATTAAGTGGAAAAATAGTGTCCTTGGTTTAAATACATGCCTCTGGCTCCTGGTTGTCTACTAGTACACTTAAAAATATGTGTAATCACAGGTCTAAATATAGTAATCACAGGAAAAGACTGACTCTTATGTTTTCTTGAGACTATATCGAATGCGCTTCTAAAATTTTTGAGACAGATTATTTTTTTCTGTTTTAATGTTTACATTAATTTCTATTTTCCTTTATCATTGTTCTGTCCTTTCTGTTTCAGTTCTGTCAAAGCTTTCAGTTACAGCACAGCACACTAAAAAATAAATGTGCTTTTCTGTACCACATACGAACACATGGAGACATATTATACAAGTTCAGAAGAAGCTGCTGCTTAAGTATGTTTCTTTGTTCAGTGGACCATTTATCCTCTCAATTTTGTTGATGTAGGTGATTCAGCTGCTGAGTTTTAATTTTGAAATTCTGTTCATAGAATCATAGAATGCTTGCAGCACAGAAGGAGGCCATTCGGCCCATCCTGTCTGCCAGTTCTCTGCAAGAGTAACTCACCAAATCCCACTCCCCCATCTTTTTCCCATCATCCTGCAATTTCTTTCTGTTCAGATAATTATCCAATTCCCTTTTGAAATCCACAATTCAATCTGCTTCCGTCACACTCTCAGATGGTGCATTCCAGAACCTAACCACTCACTCCATACCAAAGCTTTTCATCATGCTGTTGTTTTTTTTGTCAGTTGTCTTAAACCTGTGCCCTCTGATTCTCGATTCTTCCTACCAATGGGAACAGTATCTTCCTATTTATTCTGTGCAGGCCCTTCATGTTTTTGAATACCTCTATCGAATCTCTCAACCTTTTCATCTTCAAGGAAAACAGCCCCAGCTTCTCCAGTTCACCTGTGACTGAAGTCTCTGATCCCTGGAACCATCTTTTCTGCATCCTCTCTAATGCCTTTCACATCTTTCCTAAAGCAAGGTGCCCAGAACTGGACACAGTGTTCCAGTTGAGGCTGAATCAATGTTTTATGCAGGTTTGTTGTAACTTCCTTGATTTTGAACTCTATGCCCTGTCTATAAAGCTTGGGATCCCTTATGCTTTGTTGACTGCTTTCTCAAAACGCCTTGCCACCTTCAGTGATCTGTGCACATATAGCCCCAAGTCCCTTTGCATCTGCACCCATGTTAGAATTGTACCCCTTATTTTATATTGCCTCTGCTCTTTCTTCTGACCAAACTGAAACACCTCACACTTCTCTGCATTAAATTTCATCTGCCACTTGTCCGCCCATTTCACCAACCTATGTCCTCTTGAAGTTTATCACTATCCTCCTCACAGTTCACGATCCTTCCGATTTATTTGTTTGCAAATTTTGAAATTGTGCCTTGCACACCCATGTCCAGGTCATTAATATATATCAGGAAAATCAGGGGCCCTAATACTAACCCTGCTCCTATTTCTTATGCTCTTACGTTCTTGGGGAGGCCACTATATACCTTCATCCAATCCGAAAACAACCGTTCACAACTACTCTCTGGTTCCTGTCACTCAGCCAGTTTTGTATCTGTGTTTCTATTGTCCCTTTTATTTCATGTGCTCTAACTTTGTTCACAAGCCTGTTATGTGACACTTGATTAAATGTCTTTTGGAAGTCCATGCACACCACATCAACTGCATTACCCTCATCAACTCTCTTTGTTACTTCATCAAAAAACTCAAACAAGTGAGTTTAACACAATTTTCCCTTAACAAATCCATGCTTACTTTCCTGAATTAGTCCACATTTTTCCAAGTGACTTTTAATTTTGTCCCAGATTATCATTTCTAAAAGATTCCCCACCACCAAGGTTAAAAGATTTGGCCTGAAGTTACTGGGTTTATCCTTGCACCTTGTTACAAGGGTGTAACATTTTCAATTCTCCAGTCTTCTGAAACCATCTTTGTATCTAGGGAGGATTGGAAGATTATAGCCAGTGTCTCTGCAATTTCCACCCTTACTCCACACATCCCCCCCCCCCCCCGATTGGCAGGGGGATGGGAACCTGTGCTGGGGTGCTGGGTTGTGTACGAGACGGTTTTTTTAGACCAGTATGCCAAACCGACTAGGGAATGGGTTATCCTAGATTTGGTATTCTGCAATGAGAAGGGGTTAATTAATAATGTTGTTGTGTGGGGTCTTTTAGGGAACAATGACCATAACATAATAGAATTCTTCACTAGGGTGGAAAGTCAAGTAGTCTGATCAGAAACTAGAGTCTTAAATCTAAACAAAGGAAACTACGAAGGTATGAGTTGGCTAAGATAGATTGGTGAACTTCATTAAAAGGCGTGATGGTGGATAGACAATGGCTAATGTTTAAGGAATGGATGTTTGCATTGCAACAGTTATACATTTCTTTCTGGCACAAAACCAACAGGAAAAGCAGCCCAACCCAGGCTAACAGAAGAAACTAAGGATAGTATTAGATCCAAAGAGTTGTCATATAAAGTTGCAAAAAAAAGTAGCAAGCATGTGGATTGGGAGCAGTTTAGAATTCAGCAAAGGAGGACCAAGAGATTGATTAAGAGGGGGAAAATAGAGTGTGAAAGTAAACTTGCAAGGAACGTAAGTTGACTGTAAAAGCTACGATAAGTATGTAAAAAGAAAAAGATTAGTGAAGACAAATGTAGGTCCCTTACAGTCTGAAATGGAAGAATTTGTAACAGAGAACAAGGAGATGGCAGAGCAATTAAACAATTACTTTAGTTCTGTCTTCACGGAGGAAGACACAAATAACTTCCCAGAAATACGAGGGAACCAAGAGCCTAGTGAGAAGAAGGAATTGAAGGAAATTAGCATCACTAGGACAATAGTGCTGGAGAAATTATTAGGACTGAAAACTGATAAATCCCCAGGGCCTGGTAATCTACATCCCAGGGTACTAAAGGAGGTGGCCATGGAAATAGTGGATGCGTTGGTTATCATCTTCCAAAATTCTGTAGATTCTGGAACAGTCCCGGCAGATTGGCGGGTGGCAAATGTAACCCCACTATTTAAAAAAGGAGGGAGGGAGGGAGGGAGAAAACAGGGACAGACCGGCTAGCCTAACATCAGTAGTAAAGAAAATGTTAGAGTCTATTATAAAGGATGTGAAAACAGGAAACTTCGAAAATATCAATAGGATTAGACAAAGTCAACATGGATTTATGAAAGGGGAATCATGTTTGACAAACCTATTGGAGTTTTTTGAGGACGTAACCAGCAGAATAGATAAGGGAGAGCCAGTGGATGTGGCGTATTTGGATTTTCAGAAAGCTTTTGATAAAATCCCGCATAAGAGGTTAGTGTGCAAAATTAAATCACATGGGATTGGGGGTAATATATTGGCATGGAATGAGAATTGGTTAGCCGACAGGAAACAGAGTAGGAATAAATGGGTCTTTTTTGGAATGGCAGGCGGTGACTTGTGGGACACTTGTGGGTGCTTGGGCCCCAGTTATTCATAATATATATCAATGATTTGGATGAGGGAACCAAATGTAATACTTCCAAGTTTGCTGACGACATGAAACTTAGTGGGAATGTGAGTGGTGAGGAGGGTGTTAAGAGGCTTCAAGGCGATTTAAATATATTGAGTGGGCAAATACATGGCAGATGCAGTATAACGTGGATAAGTGTGAAGTTATCCACATCAGTAGGAAAAACAGAATGGCAGAGTATTATTTAAATGGTGATAGATTGGGAAATGTTGGTGTACAAAGGGACCTGGGTGTCTGAAAACAAGCATGCAATTGCAGCAAGCAGTTAAGAAGGCAAATGGTGTGCTGGCCTTCATTGCGAGAGGACTTGAGTACAGGAGCAAGGGTGTCTTACTGCAGCTGTACGTGGCCTTGGTGAGACCACACCTGGAGTATTGTGTGCAGTTTTGATCTCCTTACCTAAGAAAAGATGTACTTGCCATAGAGGGAGTGCAGTAAAGGTTCACCAGACTGATTCCTGGAATGGCAGGATTGTCGTATGAGGAGAGTTTGGGTCGACTAGGCCTGTATTCACTGGAATTTCGAAGAATGAGAGGAAATTTCATTTGAAACATAAAATTTTGACACGGATGGATAGACTGGATACAGTGATGATATTTCCTCTGGCTGGGGTGGGTGTCTAGAACAAGGGGGTCACAGTCTCAGGATGCGGGGTAGACTGTTTAGGACTGAGATGAGGAGAAACATCTTCACTCAGAGGGTGGTGAACCTCTGGAATTCTCTACCGCAGAGGGCTGTGGAAGCTAAGTCACGGAATATATTTAAGAAGGAAATAGATTCTGGACTCTAAAAGGGTCAAGTGGCATGGGGAGAGCGTGGGACTACGGCGTTGAGATAGACATGATCATAATGAATGGCGGAGCATGCTCGAAGGGCCAAATGACCGACTCTTGCTCCTATTTTCTGTGTTTCTAATTTTCCTTGGACGCACGTCATCTGACGGTGGTGACTTATCAACTTTAAGTACACCAGCCTAACACCCATCCATTGTTTCAAGGACCTCATCTTTCACTATGACTTAGGCAGCATCTTCTTGGTAAAGCCAGATGCAAAGTATCATTTAGCACCTCAGCCATGCCTCCTGCCCCCATGCGTAAATCCCCTTTTTGGCCCCACCTCTCCTTTTATGACCCTTTTACTATTTATATATCTATGGCATATTTTTAAGTTCCCTTCTGTTAGCTGGTCTATTCTCATACTCTCTTTGTTTCTTACATTTTAGTCATAAATAATTTAAAATGTCAGTGCACAAATGAATGGCTGGCAGATTAACTTCAGTCAGTTTTGATTTCAATGGCTGAGGCAAGGACATGATTAGAACATTATTACATTGCGTTACATTGCACTTACAGCGTAAAATAGAGCCATGCCTTTATGTTTCTCAAAAGCCTCCTTCCACCTTTCTTCATCTGACCCCATCCTTCACGTATTTATTATATTCCCTTTAAATGCGTCTAAGCTAGCTGCCTCCTTGTGGTTGAATGTTCTGAACTCTAACTACTGTCTTGGTAAAGTGGTATCTCCTGAATTCCCTATTGGATTGATTAATAATTTTATATTTGTGGCTCCTAGTTCTTGTTTTTGGTGTTGGATACCGTTTGATAGGTCTTAATGAAGCCTTTGTTGTCTTAAGTAGGTTAACGATATATTTATTAACTACAAGAACTATGTACATATGTATAGTAAAGAGTTGAAGCTAGGAGCTGTCTTCATGCTTGCTTCTACACACGGCTCTGTCCAATACAACCCTGACCCCTAGGTGCGAGTCATGTGTTCTCTTACATCACTGCATGGGCGGTACTGTACTCAACCTGATATTAACTCTATATGTGCCAGATGTCGTCCTTATCAATTTTAAATCCTTAGTGTTTGAATTACCTCTTATTTCATAGCGGCCTGGGTAGCATCTTCTTCCTTGATAAAGACAGATGTAAAATATTCATTTAATACCTTAGCTATGCCTCTGCCTCCATGTGTAAATCTCCTTTCTGGTCTCTAATCAGCCCTACTCCTCTTATAAACTCTTTTATGCCTATAGAAGACTTTGGGATTCCCTTTATGTTAGCTCCCAATCTCTTTTCATACTCTGTCTTTTCTCTTATTTGCTTTTTCACTTCCCCCCTGAACCTTCAATAGTCAGCTTGGTTCTCCATTGTATTGCCTATCTGATATCTATCATAAGCGCACTTTTTTTTTTGCATCTTAATTTCTGTCTCTTGTCATCCAGGGACTCTGAATTTGTTTGCCCTACCTTTCGCTTTCAAGGGAATCTTCCTTGACTGTCTCAAACTATCTCTTCTTTGAAGGTAGCTCATTGTCCAGCTACCATTTTTGTTGCCAACCTTTGATTCCAATTTATTCGGCCTGGATCCGTTCTTACCCCATGATCTTTAGTTATGATGTTTGAGGGTAGAAGTTATTTTGTTTACATCAAACAAGGTGACCTGTTAATGTGATGGTGAGTGATTGTTTTGTATTATTCTGTAACGACAAGTTGTACAGATTTAATTAAATGAATCTGATATAAACTGTTGTCCTGTGTGTTCATTTATATAAAATATATGAAATATAACTACTTAAAGCCTCATTCTGGCCTTGTCTCGTGTGTGGAGAAGCACACAGAGATACCTGCACAGGATAACACACAGGTATCACCCATTTAAAACACGTTCTAATAGTGTGTTTTAATTTTAGCGCGGTTTGTAAATAATGGAACTTACTCAAATGGCACTGCCTCAATTTTCATTTTAGCGCGATTACTGCACATGTGCGAGAACCACATTGTAACAATGCATGGTCAAGTCTTTTTTTTAAACACGCTGGTGCTTTGCTCGGCACTTTCCTCTCCCAAACCCCTCGCTCCTTCCTGCTTGCTGCTGCTCTCCTGCCCCGCTCGCACCCTCCCGCTTGCCAGTTCCCTCTCCTGTCCCCCTTACTCCTTCCTGCTTGCCGGCCATCTCCTGACGCTTGCTGCTTCCCGCTTGCCATCTCCGTGAGAGAAGGTTCAGGAGAGGGGCGGCAAGTGGGAGGGAGCGAGCAAGGCAGTGAGTGGGAAGCAGCAATGGGGTCAAGAGATGGGCAGCATCAGAGGGAGATAGGGGGTCAGGAGAGGGAAGCGGTGAGCAACAGGGAGCAACGGGGTGGCGAGTGGGTTGCAAGTTGAAAGAATAGTAAGTTAGTAAGAGTGGTAAGTTGAAAGAGTATTTTTGGACCAGTTACCTTCAAGGCACCCAATATTAAAAATTACAGGTAACGTAACCCACCCCATCCTTATTACATGTTTTCTTATGGGAAAGTGATTTTCGTTTGTTGCTTTTCATTTAGCATGCAGCTTTTTGAAACACATTAGGAGTTCTAAACAAGGGATAGCAGTATCCAGTTCATATGTTAAGAACTACACATTTAATAACCCAGGAGATACAACAATCATTTAAGTTAATATTGATCAGTGTGAGGCAACGCCTAAACCTAAATGTTATAGGATCAAATTATTAGTGTCATTAAAACAGAGAAGGTATCTTCAGCAGATCTTCATGTGTTACAGTCTCTTATTCCTCACATTGTGCTCGAAAACACACACCCTATTAAACTTGCTATTTAAAAAAAGCTCTTGTTTTAGTACAGCTTGCTGAATGCATCTGACAGTGCATCCCTTGCATGCATGCTGATAACATGCATTTTCTGCAACTCTCGGGGACAAACAGGCTTACTTTTCTCATTCTTTCTTCAAGGCACCACACAACAGCTGGGAGAGATTGTGACAGGGTGGATTGTGGTGGGGGTAGGGAGCCTAAAATTGCAACCTCTTGCAGGTTAGAAGAAGGAAGTTATTAGATCCTGGTGGGCAAGCAATAGCGTGTGTGGATGATGATGAAATATGTGTCAACTGTGAGTTTATCGTGGTATCCGGTTTCATTTCATATTCCATCCTGCGTTAATTTTTCTTTCCAGCTAGTTATTTTCTACTTGGATATAGTTTTGTCCATTTCATCATATTCCAACATTTTACAGTTGTCAGGATGGTTCCCCACCACAAATTATATTCCAAAAGATAAAACATTTAACAAAAATGTTAAAACATGCAATAATTCAATTAAATGAGATCAATTTTTTACCCAGTACATCTTTCAGTTGTTCAACAATTCTACCCACTCCATGTACAGTACACTCCGTTGGATCTCAAAGACTCTGAACTTGCAAGAATCTTCCTTTGATACTTTAGAGTTCAAGGTTCTCAGCCAATCATGGTGAGTCCCAATTGTACCTGAGTCTCTGTCACGGTTAATGTGCAAAGAGTGTACTTCTACAATGGAGCTGTGCAACTAGACTACAACTCCCCAAAGCTGTTGTGTGCTTGGCTCCTCTTTTCCAAGCCCAATCTGCTGATTTTTAGGCCTCATCAAATCAACTCTTGGGCCTGAATATTCGCTTCCGGGTCAGGAATGCAAAGTCAAGAGAATTCCTGGTCGTGCAAACCTAACTCCTGAGAAACAGACCCAGAAGTTATGATTTTCATCCCGGGGCGGGGGGCGGGGTGGAGAGAGAAGGTGTGGCTGGGGGATGATGAGAGTCTGACCCCAGAAACAATTAAGAGGCAGCACAGGGGATGCAGAGTGCAGAGGCAGGCTGGCCTTGGTGCTCTTATACTTTGGCCCAGCTGCAAAAAGACAAAATCAGCCCTCTAGCCCTCACCTCCCACACACTCCATCCATGCCAACCCATGCCCCATCCAGCCTCCCATGGCCCCTCATATCTTCTGTACCATCCTAGGACCCCCTACCTACATCCCTGGCATCTCTCCCTCCATGCCAACCTATGCCCCTCTACTCACCCCCATGGACTCTCATACTCTTCATACCAACCTATGCCCCTCTGCCCATCCCTATAGCCCTTTATAGCCCCTTGCCAACTTGGTGTCAACTCATGCCAACCCATTCCCCCGCACTCATCACCTTTTTCCCTTACACCTTCCATGCTAACTCACCCAGTATCCTCCATGGGAAGACCTCATGACCCAAACTGAGAGGAAATAAATAAAGTTCTGTCTATTGATTAATTCACTATTAAAAAAACAACACTGTCATTGACAAAAAAAACCCATTCACTACATTTAAATTTGTCCAACCATATAATCCCTGAGAGCTACAAACATTTGTATTCATAGTCCAACTTCAAAGACTTTATAAGCAGTTGCAGCTGTCAATAAATCTGTGAACTGACAGACACCACACTGTGATAAGATTTTGTGAAATCAGTCATGCAGCACATCCTATAATGATAACCCTCAGGCTTATGTCAACAAACAGTGAAATAGCAAGCAGACTTTTTTTTTAGCCTGCAGACAGGTTTTTTAATTTAAAGGCTTGGAGATTTGAATCCATTGACAATTTTACAGTTCCATGGAGCTTTGACAGCTCCCTCGACAGTTCCAATGAGCTTGACAGTTACACTGGGTGAGATTTTCTAGCCCTGCCCACCGCCGGGGTCGTCCAGTCCTGCTGAAAGTCAGTGGACTTGGAAAATCCCAGCCACTGAGTTCATCCACTTTTTGCACACATTCATGTCTACTTCAACAATTCCAAAGGGCACCTTGCATCTCCCAAAGGATATTTTATCTCTCTCAAAGGGCACCTTAATTCTCCCAATGGTGTCTCTGGACCTATCCAAAAGGGTACCCTACCTCTCCAACTTATTTACTATCTTTGGACTTCTCATGGGACTGAAGTGCACAAGTCATGTTTCAAACAGCCTACTAGCCAAAATTGGATCTGACCAAAGGCAGCTGCACTTTAACATGTGCAGCTGCCTCTGTGAACCACAGAGGTGCAAAGTACAACAGGCCCATGTTCCATCCCCGTTTGTTCCATCCCCGTTTTCTCTCCCCCCCCCCCCAACCCCTCACCATTTTCATGGTGGGGGGTGGGACTTCCAGATTTGGGTCTCCAGCGCCATTTTTGCAACATTGAGGAAGCTCTCTGTCTGCGTGAAAATGCAGGCGTTGATATTTACCTAAGCCAGTCTGATTTCCAATATAAAACCCCTTGACTTCCAGACCTCAGTATTGTGCCCTGCATTACTCGTTATAACCTGTTCCACTTACTAATTTACATCTGTGCACACTTTAAGTTGGCTCTTTCCATTGTAGATTATTGTATCTATATTTGAACTTGAAAGGCTGCAATTTTACCCTCATTATAGTAGAGTTATTTGGTGGAATCTTCTGTTCTCTCTGGTGGTGAGCTTGGAGTCTCCATTGTGGCGCTGCTGAGCACAAGAGCTGCTAACCTCTAATTGGCCAGCAGCTCTCGATAGCCCCACCCTAGGGTCTTGATTCCAGGAGAAGGCTTGCTGCTAGCCCCGGCATTTCCTTATTGGCACGTGGTTTATTGGGCTTTCCTGAAAAGAAGCAGCGTGGGTGCCTTGCCCGCTCTCCAGCAGGCAAGCTAGACCACCCCCCAACTGGCTGACACCTGAACAAAATCTCACCCCCTGTTTCAGCACCACAGCTGCTAATAGGGTGTAATTGCAATGTGACTGATTTAGATATGCAGTTTCTATTATGACCTGGACATAGGAATTTATAATTGGAATACAGAAATAAAAACAGAATTACTGACTTTAAAATGGAGACTGAATTATATATCTATGTTCTGCTGCAGTTTCCCAGCCCTCTAAATCCTTTTCCTTAAATCCACTTGATAGTGACTTGGTGGTCCCTCACCCTGGGACCATTCTCATAAATCTTTTCTGCGCCCTCTCTAAAGTCTTCATGTTCTTAAAGCATGGTGTCCAAAATTGAACACACTACTCCAGTCGAGGCTAAACCAGTATTTCATAAAGGTTCACTATAACTTCCTTGCTTTTGTACTCTATTTATGCAGCCCAGTACCCCCTGTGCCTTTTTAACCACTTTCTTGTTCTTCCTACCAAAATGTACCACTTCACACTTCTCTGCATTGAATTTCATCTGCCACCTGTCCGGCCATTCCACCAATGTGTCTATGGGCAGAATTTTATGTCCCGCGGGCGGGCGCGCATCCTATCCGATCGGGCATAAAATAGCATGGGATGACGTTGGGTGAGCGTCCCGACGTCATGGTGCACTCGTGTAATATTTTGGTTGGAGGGCATGAGCGGGTGCCGGAGCTGCGCCTGCTATTAATTAAGAGGACACTTAAGGTTATTAAAAAGCCAATTGACGCCCATTTTTCGTTGCCCGTGCAATTTTATGCTCGTTGCATATGCAAAGCGGGCAGGCGGCCAGCCAACATTTTTAAAAACCTCATCCACGGGCAGGATAAAAAGGGTGAGCAGCATTGTCAGTGTCAGTAGTGGGACGTTTAGTACATAGTTTGCTACTGGTGACTTATTGGCACTTGGCAGCTTCATCTCTGTGAGGCTTCATTCTTAGCATTTCTAGGCTGTTTTTCAGTTCAGGACCCCTTGGTGTCTCCAAGGCCTCTGAAGAATTCAGACTGTGTACACCCTTCCAGGTATCAGCCTTCTGTGACCCTGGTAATGGGGATTGTGGTCTCTGCTGGAGGCACCTCCTCTGAGGAGGAAAAGAGGGACAAAAGGGAGGGGAGGCCAAGTGTCCCAATGCAGCTTCCAGGAAAACAACCTTTGGTAGGACAGGCGCAGGCACAAGGGACGCAGGGCCAGCAGGAAGTCCAAGGCAGAAGGGGCTGCAGAAGACGCCACTACCTTGCTGCCAGGGTTTACAGGCAGCGATGCAGCTACCTCAATATGTCCGAGATGCAATGCCGAAGGAGGCGCCGCCTCAAGGGAAACAGTGACCTCTATTAGTCAGATGATTGGGTCTGAGATCAGCTCCGATTATGTAGTTGGACACCCCGTGCCAGTGGCTCTGAAGGTCACAGTGGCCCTCAACTTCTATGCCTCTGGCTCTTTCGAGGGGTCAGTGGGGATCTGTGTGGAGCCTCCCAATCAGCTTTCCAGAGTTGCGTCAAGCTGGTGACAGACACTCTGTTCAGATGGGTACTGACCTTTATTCTTTACTGTATGGACAAGGCCAGCCAGGCTGAGCGAGCCAGAGGCTTTGCAGCGATTGCTGGGTTCCCCCGCATCCAGGGTGCAATAGACTGCACACATGTGGCCATCAATGAGCCAGTGGGGTGCTTTTATCAACAGGAAGATTCTGTCAACATTCCACTCCATGAACGTGCAGATAGTGTGTGACCACAGGATGCGGATTTTGCAAGCCTGTGCAAGGTACCCTGGCAGATCCCATGACGCTTACATCCTGAGACACTCCAAGGTGCCGAGGCTCTTCAGTGCTCCAGCCCGACTGGATGGATGGCTGCTGGGTGACAAGGGCTATCGATTGGCTCATGACGCCTCTGCGCCACCAAGAACAAAGGCAGAGAACCATTACCATATGGGTCATGCCTCCACAAGGGCTATGATAGGACCATAGGTCTTCTCAAGATGCGCTTCTAATGACTGGACCGTTCAGGAGGTGCACTGCAATACCCCCAGAGCGGGCGTCACTGATAGTGGTTGTGTGCGGCACTCTCCACAACCTGGCACTGGCAAGGGGGGATCCAAGGAAGGAAGAGGATCTTGAGGCAGCTGCAGAGGCCACAGAAATTGAGTCCAGTAGTGAGTCAGAAGAGGAGTACGGTGAGGAGAATGCTGGGGGCATGGAGGCAGACCTCGGTAACCTCCAAGGAGGAAGGGACAGCTCCTCCAGCTAGGCTGCCAAAGATCCGCTTCAACCTCGTGCTAGGGCTGCCACCTCCACTGTGGATGTCTGAAATGACCCTTTCATTTGAACCCAAAGTCCACTCAGTGCCTGTTCAATAAAGTTTAGAACCACCATTCCCTGCACCAAGAAAATAAAAAGGTGATACATACTCAGGCCATTTTGACAAAATCAAAATTTATCTCATTTTGACAATCCAAAAAAATTTACATAACCTTTTCTGTTGTTCATTCCCAGACCAATAAAGATAAACCAAACATAAATGAACAGAAAATCACCTGTGAACTGCTCCACTTGTGCTCATGGTGCCTTTAACTTACCTTTGCGAGTGCTATGTTTTGATGCCACCCCACCTCTCTTCTCCCCCCCCCCCCCCCCCCCCCCCTGCCGGCACCAGCATTGGAGGCAGTATGCTGACTCTGCTGTCTTGTTGGCCTTGATGACCTTGGCGATCGTCCTCTGGCCAGTGGAGCCTGTGCTGGCCCTGCCTGGGAGGGAGCGGCCAGTGCCACAGCTGGCATCTCCCCAGTCGTTGCAGCCTCATCAGATGCCATGGTCACGGTGGAGGAGCTGCTGCCATCATCCAGAGTTCCCTGAGAGGAGCCCTTATAGATGACAAGCAGTTCGTGCACCAACTTGAGGTCGCTCTGTACCTCCCTGCTCTCCATTGATGGACGGGCACCTAGCTGGGATACTGGGTGCCTCATCCATCTCCCACACTGACACTGACCACCTGAGATCAGTACCTGTGTGAGGGACTGCAGGTCCGAGCGCAACCCAAGGAACCCCTCGTTCTGTCCCTGGAGCTGCCTTTCCCCAATGGAGAAGACAATGCGCTCAGCCATGAGGATCAACGCAGTGTTCACGCTCCACATGGACTCCTCACAACAGAGACCATGGCACGCATGCCCTCATGGACCTCCACCAGATCCTCCCGTACACCTCGCTGGATATCCAGCACCTGCCACCTAATGGATGACTCCAGAGGCTCATCATCTACCTTTCACTGAGCATCGTCCTGGCCCCCAGGAGTCCTCTGACTGCCGGCGCCCTGGGCACTCTACCTCCGCCAGCACCTCAAGCAAATGTGAAGTGACCTCACCAATGTGCACCGACATTCTAGCCGCTGATCTAATGCCCATCAAGGTGCTGGTATCTGCGCTGGTGCCTGTTTTAGAGAGCTCGTGTGACGCAGATGCAAGTGAAGCCCAGCGGTCCCCTGGCATCAGGGGTGGCTCTTTGGGATCCACAGAGCAATTGCGTGCTGGTGAACCTAAAAGGGAGAACAAGGACATGTCATTATTTAAAGTCACCAGACTGTCACTGTGCATGCCAGGCACCCTGATGAGACAATGGAGATCTGCATCATGGTGCAATCGTCTTTCGATGATCAATGGGGACTCCAGTTTTGAGGCTCACATCAATGGAGAGACTACACTAGAACGGTTGCACAATCTGAAATTCACCTCTGTGCACTGCGCTCTTACCTTCGCCTGGCACCCTCGCCTCTCCGTGCCCGGTTGCACAAGGAGTGTGCTGGCTCTTGAGCTTGAGGGTGTGCTGCTCGAACCTGCTGAGTAGCAGGAAATTGGGTGGGCCTCCATCTGTACGTGCCCTCTCTGCTTGGCTCGTCTTCTCCCGAAAGGACAGAGGAGCATTGATTAGTCCACTCTCTACCTGCAGCACCATTGCAGCCTGGCCAACCCCAGCTGAGGAACACTTTGCAGGGCACATCCGAGTCATGGCCCTCAAGCCGCAAGGCACTCAGTCCAAGCAGCCAAGGCTCACTCCCTTGGCCAGTTCAGGTGTAATTGACAGTTGGCACTCAGACTCTAACACCGCTGAGGTCTACAGGGGGACAGCCACACCTTAACACTTGTGCACACTGACCCATGCCAACACGGTACTCACCCTTCCTGAGCGCAGCAGGTCATTGAACAGCTTCTGGCACTGCACCCATGTGCACTGCACCACGTCATGGCTGCTTACCAGCCCTGCCACCACCTCCCATGCCCTCTTGGTGAGGTGTGGTGGCCTCCTCCTCCTGTCTCTGGGGACAAGGGTGTCCCTCCTGACAGCCACCTCCTCCAGCAGGATGGTGAAGCACTCATCCGAAAAGTAGGGGGCCGAGTGCCCACCCAACCTGCCTTCCCGTCTGGTGTCTCCAGCTGCACTCAACTCCATCACTTGAGTTTGCTAACGCACAACAGACATACTTCTGTGGTGGCCTTCTGGGGGCTGCCTAGACCATTTTTAAACCATACGCTGTGTTGCCATTGGACCTGGTGGCTGACAGGCACATGCCCCCGTGCAGCCCTTCCTGACCAGTGATGAGCTGCATTTCACGCTGGGCAGGCTTTAATTGGCTTGCCAGTGTGAAATTGCGGTTAGGAGCCAATCGCGGGCAGCGGACTGTTTCCCGGCCACTCTCAGGCCTGCCCGACAACCTCAAAATCCCGCCTTATGTCTATTTGAAGCCTATCACTATCCTCCTGATAGTTCCTAATATTTCCAAGTTTTATGTCATTTGCAAATTTTGCGCCCAACGCACCCCAATCTAGGTCATTAAGATAAAGAAAAGCTATGGTCCTAGCATTTACCCCTGGGGAACCCCACTGTATACCTTACTCCAGTCCAAAAAAGTTTCACCACTACTCTCTGTTTCCTGTCACTTAGCCAACTTTATATCCATGGTGCCATTTTCCCTTTTTATTCCATGGGTATCAACTTTAGTTTATCATACGCCTTTTGGAAGTCCGCATATATCTTATCAACCCTCTCTGTTACCTCATCACAAAACTCAATCAAGTTAATTAAACACACTTCGCCTTTGACAAATCCACGTTGCCTTTCCTTAATCCACATGTTTCCCAGTGACTATTAAATTTATCCCAGATTATCATTCCTATAAGTCTTTCCACTAAGGATTTTAAACTGGTTGGTCTGTAGTTGGCTTGTCTTTAACCCGTTTTAAAACAAGGGTGTAACATTTGCAATTCTCCAGTCCTCTGACACTGACCCTATAGCTGATGGGGATTGGAAAGTTATAACAAGTGCCTCTGCAATTTCCATCCTTACTTTCCTCAGTATCTTTGGATGCATCTGATTCGATCCTGGGTTAATGACCAGTGCATAAAATGTAAAGCCCTAAATTCGCCTGGGCACCTCACCAGATGATTTTGTGCTACTAGGGGGTTTTCAATTTTATCTTAAAATAATTTTTTTTTAAAATCTGGTTAAGTAATGGTTAGCAGCAATAAAAATTGTTTGTGTTTGGCTCAAGTTAGCCAATTTGGATATTAGTCCATCTAACAGTAATGCACAAGATATTATTTGATATATACACGGGATGCTCAAGTTCTGTACAATCATAAGACGAAAATATTAATTCTGTTATCAATCTTAAATGAGGTTAACTTGTTTTGCACTTGTTACAGAGCCTGTTATTTCTGAATGGGTTTATTTTTCAATTGAGTCAAATGTTTACAATGTGTATACTCTTGGTGCAAAACGGTACCTGAGTTTTAATGAAAGTAGAGATGTTAAGGTGCACAGATGCCACCAAAACATTTTTTTCCCCCACAGGCTCCAATAATAAACAATGTAATTTTTAAAAAATTGGTAATTCAAGGAAGTGGAGTAATTGGTGTCCGGTTTCTTTGTGTGTTATGTAATTTAATCCAATAGGTTACACATTAGATGAGCTGTAGATGAATTGGCAATCTTGTAACTTTACTCTCCACTATCCCTGAGGACTACGGTTTTATTTACTTTCAAATGAAATGCTGTTCCAGCTGCAAGTGTCACTGCATTTTCCATTTTATAATTTGAATCATCTCATTCCATTCTTGTACTAAAATGACTACTTTTTGTTTTTTTTTAAAGTACTTGTGATTGGGGTGTTCTCTTGATTTCAAAGAAAACCCTCAGTGTAGAATATTATGTGTAGTATTTGAAAGTTTTACAGAACCTATATTTTGTCTTGTAACACTGCAGAAAATATAAAAAATAGGTTCTGTATAGACTGTGTTTGGTACTTAAAAGTTAGTACATTTATCTTATGATAGACTTGTTCCATATAGAAGTGGTGCTGGTTCTATTGGTCTGATGAACCCAATGGTGCAGAGCTCTGAGATAATGATTTTCCCTTCACCATACATCCTTGAATTATAGACTGAACATTACCACTGTTGCTTCAATCATGACTTTAGTTCCAAAGCAGGCTGTCAATCAAGTTTAAAAAATGTGATTAACCTTGTCATTAAAAATTTAAACTCAGCTAGTCTGAATTTTAATCACTATTACGTAGCATAAGACCCTGTTTTCCTATTTCGGAATTCATACACATCTTCTATCCAGCTAATACGGTTTAAGTGTATTGTACTTACATAGTGAATGCCCCACATATACTTACAAGTTAGAGCCACCTGATCACATCACTGTGATTGCACTGAAGATCGGCATATGAACAGAAGTCTAAACTGCACCATTGTAGGGGATTCCATTATTGTGTATGCCAGTGATGGACTAGTACTTCTTTTGTTATTGTATAGCTGAAGATGCTTTTCCAGCTGCAACACTAGTTTGAAAAGACAAAATTTAATGTCTGTCTTGTTTAAATCCTATGCTGATTTTTGCAGTTAGCATTGACACCAGGTGAATAAACCTAATTGTCCAAAAGAAGTATTGATGGTTGATACATGTCAATTGATACATCTCTTGACAGCACATTGGAACCTGGGAATTGACCATTGCTGGTAATAGGTATTTAATCGACAACCTACCATTCGCTTATGAAGGATATTAGTTGACAGCACCTTAATGAGTCATCAGTTAATTTTGCTGAGGCCTTGAAGTTACCCTATGCAAATGTTATTGTGCCAATGTTTGATACAATATCATGATCTGGTGAAATAATGCAACAAACAAGAAGTCAAAATATCCAGCTTGAAATTTAGTGGATTGATGTGGGGGCTAGGGGTACAGGACACAATCTCTGATATCTGTTTTACATCACATTATAAAAATGTTTCTGTGTATAAAATGTATGTAGTGCTGGAATTCCCAAGTTTTGATTGGCATTGAAAGGATATTTTACATATTGAATAGGATTAAAACCCTTAAGTCCCATTTTGCGTGGATTTTTAAAATAATTCATTATTTTGGCTGATTATTCGTCTAGTATCTACAACTAGTGTTTACAAACTATTCACATCTATACAAGTGTAATACTTGGAGTGCAGAAAATTTCTAGCATTTTTTCCAGACAGTGAATTTTCCAAAATCCTACTGCACATGCCCTGCCCTAAAGGACTCTCCTGCACTGTCCACATGATTGTCCCTCCATCAAAAAAGCGAGTTGATCCAGTCTGTGGACATTGCCTGGAGTGCTATCATTCCAGAATCCATTTGAATAGCATTGAAAAGCCTTCTTTAAACAGCCTTTGTGAGTTAGAAATCCCAGAGAGCACTCCCGTGGAAAACATTCAAGATTCCAACTTGAATTAAAACAGCCAAAAATCCTTGGCCTACCAGCATATCCAGAGTATCAGTCGGTTGCAGGAGGCCTGACAAAGATGGGAGTTCTGTCTAGACTCAGACAGAAGTTTTCATTCAGAATGCAGCTGACAACCCGTTCCTGCTGAGGTCTGGCCTCCAACATGAGCCATGACATTTGAGCGGGTGAGGTAAGTGTATGGATTTCCCACACACTACTGCCCAGCAATCTGAATCTATATCAGTATCCTGGTAAAGATCTATGTATAAAATTATAAAATTTATGAAGTTAGTTTTTTTTATATCTTCAATCTATCTTAAGAGCAGGAGTGATGGTTTCAGTGTTTAGCTCTATTTGCAACTCTTCTAATAATAAAGCAGCCCATGCCAGTCTATAGCAAGGCCTGTTAAGTGGCAATTAACATTTGGGTAGCCACTGATCTTGGTACTGAGTGACTCTGTAGCCCAAAAATGTCCATGTAACTCAAATCCTGACCTAAGGAGGAAGCAGGGGCTATAACAATATTCTTATACTTTCACAGCCGTTCTTGAAACCAGACGTTTTAGTGATCTGGGTGCTGATATTGACCTTGGCACACTCCCTGAAGAAGAGAAAGAAGATCTTGGTGTGGAATTGGCCAAGGTAATCTGATTTGTTTGTGTGTATAAAATGTATCGTTATTACATTGTCATCTACTTTGAGAAAGCTATTGATATAAATCAACCTTTAGAGTATTCCAACAAAACACGTTTAAAATAATAATTTAATATATAGAGTAACCAACCTGAAACAAGTTGGGGAAAATATCCAAAAGCCCTTATATGACCACACCTTTTCTTCATGGGAATATTGGGTTGTTAGCTACATTATGAATAATAACAAAAAATTAAAAATAATCACCATAGAAAAGTTACAGTGCGGAAAGAAGCCATTCAGTCGAGTCTGCGCCGGCCAAAAAGAGAAAAAAAAACTAGCCGCTCATTTTAATCCCACTTCCCAGTACCTAGCTTGTAGATTTACAGTTTACAGCACTTCAGATGCAGATCCAGGTACATTTTTAAATGAGTAGAGCATTTCAACGTCAACCACCGATTTAGGCAGTGAATTCTAGACGCCCACCACCCTCTGGATGAAAAAGATTTTCCACATGTCCCCTCTAATCCTTCTACCAATCGCCTTAAGTCTATGCTCTGTGATAATTGACCCCCTCAGCCAGGGGAAGCAAGTCTTTCCTGTCTAACTTACCAAGGTCCCTCATAACTTTGTACACCTCAATTAGGTTACCCCTTAGCCTCCTCTGTTCTAAGGAAACCGACCCTAGTCTATCCAATCTCTCCTCATAGCTGCAATTTTCAAGCCCTGGCAACATTCTTGTAAGTCTCTTCTGCACTCTCTTTAGAGCAATTATGCCCCTCCTGTAATGTGGTGACCAGAACACATTCCAGCTGTGGTCTAACCAGCATTTTATACAGTTCCATCATTATATCCCTGCTTTTGTTTTCAATACCTCGCCCAATAAAGGAAAGCATTCCATATGCTTTCTTAACCACCTTGTTACCTGTCCTGCCCCCTTCAAGGACCTGTGGACTTGCACTCCGAGGTCTCTCACTTCCTCAACCCCTCTCAATAACTTCCCGTTTGAGTATTCCCTTGTTTGCCCTCGCCAAATGCATTGCCTCCCACTTTTCTGGATTGAATTCCATTTGCCACTTCTCTGCCCACTCAACCAAACCATCGATATCATTCTGGATCAATAGCTATCCTCTTCACTATCAACTACATGGCTAATTTTTGTGTCATCTGAAAACTTCCCAATCATGCCTCCCACATTTAAGTCTAAATCATTAATATATACAACAAACAGCAAGGGCCCCAACACTGAACCCTGTGGAACACCACTGGAAAACGTTTTCCATTCGCAAAAGCATCATCGACCATTACCCTTTGTTTCCTGTCACTGAGCCAATTTTGGATGCAACCTGCCACCTTCCCCTGTATCCCATCAGATCTCACTTTCCTGCCCAGCCTGCCATGTGGGACCTTGTCAAATGCGTTACTGAAATCCATGTAGACAACATCCACTGCACTACCCTCATCAACCTTCCTTGTTACTTTCTCAAAAAATTCTATTAAGTTACTAAGACACAATCTTCCCCTCACAAAACCATGCTGACTATCCCTGATCAATCCGTGCCTTTCTAAGTGACAGTTAATCCTGTCCCTCAGAATTGTTTCCAATAGTTTTCCCACCACTGAGGTCAGACTGACTGGCCTATAATTTTCTGGCTTATCCCTTGCACCCTTTTAAATAATGATACAACATTCGCAGATCTCCAATCCTCTTTAATTTCAATTGAATTTCTTTTTCTTTATTCTTTCATGGGATGTGGGCATGGCAGGACCAGCATTTGTTGTCCGCCCCTATTTCATCTGGAACTTAGGTTGTTTGGCCATTTCAGAGGGCAGCTAAGAGTCAACCACATTGCTGTGGGTCACATGTAGGCCAGACCTGGTAAGGGTGGCAGATTTCCTTCCCTCATTAGTGAACCAGATGAGTTTTTATGACAATTGATGATAGTTTCATGGTCACCGTTACTGAGACTAGTTTATATTCCACTGGGTCAACATCCTGGAATTCTCTGTCTGCCACCATTGTAGGAAAAAATCACTAGAGTGGTCTAAAGAAAGCTCATCATAAGTTACTCAGCACAGCTAGTGATAGATAATAAATGCAGCGTTCCAATATCATCCACATCCTGAGAACAAACTTTCTTAAAAATCTGTGTCATGATGCTGGCATTTTTGATTGCTTTTCTCCTGTCTGTGACAAAGGTAAGCCATGCCTCCTCATCCTTCTCAATCTGTCTGCAGCCTTTGACATGGCTGACCACACCATCCTCCTGCAACACCTCTCCACTGTCGTCTAGCTGGGTGGGACTGCACTTGTGTGGTTCCATTCTTATCTATCTAATTATAGACAATGAATCTCTGCAATGGCTTCTCTTCCCACTTCTGCATTTTACCTCTGGTGTCCCCAAGAATCTATCCTTGGCCCCCTCCTGTTTCTTATCTATCTATTAGGGCAAACAAACAAAGCTCCCTGGATGAAATAGGAGATAAAAATTAAGATAAAGAAGAAAAAGTGTGCTTATGACAGGTGCCAGGTAGAAAATACAATTGAGAACCAAGAGGAATACAGAAGGTTCAGAGGGGAGGTGCAAAAGCATATGAAAGAAGCGAAGAGGGATTATGAGAAAAGACTGGCAGCCAACATATAGGGGAATCCCAAAGCCTTGTATAGACATATAAATAACAAAAGGGTGGTAAATGGAGGAGTAGGGCCGATTAGGGACCTAAAAGGAAATTTACACGTAGATGAAGGGGCCATGGCTGAGGTATTAAATTAATACTTTGCATCTGTCTTTACCAAGGAGGTAGATGCTGCCCAGGCCATGGTGATAGACGAGGAAACTCTGTCACTAGAAGGGTTCAAAATTGATAAGGAGCAAGTGTTGAATAGACTGTAAGTACTTAAAGTTGACAAGGCACCAGCACCAATGAGATGCATCCAAGGATATTGAAGCAAGTGAAAGTAGAAATTGCAGGGGCACTGGTTGTAATATTTCAGTCTTCCTTAGACTGAGGGGAGGTGCCAGAGGACTGAAGAATTGCAAACATTACGCCTTTGTTCAAAAAAGGTTGTACGGTTAAGCCTAGCAATTATAGACCAGTCAGTTTAACTTCAATGGTGGGCAAGATTCTAGAAACAATTATTCGGGATAGAATTAGTAGTCGCATGGAAAAATATGGGTTGATAAGGAAGAGCCAGCTTGGATTTCTAAAGGGGAAATCACATTTAATTAACTTGCTGGAGTTTTTCGAAGAGGTAACAGAAAAGGTCAATGAGGGTAATGCTGTTGATGTGATGGACATGGACTTTCAAAAGGCATTTAATACAGTGCCACACAACAGACTTGTGAGAAAAGTTATTGCTCATGAAACAAAAGTGACAGTAGCAATGTGGATACAAAATTGGCTGAAAAATAGGAAGCTGAGAGTAATGGTCAATGGATATTATCCGGGCTGGAGGAAGGTTTGTGGTGGAGCTCCCCAGGGGCTGGTATTGGAACCCTTGCTTTTCCTGATATATATTAATGATCTAGATCTTGGTGTGCAGGGGACAATTTCAAAGTTTGCAGATGATATGAAGCTCGGGACTGTTGTAAACTGAGGAGGACCGTGTAGAACTTCAAAAAGATATAGACAAGTTGGTGGAGTGGGCAGATAGGTGACAGATGAAGTTCAATGTGGAGAAGTGTGAAGTGATGCATTTTGGTAGGAAGAACATGGACAGACAATATAAAATAAGGGGTGAAATTTTGAAGGGGGTGCAGGAGCAGAAAGGCCTGGGTATATATATGCATAGAACATTGAAGGTGGCAAGACAGGTGGAGAGAGCAGTTAATAAAGCATACAGTATCCTGGGCTTTTATTAATAGGGGCATAGAGTACAAGAGCAAGGAGGTTATGCTAAATTTATATAAGACACTTGTTGGACCTCAGCTGGAATATTGTGTACAGTTCTGGGCGCCACGTTATAGGAAGGATGTGAGCACATTGCAAAGAGTGCAGAAGAGGTTTACAAGAATGGTTCCAGGGATGAGAAACTTCAGTTACGTAGATAGATTGGAGAGATTGGGACTGTTCTCCTTGAAGAGAAGAAGGCTAATAGGTGATTTGATAGAGATGTTCAAAATCATGAGGGGGCTAGACAGAGTAGATAGGGAGAAGCTGTTCCCACTCGTAAAAGGATCAAGAACGAGAGGCCACAGATTTAAAGTGGTTTGCAAAAGAAGCAAATGTGACGTGAGAAAAAGCTTTTTCACACAATGAGTGGTTCGAATCTGGAATGCACTGTCTGAAGTGTGGTGGAGGCAGGTTCAATCAAGGCATTCAAGAGGGCATTAGATGATTATTCGAATAGAAACAAAATGCAAGGGTACGGGGAAAAGGCAGGGCAATGGCACTAGGTCATAATGCTCATTTGGAGAGCTGGTGCAGACATGATGGGCCGACTGACCACCTGTGCCATTAAAATTCTGTGATCTACATGCCACCCCTCGGTGATATCATCCAAAAACACAGCGTTAGTTTTCACATGAATGCTGACAACACTTAGCTGTACCTCACCTCCACTTCTCTCAACTTCTGCACTGCTAAATTATTGTATTGCTTATCCGGCATCTAGTACTGGATAAGTCGAAATTTCCTCCAATTAAACATTGGAAGCAGTGGCCGGACGATGAGAAGCATGGGACCAGGTTGCCTTTTCAGCCACAGGAATTGCATAGCCTATATAGACTTCCAGAAAGAAAATGTGATTTTATGACAATATTTTAAAAGAAGTAAACTTTCTCTAGGCTTTGCAGTAATGTTTGTGCAGTTAGAACTTATGGATTTGCAAACTGAGTGCATTCAGTACTGCTATAATTTTATGTAGTGGTTTACCTGGGCAAGATGTCCACTGGTCTAGAGGGTGGTTATGACTTTTAGATTGTAACATAAACTACTGAAATATCTATTTAGAATGTGTACATGAAGAATTAAATGTTTTTTTAATGTCAGCTAGAAGATGAAATCTCTACATTGCGACAAGTTCTGATTGCCAAGGAGAAGCATCTAGTTGAAATAAAGCAGAAGATGGGCATCACCCCACTGAAAGAAATAAAACACAACTTAAGCAAAGGCTGGCAGGATATGCAGACTTCTGAGATGTAAGTTTTTGAGTGAAGGAGTTTGCTGCAACTTGATTCAACCTTGTGTACATTATTCCTCCCGTTGTATGCAAAGGTGCTTTGCTGTGATTCACCCAAATGTTTATTTGCTTGATACAAAATATACTTTTGGACGCTGGTTAATTTTTAACTGACCCAATAGAAATACTTGTTAAAAATTAAAGTGAACAATTCCCCCATTTGGCATTACTGGAGTAAATGCATTGCATTTAACCTTGAGTTATCCAGATCAAAATTTGAAAATTGCACATGTAGACATCGGGCTAGGATAGAATTGTGCTGCACCACATTTGGTTGCTTGGAAGGCGCTCATTGTCTATTCTCAACCTTGGGTAAAGTACCTGTGGGCTGCCAGCATCTCTGGAGCTTTCTACCAGAATCAGAAACCCATATATTAATAAATAGTTTATTTAATAAGTAATAATGTGTTGAGTAAGTATTTCATAGGAAATCTGTTTTTCATGTATTTGGAGAACCTGGAAGAGATGATGGCAGATAAATGTAGACTGTATAAAACTCCAACATAACCTTTCTATGCTGTTTTCATTTTGCCTAATGCGAGTGGATGGGGAAAATATTGCAACTTGAGCAAAAGATCCACCTTTTTGAAGACCTTTTATGCTGACTAAATAAATGCCACATGCTGCTATTTCATTTGACCTACTTTACTCCCTTGTGCCATGAAAGAGATCTGTTTTCACCTTTGATGTTTTATTCAAAATAAGCACAGGAATAGTGAAGGCTAGAACGTCATCATAATATTTGTATCCAGCTGTTGATTTTATCAATATAGTCCTCACTTCCCTTTTTGGGATATGAAGTCTGAAATATGCCCAGTCAATAATACAAACATTATCCTGAATTTCAGTTTCAAAATTTAAAAGAAAATAATAAATCAGTTACAGTTATAACTTCCTTGAACTGAATGATTAGATGACAATGTTTAAAATTCGTGCTTTTTGTGTTTCTGAAAGTAATCCCAATTTGAATAGTTACTTTGGTTGCACGTCATACTGATGAAGTGATAGCCTTTGGACATGAGTTGAGAGCTGACTATACTGTCATCAAGCCCCAACTCAGGCAATAGGTCCGGTGGGAACAGTCAAGGTTTGTCCTTGTTAAATGTCCATGTTTTGTTTGCATTCCAATATTAGATTAGATTTGCAAGTGTTGTATTCTATTAAAAAAATGATTAATTTGGAAAATACTTCCAATTTTTAAAATTCGTTCATGAGATGTGAGCATTTCTGGCTAGGCCAGCATTTGTTGCCTATCTCTAATTACCCTTGAGAAGGTGGCGGTGAGCTGCCTTCTTGAACTGCTGCAGTCTATGTTGTGTAGGTACAGTCACAGTGCTGTTGGGAAGAGAGTTCCAGGATTTTGACTCAGCATGATGAAGGAATGGCAATATAGTTCCAAGTCTGGATGGTGAGCCACTTGGAGGAGAACTTGCAGGTGGTGGTGTTTCCATGCATCTATTGCACTTGCCCTTTTAGGTGACAAAGGTCGCAGGTTTGGAAAATGCTGTGAAAGGAGATCTGATAAGTTGTTGCAGTACATCTAATATGTGATGCACACTGCTGCCACTGTGCGCTGGTGGTGGAGGAAGAGAATGTTTAAGGTGGTGGATGGAGTGCTGATCAAGTGGGCTGCCTTGTCCTGGATAGTGTCAAGCTTCTTGAGTGTTGTTAGAGCTGCACTCATTCGGGCAAAGTGAGAGTATTCCAACACACCCCTGACTTGTCCCTTGTAGATGGTGGTCCAGCTTTGGGGAGTCAGAAGGTGAGTTACTCGTCGCAGGATTCCTAGCCTCTGACCTGCTCTTGTAGCCACAGTGCTTATATGGCTGGTCCAGTTAAGTTTCTGGTCAATGGTAACTCCCAGGATGTTGATAGTGGGTGATTCACTGATGGCAATGCCGTTGAATGTCAAGGAGAGATGGTTAGATTCTTTCTTGTTGAGATGGTCTTTGCCTGTCATTTAAGTGACAAGTAACATTTGTGCCTCATATCAGCCTAAGCCTGAATGTTGTCCAGGTCTTGCTGCATACAGACACAGAATGCTGCAATACCTGAGGAGTTGCAAATGGTACCAAACACTATGCAATCATCAGCAAACATTCCCACTTCTGACTTTATAATGGAGGGAAGGAATTGATGAAACAGCTGAAGATGGTTGACTCTACCGAGGAACTCCTGCAGCAATGTCTTGAGGCTGAGATGATTGGCCTCCAACAACTATAATCATTTTGCTTTGTGCTAGGTATGACTCCAGCCAGTGAAGAATTTTCCCCGATTCCCTTTGTCTTCAATTTTACTAGGGCTGCTCAAAGCTACACTCGGCCAAATGCTGCCTTGATGTCAAGGGCAATGTTTTTCACCTCACCTCCTGAGTTCAGCTCTTTTGTCCATGTTTGGACAAATGCTGTAATGAGATCTGGAGCCAAGACCCTCTCTGCCAAAACCCAAATGAACATCAGTGAACAAGTAAGTGCTTCTTGATATTGCTGTCACTGACACCTTCCATCACTTTGCCAATGATTTGAGAGTAGACTGATGAAACGGTAATTGACCAGATTGGATTTGCCCTGCTTTTTGTTGACAGACGTGCCCGGGTAATTTTCCACATTGGGTAAATTCCAGTGTTGTAGCTGATGACTGATGGAGCTGTAGAACACTGGACAAAGTTTGTTGTACTGCAAAGGAGTAAGACAGGAATTTACATGGATGATTTTTCCCCCCACCTTTATCTCTCATTCTGGTATTGTGATCTTATCATTGGTTGTTACATGCTTTGGATTCACCTTGGATTCTTGGGTGCTGGTCACTCCAATAAGCATCCCTTATGTTCACGAGCTTTCCCAATACCTAGTAATACAATAATGTAACCTAGGGGTATAACAGTGAGACACCGTTGTCCTTTGAATTGGACATTGTGAACTTTGCATTTGTACATAAGAACATAAGAAATAGGAGCAGGAGTAGGCCATTCAGCCTGTCAAACCTGCCCCGCCATTCAATAAAATCATGCCCCAGGCCTCAACTCCTCTTTCGTACCAGCTCCTCATAACCCTCAACTCACGGATATTTCAAAAATCTATCTGCCTCCTCTTTAAATGATTTCAGTGATCTAGCCTCCACAACTCTCTGGGGTAGAGAAGTCCAGACATTCACTACCTCTGAGAGAAGAAATTCCTTCACATCCCTGTTTTAAATGAGTGCCCCCTTATTCTTGTAACTATGTCCCCTAGTTCGAGATTCCCCCACTAGTGGAAACATCTTCTCAGCATCTACCCTGTCATCTACCCTTCTTCAATCTTCTGAAAAGCAGATTAGTTAATATTTTAGAGGGATGAGGTCAGATTGAAATTGTTAAACTGCTTTATTTTTTATCAGTAACTGAACATGAGCAGCAACAGTTCTAGCAGTACCTACTTTACTTCAAATGAACCTGCTGGCCATCTCTGCGAATGGTAAAAATGCACCATTTTGTTCTGTGGGCTAGGTAACACTTGTTTTTGGACAACCATGCCACTAATTCAGATCAAGGCTTACTCTTAAGCTAGACTGCCCTAGACCATACCTGCCTTTCTATTCAGGCATTGAAAGATGGGACAGTCTCATCCCTAGAATGCAATTTTTCTGGGATATTTGTAACAATATTTAATCTGATCTCTGATCTGTATCTTCAGCATGTGGCTTTCTTGTGAATTTAACTCCTTGAAAGAAAGCTTTAACTTAAAAGCACAGTTTAATATCAATTATACTAAGGTCCTCTACAAAAGCAAAATGTTGAAAATTCCTAAACACAACAATGATAAAATGGAATATTAAATATTCATTTACATTTGTTTCAATTCTGAAATTCTGAATGTTTTGGTTTATCAACCCTATTTATAATTTGAACTTAACATTTTTCTGTATGCACACGTTATGATAGGTAGGTGTCTTTATTACTTTTTTTCAAATTAGTAAGTCTGCCTGATAGACTTAATGTGATGCCATATTCAGTCACACCTTGGGTTCATCCGCAACACAGTATGACAGGGTTCTTTGTGCCTATGCAGATCATTGTTGCCATGGAGAGGCATCTACATGTGAGACGGCATATTAATGTCAGTAAACTTGAGCTGTAAAATCAGAGAAAGGCAGGTAGATCAAGTTTAATAACTGATCCCTCAGTAGGTTGTGATTAGCTTACTGCAATGCTGTATTTAATTAAAAAGTTGAAATTGCTGAGGATTTTTTCCCCTCTAAGTAATTACTGCACAATTGTTTTCTTAAAAATATATTTTTGTAAGGCGTAATTATCTTCGATATAGCCTTAAATAATGAAACTAGCTATGAACTATAACGGTGCTCAACTGTAACCAAGCTGTTGGATTTGGAATAAGTTTCTGGCTTGTGCAGAGAATGGCAACCATTCTGAAGGAAGCTGGATGACTTCTTAGCAGCTGATACTGTTGCATACAAGAGGTAGGTGGGATATTGCGTAATATGTTACATTCTAGAACTTGTTTTAGATCACTGGGAGATGCAGAGGAATTTTCCAGAATTATTTTCTCCCTGAATTGACGTAATTTTAAAAAAAACTTTTTTGCTTCTCCCAGGAGATTACATTGGCTGTTGGTGGATGGGGAGCATTAAGGGTCATGTTACTCAGATGCAACACAACTGAATGAGATAGACCAGCTAGACTTTTTATGCCCTTTTTCATATGTTTACATGTAACATTCAAAGCTATATTCTCGGGTGAAACATGATTATACAGAAGTCTAAGCTCTCATCTCCTTCTGTAGGCACTCATGCCTAAATTGTTCTGTTTATTTCCATAGATACAAAAAAACACAGGAGACTCTCAATACCACAGGACAAAAGGCATCAGCAGCTTTGAATAATGTAAGCTCTACACTTAGCAAGAAACTGGGAGAGATGAAGTAAGTAAGAGTGAATGCAATTCTGACTCAATAATCCTGAATGCAAAGAGTTTGTTATCACAATACTTTATGTAGCACATACACTAGAACCTTTAGTCTACTTATCACAACCTTCAGTTTTGAGTGATTAATATAGAACCCATGCAATATCGCCCTTTAAACTTTGTATTTCTAACATATTATGTAAGATTGTTATGTTTTGAGACAGTCTCTTTAATTTAAGGTAAAACGGAGGAATGAAGAACGTCAATGCGACCTGCTCTGAATTCTACCCAACAACAAGCCCGGGTGGCTTAGTTGCTATGGGGACAAAAGGGGCCCAAGGCAAGAGACTTGCTGAGAAGGTGCCAGATGTTCACATCTGTAGACAATAGTAAGAACATCTGTACTGACTGTGGATAGACTGTTAGTCTCCAAGTCTCACAGGGAAGGGTTAAGTAATGTCAGGTTTTGTAATGGTTGTACTTTAAACTATCTTATTAAATTCCAAATTAGAATGAAGTTGGGAGTCTAGAAGATAGCTATTTAACATTTCTACCTGAATACAAGGCTCATGTGATTCACGTTGCCATGGAGATGGGCTTTGGGAAGGGACATGTCCATTAAAAGCCACTGTAGTATCATGTTACATGGTTTTCTAAGATATCACTGAACCTGACTGAAACAAGTCTGGCTGCAGGAATCTGAGGGAGAGAACATGCAGGAAAATAGAGGCAACCAGTCCTGCACCTGAAGCAGGCCATCAGGAGTGGAGAATAGCTTTGGAATCGTTCTGGGAGAATAAAGTGTCCACTTAAGGGACAGAGTGAAACATAACTGTGCGGGAGGATTTTTGGTCGTTTTAAATGGGGGAACTTCTCTGTAATTTAGAGTAAAAGTTGCCTACAAAAATAGTATTTAGTCAATCTTGTTTTAGTTCATTTATTACAGTAAAAGTTTTAAAACTTGAAATCTTGTGTGATCTTTCCAGTAGGTCACTGGAATTCAAATATCGTTTTAAAAGTTGTCGGTCTCTGTGGGGATCGGAACAAATATGTTTTTTTGTATAGCTTCCAAAGGTAGCGTTATAATGCAGTCTGTGATATTTAGTGTAAATATATTGGCTCCTTCATGTTTAGTAATGTATTATTCCAGCGACTGCATCCTTTAGTGTATTAATTGTGCTGCTTGATATCTATAACTGACTAACTATTTTGCTGTAGCTTGTATTACTTCAGACTTCTGCTCCCAAACAGGTGAGATTAAAATAGTTTTGATATTTTGAGTTGTCTTTTAAGATACCAATATGGAAAGGCTTGTTTGACACGCAATTCCACATTCACATTCTGGTTAATGAGTTAGTGCATATACAAAGGGTTGGCCACAATATATCCTTTTTGACATTTCATTCTGAATGATTTTATTTTCTGAGGCAATTTAGCATACAGAATCAGAGCTCTAAATGTTGTTTTCTCACATCATTTTTGTACTGAATCTTCTTTTATTTTCACTGACCAATATAATAGTAGTCTAATTAAGTGATACATTATGTTCCTAGGGAACGTGAGAAGTGGAAGTGATTTATGAGGAATGGTGCCCAGGATAACAATGCTCCACATGTTATTTTTTCTTTTTACAAATTTACCCTCCTCAGTTTTCTCTTTTCACCCCTCAGTTTTCTCATGCTCGCCTGCTCCCCCCCGCCCCCTCCGTCCTCACAAAGGTGTGTACTAAGGTACAGATGCCAGGCACCTTTGAGTAACACATTTTGTAACAGTGTGTGGAATTTTAGAGCCGCACATTTCACATCGCCCCCCCCCCCCCGCCCCGGGTGTGGGCTGGCCAGTAGAGGGTGGTGGTGGGTCTCCCCAATTCCTACCTGCTGGAATTTTACTAGTAGAGAAGTTGGTGTCAGGTGCTCACCCGCCCTTGGGCCAATTGATGCCCTTAAGTGGCTACTTAAGGGTCCTTTCCCACCGCAGCTGATATTTTACCAGCGGTGGGAGTTGGCCAAGCCATGTGGCAAGGCCACTAATTGAATCCTAGTAGTCTGGCTACAGGCTGGGGGCCATGTGCCTCCTATTCGGGTGCCATGTGCCCAACGAAGCCCCTCCCCCAATAGTGATCGAGCCCCTGTTTTTTTTCCACTCCCCAGCCACTCCTCAGGGCTTCATGGTCATGCAGAAGTGGGCTTGCCCATGCACTCCACCCTGGCCCAAGTGGGGCCACTGCACCTGCCTAAAATTTCGGCCCATGATCACACGTGAGTGCTGATGGTGAATGTTGGGAAGGGGCATCATCACAACTGAGCCTAATCTTAGCCTCACCTAGAATTCTCACATGGCAAACAATATTTCCAGCGGAGTTACTGGTTGTTGATGAGGAGTAGGAATTTGCACTGTTTCCCCTCCTGAACTTTGGTACAGAGGCCAATGATATCATCACAACTGCTGCGCCAGGCTGAGATTGCCCATAAATCAGAAATCAAACTTGGAACCTCCCTAGTCTGTGTGGTTAGTTACTCACCAAATATATTTAAAAAATTTTCAGGGAAGTTAATTTATCTGACATTCAGCTCCTTTTTCCTTTCCCAATTAATTTCTAAACTGTCACGACTGGCAAATTAGACTGTTTAAAATAGAAATACTAGTATAAAACTATACACCCAGTGGCAGGGTGTGTTTATTGGAATATTCCAAAAAGGTTCATATGTGGATCCCTTTCAAGTTATTCTCCCATTTGTGAAGATTCTTGGAGTCATAAAGTGAAAACAGTTGTTGGGCAAAGCAGCTCAAATCATGATATCTAGAGGAAGTATTGACCTGTGGTATAAAGTGTAACAAATGGAATTAGTTTACCAATGAAAGTATTACAGTGCTGTGATTGTCCATGATGGGATTGTAAAACCCCTGGTATATGCACTTTTATTATATAACAATAGTCACTGCGTTTTGTATTGTGCTATGACATTTCTCGGGCATGATACGTTAATGTAAGTTTTTTTAAAGCATTTTATTTTGAACATCCAGCTGTTTCTGTCATGTACTTTTCTTTGCAGCTGTTTATTGCTTTTAGCTCTTTCATACTTCCACACCATACAACATATCTTCAAGTACAAAGCAAAGCATGGATCTAATGGTAAAAATAAATGACAAAGTTTGCAGATATCAGATTTTTTTAAAAAACTGATGCAGAACAGTTCTAGCCTATTCATGCATTATTGTGCATCCAAAAAGATATAGTGCAGCAAGGCTGTGCATTTGAATGGTGATGAATGGTTCCTTCCATCATAATAGTACCAATAAAATAGAAAAACGGAATGCAGTAAAGTGAGAGAGAAAGAGAGATTGAAGCTGTAGGCAAGCAAAAGATCCTTTCCAGATATGAGCGGAGTCTCCAAATCTTGGATGGGCATGGACTTGATGGAGAGTTAACATCTGTTGAGTGAAAAAGTGTTTAATGTGAAAGAGGAAGCTTCTTGGAGGCTGTTTTAGCAATGAAGATGATTTGGAAGTGACTCCTCGTGGTCCCAGGCTAAAGCTTCAGAGGAACTCTGAGGAGGCTTGGCCCCGAGATATGAAGTGAGCAGGCCCACTGGCATTTGGATACATCCTGGCGTTCAAGAACCAAACTACCAGCTATGGGCAAATAGCTCAACTGCCTCGTGGCTACTTCAGGAGAGCTAAGGGCTAAGGGAGTAACCCTGACTAAAAATCTGGATTGGAGCCCGAAGGCAGAGTGATGTCTAAATATGTAATTTTTCTGCCAACTCCTGCGGCCAAGCCATGCTTTGCGTTCTTTTGGACTCAGTTGAGGAGGTCAAAAGGGAGACCTTGTTGTTTGGGCAGCCTACAGGCCCTAGAGAGAACACTCCAATATCGCTGCAGATAGTTAACACAACATGGCAGACAGTGGTTATGAGTGATAAGCAGTACTCCAGGTGTGGTCTCACTAAAACCCTATACAATTGCAGCAAGGCTTCCTAATTCTTGTACTCCAGTCCCCTTGCAATAAAGACCAACATGCCTTTCACCTTCCTAATTGCTTGCTATACCTCCATGCTAATTTTCTGCGTTCCTTGTATGCATACACCCAAGTTTCTCCAAATATCAACATTTAGGAGTTTCACACATTTTAACAGATAAAGGGGTGGAGACCGTGGCTATTAAATGGAGTTTGTGGCAGCGATCAAAGGCCATTCTTCTGTCCTCACAATATTAAGATGGAGGGAATTTTTGGTTATCCTGTACTGAAAATTGGACAAGCAGAGACAAGAGTCGAGGGTTATGGGGGAAGACAGGAAAGTGGAGTTGAGACTACAACCAGATGATCAGCCATGATCTTATTGAATGGCGGAGTAAGCTCGAAGGCCTGAATAGCCTATTCCTGCTCCTTGTAAAAACCCATCTGGTTCACTAATGTCCTTTAAGGAAGGAAATCTGCCATCCTTACCTGGTCTTACCTACATGTGATTCCAGACCCACAGCAATGTGGTTGACTCTTAACTACCCTCTGAAATGGCCTAGCAAGTCACTTAGTTCAAGGGCAATTAGGGGTGGGCAATAAATGCTGGCCTTGCTGGCAATTCCCACATTTCTTGAAAGAAAGAATAAAGAGAAGGGATTTTTTTTTAAGGAGTGGGTGATGATGGCAGATTAGGAGGAAAGGGAAAGGGAAGAGAACCATAAATAATGTTGGCTAATGTGATGGCTAGAAAGGGAAGTTAGGTGGTCAGCAGTTCAGTGGGAATAGGGTCAAGGGAGCAAGAGGTGAGTCTCTTGGACAAGATGAGCTCAGAGTGCATGAGGGCAGCTAGCACAGATGTGAGTTCAAGACTAGAATTGAGGAGGGGGGGTTAAGAAGTCCTAGAGGGAGTTTGGCCTAGTGGACTGAGGACAAGGAGGGAGGTAAACAGACCAAGTATTGATACAAATCATGAGAATGGAGGGGTGGCCCAATAGGTTACGATATGTATCCTATTAATTTCCTCATTTCCCAGCCAAAGAGCTCATTCTGTTTCCTTGACAATGTTAAAAACAAGCTTATAAAAGCAATGGCTTTGCTGCTGTTCTTCTTCTTTATTCACTCACAGGATGTGGGCAGCGCTGGCTAGGCCTGCATTTATTGCCCATTCCTAATTGCCCTTGGAAGATGGTGGTGAACTGCCTTCTTGAACCGCTGCAGTTCAAATGGTGTAGGAACACCCACAGTGCTTTTAGGGAGTTCCAAGATTTTGATCCAGCAACAGTGAAGGGACAGCGATATATTTCCAAGTCAGGACGGTGCGTGGCTTGGAGAGGAATTTGCAGGTCATGATGTACCCATGCATCTGCTGCCCTTGTCCTTCTAGAGGTAGAGGTTGAACATTTGGAAGGTGCTGTCGAAGGAGCCTTGGTGAGCTGCTGCAGTGCATCTAGTGTATGGTAGACACTGCTGCCATGGTGCATCACTGCTGGAGGGAGTTTAGGTTTAGGTTGGTGGTAGATGGAATGCCAATCAAGCAGGCTGCTTTGTTCGGGATGTGTCAGCTTCTCGAATGTTGTTGGAGCTGCACTCATTCAGGCAAGTGGAGAGTATTCCATCACGATCCTGACTTGTACCTTGTAGATAGTGGACAGGCTTTGGGAATCAGGAGGTAAGTTACTCAGTACAGAATTCCCAGCCTCTGACCTGCATACTAGCCTACCTGACTGAATAGTATTGCCTTATAGTGAAAATGATGCAACTTCAGCATATAATGTTCTTGCGTAACAATTCTTTTGGTTAAAGAAACTGGCCATTGAAAGCAGAATAAGTAAAGCAATTATATATTACTTTTTCTACCTGGATATTTCCAGTCAATAGAGTCAATAAAAGAAGCACAAAATTAAAGTTTTTCATGAGATACACTTGGCAGTCATTTGGGGAGAATAGTCAATGATTTCAGTAAGGCACATGCTTGTGGAGTAGACAGAGAGTTAGCTGAAACAATTTAATGTGTTAATCAACGAGTTAATACATTTCGGAATGGAAATATACACTTAAAGGAAAGGTGCTGATATATGCGCATGAACGGAGAGATTCATATATATAATTCCCAAACAGAATGAGTGCAGGTAGATAAAAACATTTTAAAGCCAATACTATTTTGGGATTTATAAATAGAGATGCAGAGTACAAGAATTAATGAGTAATAATAAATGTGTTGGTTTAGGCCACAGTTAAAATGTGTGTGCAGTTTTGGGTGCCCTTTTATTAAAAGAACATTAAGGCTGTAGAGTCATAGGAATGGGGAAATGATAGTTTTGAGGAGAATTTCCAAAGGAGCACAGCAGGCTTAGAAGAGATTTAGTAGACTTTTAAAATTATGAAGGGTCTTAAAAATAAATAGGGAAGGACTATTTCCTCCATCTGGAAATTCAGTGACAGATGGTCATCAACTTGAACAATGCATGATACAGGGCTATAGGAAGTGTGTGGGGCAGTGGGATTAATTTTGGATTGCTCCAGCGCAGAGCAGGTTCAGACACAGCAGCCTCCTCCTTACATCTATGATACCAGCTTAAAATGTTTTCTTGTATGCTAACATGGTCACTGCCTGTATTCCAAATGTTAAGTAGTTTTGTTTAATAAGTGTTTAACTGTGGCCTTTTTTCTACACTTAAGGCTTGACTTAAGCATAATGTTTTCTTTCCTTAATGCTTCCCTGTGCCAGTTACCCTGTGCAGCATTCAATTAGTACGCCAGCTATGAGGTAATGTGTGTTGACATATTTGAGTCATAGCTAAATTTTAGCTTTAAGATTTTGTTTGGACCGCATTAACTAAAAGCTAAATGCTTAAACTTTTTTATGATTTGGGGGAGAAATTAAGTGTTTTTGAAACTTTCTCCAAGGCTTGGGAACAATTTTTTGTTTCAAGATGAGAAACTGGTGAATGGAGGTGTTGATTTCAGGTAAACCCTGTGCTGGTTTGATGGAGATGTATGCTTATCAATCATGGTAGATTGTGTTTATCAATCAGGGTAGATTAAATCAGATCACTAGAATTAGCAATTTACTTACATTGGGCTTTGTAAAATTTTAAGACTTATTCCCCCATACATCAATTGCCACTTAAAAATCAAAACAGAGTTGTGATTACCTCCAACATTCTTTTCATGTTTATTGGAATAATTTTACTTTGATAATAAAATCACACAACCATGCACCTGGCTTGGAGGAATTACATGGCCCAGTGGTGTCAGGGAGGAATTACTATTTGTAGACAGTAATTATGTATTTTAACTTTAATTCTAAGAAACCAGAGTTCAATAAATGTATGGTTCCCATTTGCCAATTATGAACATTGCAAGTTTAGGAAGCCCATTTAACCTAAGCCCAGCCTTTTTGTTGGCTTGAAAAGGCACTTTCCATTTAGGATAGATGCAGTAACAGTTAACAGCAGCCAGAAGATATAGCTTTGATTAGTCCAACTGCCTTTCTTCTGGTCCTCCATTGAAGTGGTTTTGGAATTGCCTACCACTACCACAGGTTCTGCAATAAGTACTTAAGCTGGAGGAGGGAATAAGAAATATTTTTTGTTAAATATTAGCCTATTTGATGATTCTAACAGACAAAATCTTTAACACATTCATAAGACTTGTCTTCTGTCTGTAATGTAGACATAGGTTATTTTAATTGGTTTACAATTCCAGTAAATAGTGAACAGAGTGACTCCACTCAAACATATTAAGTATTTACCAATATTGCCAACAGTAAGTTTTGAACAATATCACCTCCTGGATTTATCAGTTCAGCACAGAAGTCATTATACTTTACAAGTTGTCTTAAAGCTGGTTAATTTACAGTTTGCAGAGGAAGCAGTATTTAGGTTGACAGCAGCCATGATTTTTGGCCACTGTTATTGCCTGTCTGTTGGTGAAATCATGCCATACTACAAACAGAGCAATTTATGGTTGCTATCTTGTATGTTAGCATAATTAAAGTTCCTATTGTTGTTAAATTTGTGTTCTGTTCTTAAAATATACTTAACTGTAAATTTTACTAGTTGCATCTGTATTTTGAGAACACTTAGGCCCCATCAGCTTAGCGTAATGTACCCCTCTTCAATAAGCAGAAACTTACTTTGAGCCATTGTAAAGTTTTTCAATTTACTACTTCATCAATAGTTTGGAAGTTCATTAATAGTGAATTCAACAGTTTTTTTAAACTAAACACATTATGGTGCTGTTTTTCCTGCCAATATAAATTGGAATGTAATATACATAGAGTGTATTAAAATGTGATTCTTAGTAAAACTTAATATTTATAAAGTCTTACTGAAATGTGAGAGCCATTTGCCTTCACTCTATTTAGTGAATAAAACTGCAGAACACAAATCATTCAGTGTTTCTTGTTGCCACAGAAATTCTCCGATGTTCAAGTCCTTTGAGGAGCGGGTCGAAACTACAGTTAGCAGCCTGAAGGTAAAGATTTTGCTATCATAATTTGATGGTGGAATATATCAGCACTGCCATACCTCTTAAACCTAGCTTATTACTTTGGTTTGATCTGGTTATGTTGCATTTAGAATTTCACCTTTTATCTTCCTTAATACATTTGAAATTTCATAGATCATCTTCATTCGTCAAAATTAATTAAAGTAATTAAGCCCCACATTTATAGGAGGCTTCATACATGTATCCAATTACATAGGGCACACGGCACAACAACCAGTACATGCCACTGTGTAAAAAAAACCAGAAAGATGGAAATCTTTTCTGATCTAAGTCTATCATTGTACTATCTATTCCTTCTCCCTTATGTGCTGGTCTAGCTTCCCCTTAAATGAATCTATACTATTTGCTTCAACCACTCCCTGTGGGAACGAGTTCCACTTACTTACCACACTTTGGGTGAAGATGTTTCTTCTGAATTCCATATTGAATTTTTTGGTCACTATCTCATATTGATAGCCTCTAGTTATGCTCTTCCCACAAGAGGAAACGTTCTCTCTGTATCCACTCTATCAAAACCTTATATAATTGTAAAGAGCTCCATTAGGTCACTCTCTGTCTTTTTTTCAAGAGAGAAGAGACCCAGTCTGTCGATCCTTTCCTGATATGTATACCCACCTATTTCTGATGTCATCCTTGTAAATCTTCTTTGCACCCTTTCCAGTGCCTCTATGTCCTTTTTATAATATGGCGACCAGACTGAATGCAGCACTCTGTATGGTCTAGCCAAGGTTCAATACAAGTTCAGCATAAATTTATCTAAGTTTTCTGAACTTAGTTGACACAATAATCACTTGGCTCAATGAAAATTAGGGGAGATGTATAATGGATGGCCAATATTAGCCATTTTACTCCATTTCCCAAAGTCATAATTATCCCAGAGGAGTTGTGATCAATTGCAATATTGAGGTCAAGCAGAACTAGAGAGCAGGGGACTAATGGGACCCAGTCACTGAAAAGGGGAGGAGGCAAATGAGAGGCACGTCACATTTCAGGATTTCATACTTTGCTGTCTTAGAGGAACTTGGCGCATTAATACTGAAAATATTACAGTGGAACTGGGTTTAGTAGAGGGTAAATTTAGAGGACAACAGAGCTGGTAGGTATAGTTTAGATTTCTGATGGGCATCTAAACCAGCATCTAGCAGATAAGGAAAAATATTTTGATGGACCAATGATCAAGAATCAAAAGTACAATTTCAAAATTTGAGGATGATACTAAATTGGAGATATAGATAGTACGCTTGCACATTTGTGAAATAGGCAAATTATTAAACAAGAAAAGATGAACTATGTTAAAATACTCCTTCACCCACAAGTATACCTTTACAGATATATTACAGATTTGTAAGGATAACACAAGTTACAAAAGCTATCTTATACTCTAATGTTCATAATAAGTATACAGTCCATGTAAACCAATAGACAACCTGTGATCAGACACACCACACTCTGAAACCAAGTGACAGATGCCACCTCAACCAGATGTTATGGATCTCTCCTCAACTCCCCCAGACGCTTGACACACCGTGAGCCAACCAGTCTCACTGAACTCCATCTTTCACGAGGGTTTCCAATCTCCACTGTCGAAGGACTCACTTCGGAATCTTCTCCCAAGGCAATGCTTTCTCTCAGACGCCTTCCGCAAGGGTTCATCTCCAGGGTTTCGAACTCTTCTTTCGATCTTCCTCTCCCCTGGGTCACCACATGCATTCAAGCTGTCTTCCTCCCTCTCTCTCTCTCTCTCATTGACTCAGCCGTCAACAGTACACCACTGCTTCACATGCCCATAGCGAAGAGTTACAGACCTTCAGCGTCTCTTGTAAGCTATTCTCACTTTAAATCTGTTTTCTGCAGCTTTTGTCTCTTTAAATCTGAAGCTTGGAGCCTTTCTCTCTGCCCCTCACTCTTAACTTCACTTAACATGACCCTTTCCAGGTTCCTGTCCTTCATTAGAAGGTCTGCTTGGGACTTTCTCCTTTTCCAGTCCCTGGATTTTGGGCTCTCTTTAGTTTGGGACTTGCTATCTGTCCCCTTTTCTCCAGTCTCTCCTGGCAGCTACTTTCAAAACTCAAATAGCTTCCAAATCAAACTGTTGTTTCTAGTTTCTTCTGCGTGTCTCTGTGGGAGGGACCTGCCTCCCTGGACCCCTTCTGCTAGGCAACAGCCCAGTTTCTCTACTCTTGTTTGTTTAACTTAGCTGCAACAGTCGTAAAACTCTCATTAGAAATGCAGGCACCTTTTAAAGTGAAACTAAAACTCAATTTGACCTTTTCTTAACACACACATACATAAATACAAATCAAACTTAAACTTTAAAGCTAAAACTTATTCCTAACACCTACAAATACAAATACAACTTACTTAAACTATCTCTATTTCCTAACAGCTGTTAGCTGGAAAGTTCCAGAATTTTGACCCAGCAATGATGAACAAACAGCAAAATATTTCCAAGTCAAGATGGTGTATGACTTGCAGAGGAACTTGGAGATGGTCCGTTCCTCTCCGCCTGCTGCCATTGTTCATCAGGGCATTGTAGGAAAGTCTAATATCCATATTATTCCTTCAGAGATGGAGGAGGATCTGGTCTGTAAAAAGATAGAAAACCAAAACGTAAAACACTCAAGTGACATTGTTCTTTTTCTGAGTTGTAACTTCATTCAGCCCAATCAAGTCCATCTTGGCTCTTGCATTCTAGTTGAGCAAATAGTCTGAGTCATATTTATCTTTGCTTTTCCACTATACATTTATCCAATCTAAACTTGAGTATTTACACAATTTCTCCCTCAACTACTAACCTTGGAAATGAATTCTACAGCCTCACATCTCTCACAGATTAAGAATGGCCACTTAGGCTACACCTTGGAAAGTATGCAGTGACAACCTACGATAATTGATACATTCAAAAGAGTAGAAAACTGCCTAAATATTTTTGCAGGATTATTTTATAAAGACTTTAAGCTACTCTTGATAGATCCCTGTCCTAACCTTCTCAACATTATTTAATAATTACAGGTTACAGATTGACCACATGTAACTGCTGTCCATAATGAATGAGCTTATATTCTCCTTGTGTAATAGTTACACACATCAAGGGCAGTACATGCCACTGTGTAAAAAAAAAACTAAGCATATCTATTATGTTGGTAGGCAATTAACTTTGAGGGCATAAAAGTCCAGTTTGATGCTATCCTTACCAAATATTCACAGCTGCACTTTCAGTAAGAATTATTGAATAACAATTGAGAATGTGAATTCTGTCTGAATTATTTTTTTGCCTTCCTGATGGTTAATGTAGTGGCTGTATATTCAGCCACCTGAGCAAAGATTACAAATCACATCTGGAACCACTTAAGTTTTCATTGAGTGCAGAATTATGCTCCCAAGATTAGTTTGATTTCAAAGAGTAACTACAACTATACAAAAACAAAACAACTGTAGATGCTGGAGATCTGAAAAACAAAAAATGCTGGAAAAACTTGGCAGGACTGGTGGCTTCTGTGGAGAAACAGCATTGACATTTCAGATCTGTGACCTTTCATTAGAACTGGGAAAAGTTAGAAATGTAATAGATTTTAAACAATTGAGAGGAGGCAGAACTAGGAAAGAACTTGCTTAAAAGGGAAGATCTGTGATAGGGTAGAAGACGGGAGAGATTAAATGACAGAAGTGTTGATTAAGCAAGGCCAAAAGGAGTAGTAATGGATTAAGTAAAGATATGAAAGATGTGTCTAGAGGCGGTGTGAGTGGCAGAAGGACAATCAGCTACCACCCCAAAGCAAAGAAAGAGAAAACTCTTTTGTCATTTTATCTCCTGTCTTCCACCCTACCTCAGACCTTTTTGTTCTTTTTTCAACCCTGTCCTCCTTTCACTTGCTTGTCAGAGACCCAAAATGTTAGCTGTTCCTCCCTCCATAAATGCTGCCTGACCTGCTGAGTATTTCTGGTAACTACTACTTTGTTAAATTGACTGCACAGCTCCAGTCTTTTCAGTTGTTTCTTTTTTGTATATCCTGTTTAAATTCCTTGCCTTTGACAATAGACAGTCTACCATCAGATTGGGAGAGGTGGATCTTAATTTTCTGTAAATGCACAATGTGCTCTGTGCAAGTACTTTTGTTCTAATAAACATCAAAAGATATTGATGCACCTATTTTTTAAAATATTGTTATGCAGTAACATTTGTCCATAGGAGATGGATTGACTGAGTGATAATACTAGTTCCTTGCATGAACAGGGCCAGAGAGTCCTGTTAAAAGACTGTTAGGCACTTAACTACACAGTGCCAAAGTATAAATAATTTTAGGATAGGTGCTTTTTATATAAACAAGTTGTGAGAGACTTGTCATTCACACAGGCTTTCCTTTAATTTCAAATTCATTGTGGAATAGAGATATAAATTACAAAGCTAGGGGGAAACGTTATACTCAACGTAATCATCAGATTAAATAATAGATTGCTAAATCAGGATTCTTGAGGCTATTCTGAATTTTCAGTGTTCACCTGTCTAAGGTTATATAGTTAATCATGTGTAGGTCCTGTACTACTGTTACCCGATGTGTGCTGATTTTACTGCCAGTATGATTAGTATTCCTCACTACTTCATATTGTCAAACAGATTTTCATTAGTCTTTGGCCTTTCATTTCTCCCAGTATAATTAACACCCTAAGGTGGTCTTCATTCTTTTTAGTTACTTACTCAAACTGTTTTTCTTCTCTTTATCTGGATGATGTAGTTATTTATTGTTGGGTGTATTGTATCTCTAGAATTAGTTTAAAAATAGCTTCTGACCTAGTAAGTTGACTGCTGAAATGTAACCATAATATTCAGACTGATCAAAAATGTGTTGCTGTTATATAGAGGTTATTGAGCAGACATAACCTCTCTGATACTGTGGATTTTTCAAAATGCCTTCAATAATTTTGTCTGTTTAGTGTAAAGTTGGTGTGCCTGCCCACAGCAGTGGAAGTTTTGAAGATGTCCTGAACTCTACTGTCAATGCAAGTGTCCAGGAATCAACTGCAGGAAATCATCCAAATGAAGACTTTGGAGTTTTTTAAATCTTTCCATTAATACTGTAAAATCTCAATGTATAAATCTTGGTGTTACTAGGTTTTATTTAAAATCCAGTAGACCTGTCTCTCCTGAGTGTGTTGGGAAAGACAACCTGGAATTATTCAAAACAAAATAGTGGGAAAAAACTTTCTACATGTTATCAATAGAAAATTGTTTCATACACACTTATATTCTTTGACCATGTCTTTACTATATTTATAAAGAGCTTATTCTGAACTTTTATTCTAAGCTCTATCTGTACTTGTGTTGTAACAGAGTTCATTGAGTTACACATGCTTCAAGCAAAACCTGTTTTAAGAAATGTTTTATAAAACACTGTTCTGAAGACTTGATGTATTGTACTCCAGTTTGAGGTCTTGCAGAAAAAAAGAATGGATAAATAATTTCTTGATACCAGCTCTATTTGCAACTTCTTGATGATGGTCATGAAGTAAAATGCTATAAAATTAAGTATTTAGAAGTAGAATTAGCTATTTACAATGTTCTGTTAAAATAATTTGGCATCGCGTTTGATGTAAATTGGAAGCATTTTTAAGATACTGTATACATAATATCCAGAATATACAAAATTTTGAATGTTACATTAGCTTTGCCTCTTAATTAATAATGGTAAAGCTCTAATTGGATGTGTTTTTATGGGGAGACCCAAGATGGATTTATGCATAAGTAGAGTAATTGCTCAGCACTTACACGCACTATTTACTCTGTGGTCCAGTTTCTTAGTTGGAAGCTCACCAGACAAAATTAAAAGGAAGGAAGATCAAGAGATGATTGCCTTAAAAAAACCAACACCAAAATGAAAGTCATTCTAAAGATGCTATAATTGAGAAATATTCTTTTTTATTCAATTGTTATACTGCATATGAAAATGTTATAATCTGAAATTTCCAAATCTCAGCTAGTGTCACTATTCCAAAATGTGTCATTAACATTGTCAGAATAGATTCCTCTCCCCACCCCACAAGAGGAGTATGTTTAGAAAATTTTAATTTATAAATTCTAAATTAAATACATTTATATGTGTTGATAGTGCTTTCAGTACTCTGCGGCGGGGGAGGAAATGAAGATGTTTGTCCTTTGTGTTAGCTGTGGCTCACTTGATAGCACACTCGCTTCTGAATCACGAGGTTCTGGGTTCAAATCTCACTCCAGGACTTGAGCACAAAAATTAAGGTGTAACACTGAAGGAGGATTGCACTGTTGGAGGTGTTGTCTTCTGGTTGACATGTTAAACCGTGGCCGTATCTGCCTGCTCGGGTGGATCTAAAAGATCCCTTGGCACTATTTTGAAGAAGAGCAGGGGAGTTATCCCTGGTGTTCTTGCCAATGTTTAATCCCTCGATCAATACCATAAAAAAAGCAGATTATTTGGTCATTATCACATTGCTGTTGTGGGAGTTTGCTGAGCGCAATTAGCTGCCATATTTCCCACATAATAGTGACTACATTTCACATAAATAGCACTTCATTGACTGTAAAGCATTTTTCAACATCCAGTGGCTATGAAAAGTGCCATAGAAAATGCAAGTCTTTTTACTGTGGGAGGGGGAGGAAATGAAGAAATAAAAATAAAAAACTGCGGATGCTGGAAATCCAAAACAAAAACAGAAATACCTGGAAAAACTCAGCAGGTCTGGCAGCATCGGCAGAGAAGAGCAAAGTTGACGTTTCGAGTCCTCATGACCCTTCAACAGAACTAAGTAAAAATAGGAAAGGGGTGAAATATAAGCTGAGGAAATAAGGAAATGAAGAAGTTATTCCTTTTAGTGTGACAGGGAGCAGAAAGAGTTTAACCCTTTCTGTACTTTCAGGAGGAAAGGAAGATGAATTAGAACTTTCAAACATATTTTATGTCTCAAAACCTGTCCAAAAAAATTCAGATTATTTTTTCCCACTTCCATGAAAGTTACTGCTAGGTTCAGTTTCTTTGAGCACCAGTTGTTATCCGGTACCTCATCCAAATTGCAATGATTTACGTGCAAGTGTTGGCAATTTTGTCTTTGCTTAACAGACCAATTACATAGCCATCCAGAACACCTGCAATAGTTCCTATCCAAAGGTACTGAGACTAATTGCAATGCTTCTATTATCATTGTACCAGACTTGTAGCTAACTCAATGCTAATCTGGGACTGAGTTGGTCTGTATGCCTCACCAGTTACTACATAAACTCAGAGCTTTCAGCAGAGACTTATACAAAGTTCGAACCCACATTTTGCTAATTATTGAGAAACCAACCAATTTTATTGATAGTAAATTTGAATAAACATTTTGAAAATATTTTCCTTTTAGTTCAGGTACAGGAATGCTACTGTGGCACTCAGGTTAGCATTATTTTGTTAATTTCCAAGTTACTTTTTTGCTTTCAACTTTAACGATGATTGTTATTAACCATTTTCTAATCAAGCGGTTTAAAATTGGTTGTAGTTTGAATTGTGCATAAGTAAAATAAATCAGCACCACAAGAAATGAAGATGGCAGCTAACCTCATTAACACAAGGTGTGAGGGCAGCAGCTTCTTTCAGCATTGGGTTTATAGATTTAGAAGTAACTTTTTCATTAACACATCTATTATTTGCCCTGGGAATTATTTGTGTGTTCTCATCTCTTTGAAAGTGAGACGACAGTACATAATGCATGCCTGATGTCTTAAACGTGAATTTTTAAAAAATATTTTTATGGGATGCGTGTCACTGGCAAGGCCAGCATTTGTTGCCTATCCCTAATTTCCCTTGAACTAAGTGGCATGCTAGGCCATTTCAGAGGGCAGTTAAGAATCAACCACATTGCTCTGGGTCTGGAGTCACATGTAGGCCAGACCAGGTAAGGATGTCATATTTCCTTCCCCTAAAGGACATTAGTGAACCAAATGAGTTTTTAATGGCAATTGATGATCGTTTCATGGTCACCATTACTGAGACTAGCTTTCAATTACAAATTTTATGAATTGAATTGAAATTCCACCAGCTGTCATGGTGGTATTTGAACCCATGTTCCCCAGAGCATAAGCCTGGGCTTCTAGATTACTAGTCCAGTGATATTACCACTTATGTCACCATCTTCCCCCACCTACCATTTTTATTCTATTTAATGCTTTAAATACAGAAATTTCAGAATGATCAGTTGGTTTTGTGGAAATGTAGGCCTCATGCTTTTGCTGAAAATGTATTTTTTACATATATATTTCAAAAGCCATTGTACATTTCGATTGCACAGTGCTACAAAAGCAGCACAATGTTACCATGGCTCAGTGTTAACTCTCTTCTCTAAGTGAGAAGATTCTCTGGGACTTGGAAATACAATGTCATTGAACACTTCAAAAAAAGACTTGTATTTATATTAGCACCATTCATGATCTGAGGGTGTCCCAAAGCACTTCAGAGCCAATGAATCATGTCTGAAATATAATTGCTATTTTAATGTAGGAAACACAGCAACCAATTTGCACACAGCAAGGTACCACAAACAGTAATATATTAATGACCAGATAACCTATTTTAGTGATATTGGTTGGGGGATAAATATTGGCCAGGATGTTCAAAATAGTTCCATGGGATCTTTTACATCCAACTGGAAGAGCAGACAGGGCCTAGGTCTAACACCTCATCAGGACAAAGGGACCTTCAACAATGCAGCATTCCATCAATATTGTACTGGAGTGTCAACCTAAATATTTGTGCTCAAATCTCTGAAGTGGAATGCGATGCACTACTGAGGCAATGCAGCAATGTTGGAGCTATGATCTTTTCAAGACAACGTTAAATTGATACCCTACCCTGTTAAATGGACATAAACAATCGTACAGCACGTTTAAGGAAGAATGGAGAGGTTTTGTAGTGTGCTAAACAACTTGTCAGCCAGCACTGCCAAAAAGAGCTGATCATTCACGTTGCTGTTGGTGGGGCTGTGTCATGTATTAATTGGCTGCCATGTTTGCATACAAAAGTAAGCGACTACACGTCAAAAGCAGTTCACTGGCTGAGGTGCTTTGGGATATCTGGAAGACTTGAAAGATGCAGTGGAAATGCATGTTTATTTCTTATTGGTGTTGCACTCAGAACAATGTAGCTCTACACTTTTTTTGTAGGTCTGAGTTAAGTCAGTAAATGAGGAAATGATGTGTACAAGTTAGCTGGTTGAAATGTTTCCTTCCCATGGTAGGTTGCTGCTCTGGTTTTTCCTCCTGTAGTACTGGATTGCATGGGAGGAGGCTGTGAGCAAACTGTCCTGATTGATTGGTGTTGCTTTGTTACGTGGAACAAAGTTTTCTCCTCTGCTCAAAAGTTGTGACCTGCAACACTGTGGTTCCATAGGCATCTGGGGCCTCCACTACTGCTTCAGAGCTAAGTTTGATCTTGTACTTGCTTGACAATTACCAATCCCTTGTGCAATTTCCAAGGCGTGTTAGATTGTGGTCTGGCAGTAGTTGTTTCTGTCGCTAGGTCAGGTACTCCAAACTAGATGTGGCAAGGAGTAAATGCAAGGTAAAGCTCTCTCTCTCAACTGCTTCAACAATGACTCAGCCCCCTGACCATTTTTTTCTATTGATATGGTAATCGGCTATTTATGCCACAAGCTGAGACTGCAGTATTAATTAAGCACAATCAGAAACCCAAGTAAAACTGAAGCAATGACATTTTTTTTAAAAAAGAGACGATTGAGGCTGAAATTCACACTTTTATTGTAGAAGTTTATAATACTATCTGACATCATTTGAGATAGACTATTTTAAGGTAACTGAAATTTTACATGATGTAACATAAGAGTCCCTTTAAAGAAGTGATAAGACTTGACATTTCAGGTTGCATATCATCTGGAGGGATGACTGAAACAGGTAATTATATCTAGCGGAGGATGGAAATACGGGTGAGACCTCTCTGCCCATCGTCTGAAGGCATGACTGCAATGGGTGAGAGTACAGTGCCTGAAACAGTGAGACGAAAACAGTGAGACTTACCAGTTCTTTTAAAGGAACTTTAAGGTAAAAACTGCTCTTTTCAGAGCAAATTTTACATGATGTAACTGTAAAATTACTGCTCTCACCATGAAAAGCTTCAAACAATTGAGATCTTTTAGTTTGCAGCCTTGTAAACAAGTATTCTATGTATACAGTTTACTTAATGGCATTTTCTAATGTTCTCCTAGTAACTATTATGTTGTTTAAGACATCTGCTTTACTGAACTAATGGGGCAATTTTCAAATGCCAGCTTCCCCATTGAAAATGTCAAGGAAACAGTTGTTGACTGGCTGGCTAGTGTTTTTAACAGGTTTTTAAATGGGTGCCAAGCACTTCCACCCAAAAATAAGTGAGCACTGCTTGCAAATGCAACCTTGGGTGCTATGCTCATTGTCAGACCCCATTTCCAATTTTCAAGTTCAAATGGACAGAGGCCTTTCAAACAACATTGTGGAACATTTTTATGGGAAAAATACTGCAGCCCTCTAGGTAGGTCCTTTTACTGAAGATTTCCAACTCAACTTGCTCATGGAATCACCTGATTTTCAATCCCCTACTTCAGAGTGTTCTCTGCCTGTATTTCAGGGAGGCCCAAATCTGAATCAGGCCTCCTAAAGAGGGTTTAAACACAGCCTACTCCCTGATGAGAATAAATATATTGAATGTTTTCTTGGTTGGAAAAAATAGCCTTGACATTTCAAATTTTCATTTTTGTCTAAGGAAATACATTCTCCATACACTGGAAAGTCACAATGCATAAAACACAAATTTGGTTTTGTTCGGCCAGGAATTTGCTTAAAATTTATATTGATGCAGCTTAAAAAACATTTACTCAACTCCTTTAACCCTCAATGCTGTTCTAGAGTTTTGTGCTTTGAGGCAATATGTTCAGCTCACTCTTCCAAGACTGTGCATCTGAGGTGCTAGATTTTGCTTGCATGGAATTTCTTTCTGCATTTAAAGACGCTACCAGTTGAAGAATTTCAGTATGATGAAATTTTCCTGCAAGATACAAGGTCGTATAAATGCAAGAAGGCAACAATGAAAAAAATGCCGCTTATCAAATTAATTATAATTTTCTTTTAAAAATGGCTTAGAATGTGGTGCAATAATCCCATTTATTTAGCAGAACATTGCCTAATATTCACTCAAGAATCTCCTCTACACACTTCGCAATATTAGTCTGGATAGACTCTAGCCTTCAATACTTGCTCTTCCAGGCAAGTAATGGGAATTAAGTTCCTCCAAATCAGTTTTGAAGATTTAATGCACCACAGTGACTACAAGTCCAGACATAGAATTCAAAATATATGTTAAAACCGGCTAAGCTAGCTTAAGTGCTTACAACCATAACTTGAAAATATTCCATCACAGGAACAAGCTCTAGCAGTGTATGTGCCACACAGCTGTACATCACTCAATTAACTGTGCCTGTAATTCACTGAATAGGATCTGCATTTCCACATAGGGAACAAGTATATGCCTTAAAAAGGCATTTATTGTGCAATTATATTAAAAAAAAACAATTCTTAGGGTTTGCATCACTCACTGGCGTATAAGCAATCCTTTATTGCCTCACTTAATAACAACATTAACCTTTTGTTGAATCATAAAACTCTTGCAGTCGACCAGGCTTTTGTTCCAGCTCTTCATATTCAAAAGCTTGCATAATCATTTCAAATTGATCCAGCTCTTTCACATATTTGGCTTCAACACTTGACTGGTTCTCGTATTCCTGTAGAAAAGTACATTCAAATAAAAATACTTTCTCCTATTTGCACATACTGCATATCAAAGGCAAGAGAGCATATACCCATGGATGAAATTTTGCATAACATGTCACCAAGTGTTAACAGTCCTTTTATATCAAGCATGAGAATAAAATTTGGGATTAACTGTTGTGTACAAGTCCACAATTCATCTAAACCACTAACCGCTGTCCCCAGCATCACAGATGCCAGTCTTCAACCAATTCGATTCATTCCACATATTAAGAAACAGTTGAAGGCACTGGATACTGCAAAGGCTACGGGCCCTGACAATATTCCGCCAATAGTACTGAAGACTTGTGCTCCAGAATTTGCCACGCCCCTAGCCAAGCTGTTCCAGTACAGCTACAACACTGGCATCTACCCAGTAATGTGGAAAATTGCCCAGGTATGTCATGTCCACAAAAAGCAGGACAAATCCAACCTGGCCAATTACTGCCCCCTCAGTCTACTCTCAATTACCAGTAAAGTGATGGAAGGGGTCATCAACAGTGCTATCAAGCAGCAATTGCTTAGCAATAACCTACTCACTGATGCTCAATTTGGATCTGCCAGAGTCACTCAGCTCCTGACCTAATTACAGCCTTGGTTCAAACATGGACAAATGAGCTGAACCCCAGAGGTGAGGTGAGAGTGATTGTCCTTGACATCAAGGCAGCATTTGACCAAGTGTGACATCAAGGAGCACTAGCAAAATTGGAGTCAATGGGAATCAGGGGGGAAACTCTGCTGGTTGGAGTATTACCCAGCAGAAAGGAATATGGTTGTGGTTGTTAGAAGTCAATCATCTCATTTCTAAGACATCACTGCAGGACTTTCTCAGGATAGTGTCCTAGGCCCAACCATCTTCAACTGCTTCATCAATGACCTTCCTTCCATCATAAGGTCAGAAGTGGGGGTGTTTGCTGATGATTGCATAATGTTCAGCACCATTCACGACTCCTCAGATACTGAAGCAGTCCATGTCCAAATGTAGCAAGACCTGGACAATATCCAGGCTTGGGTTGACAAGTGGCAAGTTACATTCATACCACACAAGTGCTAGGCAATGATCATCTCCAACAAGAGAGAATTTAACCATCGATGCCCTTGTTCTTTTAGATGGTAGCAGTCATTGGCTTGGAAGGTGCTGTCTCGGGAGCTTTGTTGAGTTCCTGCAGTGCATCTTGTAGATGGTACAAGCAAAATACTGCGGATCCAGGAAATCTGAAAACAGAAAATGCTGGAAAAACTCAGCAGGTCTGACAGCATCTGTGGAGGGAGAAACAGAGTTAACATTTCAATTACATTACCATCGCTGAAGTCCCCACTATCAACACCCTGGGGGTTACCATTGATCAGAAACTGAACTGGACTAGCCATATAAATGCTGTGGTTACAAAAGCAGGTCAGAGGCTAGGAATCCTGCAGTGAGTCACACCTCCTAACTCCAAAAGGCCTGTCCGCCATCTACAAGGCACAGGTCAGGAGTGTGATGGAATACTCTCCACTTGCCTGGATGAGTGCAGCTCCAACAACACTCAAGAAGCTTGACACCATCCAAGACAAAGCAGCCCACTTGATTGGCACCATATCCACAAATATTCACTCCCTCCACCACCGACGCACAGTGGCAGCAGTGTGTACCATCTACAATAATAAAAACAGAAAATGCTGGAAAAACTCAGTAGGTCTGACAGCATCTGTGGAGGGAGAAACAGAGTTAACATTTCAAGTCCATGTGATCCTTCAGAGCTAAAGAGAAGTAAAAATGTGATGAAATTTATACTGCTTAAGTGGGGTGGAGCAGGTGAAGCTGGATAGAAGACCAGCAATAGGTGGGGGCAAAGGAGAAATTGACAAAGATGTCATGGACAAAAAGTTAAAGGGAGCATTAATGGTAGTGGTAAGGGCTAAAGAAGGTGCTGATAGTGGCATAAAGGTAAGAAAGCAGAACAAGGGTAAGCAGTCTGAAAGAACAGCATGGAACAAGTAACAGATGGCCCTTTTGGGGTTGGGATGGGGGTGGTGGTTGAGAAAAGGATGGAAAATGGGATTTTAAAAAGAGGGAATTAAAAGGGAATAAAACAATGAATAAAAATAAGCAGATAAAAGATAAAAATTAATTTTAAAAAAGGGGTGAAGGTAGGAGAGAGCTCATGGTCTTAAGTTCTTGAACTCAATGTTAAGTCTGGAAGGCTGTAAAGTGCCTAATCGGAAGATGAGGTGCTGTTCCTCCAGTTTGCATTGGGCTTCACCCGAACATTGCAGCAGGCCAAGGACGGACATGTGGACATGACAGCAGGATGACGTGTTGAAATGGCAAGCGACAGGAAGGTCTGGGTCATGATTGCGGACAGGCTGAAGGTGTTCCACCAAACGGTCACCCAGTCTGCTTTTTTAAAATTAATTTTTATTCATTGTTTTATCCCCTTTTTTAAAAATCCCCCCCTTTTACCTCATTTTCTATCTTTTTTCTCCTTTTTCTATCTTTTTTCCCCCAACCACTACCCCCTTCCTTCACCCCACCCCAAAAGGGCCATCTGTTATTTGTTCCATGCTGTTCTTTCACAAAGTTCAGACCCTTGTTCTGCTTTCTTACCTTGATGCCACTATCAGCACCTTCTTTAGCCCTTACCACTACCATTAACACTCCCTTTGTCTTTTAGTCCATGACATCTTTGTCAATCTCTTCTTAGCACCCACCTATCGCTGGTCTATCCAGCTTCACCTGCACCAACTCCCCCTTAAACATTATAAATTTCACCACATTTTTACTTCTATTTCGCTCTCAAGAAGGGTCATACGGACTCGAAACGTTAACTCTGTTTCTCCCTCCACAGATGCTGTCAGACCTGCTGAATTTTCCAGCATTTTCTGTTTTTATTTCAGATTTCCAACGTCCGCAGTATTTTGCTTGTACCATCTACAAGATGCACTGCAGGAACTCACCAAGGCTCCTGAGACAGTACCTTGCAAACCAACGACCGCTACCATCTAGGAGAACAAGGGCAGCAGACACATGGGAAGACCACTACCTGGAAGTTCCCCTCCAAGTCACTCACCATCCTGACTTTGAAATATATCGCCACTCCTTTACTGTTGGTGGGTCAAAATCCTGGAACTCCCTAGCAGCACTGTGGACTGCAGCGGTTCAAGAAGGCAGCTCACCACCACCTTCTCAAGGGCAATTAGGGATGGGCTGGCCTAGCCAGCAACACCCACATCCCATGAATGAATAAACTAATTTCTCTATGGAATTGTTGCTAAATGGTTAAGCAATCTTGACATCACTATTTTTTTCTACTTACACCTAAATGTATTTCCTTTAAGTGCTGGTGAATGATGTCAGCCTTGGTTCAAGCCCTACTCCAGAGACTCGAGCACAATCTAAGCTGATGCTTCATCACAGAACTGAGGAAGCACTGCAATGTCTTTCGAATGAGATGTTAAGCTGAAATCTTGCCTGCCCTCTCAAGTGGATGTAAAAGATCCCAATAGCATTATAAGTTTTTCCAATGTACTGGTCAACCTTTATTATGCAAATAACAACATAGATTTAGTCATTTATCTCAGACCTCGCTTTGCACAGACTGACAGCTGTGGTTTCCTATACCAGAGCAGGGACTACACTTCAAAATTATTTTGCTGGCTATGAAATGCTTCGAGATGTCCTGAGGACTTGAAAGGTGCTATTTACCTGCAAACCCTTTTCTCTCCGTATATACTGGCAATATCCAATCATCATGTGGGAAGTAGTGAATATCAGGTTATTTGACATGTGAAGGACATCACAGCTGAATCCAATCCTGTCCTCATCTCACGTCAGACTGCTTATTTCCGTGCAATTATGTTGAGTACAAGCTGCAAAACGATATTTCCTTTCCTAGCCCATGGGCTTCAAGGTGAGTGAAGTGTCCCATCATACACACCTCGCCGACAACTTTGTCCCTGCTGGCAGCTCTCTAACCTCAACCTCGCTCTATCTCACCCTCCAGATTATTTGGTCCTTCATGAATAAAGCCTTTGCCATCCCATCAAGAATAAGATCCAATAGTTTGCTGTTAGCAGTCTAATGGATGGTGAATGCTTCTCCCTCACTGAAGCTTCCTCACCTGGCCACACGTTCCATTGACTGCTCCCCCCACCCACCACCACCCTGCTAGTGTGGTGATGATATTGTTTGCACAAAATCACCCTCAGCTTATCCCCTTACTCCTCTGGCGAGTTCTCTACCCCAAGGACCTCACCCTCCTCTACCTCTCTCACCTAACATTGAAAATACTTGTCATTTACACTCCTTCCAAGTCCCATGCTGACTTCTTCAATGAGACCTCGTCCCTCAACCTTTGCACCTAGTGACTACTTACCTTCAATGATTTCAATCCACAATTCAATTTATTATCGTCATGTTCTCAGCCAATCTACTTTTTATTTCAACTTCCCCAATACCTTCAGTCCCACCATCTCAGTCTTATCAATGCACCTGATAAGGCTGTGAATATTTCCTGGTCTACCTCATCACCCAAATGTCCCATCCTACATTAACTTGATCCCTCCACCCTCATCATTCATCCTTGGAAATCTCTCTTCCAGCTCCCGCTTTCCTCTGATCCTCCTCCACTTGTCACAATAAGATTGTAGCAAGACCTGGATAATATTCAGACATGGCTTGATTAAGTGGCAAGTAATATTCACACCACACAAGTACCAGGCAAGGACCAACTTAACAAGAGAGAATTAACCATCTCCCCATGATGTTAAATAGCATTATCATTGCTAAATCCCCCACTATCAACATCCTGGGGGTTACCATTAATCAGAAACTGAGCTGGCCCAGCATTATAAATACTGTGGCCAAAAGAGCATGTAACAGGCTAGGAATTCTATAGCAAATAACTCACCTCCTGACTCCCCAAAACCTGGCCACCACCTACAAGGCAGATGTCAGAACTGTAATGGAAAACTCTCCACTTGCCTGGATGAGCATAGCTCCAACACCACCATCCAGGACAAAGCAAGCTGCTTGATTGGCACCCCATCCATCACCTTATATATTCACTCCATTACCAGCACACAGTAGCAGCACTGTGTAACATCAGCAAAATGCAATGCAGCAACTCACCAAGCTTCCTTTGACAGCACCGTCCAAACCCATGACCTCTACCAACTAGAAAGACAAGGGCAGCATACAGAAGGGAGCATCACCACCTGCAAGTTTCCCTCCAAGCCACACACCATCCTGACTGGAATTATATTATTGTTCCTTCATCATTAGTGGGTCAAAATTCTCCTTAACAGCATTGTGGGTGTGCCTGCACCACATGAACTGTAGCAGTTCAATAAGGAGGCTCACTACCACCTCCTTGTGATCTTGTTCATAGCGAGTTGATCAGTATCTCCGAATCCTGTCATTCTTCCTGGTACATTCATCTTCAAGGATAGGCTTGCAAACATTATATACAACTGTTCTACATTTGTCTGATTTTCCATGACCACATACAGCTCTATAGTATCCCACCGGAGTCCCAACCACCTACTAGAGTATCATCTTGAAAGCCAGCTCTTAGGCATCTTTTCTCCACACTTAATCATCCTCAAACCCATTCCTATTGCCTCCTCCATTTTCACCTCAAATTCGAAGAGGTTGGAATTCCTCACTTCACTCTTGATCGCACAACTACCCCTCCCGGCCCCCTTGATGATAGCACTGTTAGCAATTCCCCAATTCCTCTAACATCATCCCTCTTTCCATCAAAACTGCTACTATCTTCACTGCCAACCCCCTCCCAACACACGACTCCACCCCAACTCTTTAAATAAAAATCCTTATTCAATCAGTTCTCTAAATCTACACCCCTGCAACTCTTAAGGTCCTCAAGCACGCTGTTGCCAATCAGTAACATGTCTATCTTGCCTGTAACCCCCCATATTGGTATCCCTGTTATCTACATAATCAAAACAGCGGAACACAAATCAGATGGGGCAATGATCCACCTTTGTAGTGCTGTAGTCAGACCTCACCTTAAACAAAAACAGAATTACCTGGAAAAACTCAGCAGGTCTGGCAGCATCAGTGGAGAAGAAATCAGTTAACGTTTCGAGTCCTCATGACCCTTCGGCAGAACTGAGTATAGTTAGGAGAAAGGTGAAATATAAGCTGGTCTAAGGTGGGGGGGCGGGGGGAGAGAGAAGTTGAGGGTGGGGTGGTTTAGGGATAAGCAAGCAGTGATAGGAGCAGATAATCAAAAGATGTCACAGACAAAAGGATTAAAGAGGTGTTGAAGGTGGTGATATTATCTAAGAAAAGTGCTAATTAAGAATGGAAGGCAGGATACTCCAGGTACAGCTCTAGTGGGGGTGGGGTGGAAAGACTAACAAAGTTTTAGTTTTAGATTTAAAAATAATGGTAATAGGTGGGAAAAGAAGAATCTATATAATTTATTGAAAAAAAAAGGGAGGGGGGAGAAACGGGGTGGGGATGGGGGGAGGGGGAGTTTAAGATCTAAAGTTGTTGAATTCAATATTCAGCCCGGAAGGCTGTAAAGTGCCTAGTCGGAAGATGAGGTGCTGTTCCTCCAGTTTGCGTTGGGCTTCACTGGAACAATGCAGCAAGCCAAGGACAGACATGTGGGCAAGAGAACAGGGTGGAGTGTTAAAATGGCAAGCGACAGGGAGGTTTGGGTCTTTCTTGCGGACAGACCGCAGGTGTTCTGCAAAGCGGTCGCCCAGTTTGCGTTTGGTCTCTCCAATGTAGAGGAGACCGCATTGGGAGCAACGAATGCAGTAGACTAAGTTAGGGGAAATGCAAGTGAAATGCTGCTTCACTTGAAAGGAGTGTTTGGACCCTTGGACGGTGAGGAGAGAGGAAGTGAAGGGGCAGGTGTTGCATCTTCTGCGTGGGCATGGGGAGGTGCCATAGGTGGGGTTTGAGGAGTAGGGGGTGATGGAGGAGTGGACCAGGGTGTCCCGGAGGGAACGATCCCTACGGAATGCCGCCAGGGGGGGTGAAGGGAAGATGTGTTTGGTGGTGGCATCATGCTGGAGTTGGCGGAAATGGCGGAGGATGATCCTTTGAATGCGGAGGCTGGTGGGGTGATAAGTGAGGACAAGGGGGACCCTATCATGTTTCTGGGAAGGAGGAGAAGGCGTGAGGGCGGATGCGCGGGATATGGGCCGGACACGGTTGAGAGCCCTGTCAACGACCGTGGGTGGAAAACCTCGGTTAAGGAAGAAGGAGGACATGTCAGAGGAGCTGTTTTTGAAGGTAGCGTCATCAGAACAGATGCGACGGAGGCGAAGGAACTGAGAGAATGGGATGGAGTCCTTACAGGAAGCGGGGTGTGAGGAGCTGTAGTCGAGGTAGCTGTGGGAGTCGGTAGGCTTGTAATGGATATTGGTGGACAGTCTATCATCAGAAATTGAGACAGAGAGGTCAAGGAAGGGAAGAGAAGTGTCAGAGATGGACCATGTGAAAATGATGGAGGGTTGGAGATTGGAAGCAAAACTAATAAATTTTTCCAGGTCCCGACGAGAGCATGAAGCAGCACCGAAGTAATCATCGATGTACCGGAGAAAGAGTTGTGGGAGGGGGCCGGAGTAGGACCGGAACAAGGAATGTTCCACATACCCCATAAAGAGACAGCCACATCATCACTTAACAGTCCAGTTAAATGTTTCATGGCTTCCTGCAGGAAAGGAGGACATTTTTTAAATCAAGGTCTATTTGCTAAAGAAAGCACCTTAAACACCAGGTTCAGTTCTGATTGCTAAGAAATGAGAGACAGACAAAAGCTGAAGGGTGAAATACTCCAGTAAGCCAGAGTTCCATGCCCAAAGGTTCTGTTTAACTCCTGGGTCTCTTACATTTACACTGATATGAGGCAGGTTAAAGGCATTCTCTAGTTTGTAGGGTATACAAGATTTACTAACATTCATTCAAAAAAACCATCTGTAATCACAAATACAATATTTAATAAAAACAGCCTATGAGAAAACCTATGTTACCAAAGGAGGCCATTTACCTCATTGTGCCTGTTATAAAATCATAACTAAAAAAACTGTTTTATCTTACTCAATCCATAACTCACCTCCCAAAGCCCCAGTACCTCTTTACCCACATCATCACTTAACAGTCCAGTTAAATGTTTCATGGCTTCCTGCAGGAAAGGAGGACATTTTTTAAATCAAGGTCTATTTGCTAAAGAAAGCAAGCACTTACATCGTACACAATGCTCTTCAGCACAAAAGGCAGAATGTTGACCATTTTCCCTTTGGGAGTGGTGGATGCTTTGGCTACCGCTGGTGCTTTTTGTTTTAAGATGCACTACATTTGCAGATAGCTACTTTTTCTAATTTTCGTGCCTACTGTGTTTGTGTGGGTCTCTTGGTGATTGGTTTGTTTCTCTGCTCGCTCCCTTTCAATTTTCTTGCTTTACTAAAATATGCCTACTTATATTTTCCTACTGTCTTGGGACACAAGGAGAAGTCTGGTGGGACAAAAGCAAAATATTGCAGATACTGGAAATCTGAAATAAAAACCGAAAATACTCAGGTCAGACAGCATCTGTGGAAAGAAACAGAGTTAACATTTCAGGTCTGTGACTCTTCAGAACTGAGAAAAGCTAAAAATGTGATAGATTTTGAGCAAGTGAAAGAGGGGAGGGGAGGAAGAAGAATAAAAAGTAGGATCTGTAATAGGGTGGAGGGCAGGACAGACTAAATGACAAAAAGTTTGCTGATACAAAAGCCAAAGGGATTGGTAATGGGGCAAGTAAAGAAATAATAGATGAGGTTTGAATGGCAGGATAGCAGCTGTCTAAATGCAAAACAAACGAATTAAGAAAGAAATGAGAAAATAATGAACCAACAAAAAAAACAAAATAGGGTCAGAGGTTATGATCTAAAACTGTTGAACTTAATGTTGAGTCCAGAAGGCTGCATAGTGCCGGGTTAAAGATGAGCTGCTGCTCCTCAAGCTTGCACTAAGCTTCATTAGAACACTGCAGCAGGTCAAGGACATAAAGGTTAGAGTGGGATCAAGGTGGAGAATTAAAGTGACAAGCATTGGGAAGTGGAGGGTCATGCTTAGAGACTGAACAGAGGTGTTCAGCAAAGCAATCACCTGGCCTGCATTAGGTGTCCCCACTCTAGAGGAGACCACATCATGAACAGCAAATACAATATACTAAATTGAAAGACCATAAGACATAGGAGCAGAAGTAGGCCATTTGGTCCATTGAGTCTGCTCCGCCATTCAATAAGATCATGGCTGATCTGATAATCCTCAACTCCACTTTCCTGCCTTTTCCCCATAACCCTTGATTCCCTTACTAATTAAAAATCTGTCTATCTCAGTATACTTAACGAACCAGCCTCTACAGCCCTCCATGGTAAAGGATTCCACAGGTTGACTACCCTCAGAAGAAATTCCTCCTCATCTCTGTTTTAAATGGGCGACCCCTTACTCTGAGATTATGCCCTCTGGTCCTAGACTCTCCCACAAAGGGAAACAACCTATCGGAATCTAGCGTGTCAAGTCCCCTAAGAATCTTATAGGTTTCAATAAGGTCGCCTCTCATTCTTCTAAACTCCAATGGATACAGGCCCAACCTACTCAACCTCTCCTCATAAGAAAATCCCTCCATACCTGGGATCAACCTAGTGAACCTTCTCTGGACTGCCTCCAATGCCAGTATATCTTTCCTTAGGTAAGGGGACCAAAGCTGTTCACAGTATTCCAGGTGTGGTCTAACTACTGCCTTGGATAATTTTAGCAAGGCTTCCCTATTTTTATACTCCATTCCCTTTGAAATAAAGGCCAACATTCCATTTGCCTTCCCTATTACCTGTTGAACTTGTAAGTTAACTGTTTGGGATTCATGCACAAGGACTCCCAAGTCCCTCTGTGCTGCAGCTTTCTGCAGTTTTTCTCCATTTAAATAATATTCAGCTCCTCTATTCTTCCTGCCAAAGTGCATGACTTCACATTTTCCCACGTTATATTCCATCTGCCAAGTTTTTGCCCACTCACTTAATCTGCCTATATCCCCTGTAGACTCGTGTCATCCTCATCACTTGCCTTCCCACCTATTTTTGTGTCATCTGCAAACTTGGCAATTGTACACTCACTTCCCTCATCTAAATCATTAATATATATTATAAACAATTGAGGCCCCAGCACTGATCCCTGTGGCACTCCACTAGTCACAGGCTGCCAGCCCGAATATGCCCCCTTATCCCAACTCTGTCTTCTATTAGTTAGCTAATCCTCTATCCATGCTAATATACTACCCCCAACACCATGGGCTCTTATCTTATTAAGTAGCCTTATGTGCGGTACCTTATCGAACGCCTTTTGGAAATCCAATTATGTTACATCTACTGGTTCCCCTTTATCTATTCTGCTTGTTACCTCCTCAAAGAATTCTAATAAATTTGTTAGGCATGGTTTCCCCTTCATGAAGCCATGCTGACTCTGCTTGATTACATTATGTATTTCTAAATGCTCTGCTTTTACATCCTTTATAATAGATTCTAACATTTTCCCAATGACAGATGTTAAGCTAACTGGCCTATAGTTACCTGTTTTTTGTCTCCCTCCCTTTTTGAATAAGGGTTTACATTGCCATTCTCCAATCCCCTGGGACTTTTCCAGAATCTAAAGACTCTTGGAAGATTACTACGAGTGCATTCACTATCTCTGTAGCTACTTCCTTTAATATCCTAGGGTGCAACCCATCAGGTCCAGGGGACTTTTCATTGGGCCTTTAGCCCCCATTAGTTTCCCCAATACTTTTTCTCTAGTGATTGTTATTGTATTTATTTTCTCCCCCCTCTTTTGCCCCTTGATTATTTAGTATTTTTGGAATGCTATTAATATCTTCTACCGTGAAGACCAAAGCAAGGTACTTATTCAACTCCTCTGCCATTTCCTGGTTCCCCATTATTATTTCCCTAGCTTCTTTCTCTAATGGGCCTATGTTCACTTTGGCCTCTCTCTTCCATTTTATACTGTCCATTTTTATATTACTTGCTAGTTTACCCTCAAAGTTTATTTTCTTCCTCACTATTTTTTGGTCATCTTTTGTTGGTCTTTAAAACTTTCCCAATCCTCTGGCTTACCACTAATTCTTGCCACGTTGTATGTTTTTTCTTTCAATTTGATACTGTCCTCAACATCCTTGGTTAACCATGGTTGGTTTATCCCCTTCCTTGAATCCTTTTTCCTCATTGGGATAAATCTTTGTTGAGAGTTGTGAATTATTTTCTTAAACATCTGCCATTGTTCATCAAACATCTTTTCCGCTAAACTGCTTTCCCAGTTCACTCCAGCCAACATATTTAAGTTTAGCATAGTTGTTTCCAACCCAAGTTTCTCACTCTCAAACAGAATGCTAAATTGTACCACGTTATGGTCAGAAGTATAAGTAAATATTGTCTCACTTGCAAGGAATGTTTGGGGTCTTGGATGTTGAGAAGGGCGCAGGTAAAAGGGAGGTTGTTGCATCTGCTGTGCTTGCATGGAAAGGTGCCATGGGAAAGGGAGAGGATGTTGGGGATCACTGAGGTGTGGACCAGGGTGTTGCAGAGGGACCGGCCCTTTTGGATTGCTGAAAGATGTGTTTGGTGGTCACATCACACTGGAGGTGGAGGGAATGGCAGGATTTGATCCGTTGAATGTGGAGGCTGGTGGGGTGGAAGGTGAGGACAAGTAGAACCCAATCATAGTTCAGGAAGGGAGGAGAAGGGGTGAGAGCAGAAATGCATGAAATTGATTAGAAACAGTGGAGAGCTCTGTCAACCACAATGGTAGGGGTTTGGGGAGTGGGGAATCCTTGGTTGAGGAAAAAGGATGACAGATCAGAAAGCGCTAGTATGGAAAGTTGCATCATCCAAACAGATGTAACGGAGATGGAGAAACTGGGAGAACGGAATGTTGTCCTTACAGAATGCAGGGTGTTAGGAAATGTGGTCAAGGTAGATGTGGGAGTCCATGGGCTTGTAGTGAATATTAGTTGATCGCCCATCCCCAGAAACGGAGACAGAGAAGTCAAGGGAGGGAACAAAAGAGTTGGAGATGGACCAGGTGAAGCTGAGAGAAGGGTGGAAATCGGAAACAACGTCAAATGAAATTCTCCAGTTCCGGGCGAGTGCAGAAAGCAGTACCAAAAGAGTCATCAATGTGCAACAAAAAGAGTTAAGGGAGGGGGCCTGAGTAAGACTGGAATAAGGAATGTTCCACATAGCCCACAAAAAAGCAGTCATGGCTGGGATCCTTGAAGGTATCCATTGCAACACCTTTCACTTGGAGGAAATGAGTGGAGCCCATTTCCTGCAGCACCTTTGCATGAAAGTGCAGGAGATACAACACATGGCCTTCTACCTTCTCTCACCATCCAAGGCCCCAAATACACTTTCCATGTGAAACAACAATTTACTTGTACATCTTTCAATTTAATATACTGTTTGTTGCTAACGATGTGATCTCATCTAAACTGGGGAGACCAAACGCAGACTGGGTGAACGTTTTGTGGAACACCTCCATTCAGTCCCCAAGCTTCCTATCGCTTGTCATTTTCATTCTCCACCTTGCTCCCACTCTGACCTCTCTGTCCTTGGCCTGCTACAGTGTTCCAATTGAAGGTGCGGAAAATTTGGATTTATTTTAAAGTGCCAGCCAGGACCAGCAGCTAGGGCGCCACAGCATACACAAACAATCACAGCCTTACATGAAAGCTAAAAACTTGTACAAAGGGCTCAGCTGTAAATTTGCAATTAGGAAATGGGAGACACACACGGGCGGGGACACGGAATGACTCGATCAAAAAATGGGGAAGGCCATTTCACATCGTCTGATGGCCTTGAACCACATCCAGTCAGCCTCCGTAAACCTTTTGTTTGAACAAACATACATTCTTTGCTGTCTCCAAAAAGACAATGCCCAGTCTCTGCACTGCAATTACTGAACAAGAACACAATTATCAGCCCACCGGGGGGGTCATTGTGCTGTGACCTTTGTCTAACTAATACCATTAATTTGTAACTGATAGTAAAAAATATATAAACTCTGCTCATTTGAACCTCGGTGGAGAAGCGCCTGGATTGCCCAGTGTTTGCTCCCCGCATGCGTAATAAAGGAACCAATTGAATATTGCATCTGGACTCCGAGTGTTGAAATTTTGTACCAGAGTATTCCTCGGTCCTTTCACAATGAAGCTTAAAGCAAGCTTGAGGAACAACAACTTTTCTTTCGATTAGGCATTTTGCCACCTTCTGGACTCCACGTTGAGTTAAACAATTTTAGATCATAACCTCTACTCCATTTTTTTGGGTGTGATTTTTGCTTGTTCAGCTTTTTCTCCTGTTTCTTTATTAATCCCTTTACTTTGCATTCAGACAACTGCTATGCTGCCATTTACACCTCATCTAGACACATCTTTTGTTTCTTTACCACCCGCTTTGGCTTTTGCAGATGGAAACCTTTTGTCATTTAATCTGCCCTGCCCTCCACTCTATCACAAACCTTCCCTTTTGTTTTTTCCTCCTCACCAATCCCCTCTTTACGTTGATCAAAACGTTTTACATTTCTCAGTTCTGATGGCCACAGACCTGAAACATTCATTCTATTTCTCTTTCCATAGATGCTGTATGACCTGTTGCATATTTACTGCTTTTATTTCAGAGTCTGGTGGGATTGAGAAGATTGCTGGGGAACAGGAGTACTGGCAGGGGGAAATCCTGGGTTGTGCAAGTACGGACATGAAGAATAACCAAGCGTGATGGTTGTGGGAGGATAGTCATGGCGCTCGTAAACAGTGCATTGCACAGTGTGGGAACAAGGGACAGGCTTGCTGGGTGTGCGCGTGCTGAGGTGGACCCTGGGGTTCAGAATGGTGGGATGAAGACTGTTGGATGTTGCTGGAAAAAATGCATCAAAAGAGGTTTTTACTGGGGAGTGAGTGGAAAAGTATGTAGCTCAGATTGGGGCGGGGAAACAAAAATGACAAGGAGCAAGCAGGAAAAGGTACAGGTTCTTGGGGCAAAAGATTAGAAGCAGAAGTGGAAAAAGAAGAATCAATTCCCTTCACTCCCTGAGAGTGGCATGCTTGTGCCAGCACAAAGCAGGGAAGCCTCCATTATTTAAAAAAGATACAGATGCACAGTGCTGTGGAAAGCCTGCTGTAATTCCAGCTCCTGCCTCAAATCCCAGTGTACATTCCAAGTTGTTGCAGTTCTTTTTGAAGCAAGATAAGGCAGCTGCCTTCTGGAGTACTGCATTCAGTTTTGAGCACCAAATCTCAAAGGTGGTATACTGGCCCTGGAAGGAGTACAGCACAGATTTAACAGAATATTACCTGGGCTTAAAGGGTTAGAATTATGAGGACAGGTTGCATAAACTTGGTTTGTATTCATTTGAGTTTTGAAAGGCTGAGGTATTCAAATTGATGAAAGTATTTGATGGGGTAGTAACAGAAACACTATCTCCTTCGGTGGGGGAATTGAGAACAAGAGAGCATGATCTTAAAATTAGGCCTTTCAGGAGCAAAATCAAGAAGCACTTTTTCACATAAAGTAGTAAGATCTGGAGCTTTTTTCCCTCCCTTAGGAGGGAGTAATGAGAACTATTAGAATATGAAATCAATTTAACTTCAGTTTTGAAAATTGTCCGATAATTGTAGCTACCATCTGATCGTATGCCTTTTCTGTAATGCAAAAGCACCCCATACTCAATACACAAACCCCAGGATAAGAAATCCCATTGTTACCCAGAGAAATCCATCTATGAAATTCAACAGAGCCTCTATCGGAACCTACTTCTTCTCTCCTGTGCTTTTCCTCTTTACTGATGTTGTCTGCTGGTGCTATATCACCAACAATGCATTCTGCCATATCATGAACCAGGGCTAATTTTATGCATCTGCAAAGGAAAAGCACGTTATTCTAATTGGAATAGAAAAGGAGGAGAAAAAGACTTTTGGTAAGTTTTTCCATCTAAATAAAACGTCAAGCAGGCCTTTTAGCTCTCTTGAATAGGCTGCTAAAACTCACAATTCTTCTTTATGGTCCTCAATGCAAGTTACAGTTTATAAAACTAGCAGTATAAAAATTACAATAAAATAGCTTAAAAGGAACATTAATTATTCATAATTTCATTGTAAAGTCTCACAGCTTTAGTTTTAAAGCTAGTATTCTTGCAAAGGGACTCCTTTTGTAAAATCATGGCTGTCTGATTTGGCGAGAAGGAAACATATTTCACTGGCATCAGGAAAAACAAAATCCTCCCTGAGCACATCTGTCACAGGTCATCGATTAACACAACACTTTGTACACAAATAATGGCAGCCATATTTATCTTCATACATCAATCACTGCTCCATTTTACTGCATTCTAGCTATTCAGCAGACTCTTCTACAAAAAAAAGGCATTCCCAATTTATTTGTCTTCAGAATAATTATAGCTCAGTAGTGGCTAAAAGAACTCCATAAAGGTACTTCCATCCTGTTTAATAAATATAGTTACCAGTACCTGCGCATGCAGTTTAACAACATGCAAAAATACTGTCAAAATCATGAGACTGAACTGCTCGCGAAAAGGTGGAAAATACAACTGTTTTAAACTCAGTTCAAAAAACTTTTAATTTTAATTTCTTAAAAACTAAACTAATTTAGCTGTTATCTATCTAGAGTCATTTGATAAGCATTGCTGAGTTGACAAAAATAGAAAACTGTAGGGCATTATGAACTAACACGTAAACTTAAAACTTCATACAGGTATTTCATTCTGTTTAAATAAATGACGCATTGAGGACAAGTTTCTGATATACTGCACCTGTCTTTGTTGAGTTTTTGATCTTCAGTTAACAGTGCCATAACAGCCATCCTATACATGTGATCTGACACACTCTCTGGCCTTTCCACATTTCTATATACCCACCCTGTTCGTGGTACTCTCTATTGAAACAAAAAACAGACAATTACACACTTTAAGACTCCAAATGCACTTCATTGTATTACTTTAATTTACGTTCTCCACACCTCTATAAATTACTCAAACTGTTCATAATACTGGAGACTCCTTGCACTAAACACCTTAAAATTCTACGTACGGTGAATAGGCAGAGCCCAAACTAATCCGATCTATTTTCAATTACCAACTTATTTTTTAAAAACACAAATTTATGTAATAATATTTCATAATTTTAAATATTATGGAGGTGAATTTCACCAGGGGATTTCCCATTCATCCACTGTAACTTCAGCAGATGAGCTGTGGAAATCCTGGTAACACAGTGTATATTTCACTCTCAGTGAGGGACTGCACTTTTCTTCCTTGATCTACAGTTAAGAATACCAAAACAGCCATCCTGTAGATGTGGAAATTTGCTGCCAATATGTTGTTGTTAATTTACAATTAATAGTTATCCACAAACAGAAATTGGAATTGCATTTAAACCTACTCATTTCAATAACAAACTATTTAATATAATCAGCAGCAAAACCTTCATGCCACCTGTATTTCAACTGCTATGCAGTGTACTTTGAACCACCTGGAAATTTAAGATAAAAATGTAACCTTTTTAAATGTGACTAGAATTCTGACTGTCCCATTGATCATTTTTATTTAGCATTCAATTCTAACCAGTATTTGGATGACTCCGAATATAACTCTGCAGATTTCCCAACATGCAAATTGAGGTTTACTCGACCTGAGTGATGGTGCCAGTTCTGCGTTACTGCAAGCAGATACAGACTTCAAACTAGCATCAGTTGTATAATAATTGCACCATTAATGAGATTAGCCATTGGATCCAAGGACAATTTCTAAACGGTAACATGTATTATATATGTATTTTTTAAATTTAGAATGTTCAACCAACGGATGTCGTTATCTAGAAAGATTTCATACTGTCAGAGGTCTGCTATTCCAACAACATATCAAGTACAAGTGATTTTGGGTAATATTCATCAAATTCTAAGTGGCAAAACTGATTTTTTTTTAAATCTGGCTTGGCATTAAATAAAAACACCACCATTATATTTGCCTAAGTATCTCAAAGAGTAACAGTCTGACTGATGTATATCACAGCAGCATGAAGGGAACTACTGTCTTTCCCAAGTAGTTTATTTTTGTTAAAGACTGCTGTCACTTTCCTCTCATTTGAAGTGTTTCCAACTGAACAAATCAGGGAAAATGAATGTTTGTTAATTTGTTCATGTACTATGAAATTATTACCACTGAGAAGTTTATAGAGTGATTTGATAGAGGTACTAAAATTATGAATGGATGGGTAAGAACAAATTAATCAAGTGTTTTCAGTGGTGGAGGGACTGGGAATGAGGGAGTATAGATTAAATGCAAGGGATTTAGAACAAAGGAAATGGGAGAAACATTTTTACATTGATCGTTGAGATTGTGGAATGCATTGCCCGAGTTTTTGAAGCGGAGACCACATCAACATTAACAGTTGGTTAGATAGGCTATTGAAAGAAAGAGAGATAATGGGATATGATAACAAGGAGGCACATGAGATTAGAAGTAAAAAGAGCTTCCATTTAAACAGAATCTTTCATGGCTCCAGAATGTTCCAATGCATTTTACAGCCAGTGAAGTATATTTGAAGTGCTGTGAGGAAAAGTGACAGCCAATCTGCATACAGCACGATCCCACAACAGCAATGAAATCTACGGCTAGATCATTTGTTTTTAATAGGTGTTGGTTGAGGGATAAATGTCAGCCACGACACTGGGAGAACACTCGTTCTTCAAATAGCACCATGTGATCTTTAACATCCAACCAAAAGGACAGACAGGGCTTCAGTTTAACATCTCATCCCAATGACAGCACCTCCAACAGTGCAGCATCCCCTCAGTATTGTACTGGAGTCTCAGTCTAAATTTCTGTCTTCAAATTTATGGATTAGGCTTTGAACCTATGAAGTGAAAGAGCTACCACTGGGCCAAAGCTGACACCTTGTAGAGAATAAGCACCAAAACACACTAGTTAGGAATTTCAGTATGGAAAAGGGCCATTTAGCCTATGCAACTCTCTAATTCCCTTGAACGAATCCTTCAGGGACTTTAAACCAAGATCCCATCTGTTCTTGCAGGTGTTTGCAAAAGGTCCCATGGCAGTATTTCAGAGGAGAACAGTGGAGTTATACCTGGTGTCCTAACCAATATTTATCACTCACTCAACATCATGAAAAGAGGTGAGCACACGGCTGTTTGCGGGACTTTGCTGTGTGCCAACTGCCGTGTTTCCTAAATTACAACAGTGATTAGGCTTTCATTATCTGTAAAGTGCTTTGGGACTTCCCGAGGTGATGAAAGGTGCTATCTAAATGCAAGTCTATTTTGAAGGGAAATCGGATATTGACAGGGTCTGTGGGCGATGCCATTACAGGGCGAGCCGCCAGGGAGGCGCTCTGGGCCAAAGAAGCAGAATTCTTTTTTGGAACTTTATGTGATTCGGGAAAACAATGCGTTCGATCCATCCCAATGAAACAGCGCGAGTTCCTGACCAGGCTGTGCAAGTGAAACCGCTGCCATCCTGGCTGCTTCGGTACAACGGTAAACTACATGCAATGAAGAGAATCCAATGAAATGCACGTTTGTAACTGGGGCGGCTTTTTATTGCATGGCCCCAGCCGCTCTCACCTTCAGCTGTCCCATACAGTACATGAACTGCAGCAAATTCTTCACATTTCCCGAGCCCTTGCACGCGGCCATTGCCTCCGAGACGGAACTGACGTCACAATCCCCGGGGCTCCAGCGCGCGCTGATTGAGCTTGTTTTGCTCAATGAGTTTGAACGGGCGGTTAAATAATGCAAATGGCAATAGAAAGGGAATGAGTTAAAATAGAGCACACAGAGAGAAAGAAAACAAACGGCTTGATTGATGATTGGAATTGTTGACTCTAAAAGCCGGCAGGAGTGTTGGTGTATTATTAGCAAATAAGCTCGAGGTGATACAGGAACGTTGCTACCTGCTGCATGCTATTGCATTTAGTTTATAAAGGCTGGGTGCCCTGTAAGTTGAGTAGCAATAGCTGGTATTGTGCGAGCAGTTCCGAGAACTAGGAGACCAGTTCAAGCGGGATGGGCAACAAATGTTGGCCTTGCCAGTGACACCCACATCTTCCAAGCAGAATGCTTGGTCTTTGCACCTTCCCTATTCACCCACCAGTAGAAATAACCTCTCACTTCTTACTGACAGTAAAGTCCCGGTATTATTTCCCCCACACCTGAGCCCCAATCCCTCCAACTTCGTTTCGAGTCGGTATGACTTCTTCAGCTGAAGAAGTCATATGGACTCAAAATGTTAACTCTGTTTTTCTCTCCACAGATGCTGTCAAACCTGCTGAGTTTTTCCAACATTTTTTGTTTTTGTTTCAGATTTCCAGCATCCGCAGTATTTTGCCTTTACCCTCGAACTTCGTTCTCAGTTTCTTCTACAGTAACACAAAAGCCAATTACTGCGGATGTTGGAAGTCTAAAATAAAAACAAAACATGCTGGAAATACTCAGTGGGTGAGGAAGCATCTGTGGAGAGAAACAGAGTTGAGTATTGTTGAAAAAAGACATGCTGTGGAAGCTTTCCTTCTTGCACTTGTTAGGACAGACACAAGATTGCCAAATTTCAAAGGGAACAACAATTTATACAGCATGTGTTGGCTCTGATTAAAAAGTTGCCATGGCAAATGCACTAGCTATTGTTCACCGTGTTTTTGTTTATTCAAAAAAAGTGCAATGTCTGGACATATTCCTTTTCCCCCCGAAGAGCAAGGTCCCTGCATAGGTCTAGCAAGCGCAAGTCTACTTACACGAAAGAGTTAATGTATCAGATTGAGAAGACCGTTCTAATGACCTGCTGAGTATCTCTAGCAGTTTTTTTAACCCCAGTTTCATCTCCCTGACCGAGTAACAATTCCTTCAACATTCAGTCCACAATCTCCAGCTTTCCCTGAGCCCTGATTTACTGACCCTATTCTCCTGTTTTCGCTTCGATGACTATATTTCCCAGTCACCCATTCTTGCCCCAAGTCTCCCTCTCCCCTTCCTGTCTCACTCCCTTCCCCCAGCCCAAGCCTCTGTACCCTCTATCCCTGGTCACCCACACTTCCCCCTCCTACAATCTTCTGCCCCCTACTTGGCCTTTTTGCAAAGGGCAGAAATGATATAGCTGACACACGCTGGGATACAGACAGAAAATCTCGATCTTAATTCAGTTTCCTTATGCTGCCAGGCTCAGGAACTCAATCAAGCCAGTTCCCCTGATGAATGTTAAGATGAAATAATTCAGCTTCTCCAATCTTGCCACATAACTGATCATACAGGGGATGATTCTATTAAATCTCTTCTGCATCTGTCTAAGACCTAAAGTATGCTTCCCAGAATTGAATATAGTACACTAACTGAAGCCAAATTAATGTTTCATAATTTCCTTATTTTTGTACAGTATGCCTCTACTAATAAAACCAAGGATGCCATTTTTTAAACAACTTTCTAACTTGTCTTTCCACCTTCAAAGCTGTATATAAATATAGGCACCCCCAAGGTCTCTCTGTTCCAACACCATCTTTAAAATGATACATTTTAGTTTATGTTGGCTCTCCACATTCTTCCTTCCAAAGTATATCACTTAACACTTCTCTGCAATATTTTTCATCACAGGATGCACTGCAGCAACTCACCAAGGCTCCTTCGACAGCACCTCCTAAACCCGTAACCTCTACCACCGAGAAGGACGAGGGCAGCAGATGCATGGGAACATCACCACTTGGAAGTTTCCTTCCAAGCCACCCATCATCCTGATTTGGAAAAATATCGCTGTTCCTTCACTGTTGCTAAGTCAAAATCCTGGAACTCCCTCCCTAACAGCATTACGGGTTTACCTGCATCACATGAACTGCAGCGGTTCAAGAAGGCAGTTCACCACCACCTTCTCAAGGGCAATTAGGAATGGGCAATAAATGCTGGCCTAGCCAGCGACGCCCATATCCCTTGAACGAATAAAAAAACTATCATGTGTCTGCCAATTTCACCAGTCTATATCCTTCTGAAGTCTATTACTATCCTATTCTCTGTTCACTACACTTCCAAGTTTTGTGTGATCTGCAAACTTTGAGACTATGCCCTTTATACTCAAGTCCAGGACATTAAGATACATTAAAAGGAGCAGTAATCCTAATATCAACTCCTGGGGAATACCACTGCAAATTAATCTCCAGTCTGAAAACCAGCCATTCACCATCACCATCTGCTCCTGTCCCTTAGCCAATTCCAAACAGCCACTACCATTTAATTACACGGACTTTAACTTTGCTTGTCTGTTAGGTGGTAATTTGTCAAAGCCCTTTGAAAATTCTTATGCACAACATCAACAGCACTATCCTTATCAACCCTCTCCATTACTTCATCAAAGAACTCAATCAAATTAGTCAAAAATAAATTGGCTTTAACAATTCTGTGCTTACTTTATTAGCCCATACTTTTCCAAATGCCAATGCATTTTATTCTAGATTGTTGTCAGCACTCACCATATAAGGATGATAACTAATGTTATAAAAGGAAAGAAGGTTTGCAAAAGAAGAGAATACTTCCTGCATTAACACTAATCTGTGTGTAAGGTTTTTCAGATGTATACGGAACAATTTCTGGGAAAATGCATCCATCTGCAAAGCATTCAGTGAAGCGATCAGAACTAGAATATTTGAATTAATTACAAGATGAAACTATTAATTTCTTGGTGACTACTTATAACTAAGCTAGTTACCAGGGAGAAATGATTCAGCCAAATCTCCTAAATTCAGTAAAATAAATTGGGTAAATTTATTCACCACTTCTTATGTCTTAATTTATCGGTACTTTGGAATGCAAAATTAAATTGACCTGGGTTTGTTTGACGTAGTAATGGTTTAATGATATGCCACAAGTTGGCTGACTTATGACTCTAAAGGTATTTGGATTTAACCAAGCAGATCATATGGACTGCGTGTTTCCAGTCTGATTGCATCTTGTTCTGTCTTCGGGGAGGTGAATTTTGAGATACTGCTTCAGAATTTTTTCAGTGCATTCTTTTGCTCCAACAAATAGTGATTGATGTTGAGTGGAAGACCTTAAGATGAAGATTAAATGGTATGGTCATATGTTGTGGTGAGAGAGAGGACCATGTGGTGAGACGAGTGATGGAGATGGGAATGCTAAGAAGAAGGAGAAGAGGAAGCAGTGGGATTGGAAGAAGAAACATGGAAAATAGGAGCAGAAGTAAGTCATTCAGCCCTTTGAGCCTGCTTAACCATTCAATATGATCATGGCTGATCCTCTATCTCAACGCCGTACTCCCACGCTCTCCCCATATCCCTTGATGCCTTTACACTCTAGAAATCTATCTATTTCCTTCTTAAATATATTCAGTGACTTCACCTCCACAGTCTTCTGTGGTAGAGAAGTCCATAGGTTCATCACCCTCTGAGTGAAGAAGTCTCTCCCCATCTCAATCCTAAATGGTCTATTATCTTGTATCCTGAGACTGTGACCCCTTGTTCTAGATCCCCCAACCAGAGGAAATATCATCCCTGCATCCAGTCTGTCCATCCCTGTCAGAACTTTATACATTTCAATGAGATCCCCCCTCATTCTTCTAAACTTCAGTGAATACAGGCCTAGTTGGCCCAATCACTCCTCATACGACAATCCAGCCATCCCAAGAATCAGTCAGGTGAACCTTTGCAGCTCTCCCTTCATGGCAGGTATATCCTTTCTTAGGTAAGGAGACCAAAACTGTACACAATACTCAAGGTGTGGTCTCACCAAGGCCCTGTACAGCTGCAGTAAGACATCCTTGCTCCTGAGCTCAAGTCCTCTTGCAATGAAGGCCAACATACCATTTGCCTTCTAAACTGCTTGCTGCACCTGCATGATCGCTTTCAGTGATTGGTGTACCGAAGGACACCCAGATCCCTTTGTCCATCAACATTTCACAATCTATCACCATTTAAATAATATCCTGCCATTCTGTTTTTCCTACTGAAGTGAATAACTTCACACTTATCCATGTTATACTGCATCTGTCATGTATTTGCCCACTCACTCAACCTGTCTAAATCAACTTGAAGCCTCATAATAGCCTCATCATTGCTCACATTCCCACCAAGTTTCGTGTCATTAGCAAACTTGGAAACATTACATTTGGTTCCCTCATCCAAACCATTGATATATATTGTGAATAGCTGGGGCCCAAGCACTGATCCCTGCGGTACCCTATTAGTCACTCCAAAAAAGACCCATTTATTCATACTCTCTGTTTCCTGTCTGCTAACCAATTCTCAATCCATGCCAATATATTACCCCCAATCCCATGTGATTTAATTTTACACACTAACCTCTTACATGGGGCTTTATCAAAAGCTTTCTGAAAATCCAAAGACACCACATCCACTGGTTCTACCTTATCTATTCTGCTGGTTACGTCCTCAAAAAACTCCAGTAGGTTTATCAAACATGATTTCCCTTTCATAAATCCATGTTGACTTTGTCTAATCCCTTTGGATGTTTTCTAAGTGTCTGCTTTCACATCCTTTATAATAGACTCAAACATTTTCCTTACTACTGATGTTAGGCAAATTGGTCTATAATTCACTGGTCACCTCCCTCCTTTTTTAAATAGTGGGTTACATTTTCCACCCTCCAAACCGCCGGACTGTTCCAGAATCTACAGAATTTTGGAAGATGACAACCATGGCCACCTCCTTTTGTACTCTGGGGTGTAGATTACCAGGCCCTGGGCATTTATCAGCTTTCAGTCCCATTAATTTCTCTAGCACTATTGTTTTAGTAATGCTAATTTCCTTCAATTCCTCCTTCTCACTAGGCTCTTGGATCCCTATTATTTCTGGGAAGTTATTTGTATCTTCCTCCATGAAGGCAGAACTAAAGTAATTGTTTAATTGCTCTGCCATTTCCTTGTTCTCTGTTACAAATTCTTCCATTTCAGACTGTAAGGGACCTACATTTGTCTTCACTAATCTTTTTCTTTTTACATACTTATAGAAGCTTTGCAGTCCGCTTTTATGTTCTTTGCAAATTTACTCTCAATCTCTATTTTTCCCATCTTGGTCCTCCTTTGCTGAATTCTAAACTGCTCCCAATCCTCAGACTTGCTACTTTTTCTAGCTACTTTATATGACTCCTCTTTGGATCTAATACTTTCCTTAATTTCTTTTCTTAGCCGGGGTTGGGCCACTTTTCCTGTTGTGTTTTTGCACCAGAAAGGAATGTATAACTGTTGCAATGCATACATTTGTTCCTCAAATATAAGCCATTGCCTATCCACTGTCACTGCCTTTTAATGAAGTCCCCCAATCTATCTTAGCCAACTCATGCCTCATACCTTTGTAGTTTCCTTTGTTAAGATTTAGGATCCTAGTTTCGGATTGGACTACTTCACTTTCCATCCTAATGTTATGGTCGCTGTTCCCCAAAGGACCTGCACAACAAGATTATTAATTAACCCCTTCTCATTACACAATACCAAATCTAGGCTAGCTTGTTCCTAAGTCGGTTTCTTAACATACTGGTCTAAAACCATCTCATACACACTCCAGGAATTCATCCGCCACAGTATTATTGCTAATTTGGTTAACCCAGTCTCTAAGTAAATTAAAATCACCCAAGATTACTGTAGCACCTTTGTTCCATGCATCTCTAATTTCCTGTTTAATGCCATCTCTACCTAATCACTGCTGTTTGGAGGCTTATAGACAACTCCCACTAATGTTTTTTTCATTCATTCAAGGGATGTGGACTTTGCAGGCTAGGCCAGAATTTATTGCCCATCCCTAATTGCTCTTGAGAAGGTGGTGGTGAGCTGCCTTCTTGAACCGCTGCAGTCCATGTGGTGCAGGTACACCCACATTGCTGTTAGGGAGGGAGTTCCAGGATTTTGTCCCAGCGACAATGAAGAACGGCAATATTTTTCCAAATCAGGATGGTGAGTGGCTTGGAGGGGAACTTCCAGGTAGTGATGTTCCCATGTGTCTGCTGCCCTTGTGCTTCTAGTTGCTAGTGGCCATGGGTTTGGAAGGTGCTGTCTAAGGAGTCATGGTGTGTTTCTGCGGTGCATCCTGCACCCTGGTACACACAACTGCCATTGTGTGTCGGTGGTGGAGGGAATGAATGTTTATGGATTGGGTGCCAATCAAGCAGGCTGCTTTGTCCTGGATAGTGTCAAGCTTCTTGAGTGTTGTTGGAGCTGCAGTCATTCAGGTAAGTGGGGAGTATTCCATCATACTCCTGACTTATGCCTTGTAGATTGCGGACAGGATTTGGTGAGTCAGGAGATGAGTTACTGGCCTCAAGATTCCTAGCCGCTGACCTGCTTTTGTAGCCGCAGTATTTATTTAGCTATGTTCCACCCCTTGTTGCTTATTAGCCCCACCCACACTGATTCTACATCTAGATTTTCTGAGCCAATATCCTCTCACTATCACACTGATTTCATCCTTAACTAACAATGCCACATCACCTCCTTTTCCTTTTTTGCCTGTCCTTCCTAAATATCGAGTACCCCTGGATAATCAGTTCCCAGCAGTGGTCACCCTGCAGCCATGTCTCCATAATCACAATCATATCGTACCCATTTACATCTATTTGCATTGTTAATTCATTGACCTTATTGCGAATGCTCCATGCCTTCAGATATAGTGCCTTTAGACTTGCCTCTTTAACGATTTGCATATTTTCTTTGCACTTTGGCCCTATTTGCTGCTAGCTCTTGTTTCCTCTGCCTTCCACTTTTACTTTCTATTTTTCTGTCTTTCATTCCTATCTTTGTTTCCCCCTCGTGTCCTCCCACTCAGGTTCCCATCCCCCTGCCAGCCTAGTTTAAACCCTCCCCTACAGTACTAACGAATACCCCTGCGAGGATATTGGTCCCAGTCCTACTGGGGTGCAACCCGTCCAGCTTGTACAGGTCCCATCTTCCCCAGAACCGGTCCTAATGCCTCTGGAATCTAAACCCCTCCCTCCTACACCATCTCTCCAGCCAAGCATTCTATTCTCCTATTCCTGATCCCACTAGCACGTGGCACTGGTAGTAATCCTGAGGCTAATACTGCTCCAGTCCTGCTTTTTAATTTATTTCTTAGCTCCCTATATTCTGCTTTCAGAACCTCATCCCTCTTTTTACCTAAGTCATTGGCACCGACATGGACCATGACCTCTGGCTGTTCACCCTCCCCCTTCAGAATGTCCTGCAGTCACTCGGTGACATCCTTGACCCTGGCACCAGGGAGGCAACATACTATCCTGGTGTCATGTCTGCAGCCGCAGAAACATCTATCTGTTCCCCTTACGACAGAATCCCCTATTACCATTGCTCTTCGACTCTTCACCACCCCCCCCCCACCTCCCGCCCCTGTGCAGTTGAGCCACTCATGGTGCCACGGGCTTGGCTCTTGCTGCATTCCCCTGTGAAACCATCTCCCCCAGCAGTATCCAAAATGGAAAATCTGTTAGAGAGGGAGATGGACGCAAGGGCCTCCTGCACTACCTGCCTAGCGTTTTTACTCTGTCTGGCCGTACCCATTCACTTTCTGCCTGTGTACGCTTTACCTGCAGTGTGACCACCTCACTGTATGTGCTCTCCATGAAGATCTCATCCTTGCAGATACTCCAAAATGTGGATTTTGAGTAGCTGCAACTGGAGACACTTCCTGCATACACGGTCGTCCTGGACACTGGAAGTCTCCCTGAATTCCCACATTGCGCAGGAGGAGCATTCCACATGGCCGAGTTGCCCTGCCATGACTTACCCTTAAATTATCCCCTTTACTTTTATTTTCTCTAGCTTAGAGAATATTAAGGACAGAAGAAATGCTCACCAGATCCTACCTACCAATGACGATGCTCTTCTTCCTGAGGAAAGGTAGAAAATGAAAGGATCCTTCCCTCTTTACTGAATTCCCTCGCTCACTAATCTCCAACTGAAGCACTCTAATGCAGCCCAAAGTAGCACTCCAGTGCAGACAAAAACAGCACTGTAGATGGCTTGCTTTTATGCCGTCTGAATCTAGCTTCTGAAAGCCTGTTTAAGTCAGTTAACTAATTAACTACTGCAGTTACAAGCAGAGCCTGTATAACCCGTATTGAAGCTGCACTAAAACTCACCTTCTCCCAACCCAGAACTCAACATTTAGTTCATTGCTAAATTAAAGAAAGATTAGACTTTAGATAGAAATTAACCCTTAAACGTCTCTCACTCACCAAACTCTAGCCGAAGCACTCTAATGCAACCCAAAGCAGCACTCCAGTGGGTGACTGACTGGAGGAGATGATGAAGAGTGATCAACCAGCATTGTGGCGACCCGAGGTAAAATTGGAGAAGCTGTAAGAAGAAGAGGAGATTAAATCTTTTGCATTATCCGGTGATGAATCCTGTAAACAATAGGATTTGATTTTATGGGCACAACTCGGATGAGCCGCCATGACTCTTATGTAAATATAGTGTGACATTGGGTCAGCAATTCAATGTTACCTCACCAGTTGCCGATAATACAGAATGTGAAGGGCGAGCGGGTGCTGAAATTGTCAGCCTGCCCAGCATTAAAAAAAAACAGTTAGCAGGTCATTGAGCTTGTTAAAGAGGCAATTGACTGAGATTTTACATTACCCACTCCATTTTTCTGTAGTTGCTTGGGAAAAACGTTTGGTGTGATTTAAAGCGGGCATGAAGAGGCAGCCCAAGTGTGGATGAAAATGCCTGCACACAGGACAGTGGCTGTATGTAGCAGCAGAGGTAGCAGTGTTTGGCTGTTAATAGACTTTAATTCTTCAGTTTTTATAGGCTGACGTTACAAATAAGGAAAGATTGAGAGGCAAGGGCCAGGAGACACGGCTATCCAGAGGGTGAGGACTCCATCAGAGGAGCCAGAGATCACTGAGCCCATGGGGATTATTCGCTCTGGAGGGGAAGGAGACCGAGGAGGCCAGCAGTCCAGGGATAAGTGAGGCCTGCGGTCCAGGCAGGTGAGGGAACTGCTGCTGTGCAAGGGCCAGAACAAAACAGACAACAAAAGCAGCTAGTCTGTGGTAGGAGTAAACAATATCCTCCACAGAGAGTCTACAGGCAAAGAATGAATTATCTTTAGCTGTCAAAGCGCCAGTGTCTTCACAGACTACATCTCTCCAGGGAGACAGTGACCTGTGAATTGCTGGCTGGGGAGATCAGTTTAAATTGCATTGGTGGCCACCCTATGCCTGTCGCTCTCAAGCTGACTGTGGCCTTGAATATTTATACTTTGGGTCATTCAAGGGACCAGTCAGAGTCCTTTGTGGCATAGCTCAAGCTTCAGCCCACCGTTGCATGAAGGTCATCATGGATGCAATGTTTGGGTGAGTAAATTACTTTTGTCTTCTTCACCACAGATGACGTTAGGCAGGCAGAGAGAGCCAGAGGCTTCGTATGTATTGCTGGATTCTCCAAATTTCAAAGTGTGATAGGTTGCACGCATGCGACCTTCAAAGCTCCATTGGACCAGCCAGGGGTATTGTCAGTTGTAAAGGTTTCACTCCATCAATGTTCAAGTCGTGTGCAACCATCATCAAAGGCTCATGTACGTGTGTGCCCGCTATCCTGGGAGTAGTTAGGACTCTTAGGTCCTTAGGCACTCCCAGGTGCCACAGATTTTCTGTCCGACAGAGCCATTGGAATGTTGGTTTCCTGGAGACAAGAGATAGCCGCTGAAGAGATGGCTCATGACCCCAGTGAGAAGTCTGCAGACAGAGGCTGAGGTGTGTTACAATGAGAGCCACGCATCTACCAGAGCCATCATTGAGCAGAGCATGAGCGAGCCATGTCCTCTGACAACGAGTCTCAGGAAGAGTCTGAGGATGCACAGGAAGTCACTGTCGAACGGTGGGGCCGTGCGTGGTCTGAGCCCCACCATTTGACCTGGCAACTGCAAGCGGTGATGAGGATTCGAAGCAGAAAGCGCGAGAAATAGTCAGATGGTGTTTCAGCCTTTGAGGCAGGTCAGAGTTAAAGGGTAGAATATGTCTCTGTTTCTGAACACTTATTATTCAGAAGGGGAATAGGACAGGTGTGCTCAGATGTTATTTGCTCCCAGAAAGGGGCCTGAATAAGAAACTGCTGGCACAGTAGTCCACAGAAGGAATAAGCATGCTCTCACTTGCTGCTGCTGCTCCACTGCTTCAGTGTCAGCTATAGATGCTGCCTTCTTCCCAGTCTGATTTCAACCAATGTAGATCACCACACACGGATTTCCCTTGAAGCTGCCACCAACACATTGCCAACCTGCCTTTAAATAGGTGGCTGTGACCAACTTTTGGTTCATAGCCTAGCCCTGCTCCTGCCGGACGTCCCTCCCTAAATGTCCCTTTCCAGCCCTAATTGGCCGACCTACCCCCCAGGCGGCTGTTAATTGGTCGGTGACACTTGATTCGCCATGCTGAAATGACGGGGATGGGACTGGGCAGATCGCAGACTTCCTGTGCTCCTCCTTTGCCCCACTGGAAACTCTAAAATCCAGCCTCTAGTGTCTGAATGAGATATTAAAGTACATGCAGTTGGTTCATTGCAAATTTTCTTGTTTTGTTCTAAATCACAAAGCAGCCTAACCTGTTTCATCTAGAGTTTTAAAATCCTGAGTATTCGTTTATCTAACTGTTGGTTATGGAACAGTTTAGTATATTTTGCACCTATGCAGAAATCATAACATTGATGTTCTGATGTTGTCTCATGGATGGGTTTTAATATTTTCTTGTGATAAACTGACAGCAAATGCCAAAACCCAAGATGCCCTCTGCAAAACTGAAGGCTCGTTGTGATTCTTGCAGCTATGATACTATTGTGGAGTTGATCTTCCAGACAACTTTTCTTAGTGGACACATTTAACTTTATCCACAAGACAGCGGCAGCAACTACACGTATGCATCAAACTCCATGGGCAGAATTTTCTGCCTGTTGAGCGGGCGGGCCCAACCCAATCTCCAGCGGGCGGGGAGCCGATCCCTGCCAGCAAAGCAGGCCACACTGCCATTTTACGTGGGCGGGCCAATTAAGGCCCGCCCAGCGTGATGTCCGGCGGGAAGCGCTATGCGCTCCCTGTGCGGGCCGGGGGGAATCCCTGAAATCGAGACTGCGCTCTTTCACGCATGCACACGAAAGAGCGCACATCTCCCTGAGGCTAAGTGCAGCCTAAGGGAGATCGCCTGGACTTTGAAAAATATTAAAAATAGAAAAAAAAATTCCCTAACATGTCCCCCTCATGGGACAATGTCACATGAATTGGGACATGTTCATAATTTACAGAATAACTTTATTACAATTTTTAAAACACTGCATGAAACCTCATCCCACCACTGGATGAGGTTTCATGTTTTCATATTTGCCGCCGGGGCTCCTGGCCTGCCCGCCAACCTTAAGGTTGGACGGGCAGGTCCTTTAATTGGTTAAATGATCCTGTTAATGGCCTCAATTGGCCATTGACAGGTCGGCGGGCCCGCAGCTGATTTTGCTGCACCCCCACCTTCCTGAAAATTTAAATGGGGCGGGGTGATGTCGGGGGTTCCGCCCGACGTCGTCCCACGTCATTTTACACGTCGGCGAGTGGGCCCCGCTCCCTGCTCGTCGACGGCAAAATTCTGCCCCATAACTCAAGAAGACCTCCCTCCTTGAGGTTCCCCATGCTGCTAACACATTGATTTATACAGAGCATGTGATCTTACAACACAGGATTATTCTTAAAGTTACAGTCCTGCATTTATCCAAACTATAATTACTAGATTCCTCCCCCTTTAACTTTTCTGCACATTTTGCATTTACAAGGATATTTATCCTCATGACATTATAATATTTACACAGATCATGAAATTATAAGTCTTTCAGGTGGATTCCTGATCCGTGTGGATCATCGCAACTCCATGACTTCAGATTCTTTTGTAGGACACACAATCTCTGGAACCGCATTAATATCAAGTACCTCATTAGGCACATGCAGTTCAGTGTCTTTCACTCCAACAGAGGTATCGGGCATGTCTGTCCTTGGTTGAGCAACTTCAACAGGAACCACTGGTTCAGCAATGGTAACAGGTGGAACATCATTTTGTTGGGGTATCTCCATTTTTCCTAAATGATCCACATGCTTACGGGTGATCCGGCCCTCCACTTCCACGTGGTACAACAATGATCCGGTCACAGAACCACTTCAGTCCTCCACCAAAATTCTTTACATATAATGCTTCTCCAACAGTAAATTGACGATCATGACTATGCAAATCATGAGTCACTTTTTGGGTCGCTTAACTTTACTCCACCTTCCTCTCCAAGTTGGGGAGTATCAGGCTTAGTCTTGTTTGAAGACAGCACCTCATCAGTAATTCTGCATCCTCTTTCAACGTGTCTTCTTTTTTTTAACCACAGAATTTAGTCTTGGCCTTCTTTTTGACCTCACTGTTGGCCAGAATTCTCTCAGATGCAATCTCAGCTTGTCTTAGTTCAGTAGCTGAGCTACCCATGACTTCATTATCTACTCACATCTTGGAAAGTTCTACGACTTTTGCTTTTAAAGCCTCGTTAGCTTCATTTAGCTGATTCTTTAGCTCTTTCGTCTCCTTCTTGTATCTGTTGGCTTCCTCCTGGAATCTTGAACATTGCTGCGTCTTCTCTGCCAACTGGTTCTTCAGTTTGTTCAAAGAGATGTTAAATCCTTCCTGTTTTTCTTTGTACTTTTCCAGAGGCACAAACTTTGGCCTGAGGGATCCTTGCAGTGTGTGAAGGTCTTTCAACAGGTTTTCCTTTTCTTTGCGAAGCTCACTTACTTCGTCTTGTATTCTATACTTCAGCAAAGTCTCCTTGAGTTTCTTCTGCTGTTCTTCCATGTCGTTATTTAAGACAGTCTTCATTTCTTCAGGTTGCTGAATGCTTACACACTCCTTTTTCATCCTGTTGCGATCCTTGGGCTCTCCAGGCTCTTTCTGAAGTATCTTACCTTGTTCCTTATTCAACTCAGGGACTCTTCCAGCTTCCTTCTGAAATCTCACTGGCCAATCAAGGTTATTTTCCCTCAACTAATTTTGACCTAGAGGGCTTGGTCCTCTACCTTCTCATACATCACGGGTAGATGTGCTCTTTGGTGTCTATGATGAACTGTTACTCTGGTGATACCTTTTACCTGGATTTCTTCACCTGTGTACATTTTCAACTTGTCAGATGTTTGTTCCAAATTTAATTGTTGATCAATTTTATTTAAATATCTGAAAGTGTGTTCTCCTATTACAGTGATAGAATCACCTATGCCTACTTCCATTTTTAATACTTCCACTTGCACTGTGACAATAATTGGCTCTGTCTTCCCAACTTTCATGTTGAATAATGAATGAATGTCAGAATTAGTTGTTTTCGATTGTTGCTTGGAAGCCTGTTTAAATCTCGCTTTGCACAATCTCATTATGTGTCCACTTCTGTGACAAAAATAACACTACTTTTTTAAATTGCCAATTGCTAGAGGAATGATTGTTTTCACATCGATGAAATTAGTTTTCGATTTTATTGCTAAGCTGTTTCCTCTCATTTTTCACTTAGCGGAGACTGTTTCCCGCTTTGCGGCAAAGCCCCGGCTTCTCACGCCATTTTCGGCTGACTGTTCCAACCCAACTAGGAGAAGGGTGCCATTTTGCGTCCCTTGAATTGCTTGTGAATCCCTTACAGCGCTTTCCATCATCAGCGCTATTTCTAACACTTTCTTAAAATCAAGATTCACCTCAGCCAGCAATCTTCATTGAATAGCATCCTTCTGCATGCCACATACTAAATGATCCCTGAGCATGTCATTCATGGGTTCACCAAAATCACAATATTCCATTAGTTGCTTTAATTTCACCTCGTAGGTAGCAATGGTCTCCCTCGGGGCTCTATTCGTGAATTGACCCTGAACCTCTGCATTGTGACTGAGGGCTTGGATTGAAAATGTCTCTTAATGATGTCTACTAATTCACTGAAAGTCTTCAAATCTTGGACACAGGGGGCCGTCGAATTAAACTGCAGGTTTTGCTCCCACAAATACTCAGGAGAATCGCTCTCCTCTTTTCTTCCCCCGTGATTTCGATGGCTTGAAAGTAGAACGCAAGATGTTCTATATATTGTGACCAATCATCTGTGCCTGGCTCAAAGGGATTGATTCTGCCAAACTGTGGCAACTTGGATGAGTATACCTTCCTTTCTTTTTAATGAACTTAGATACACACAATCGCTGGACGAGGTACAGCACCGAATCTGATTTATCCTTGTTGCCAGTTTGTTATAGAGTTGATCTTCCAGACAATTTTTCTTAGTGGAAACATTTAAATTTATTTACAAGACAACAGCAGCAACTACATGTGTACATCAAACTTCATAACCAAAGAAGAACTCCCCCCTACAGGTTCCCTGCACTGCTAACTCATTGGTTTACACAGATCATGTGATCTTACAAGGCAGGATTATTCTTAAAGTTACAGTCCTACGTTTATCCAAATTATAATGACTACAGATACCATAGAGGAAATCAGCCAAGGGAAAAAAAAAATCCCACAGTGATGTTGGCAGACCTGAATGCATTTAAAAATCAAAATTTGGAATCAAAATTAACCAATGTCTAGGTGAGGTGCTTTTGGCTTTCATTTAGGCCTTCCTACTCCCTATACCACTCCACCTCTCCAGAGGAGAGGGAGGAGAAAATAGAGGGTTACGATGATAAGCTTAGGAAAAATGGGAGGAGGCTCGAGTGGAGCATAAAGGCAGATATGGACTGGTTGGACTGAATGGCTTGTTTCTGCGCTGCATATCCTTTGTAATCCTATGTACCGCACTTTCTTCCTTTAAGACACTCCTTAAAACCTACCTCATTGACCATGCTTTTGGTCATTTGATCTATTAGCTCCTTTGGTGACTTGGTGTCACACTTCGCTTTATATTGCTCCTGTGAAGCACCTTGGGGCATTGCATTATATTAAAGATGCTATATAAATGTAACTGTTGTTTTGCTTCTGCAGGGTGAGTTGAAGCACTGTGTTCGGTGATGTTGGAAGAGTTTAGAAAAGCTTTTGGATTCACAAAACAGTGGTGCAAGACTTTGACAAGTAGGTCAGAAGAGCAGGAAGGCCTGTCAAGAGAAAGCCTGCTTTCAATTATGGGATCTATAGATAATGAAATCCCCTCTCCTAGTGTACAGGGCCTTTATTCCCTCCCTGATACAGTAATGCATGGCGAGCTGTGATTTGTTGGCAATATCGCCTGCTCCTGCCTAGAACTGGCATAGAAATTGAGAGCAATAGTGATCTTTATGACCACCAGCAGTGCTATCCTTGCCCTGCTGTACAGCTGTAGATCCAGTTGCAGGAAGTGGCACTGTTCAGTGACCACTTCCTTGGTGAAACATAGCAACCTCAAACATTATTCCTGGTTGAGATGGAGGTAGGAGAAGTGCTCTGTGTAGATCCTTGGGGGTTATATAGGCTTCTACTAAGAAGTCTCCTCTTCCTCCCTCTGTACACAGCTTCCTTTCTTTGCTGCCAATTCTCCATGTCCCTGTTCTGTTGCAATTCAAGAGTCATCTGGCTATAGCCCTTGACACCAGCTCTTTGGAAGGCACCTCAGAAAGAGGAGGAGAAGAAGGTAAGGAGGAGGCAAGCACTCCAAACAAGCTACTCAGAATCTGGCTCCCCTGAAATCTCATCCCCACATCATCATTGCTCCATAATTCTCCATATTTCCATCCCTCTGCTAAATACCATTACAGCCTCTTGGCCAAAATCCTGATATAAAACATATAACAAAAAAATTCTATAACAAATTTATCCAACAACATTTCCAATAATACATGCAAAACAGAACTATTTATCCTTGTGCATTCCTTCAGTGCCTGTCTTGTGGGTGCCTTTGTCTATCCCAGTGCTCCCACACAGTGCTACCCAGTGACTGAAGCATGACTGACTTTCATTGGAGGAGGCTGCAATGGTGAACAACCGTTCTATACTTTATAGGATAGTCCTGTAATTTTACGTTTTGTCCCATGTTCCGGGGATGCCATTTGTCCCATATTTCTCGGGCAGCAACTGGGAGATTGCTGGGGAGTCTCCTCTTGTATCTTTTATCTTGTATCTTGTATCTTGCCTTTGTATCTTTGGCGTTTGTGCACTGTGCACCTGCGTATGCGCTGCCATCGACCCAGATGGTCATGAGCTGGAGAGGAGAGGAGGTGGGCTCAAGAAGGCCAGCACTGGAGAATTAATTTTTCTGACTTGGAGAAAAAAATTAAAATACTGATTTACTTGCAGAAGTTCCGCAACAGAACATCTTCAAAATCAATCAACAAGTAAAATTATTAATATGCTTACCCGCCATGACTTTACTTTCACTACCTTTCTCGATCCCGGAGTGAGGTGAGCGGGGGCGACGATGCTCAGAGTCAGAGCTGGACTCAGCCGGCACTATACTTGGTCCCACCTGGGAGACAAAGCACCCAGGGTCAGGACCGGGCCCCTTGATTTTAACACTGGACCCAGTCGTCCTGAACTCTTGAAGCCACTGCTGCATGCCACACGCCGCTGCCTCTGAGCCACTTCTTTCTTCATCCTCTCACAGTGCTGTGTAAGTATGGGCTATGGCTACTCTGTGATGTACAGTGAATGTACATTTTGCATACCTAACCATGAACCTTCCCAGTATAGCAATGAAGAGAATTTCTTATTGTTGTTTGAAAGTGCAGCTGCTGTATATGATTCTCCTGCACCCCTCATTTTAAAATAGAGAATTTTCTTTTCTGAAATATCCCATGTTCACTCTGTTGATGCATGGAGGCCAACTGGATAAGGAATGTGCCAGAAAAATATAGAGGCTAAAATAACTGCATGAATCAAGCATAAGATATTAAATCAACCTGAATTAGTCCTTCTGCTCTAAATTATCCCCTTCTGGGATAATGTCTTCTGTACAATGATTTCTGTAGCCAAAGAATTCTGCAGGGCAATTAAGCAACAAAAGACACACAGTACAAAGCAGCAAATTCTTAATCATTCTCAGTGTAGCTAAAAACCCATAGCTTTCAATGGCTGGTATATTTATTTAGATTGCCCTTAATCATTACATTAAGTTATGTGAAATAGAGTATAGCCTTGATGGATAGTGATAACCCATTTGTACATATTAAGCATTTCAGTTTGTGTTCTTCACTCCAAAGTTGTTTCCAGTGACTGGGAGCCAAATCTAGGAAAAGAAAAAGCACTGATTGGTCACGCTAGTTTAAATCATGATTGTGGAGGTAACACAATTCAGACTTTACTGCACACTGGAAACACCATATTCTGAAGCTAAATAAAATAAAAATAAAAATTAAGTTTTTCTTTACAGTAATAATGATCATGTTTTATATCAGAATGGATTCTTCATAAACTACAACTCACCCAAAAGCCCTCCACCCACCGACTCACGTGTGTCCTGTTGACCTCCAAAGTCACTCTATATCTACCCATTGCTTTGAACCCAATGCACATCTGTGGAGGCTGCCATTATCTAGCTCTGGCCCCACAAGATCAAAAATCATAAGAATTAGGAGCAGGCATAGGCCATTTGGCCACTCAAGCCTTCTCCGCCATTTGAGAAGATAGTGTTTGATCTGATTGTGGCCTTAACTCCAATTTCCTGCCTGTCCCCTATAACCCCTAGCTCACTATTGATCTAATTCAGCCCTGAATATATCCATTGCTCTCTGTTCAAGAGAATTCCAAGGACTAACGAGCTTCTTTGAGAAGAAATTCCTCCTCATCTCGATCTTTTGAGACCCCTTATTTTTAAACTGTGCCTCTTATGTATTTCAATAAGATCACCTCTCATTTCCTAAACTCAAATTAAAATATAATCAACCTGCTCAACCTTTCCTCATAAGCCAACCCCTACATCCAATGAATCAACCTAGTGAACCTCCCCTGAATTGCTTCCAATGCAAGTATACCCCACCTTTAATAAGGAGAACAAAGTTGTACACAGTACTCCAGGGGCAGAATTTTCCGCTCAGCATACGGGCGCATGTCCGACATGCTCGAGCATGAAATAGCGCGCGATATTTCAGTCGGTGGGCACATGCGAGAGTCGGCAGCGCACCCGCCGACAATTAAGAGGCCTATTAAGGCCATTAAAGTATCAATTAACCAGGTGGCCTTTGCATTTTTCAGGTAATCCAAGGGCGGGATGAGGTTTCCGTAATTAAATTAAAAAATAAAAATCTAGGCACAGAATTTTTACAACGTCCATGCACAGGTGACTCATGCTGATGCATGGACATTTTTTTCAGATTTTAAATTCTGTCCTTATTGATTATAAATTTGTCTGCTCCCTGAAGCGGCTCTCTGCCTTCAGGGAGTTTTCCTTCTGTGCTCCCTCGCTCCCGTGCTGACTTCAGCACTCGCCATCTTCCTGCCCCCGCCCCAGCAGTGCTGAGCCTTTCAGCGCACCTTTAACGCTGGCTGGCCATTAATTGGCGATCGGCCCCCGACCACGATTTCATGCTGGTTGCTAATTGGCCAGCCAGCATGACATCGTGGTTGGGGACCAATCGCGGACGGCGGCCTGTTCCCCGTTGCTCCTTAGCCCGCCGATCACGGCCACCCGCCGACCCGAAAATTGGTCTCACCAATGCCCTGTGCAGCTGTAGCAAGACTTCCCTACTTTTATACTCCAGCCAGCTTGCTATAATGGCCAACATTGCACTTGCATTCCTAATTTCTTGCTGTATTGCATGCTAACTTCTTGTGATTCAGTGATTCACATACAAGAACACCCAGATCCCTCTGTACTGCGGCATTCTCTCTCCATTATTCTGCTTTCCTATTCTTCCTGCCAAAGTGGACAACCTCACATTTTCCCATATTATACACCTTGTCACACTCTGTGCTCCCAAACTCTGTTGCTGCACAGATTTTCTAAAACTAGTCTCTCCTTGCAGTTACTACTAACAGGAGCTTAGTGTTCTGAGTTACTTAGGATTTGCCCATCAACTAAGTAGCAGCCCTTTCTAGAGCTTCCAGCTCTGCAAAAGTCAAACAGCAAATAAGAAATGCCTGTTCTCACCAGCAACCCTCCCCCCAACCAAACACCTACCCTGTACCCACCACCCCAGGTCTTGCCAGCACCACCACAACCCCCCCTTCCCCAGTTTTGTGCCATCCCTACCCCACGCCTGAAGAGATACTTCGACTGCAGCACTGAGCCATTGGATGTCTTTGACCTGTGCTGCATTGGAAGCTGAGACATCAGCCACCAGATAGCTGCAACACGGTTGGTAAAAGCACTGCTATAGAGTTGGCCACCACTTCTATGATGTAAAGCATGGGCTCCAGGTTCTGCACAATGCCCTCTGCCACATTGTATCCAGACTCCTCCATGATCCTTGACAGTGACAAGAGGCTGTCTGACTGGCCAGCCAATGTACCAAACATTGCAGTTTGCATGCTCACCAGCATTCCCCTGTGTGCCGCCTCATTGATGTTCACATCTGAGCATAACATGTGTGTGACCCTGCCCTCCGGGAAACTGGCCCATAAACTGTCCTTACCCCCTGGCCTGGCTGCAGCCCACTTGTGTGTGAAGCTGAGCATTGCAGGTCCCGTCTTCAAACCTCTAATGGGGACTGTCAGGAGTTGTCATTGCCTCCGTTACCTGCTCCTGTGCATGTGTGCCAAGCTTACCAGCTGATGCTAGACGCGCATTAATGTCCACTAACATGAGAGTATTTGACCTGGTGGAGGACCTTGCCTCGACTGATATGATGCTGTCTTCTCGGATGGCATCTCCTCCTCTGATGTCTCATCTGTTCAGATGCCATCGCAACATCTCATCTGTTACTAGCCGTAAGCGGTGTTACCAATGTCCGCATTCACCACATTCTCCAGCCTGTCCTTGCTCTGTACCTTCCGGCAGTCATCAAGGGCCACAGAGGCACCAATGCTAAGACCCGTCAGAAGGTTTGGTGCCTGTACCATTGCTTTCCTTTCTCTTTTTGTGAGGTCCAGATCTACCTCGCCCCCTGTGGCAGGCTGGCCTGCTGCAACTCATCCAATCTCCATTGCTTCCTCCCCCATCTTCGTTGTTAGAGCAATGACAGGCACGCCTCCTCATATTCATCTCTGTTCCCTTGCATTATGAGCTTGCTTCTCCTGCAATGGTATAAATACACTCTTGTCTCATGGTCCAGTTTTGCTTGGCAGATTGTGCTACTTCAAATTTACATCCTCTTGGAAAGTCTCCTGCAAGTGGTAATTTATGCTTGACACTGCATCAAGTGCTTCTGACTGACCATAGTCCTCTGTTGTGAGGATGCTCTATAGCTCATGGCACACACTGGTCCATAGTGGGTCCCTGTGCATGGGTCGGACACCTCGCCTCACATCTCATGGCTGCCATATATGACATGCAGTGCTGCCACCTGTAATAAACTTGGAGTGCCGGGCAGGTTCCTTGTAAGAAATGGTAAAGTTTATTTACAGAGCTCCTAATGAAGCTACATGTTTGTACCGAGACCAAGGCTAGGAAGCTCCGCCCCTAAGATTACCTGCGCTTAGGCCTGATTCGTCTGTACAGTCACATGATCCCACTCACCTTGTCAGACCTCACATGTCATTGAAGCATTTCTGCATTGCACCCATGTCTGCGTGAAGGTCCCATGGATGCTCACTTCTTCAACCATTTCCAGCCAGGCCTTCTCGTGAGGCTTGCTGGCCTCCTTCTTCCGTCCACTGGGAACAGAACCTCTCTCCATTCCCTCGTCACTTAGAGGGGCACCTTAACTGCAACCGTTACTCCACAAGTTCCCTTCTGCTGCACCATTTCCTCTCCCTCCCTGTATGAAGGCTGCAAATTGGCCTTTAAACATTGTGCCAGCAAACTACCCACTGGCATTAGTTCCCGCCTGCCATCCATTGTTGGCCAGCTCCCCTGTCGGCCCAACTCTGGCTGCATATCAGAAGATTACTGATAAAGTTCCTGGCAACCGCCCATGCAACTGTATCACCCACAAATGACCCTGGCATCAGTACGCCAACTGGCTTGTTTCTATGGTTTACAGATATGAGATTCACAGTCAATGATGTCCACGGAACCAGTGATGGAACTGGCTCATTGGCCCAGACCTTCCGGTCAGCATCAGAATTATTGTACCCAACACTGACAGGACAAAAAATACCCACTTACCTGCCCACGTTGTTTCAGGACCCTCGCCCCGCCCCGCACCGTTCCCCCTCAGAAAGACTCCAGTGGAGCTACCCTGGAAGCAGTCCAACGCAGCATAGAGGAGGCGAGGCCACACTCTCTGTGATGCTTGAAGAGCTGGGAACACCCACTAAGGTCAGGCAGCAACTCGTTTTGAAGTTCAAGCAGTAAGGTGAGTAATTTATCCTTCATCAGCATTCTTCATGTATTATAATTTTTAAATCTTTTTAAAAAATATTTTATGTTGTTTAATTATTCTAAGTGTACTTTTGTATTTACATGTAGAAGATGCCAGTGCAGAGTGTTGTAATTCAGAAGAAAGGCTGTCAGAATTTCCAAGATGAAGAGAGGAATATTCTACGAAGTGAAATAAAAGCAAAATACTGTGGATGCTGGAAATCTGAAACAAAAACAAAAATTGCTGGAAATACTCAGCAGGTCTGACAGCATCTGTGGAGAGAAAGACAGAGTTAACGTTTCGGACTCGAAACATTAACTCTGTCTTTCTCTCCACAGATGCTGTCAGACCTGCTGAGTTTTTCCAGCAATTTTTGTTTTTGATTCTACCAAGTGAGGTGGAAGCGAGATGTCACCACATCCTAGTAGGTGGAAAAGTGAAACTGCCCAGGCAAGTGATCTCCTTAGCCTGGAAGGAAGTAGCACAGGCAGTGAGCGCAAATCGCAGTGGTGGAACTTATGATGGAACAATGCTGGAAAAACTTAGCAACTTGATGCGTTCTGCCAGTGTACATAGAAGTTATTTTGTTAAACTTAAAATCCTAGTTGTAGAGTTGAAAATACAGAAAGGAGATGTTTTTGTGTACTAATTTTATGAGGTATTGTAAAATACAGTTGCCTTGGAGATGGTTCTGACTTAGTCATTAATGTTATTTCTAATCACAACCTCCCCTGCACCCCTGCCTAAAGAATCTTGCAAGCTGTCTCCAGTAGTTAGTAAAATGTTTCACAAGACAGCACAGCACGGTCTGGAGCTTGATTTTTTAAAATATTCATTCCTTCCTTTAGACAAAGCTGGCTCATGATGCCCAGGAGTGCTCTTTGATCGGGGATAGAGCGACATACCTGAAGGAGCTGGCAGAACACGAGGAGTTGGCTCGGCAGCTATTTAGTATTTCCAACCGCATGATAACCAGTGGTGGATCAAATGTGGAGATAAGTGAAGGTGATGTCATCAGCTAAATGCTTAAACCATCAGGTGGAAAGTTAATTTATGTAACAAAAAATAATGGTGAATTTTTTTGTCCGGGAGATCCACAGGTGTACATGGTCAGATCAGACGGTGAAACAAGTGAGTTGTCGGTTACGGCTGAGGCTCCCTAAAGGGGTGATGTGGAAGGGATGGACCCAAATGCTTCAAATGAGGAAGAGGAATGTCAAACATTGGAGCAGGAAGGTAAGATATCTGAGTTTGAGGGTAATTATTGTGTTGCTGAGACTTCTGTCTTAACATTAAACCTTCTGGCATACACAGACTGCCGGGTCCAGTGGTGACCTGGCAGCCTGTTTACATGAAGGCCTGACGGCCTTTTCTAGGCTGCTCACAATGGCAAGTGCAAGGCCACAGCAGAGGGCTTCTGGTGAGCAGGCCAGTCGGGAGGGTAGGCCAGCGGGACAGGCCAGGCCAGAGGATAGGGTGGGGGAGCCAGTGTGCCTCCCATTTTTTGGATGACTGCCTTGCTGCCCTCCTTGAGGAGGTGGCAGCACGGCGGGTGGTGATGGTCCCCCAGAATGGAAGGAGGAGGCCCTCCCGCATGTCGAAACGTGCCTGGGAGGAGGTGGTGAGCTCCCGCGACGTGGTGCGGCGCACCTGGATCCACTGTCACAGGCACTTCAACGACTTGTTGCACTTTGGCAGGGTGAGTACCATATTGGCATTGGTCATGTAACCCGGCAGGTCGGCTTACCCCCCCTGTTGCCCACCAGCTCCCCCCCGCCACCCCTGCCAAGTTTGAGAGTTGTGGCTGCATTGAATCATTGACGGCATGTGTCCTTGCTGGGTAGGCCAGCAGATATTGCCCATGCTGAGGTCATCCTGAGAGGGTGATGAGGAGATGTGTTTTGTCCCCACAGCATGTGTTACACTGAGTCCCACATGACTGGTGTGGGGGCAACTTGGAGGAGCTGCACCTAGGACAGGGCATGTCCTAGTCAGGGTGATTAGATGGTGGGAGGGGAGATTCAAGGTGGCAATGATCCATCTGCTGCGCTCTGCGCTCCATGTGCTTGCGCCTCCTTGCTATGGAAGGATATACTGCATGGTATTTAATGTGATGTAGGCGGCATGTGTCCAAGGAGGGGGGTGGTTGGGTGGGGACAGGCCTGGCACCTTTGTGTGAGTGTTTGGCAGCAGCGGAGTGAGGAGGCACTGGAGCCCTGATATGTCCCACTCTGGTTGGGGTGGGCCGTCCGCGAAGAGAGTCCATGTGCAATTTTCACTAATCAATGCTCCTCTCTCATTTTCAGGAGAAGAATGTTCATAACACGGCAGAACGGGCGAGGACTGGCAGCAGCTAGGCGCAGATTGCCATTCTAGGCCGGTTTGAGCAGGAGGCCCTGGATCTGGAGAGGCGCCATGCGCCCAGGTCCACTGGTGTCGGTGAGGCTGGGGTGCCACGGTCAAGTATGTATACCCAGCAGTGAGGTCAGCATTGTTCTCCCAACAGCCATAGCAGTGCTGAATGTTAAATGATTTAATTTTGTAACATGGCTTGACCATTGATTATGGAAGGATGAGTGCATAATGATCCGGGGGACAGGGATGAACTTTGTCATTGTCTCCACACTAAGTGATCCACTGTCCTTGTTCTTCCTTTCAGCATCATCGGAGCAGGGCCGGGAGGAGGAGCAGCAGATGCCCCGTCTCATACCTGAGGGGCCTGAAGTCTCACCAGTGTCACACCATCTCTGCGAGGCAGGCACCAGCACAGCCTCTTTTCTTTTGCATGTGTATGGTTTCCAAAACTGTAATGAGTGCTTTGTTGGACATTCAGCTTTATTAACAAGGCCCTTAGCTACTGTTGCTAACCTGGCAGATTTTGCACTTAGGTGTCGAGTATCGAGCCGACAACTCAGGCTTGTCCTGGAGGTCCGTATGTGGTGTACTAGCTGATGGTTCATTGGATTAAAGCCTCCCGGATGCCCCTGCCTCCCTGGAGCATGCCTGGGTCAGCATCTACCCACTCAGCATTTCCCTGTGCGTGCTCATCCTCGGACTCACTGCTGGACTCATCGTGTGCAGCCGCAGCCACTGCGTCGACATCTTCATTGTCCACTGCATCCCCCCTTTCTAGTGCAAGATTGTGGCGGGCGCAGCATGCAACCACTATCACCGAGACACGATCTGACGGGTACTGGAGTGCGCCTCCTGAGTGGTCCAGGCATTGGAAGCGCATCTTGAGAAGACCAATGGCTCTCTCCACCACAGCCCTTGTGGAAGCGTGGCTCCTACTGTAGCGCTGCTCAGCTTCTGTTCTTGGATAGTGGAGAGGTGTCATGAGCCAGCTTCTGAGGGGATAGCCCTTGTCACCCAGCAGCCGTCCATCAAGCTGGGCTGGAGCACTGAAGAGCCCCGTCACCTGGGAGTGTCTGAGGATGTCGGCATTATGGGAGCTGCCTGGGTACCTTGCACAGACTTGCAGAATCTGCATCCTGTGATCACACACTATCTGCACGTTCATGGAGTGGAAGCCCTTCCTGTTGACGAAGGCACCGGGCTCACCTGCTGGCGTCTTGATGGCCACATGTGTACAGCCTATTGCACCCTGGACACGAGGGAAGACAGCAATCACCACGAAGCCTCTGGCTCACTGTGTCTGGCTTGCCTGGTCCCAACGGAAGTGGATGAAGGTCAATGCACACCTGAACAGAACGTTTGTGACCTGCTTGACACAAGTGTGGACAGCTGATTGGGAGACACTGCAAAGATCACCCACCGACCCCTGGAAAGATCCAGAGGCATAGAAGTTGAGGGCAGCTGTGGCCTTTAGAGCCACCGGCATGGGGTGTCCACCCACACAGTTAGCAGAGATCTCAGGCCCAATCATCTGACAGACATAGTTGACTGTCTCCCTTGAAAGGCAGAGCCTCCTTCGGCACTGCACCTTTGACATATTGAGATAGCTGCTTCGCTGCCTGTAAACCCGTCTTCTGCGGCCCCTTCCGCCTTGGACTTCCTGTTGGCCCTGCGCCCCTTGTGCCTGCGCCTGCCCTCACAAAGATGGCTCCCCTGGAGACTGAATGTGCACTCCTGGCCTCCTCCCCCTTCTAGCCCTCCCTTCCTTCTCAGAGGAGCTGCCTCCAGTGGATAGTTCAGCTCCCATTCCCAGGCTAAGGGAAGGCTTCCTGAAACTTGCAGGCCTAGAAAAGATTCCTCACTGCAGAGTGCTGACCTGAAGGTTAAGAGTCCAGAAAAAGCAGCTGGTATGTGTTTTGGAGTACTGCAGATCACACAGGCAAGTTTGGAAAACTTTCAGAAATAAATACTTGACTGTGCACATTCAAGACCCCCGTGAGCCCTCTTATCCTGCCCGTGAATGGGGTTAATACAAATGTGTCCTACCCGCCTGCCCGTTGCGCCCATGCGCCGACCCGACGATTGCACAGGTGCAGAAAAATCAGCGTAGATTGAACACTCAAGGGTCTTAAGTGGCCCGTTAATTAATGGCGGGCGTGCGTCGGACATCATCGTGCACCCGCCCCGCGAAATATCGCAAAGGCACATGGTGACGTCGGGACACTCACCCAACATCACCACGCCTCATTTTACGCGTGGATGTGCGGGGCCCCACCCCCGTTGACAATGGGAAAATTCTGCCCCTGGTGAATGCAGGCCCTCTCAGCACGGAGATGTTGTACATGTCACCAGTATCTGACTGAAATGACACACATGCATAAAAATTCAGCCCAGTGATTACTTTCATTGCCACTCATAAGGCAGTGTTTGGCTTCAGGTCATCCCTGCAAGATATTGCAGAGGCAGCCGTTCACTTTCACACTGAAGCATGGTCGCCTAGTGCACGACTCCTCTGATTTCATTTCATATGGCATCCTCTTCCATTCGCAGGGCTGGGTATATTATCTTTCTGGTCAGCAAGTGGGTATGGTGCCTTTCGTGGTCCCTGCGCCAGTGTTGTGCCCTCTCCCTAACTTCCAAAGTTGCAAGATGGAAAGCAAGATTTCTGAAGCACCAAAAAGTAAACATGACTCCAGCTCAATCTGCACAGATACTGGAATTCCTGTTAAAGTGATAGCTTGCATCACCTTACAGGTGTCTTATCATATGTCATTTATAACACATTGCGCTTTTATAAACATCCTAAGAAAAAACAAAATTACATATATCTCATTTTAAAAAGATTCTAAAAATCCATATTCATTAAAGAGACTTTTAAAACTGAACCAAGCTTTTTTTATTCATTCGTGGGGTGTGGGCTTTGCTGACTGGGCCAGCATTTATTCCCCATCCCTAGCTGCCCTTGAGAAGGTAGTGGTGAGCTGCCTTCTTGAACCACTGCAGTCCAGTGCTGTTAGGAAGGGAGTTCTGGGATTTTGACCCAGCAACAGTGAAGGAACGGCGATATATTTCCAAGTCAGGGTGGTGAGTGACTTGCAGGGGAACTTCCAGGTGGTGGTGTTCCATCTATCTGCTGCCCTTGTCCTTCTAAATGGTAGCGGTCGTGGATTTGAAAGGTGCTGTCTAAAGAGCCTTGGTGAATTCCTGCAGTGCATCTTGTACACACTGCTGCTACTGTGCGTCAGTGGTTGAGGGAGTGAATGTTTGTGGATGTGGTGCCAATCAAGCGGGCTGCTTTGTTCTGGATGGTTTCGAGCTTCTTGAGTGTTGACACACTCCTGACTTGTGCCTTGTAGATGGTGGACAGGCTTTGGGGAGTCAAGAGGTGAGTTACTCGTCAGATGATTCCTAGCTTCTGACCTGCTCTTGTAGCCACAGTATTTACATGGCTGGTCCAGTTCAGTTTCTGGTCAATGGTAACCCCCAGGATGTTGATACCTATATCACATCCCTATGTGATTGCATACCTATATCGCGTGGCCCTTTTATAAAGCAAGTTAAATAGCCAAATTGGATGAAAAAGTTAAAAGAAATTCACATATCTATCTGTTTTAAACATCCTGGAGAGTTACATATTGAACATTTTATTAAGTACTAAAATTGTTTACATAATCTGTTATCCTGGTCTTACACCAGCAATGACATCGCCCAGGTAGATGAGTGTAATTTTCTGTGCAACTTCTGGGTACCTACCCCAAGTCTCTGTGGTTATGCCACCACGACAGGGCCGGAAAATTCCTGCCTTAGTCTTAACACTATCATGACCACTCCCTTTGTCTTGTGTCCATGACATCTTTGTCAAATCTCTCCTGAGCTCCTTCCTATCCCTGACCTATTTTGCTCCACTTCCACTCTTCAACAGTATAAAACCCATCACATTTCTACCTCTCTTGAGCTCTGAAGAAGAGTCATACGAACTCGAAACATTAACTCTGTTTCTCTCTCCACAGATGCTGCCAGACCTGCTGAGTTTTTCCAGCATTTTCTGTTTATATTCCATCGCAATTGATTGCTTATCGTTGCTGAGAAAGTTATGTACAACGACCTTGAGGGAGTATGCAAAACAATTATTTTGCTAATGATTTCCTTGCCTCAAAGGCCACCTTTTGTCAAGAATTACTTTGTCCCTAGTGGGACAACAGAATGGCTTGCATGTATCCTGTATCGGAATACAAAAATTTAATAGCTGTTGAAAGCCTGTATCTGCAGCCATTCAACAGGATTGTAGGCTTTGGAAAATCATTTCCTCATTAAATATGTATTTCTATGGAAGGATGCTGTCTCTAACAGGAAGTTCTAGCCTGGCAGGCTTTTCATGTTATAATTTGTTTTGCTTTCAGAGCTGAATAAGCCAATAATTACTGATAGATCTAATTAGTCTGACCTTAGAAATGACCCAGCCAGAATTTGACTCAAATCATTCTATGTTGTTGAATGAAACAGCACCTTTACACCATTGCCCATTACTGACAGTGGCTTATGTACAGAAAATTCAGAAAACAAAGATGTTTGTAGAATTACTCTTTTTCATCACTGTTCCTTTAGACATAGAAACTGCTGAGCAAGAGAGAGCCTTGCCCTATGCCTATGCATATCAGATATTTGTGGGCACATTACCTATAATTTTCCAGTGAAATAGATAGAAACTCCTGCAATGTTTCTGCTATTTTCCAAGCTACACTGGCAGTGGGTGAGATTCCCCCTTCACCAGTGTATAATCAAAAATATCACCTCCTAGTTCTTATTCACTGATACATTCCATTTGAATTTTCTGTGCCAGGAGATTTGGAAAAAATGTTCTCACAATATTCTAAGTGTGGTCTAACTAGTGCCTTGTATACTTTTAGCAAGACTTCCCTATTTTTATACTCCATTCCCTTTGAAATAAAGGCCAACATTCCATTCACCTTCCTTATTACCTGTTGAACTTGTATGTTAGCGTTTTGGGATTCATGCACAAGGACTCCCAAATCCCTCTGTGCTGCAGTCTTTCTCCATTTAAATAATATTCAGCTCCTCTATTCTTCCTGCCAAAGTGCATAACCTCACATTTTCCCACGTTATTTTCCATCTGCCACTTTTTGCCCACTCACTTAACCTGTCTATATCCCTCTGTAGACTCCTTGTGTCATCCTCACCACTTGCCCTCCCACCAATTTTTGTATTGTTCACAAATTTGGTGATAGTACATTTGCTTCCCTCATCTAAGTCATTTATATATTATAAATAATTGAGGCCCCAGCACTTATCCCTGTGGCACTCCGCTAGTTACAGGTTACCATCCTGAAAATGCCCCCCTTATCCCAACTCTCTGTCTTCTATTATTTAGTCAATCCTCTATCCATGCTAATATACTACCCTCAACACCATGGGCTCTTATCTTATTAAGTAGCCTTATGTGCAGTACCTTATCGAATGTCTTTTGGAAATCCAAATATATTACATCTACTGATTCCCCTTTATCTTTCCTGCTTGTTTCCTCCTCAAAGAATTCTAATAAATTTGTTAGGCATGATTTCCCCTTCATGAAGTCATGCTGACTCTGTGTGATTAGATAATGTATTTCTAAATGCTCTGCTATTACATCCTTTATAATAGACTCTACCATTTTCCCAATGGCAAGATGTTAAGCTAAGTGGTCTATAGTTACCTGTTTTTTGTCTCCCTCCATTTTTGAATAAGGGTGTTACATTGGCAGTTTCCAATCCTCTGGGACTTTTCCAAAATCTAAGGATTCTTGGAAGATTACTACCAGTGCATCCACTATCTCTGTAGCTACTTCCTTTAATATCCTAGGATGCAAACCATCAGGTCCAAGGGACTTATCATTGGACCTTTAGTCCCATTAGTTTCCCTAATACTTTTTCTCTAGTGATAGTTATCGTACTTATTTCCTCCTCCTATTTTGCCCCTTGATTATTTAGTATTGGAATGCTATTAGTGTCTTCTACTGTGAAGACGGAAGCAAAGTATTTATTCAGCTCCTCTGCTATTTCCTCGTTCCCCATTATTATTTCCCCAGCCTCATTCTGTAAGGGGCCTATGTTCTCTTTGATCCCTCTTCCTTTTTATAAATTTAAAGAAGCTCTTAGTCTTCTTAATATTTTTATATTACTTGCTAGACTACCATCAAAGTTTATTTTCTCCCTCTTTATTATTTTTCGGTCATTTTTTTTGGTTTTTAAAACTTTCCCAATCCACTAGCGTTTTAATATATAATCATAATCCTGTAAGCTAATTGCTGGACACACAGACCATTGTCATTCTAGCTCATCAGCCACCTGTCACAGATGAGAAATGTATTATAAAGGATGATATTTCTGTTAATAAGGTATTTAACATGCAATCAACAGCCACCACTTCCATATTCGGCACTCCGTCTTGCCAGGAGATGCCTACTATTTGTATTTGCTGTCTTGAGAGTTGGCTGCATCATGTGAGCCGAATGGATGATGGCCACATCCCCAAAGACATGCTTTATGGCGAGCTTGCTATCAACATGAGACTAATGGGTCACCTATGTCAGGACATCTGCAAGCAAGACTTCAAGTTGACCGGGATCAGATTTGATGCATGGGAAGTCCTTGCTACTGACTGAAGTGCTGGGAGACAAGCAGGCAGGAAGGGTGTGGAAAAAGCAGAGAAGAAAAGAAACCATTTGCAGGTAAAGAGAGCCCCACGGAAAGAAAAAAAAATCAGTCAAGTTTGGGCCAATGCTAATTATCTGTGCCAGCTGCAGAAGGGTTTCCCACCCATGAATCAGCCTCTACAGCCACAACAGACAATGTTCAATACAGAAGTGACATACACCCTGGGCACAGTCCATCGTCTCCCAAGATGAACGTATGCCAATAACAATAGCAAACATGAGTTATTTTGTGGGTTCAGATACAAACATTATAGTTACCAGCTTTTGTATTATTAATAATTCTACAGAAATCTTAATACAAATATAACATTTATGAATAAACCTGTTCAACCAAATTCTCTTGGATCAACAATGCTCACACACCATGAACAAATAAAAAAAACTGTCTCACAAATGTCTTTCTCTTGTTACAGAAAGTAACAAACTATGGTTAAGAAAAAAATACATAGAATAAAGGCTATTGATAATTTTTATAAATGTCTAATTTGCTGCAGTATCAGAAGAATTTAGCATGTACGCACTAACATTACTTTACACATAGATCAGAAGATGCAGGCAAAGCAAACTGCAGGATTTATATATGAACACTAGGTGGTAGTATGCACTAACTGCGATAAGAGTTTCAAGCAACGTGAGTAGGCCTCACTTGAGTGAGCACTGTTGTCTGAAAACCAAGGCCAGAATTTTACGGTGTTAGTTTTGGGCATGCGGCCGACCCAGAAGAATGTTAAATCACGTGTGATGACGTCAGGCACATGTCCCAATGTCATCGCGCGCTCATGTGATATTACGGTCGACGGGCGCACGTGGGAATCAGCAGCGCGCCTGCCGACAATAGTCAGCCACTTAAGGCAATTAAAAGGGCAATTGACAGCAACTTTATGTTGCCTGTACGATTCTTTTGGTCAGAGCAGGCAGCCATCCTGTTTTCCTCACTTTTCTCATCCAAGAGCCAGATAAAAGGAGGCATTGGCTGTGTGAGTTGTTAGGAATTCAGGTGAGAGTTTGCTGTTGCTTTATTGTTGCGATTTCAGACCTTTTCCTCTGGTTTCTTCTGAAGTATTTGCTTTGTTAGCCTTGTTCTGAGGACACTTTTGTTTTGTCAACTCTATTGGAGCATTTCTGCCCAATGCAGCCTTCAGTGCACGGGGCAGTGCCATCTGCATCTCAGCAGGTGGTGATTCTGTACTCAGCTGGGGGCACTCCTCTGAAGAGGGAGAGGGGGCAGAAGGGACTGGAGGCCATATGTCCACAGGCAGCATCGCAGAGAGAAACCTATGGGAGGAGACCAGGGGGAGGTGGTGGTGTATTGGTATTGTCATTGGACTAGTAAATCAAATATCCAGGATGATGCTCTGGGGAACCAGTTTCGAATCCCACCTGAATATGTGGTGAAATTTGAATCCAATAAAAAAAAAATCTGGAATTAAAAGTCTAACGATGACCATGAAAACGTTGCCGATTATTGTAAAAACCCATCTGTTTCACTGATGCCTTTTAGGGAAGGAAACCTGCTGTCCTATAAGACCATAAGACATAGGAGCAGAAATTAGGCCATTTGGCCCATTGAGTCTGCTCCGCCATTCAATCATGGCTGATAAGTTTCTCAACCCCATTCTCCCGCCTTCTTCCCGTAACCTTTGATCCCCTTACCAATCAAGAATCTATCTATCTCGGTCTTAAATACACTCAATGGCCTGGCCTCCACAGCCTTCCGTGGCAATGAATTCCATAGATTCACCACTCTCTGGCTAAAGAAGTTTCTCCTCATCTCTGTTCTAAAAGGTCTTCCCTTTACCCTGAGCCTGTGCCCTTGGGTCCTAGTCTCTCCTACTGATGGAAACCTCTTCCCCATGTCCACTCTATCCAGGCCTTTCAGTATTCTGTAAGTTTCAATCAAATCCCCCCTCATCCTTCTAAACTCCATCGAGTATAGACCCAGAGTCCTCAAACGTTCCTCATATGTTAAGCATTTGTCCTCACCTGGCCTGGCCTACATGTGATGCCAGACCCACAGCAATGCGACTGACTCCTAAATAATCTCTAAAATGGTCAACAAGCCATTCGGTTTTCAAGGGCAATTAGGGATGGGCAATGAATGGTGGCCTAGCCAGTGACACCCACATTCCATGAACGAGTGAAAAAAGGCGCAGACACAGGGATACAGGGCCAGCTGGGACAGCAAGGTGGATGGGACCACAGAGAACGCCACTATCCTTCTGCCAGAATGTACAGGCAGTGATCCAGCTACCTCAACATGTCCAAGTCCAGTCCTGCAGGAGGGTCCACCTCTTCAGGGACACCGTGTGGATGGGAACCCAATGCCAGTGGCTCTGAAGGTCATTGTAGCCCTCAATTTTAATGCATCCGGATCCTTCCAAGGATCAGTGGGGGATCTGTGTGGAATGTCCCAATCAGCTGTCTGTAGCTGCGTCAAGCTCGTAACGGATGCCAACAGTCATTCATTACTGTATGGATGAAGCCAGCCACGCTGAGCGAGCCAGAGGCTTTGCATATATTGCTGGGTTCCTCCACATCCAGAGTGCCATAGACTGGACTCATGTGGCCACCAAGGTACCAGTGGGTCAGCCAGGTGCCTTTGTGAATAGGAAGGGTTACTACTCCATGAACATGTAGATAGTATGCGACCACCAGAACCAGATTCTGCAAGTCTGTGCAAGGTACCCTGGCAGCTCCCATGATGCATACATCCTGCGACACTCTCAAGTGCCAAGGCCATTTGTGGCTCCAGCTCAGCTGGATGGTTGGTTGCTGGGTGACAAAGGATATCTGTTGAAATTGATGCCGCTGCAGCACCCCAGGATGGAGGCAGAAGAGAGGAGTCATGCCTCCTCAAAGGCGGTGGTTGAGAGGACAATAGGGCTGCTGAAGGTGAGGTTCTGCTGCCTGGACCATTAAGGCATGGCAATATCCTCCAGAGCTCAAGTCGATTATCTTCATGGTCTGCTGCGCTCTGTACAATCTGGCACTGGCAAGGGGGAACCCACTCGAGGATGAGGATACCAAGGCAGCTCCACATGCCTCAGAGGAAGATTCTACAGTTGGATCTGATGAGGATCCTGGGCAGGCACAGGTTGAGGATGTGGAAGCAGACTTGCGATACCTTCAGGGAGGCAGGGACACCATGGAGGCCTTGATTCAACACTCCTTCAGCTAGGCTGCCAAGGCTTGGCTTCCACTGTAGGGGAGTAGCCTCAGGCTTTGCAGTTGTCGAACAGGTTTGAGGTGCTCGCAACCTGTGTGGATGAAAGCAATGTCTGCAAGGTGGATGAGCTGACTGGCCATTGCACTGTGGTACAGGAAGCCGTTCAAAGGGGGGGAGCAAAAAGAAATGTAGTGGTAGTAGGGGATGTTATAGTGAGGGGGATTGACACTGCAGCAAAGAGCAAGAGTCCAGACGGCTTTGTTGCCTGCCCGGTGCCAGGGTTCGGGACATCTGCTCAGGGCTGGAGAGGAATTTGCAATGGGAGGGGGAGGATCCAGTTGTCATAGTCCATGTAGGCACCAATGACATAGGTAGAACTAGGAAAGAGATTCTGCAAAGCCAGTATGAGGAGCTAGGTATCAAATTAAGAAGCAGAACCTCAAAGGTAATAATCTATGGATTATTACCTGAGACACGTGCAAATTGGCATAAGGCAAATAAGATTAGAGAAATGAATGCATGGTTCAAAGACTGGTGTGGAAGAAGTGGGTTCTGGTTTGTGGGGCACTGGCATCAGTACTGGGGAAAGTGGGGGCTGTACCATTGGCACGGTTTACACCTGAACCGTGCTGGAATGAGTGTCCTCACAAATCACATAACTAGGGAAGTAGAGAGGGCTTTAAGCTAAGCAATAGGGGAGAGGGATCAAGCTTGGGTAGAGGTAGAAATTCAAGGTGTAGAGTCAAGACAGGAGAGCAAAATAGTAATATGAGAAATGAGGGTCAGAGAATGGCAGGAAGGGACAGAGAGAAAAAAACCTAAGAATACATCAACAGTCAAGACTAGATGTTACAAAGGTAACAAAAAGACAAAACTGAAGGCTTTCTTTCTGAATGCATGTAGAACTCATAACAAAGCAAATGAACTGATGGCCTACATTGAAGTAAATAAATATGACCTGATAGCAATTACGGAGATGTGGCTGCAGGACAACAAAGATTGGGTCCTTAATATTGAACGGTACATGACATTCAAGAAGAATAGGCAGCTAGATAAAGGTGGAGGGGTAGCACAGTTAATCAAAGAGGGCATTGGTGCAATAGTTAGAGATGACCTTGGTTCAGGAGATTAAGATGTAGAATCAGTTCGGATGGAGATGAGGAATAGTTGGGGAAAAACGTCATAGTGGAAGTGGTCTACAGGCCCGCTAACAGTAGCCACAGTGTAGGACAAAGTATTCAAGAGAAAATATTGTGCGCTCTTGACAAAGGGACAACAATAATCCTGGGTGATTTTAATCTACATATAAACTGGAAAAATCAGATTGGCAGTAGTAGCCTGGATGAGGAGTTCTTAGAAAGCTTTTGAGATAGTTTTTTAGAGCAGCATATTCTGGAACCAACCAGAAAGCAAGTTATATTAGATTTGGTATTGTGTAACCTAACAGAATTAATTAAAGACCTTAGAGTAAAGGCACCCCTAGGTAGCGGCGACCACAATATGATTGAATTTTATATCCAGTTTAAAAGAGAGAAGAGTGGGACTAAGACTAGTATTGTAAACTTAAATAAGGGCAACTATGTGGGGATGAAAGTTGAGCTAGCTGAAGTGAATTGGGAAACAAGGCTAGAGGACAGATCAATAGAGAAGCAATGGCAGACATTTAAGGAGATATTTCAGAGTATTCAGAATAAGTACATTCCTACTATGAAGAAAAATTCTAAGGGGAAGATCCACCATCTGTGGTTAACTAGAGATGTTAAGGAAAACATCAAACTTAAGGAAAAAGCAAACAACTCCGCAAAGATAAGTGGCAGGACAGATGATTGGACAGAATATAAAGAACGACAGAGAATGGCTAAAAGGTTAATAAGGAGAAAGAAATTAGAGTGTGAGAGGAAGCTAGCTAGAAATGTAAAAACAGATAGCAAGAGTTTCTACTGGTCCTTAAAAAGGAAAAGAGTAAGTAAAGTGAGTGTTGGTCCTCTAGAGAGTGACAGTAGGGAGTTAATAGTAGATAATAAGGAAATGGCGGAAGAAATAAACAAATATTTTGCTTCTGTGTTCACTATAGAGAATGCAAAAAACATTCCAGTAATAGCTGCAAATCAGGAGGTGAACGGGAAAAAATAACTTGGTGAAATTACAATCACTAGGGGAACAGTACTGAGCAAATTGATGGAGCTGTGGGCTGGCAAGTCTCTGGGTCCTGATGGACTACACCCTAGGGTCTCAAAAGAGGTGGCTAATGAGGTAGTCGGTGCACTGGTGTTAACTTTCCAAAATTTGCTAGATTCTGAAAAGGTTCCACCAGTTTGGAAAGTAGCAAATATAACCTCTCTATTCAAGAAGAGAGGGAGGCAGAAAACAGGAAACTATAGGCCAGTTAGCTTGACATCTGTCGTGAGGAAGTTATTAGAATCGATCATTATGGAGGTTATAGCTGGACACTTAGAAGTGCTCAAGGCAATTGGGAAGAATCAGCATGGTTTTGTGAAAGAAAAATCATGTTTAACCAATTTATTGGAATTTTGTGAAGGAGCAACATGTGCAGTGGATAAAGGGGAGCCTGTAGATGTGCTGTACTTGGATTTCCAGAAGACATTTGATAAGGTGCCACATCAAAGATTATTATGGAAAATAAAAGCACATGGTGTAGTGGGTAACATATTAGCATGGATAGAAGATTGGCTGGCTGGCAGAAAGCAGAGAGTATGCAAATATGTGTCTTTTTCTGATTGGCAGGATGTAACAAGTGCCATACCACAGGAGTCTGTGATGGGGCCTTAGCTTTTTATGATTTACATCAATGACTTAGATGAGGGGAGTGAAGACATGGTAGCTAAATTTGCAGATGACACAAAGATATGTAGGAAAGTAAGTTGTGAAGAGGACATGAGGAAGTTGCAGATGGGTATAGATAGGTTGAGTGAATGGGCAAAGATCTGGCAAATGGAGTTTAATGTGGGAAAATGTGAAGTTGTTCACTTTGGCAGGAAGAACAAAAAAGCAGAGTATTAATTAAATGGAGAACGGCTGCATAATTCTGAGGTGCCGAGGGATCTAGGTGTTCCAGTACATGAGTCACAAAAATTTAGTATGCAGGTACAGCAAGTAATTAAGAAGGTTAATGGAATGCTATCCTTTATTATGAGAGATATTGAACATAAAAGTAAGGATGTTATGCTTCAGTTATACAGGGTATTGGTGAGACCTCACCTTGAATACTGTGTGCAGTTTTGGTCTCCTTATTTAAGGAAGGATGTAAATGCATTGGAGGCGGTTCAAAGGAGGTTTACAAGATTGATACCTGGAATGAGTGGGTTGTCCTATGAGGAAAGGTTAGACAGACTGGGCTTGTTTCCATTGGAGTTTAGAAGAGTAAGGGGTGATTTGATTACGTATATAAGATCCTGAATGGCCTTGTGGATGTCGACAGGATGTTTCCTCTTGTGGGTGAGTCCAGAGCTAGGGGGCACTGTTTTAAAATTATGAGTTGCCCTTTTAGGACAGAGATCAGGAGAATTTTTTTCTCTCAGAGGGTTGTGCGACTTTGGAATTCTCTCTGCCTCCACTAGCTCCTCATGCAAGTGTCATGTGCCATCACCACAGTACAAATGGGGCCAACTCGCTGTAGTCCACTAATGTGCCTGTATTTGCACTGGTGCATGGTGCAGAGATCATATGTGACGAGGGGGTATCTCTCAGTGGTTCCTTCTTGGGTGTCAAGGGGGGGTCCTCGCTGTCAGCTGTACGTTGTGAGGATGGCGCTTCTGAGGGAGAAACTTAATATTTCAGTTAAGAACATCATCACTAAGTATCTATGCAAGCATGACGGTAGCTTGCCAAAATGGACATGTGCCTCATTGAGGCATTGTGAGTTGCCAAGTGATGGGTAATCTGGATTTGAACGGAGATGCCATGATCCTCCCCTTCTTGCACATTCCGCCAGTCTCTCATCTGTCCAGTGCACTCTTACCATCCTCTGAGACGCCTGCCTCTCGGAGACCTGAGGACCTTGCTCCTCGCTCGCATTCCACGTCCAGGACATCCATTTCAAACCTGGACAGGATCAGGATGTTGGGCACCCCACTACCTGTTCTTCAGCATTCCAGCATGTTAAGGCTTTTCTTCTCCTGAATGTAGGCAAGTGCATTAATTAGTCCATACTCTTACAGCATCATCATTCCAGCCTTGTGACCCACCTCCAACCCCGGGAGAACCAGCTTGAGGTGATCATCAGATTGGCATTCTTCACCCTCCTGTACACACAAGGTGAGCAGTAACATTTCCCATCCCTAGCAGGCACAGGGATATATGCCATTTGACACTGTGCCTCTCACACCACTGAGCACTGAGTCTTATGGCCACCCTCCAAGACATCTATACTCACTTCCATGCCAAGTTGGTACTCACCCTTGCGGAGAGCAGAAGATTATTGAACCATTTCTGGCACTGGATCCGTGTGTGGCACACCACATCATGCCTGCTCACCTGGTCAGCCACCTCCGTCCAGGCCTTCTTCGTCTGGTGGAGTAGCCGCCTGTTGCCATCACGCGGCATGAGTATTTCACGCTGGGCACCCACTGCCTCCACTAGACTATGCAGGCAGTTGTCTGAGAATCATGGGGTAGAGTACCCAGTAGCATTGACATCCTTCTTGCCATAGCAACTGGGTGCTGAGGCCATCACTTATACCAAGTTTCCCAGTCTGTCGTCAACAGCTCCATTAGGCTCCTCCTGGCAGCCTTCAGGGAACTTCTGGGGCTTGTTTTATACCCCCCTCCAGGTCACCATTCCACCCGGCACCCGCCATGCACCAATGCCCGAGAGCATTTCATACTGGCCAGCCCTTAATTATCCAGCCAGCATGAAATCGCGTCACACCAACATTCACGGTGGAAACAGACACCGCGGCCAGTTCTGGGCCCACCAATCACATGCGCCCGATGAGCACGAAATTCAGGCCCATGGCTGGAATTTTGCCAATAGAGAGAAAAAAATATATATGCTGCATATAATGCTTATTTTACCAGGCTAGTGATCCAGAGTTTAAATCCCACTGGAGCAGTTTGAGAATTTGAATTCAGTTTTTGTTTTAAAAACATGGAAATAAAAAGTTGATATCAGTAAAAATGACCATTAAGTTGTTGGATTATGTTAAAAACCTAAATGGTTTACTTACATTCTTTAAGGAGGGAAATCTGCCCGTTTTACCCAAGCTAGCCTGTATGTGATTGCAGTCCCTCACCAATGTGATTAATTCTTACCTGCCCTCTGAATTGGTCTAGCAAGCAACTCAGCTGTAGCAAACTGCTATCAGGGTAACTAGGGAACAGCAATACATACCAGCTTTGCCAACAGCACCCACATACTCTGAATTTAAAAAAATCTCCTTAAAGTTTACAATCAAGTATGTATGCCTGCATGTGCGATTCTGCTATTGGATTCGTGAAAAGGTGTGAATTTTGTTAATACAGATAAGTATGGGTTTGGCTGATCATGTGCTTCTGTATATGGGCTTATTAATGTGCTTATGTTTGCATGTGTGGGTACTCATATATGTTTTGTTATGCATGACAAGATTTTTTTAAACTGTGCTTATTAGAAATTAATATGGTGTGTATATTTGTTTAGTCTACTGTTGGAGACATTGGGAGATGCTTGCTTAAGACCTGGGAGTGTACATACACAATCCTGTGGAGATGTCAGGACAAGTTGAGAAAGCTGTTATAAAGGTTATTTGGAATTCTTGGCTTTATAAGTAGAGGCACAAAGTACAAAAGTAAGGAAGTTATGCCAAACCTTTATAAAACTCTGATTGGGAATATTGGCTGGAAATTAATGCTGGTGATGGGGTTCCCAATGCCGGGCCTGGGCCCTTATAAAAGACATTCACCCACCCCACAGAATGATGGGCACAACTGGGATTGCACCTGGAGGAAGAACACACATTATTGGACATGGGCCTTCATAACCAGGTAAGTGGAGTCTGGTTTGCTGTGTCCAGTCAGACAGGCCCTGGCGAGGGTTGGGGGCAGGTTGGTAGTTGAAGTCAGGCAATGCCATTGCATATGGACAAGGGAGGCGATGGCATCGTGGTATTATTGCTGGATTAGTAATCCACAGACCCAGGGTAATGCTCTGGGAACTCGGGTTCGAATTTGGTGGAATTTGAATTCAATAAAAAAAATCTGGAATTGAAAGTCTAATGATGACCATAAAATGATTGTTGTAAAAACCCATCTGGTTCACTAATGTCCTTTAGGGAAGGAAATCTGCTGCCCTTACCTGGTCGGGACTACATTTAACTCCAGACCCGCAGCAATGTGGTTAACTCTTAAATGTCCTCTGAACAAGGGCAGTTAGGGATTGGCAATAAATGCTGGCCTAGACAGTGATGCCAATTTCCCATTAATGAATTTAAAAAAACATAGGAATTTGTAATAAAATTCTAAAATGATATCTACATATGAATTATTTCCAGGAGCATTTTTAAAATGCTTGGACTCCTGTGAAATCGCTTAGTATAATTTACTATGTTAAAGGTGCTATATAAATGAAAAATTTGTTGTCACTGGATGGCAGTTAGGATTAGGGCCACATATTTGTTGAGCCCAAAGCCAGGGTAGGGCAGGATTTAGGGTGTTTAGCAGAAAACAGGAGCGATCCATTTAAGTTACCAGCTTTCTTTGATCTAAATTCTAAATGCTCCTGGTTTATTGTGAGTGACTAATTTCTGAGCAAAACAACCCTCTCCAAAGTGAACCAGTCATATTACAAAGTGTAAATGTTGCTTCTTACAACCATCGAATATCCCAAAAGACAACCAGTTGAATTGGTTAAGCAAGCTGTCAATCATTATGAGAGTAGAAATCTGGTAACTTTTGTTTTGAGCACTGAATATCTCTGGATTACCAATACTACAATTGTGGTTTAACTGTGCAGAGAGCAATTTTTTAATAATCTGATATTCGGAAACTTGACTATTATTTAGTTTTTAAAACAGAGGTCAGTTGTGATGCATGTCTTAACTGCTTTTGCAGCTGTGATCAGCTAATATAGCACAGACTCAGAATTGAACCTGAGACCTTGTTTATATAGATTAGTGCTATAATGGACAGTGCCATCGCTCACTAGGTTAGTATTTCCCCCAGGTATGTACTTGCTACCACACCTAAAATACTTTGAGGATTTGTCTCTTTTTTCACCAGTTTTCTAAAGCTCTGATGATTCTGTTGATTCCCTGAAGTCAATTTTAACTGATCTCGCTGGACAGAAAACGGGTGGTTGCAGGGTATCCACCCATTTCACATCCTGCGCAGAATTGGACATGGTGTAAGGCATGCAACCAACCCACTGCCACTTGGCAGGAACAGTTAAAATCAGATCTCATGTCAGAGTGTGGATGTATAGACACCAATATTCATGTGAGCCTTAGTAAGCTGTTCAATCACAGTGGACTTCACTGTTGAAGCTGATCCTGTCCTCCACCAAATTCCATACCCATGTGCCTTCCATTGGGCTTACTGTATAATGATCAGAGGTGGATAGCAGGCTGTTTATCCCTGTCTAACCCAGCAGTACTAAGATCAACATTACTGTCTTCAAACTGAGCATATACTCTCCATTATGTTGTGTGGCACTACCACCATGCTAAATGGGATAGATTCAGAGCAGACCTAGCAGCTCAAAACTGGGCATCCATGAGCTGCTGTGGATCATTAGCAGCAGCAGCAAAATTGTGTTCAACCTCAATCTGTAACCTCATGGCCTGGCATATCCCTCACTCTACGATTACCATCAAGCCAAGGAATCAACCCTGGTTCAATGAAGAATGCAGGATGGCATGCCAGGAACAGCACCAGGCATACCTAAAAATGAGATTTCACCCTGTAAAGCAAATATCATCTTTTTCCCTAATATTACTGTGGGATACTTTAAAGCAGGCTTGTGGGAGCTGTGTTGTGTGTGTGTGTGACTAATCAAACTAAAGACGGTCAGACTGCAAGGTTTGAATCATCAAAGCAATTAAGTGTAAAAATAGGCATTTTGAAATGGAAATGGATGAGCTAAGTAAGATAGGTAAATAGTTTAGAGCTAACATTTGCATTTGTAAATAAGTTGAGAGGCTGTTTGAATTTCAAAGGGACATGATAAGATGTGTTACAACTGGCAAAATAGATAAGGTGAAGTTATTAAGTTTATTTTCCTCAAAAGCGCTGGCCATAAGGACAACATGAAAGATTTTTATATTCTGGGAGAAGTAACTTACAAAGAAAGGGTGAAACAATGGGATTTACAGATCAAAAGGGAGAAAATATATTTAAAGAAAGGTAGAAAGCTGTATGGGGAGTGCCACGTAAAAGGCGGACTGTGTGAAACAGACCTGTTAAAGCAGCCGCTCGCCACCCCAGAGGAGTGTTTGCTCATTCTATTAAGCAATGTTTTATTAAAATCTTTGGAATTCCATTGTTGAGTGAGAGGGAGAGAGAAGCTGCGAAATACCTCCCTTATAGCAAACGGGGGTACCTTGTGATAATATTACTGGATGGTTTATAGATTAAGAATCTATTTGGACTGTTGCCTGAAAAGGGTGTTTATTTGGGAGCATAGATAAGTAGAAATCTTTTGGGAAGTGTTGTAAGACTAAATTTAACCATGTAACTGTAATCTTGTGTGTTTAAGTTTTCTTTTGTTAATAAATGTTTTAATTTAATCTTTAAAATCTCCAAACATGGTAGTGTCTCTTTACATCTGACTTCAGTGCACAAATCTTCTCGTAATAAATAAAAATTGCAAAATTGTTGTGATACCTTGGCCAAGTTTCCCTTTGGAATTTAGTCAGCCTGGCAAATACCACCTGCCATATCATAACAGAAGCAGCAACACAATGCTGATGCATTGCACAATGTTCAGTACCATTTGCAACTCCTAGTGGGCAAAAATTTGACAGATTGGATTGCTGCTTTGCGCTGCAATAGAGTGCTTAAGTTGGACTTTGGAGAGAGGGTGACCTTTAAGAGTTAATTTCTATCTAAAGTCTAATCTTTCTTTAATTTAGCAACTAACTAAAAGTTGCTCTTTGGGTTGGGAGAAGGTGAGTTTTAGTCCAGCTTAAAACAGGTGTTATACAGACTCTGCTTGCAGCTGCAGCTAGGTAATTAGTTAGCTAGCTTAAACAGGCTTTCAGAAGCTAGATTCAGACAGCATAAAAGCAAGCCATCTACGGTGCTGCTTTTGTCTGCACTGGAGTGCTGCTTTGAGCTGCATTCGATAGCTTCAGTTGGAGTTTGGTGAGAGAGGGAGTTCAGTGAAGAGGGAAGGAGGGATCCTTACATTTTCTATCCTTTCTCAGTAAGAAGAGTGGTGGCCTTTGTAAGTAGGACCTGATGAGATTTTCTTCTGTCCTTAATATTCTCTAAATTAGAGGAAGTAAAAATAAAGGGAGTAATTTAAGGGTAAGTCATAGCAGGGCAGCTCGGCTAAGTTGAATGCTCCTCCTGTGTGATGTGGGATGTCAGGGACACTTCCAGCATCCAGGATGACCATATGTGCAGGAAGTGTCTCCAGCTGCATTTCGGAGTGGGAGCTGCCAGCTGTGGAGCATCCACAAGGATGAGATCTTCATGGATAGCATATACACTGAGGTGGTCACACTGCAGGTAAAGAGTGCACAGGCAGTAAGGAATGGGCAGCCATACAGGGTAAAAGCACTAGGCAAGTAGTGCAGAGTCCCCTGAGTCCATTTCCCTCTCTAACACATTTTCTGTTTTGGATACTGCTGGAGGAGATGGTTTCTCAGGGGAATGCAGCAAGAGCCAAGTCTGTGGCAGTACAAGTGGCTGAGCTGCACAGGGAGGTAGGAAAATGAGTGGGAGAGCAATAGTGATAGGCGATTCTATCATAAAAGGAACAGATAGGCGTTTCTGCGGCTGCAGGTGTGAGATATGTTGCCTCTCTTGTGCCAGGGTCAAGGTTTTCACTGAGCATTCTGAAGGGGGAAGGTGAACAGCCAGAGGTCATGATCCATAACGGTACCAGTGACATAGGCAAAAAGAGGGACGAGGTCTTGAAAGTAGAGTATAGGGAGCTAGGAAATAAATTAAAAAGCAGGACCTCAAAGGTAGTAATCTCAGGATTACTCCTAGTGCCACTGCTGGTGAGATCAGGAATAGGAGAACAGACCAGATGAATGCGTGGCTGGAGAGATGGTGTAGGAGGAAGGGATTTAGATTCCAGAGGCATTGGGACTGATTCTGGGGAAGATGGGACCTGTACAAGCTGGACGGGTTGCACCCCACCAGGACCGGGACCGATATGCTCGCCAGGGTATTTGATAGTTCTGTAGGGGAGGGTTTAAAGTAGAATGTCAGCGGGATGGGAACCTGAGTGGAGAGACACAAGAGAGCGAAACAAAGATAGGAATGAAAGACATTAAAGTAGAAAGCAAAAGTGGAAGGCTGAGGAAACAAGGGCTAGTAGTAAGTGAGTAATAGTACAAAAAAAAGTGTAAAAATGTTAAAAATGCAAGTCTAAAGGCACTGTATCTGAATGCACGGAGCATTCACAACAAAGTAGATGAATTTACGGTGCAAATAATGAGTACGATATGATTGCGATTATGGAGACATGGCTGCAGGGTGACCAAGGCTGGGAACTGAATATCCTAGGGTACTCGATATTTAGGGAGGACAGGGAAAAAGGTAAAGCAGGTAGCGTGGCGCTGTTAGTTCAGGGTGAAATCAGTGCAATAGTGAGAGAGGACATTGGTTCAGAAAATCTAAATCTAGAATCAGCCTGGGTGGAGACAAGAAGCAACAAGGGACAGTAAACATTAGTGAGAGTTAGTTGTCTATAGGTCTCCAAATAGTAGTGATAAGGAAGGGGATGGTATTAACAGGAAATTAGAGATGCATGTAACAAGGGTGCTACAGTAATCATGGATGACTTTAATCTACATAAAGACTGGGCAAACCAAATTAACAATAATACTGTGCAGATGAATTCTTGAAGTGTGTATGAGATGCTTTTTTGGACCAGTATGTCGAGGAACCGACTAGGCAACTGGCTACCCTAGATTTGGTATTCTGCAATGAGAAGGGGTTAATTAATAATCTTGTTGTGCGGGGTCCTTAATGCAACAGTGATCATAACATGATAGAATTCTTCATTTAGATGGAAAGTGAAGTAGTCTGATCTGAAAACAGGGCCCTAAATCTTAACTAAGAAACTAAGAAGGTATGAGGCATGAGTTGGCTAAGATAAATTGGGGAACTTCATTAAAAGGCAATGACGGTGGATAGGCAATGGCTTATATTTAAGGAAGGAATGTATGCATTGCAACAGTTATACATTAATTTCTGGTGTAAAAATGCAACAGGAAAAGAGGCCCAATCATGGCCAACAAAAGAAATTAAGGATTGTTTTAGATCTAAGGAGGAGTCATATAAAGTTGCTAGAAAAAGTAACAAGTCTGAGGACTGGGAGCAGTTTAGAATTCAGCAAGACATTGATTAAGAGGGGAAAAATAGAGTATGAGAGTGAACTTTCAAGGAACATAAAAGCAGACTGTAAAAGTTTCTGTCAATATGTAAAAAGAAAAAGATTGGTGAAGGCAAATGTAGGTCCCTTACAGTCCAAAACAGGAGAATTTATAATAGAGAACAAGGAAATGGCAGAGCAATAACAATTACTTTAGCTCTCTTCACAGAGGAAGATACAAATAACTTCCCAGAAATGCTAGGGAACCAAGGGTCTAGTGAGAAAGAGGAATTGAAGGAAATTAGTATTACTAAAACAATAGTGCTGGAGAAATTAATGAGACTGAAAGCCAATAAATCCACAGGGCCTGATAATCTACATCTCAGGATGCTATAGGAGGTGGCAATGGAAATTGTGGATGCATTGGTTGTTATCTTCCAAAATGTTCTAAATTCTGGAATAGTCCCAGCAGATTGGAGGGTGGCAAATGTAACCCCACTATTTAAAAAAGGAGGGGAGGAGAAAACAATGAATTTCAGACCGATTAGCCTAAGATTAGTAGTAGGGAAAATGCTAGAATCTATCATAAAGGATGTGATAACAGGACACTTAGAAAATATCAAAGGAACTAGACAAAGTCAACATGGATTTATGGAAGGGAAATCATGTTTGACAAACCTACTGGAGTTTTTTAAGGATATAACTAGCAGAATAGATAAGGGAGAACCAGTGGATATGGTGTATTTGGATTTTTAGAAAGCTTTTGACAAAGTCCCATGTAAGAGGTTAGTGTGTAAAATTAAAGCACATGGGTTTGAGGTAATATATTGACACAGATTGAGAATTGGTTAGCAGATAGGAAACAGAGAGTAGGAATAAGTGGGTCTTTTTTAGAGTGGCAGGTGGTGACTAGTGGGGTGCCACAGGATTCAGTGCTTGGACCCCAGCTATTCACAATATACATCAATGATTTGGATGAGGGAACCAGTGTAATATTTCCAAGTTCGCTGACGACACAAAACTTGGTGGGAATATGAGTGGCGAGGAGGTTAAGAGGCTTCAAGGCAATTTAGACAGGTTGAGTGAGTGGACAAATACATGGCATATGCAGTATAATGTGGATAAGCGTGAATTATCCATTTCAGTGGGAAAAACAGAATGGCAGAGTATTATTTAAATGGTGATAGATTGGGCCCTGGGTTCCCTTGTACACCAATCACTGAAAGCAAGCATGCAGGTGCAACAAGCAGTTAAGAAGGCAAATGGTGTGCTGGCCTTCACTGTGAAAGGACTTGAGTACAAGAGCAAGGATGCCTTGCTGCAGCTATACAGGGCCTTGGTGAGACCACACCTGGGGCAGGATTTTCCCGTCGGTGAGCGGGGGTGGTGCCCGCTCGCCGACATGTAAAATGACACGCGGTGACGTTGAGTGGAACTCCCAGTGTCACCGCGCCCCATTTAAATTTTTGGGTGGGCAGGGGCGCAGCAAAATCAGCTGTGCGCCTGCCGACCTGTCAATGGCCAATTGAGGCCATTGACAGGATCATTGAAGTGATTAGTGGACCTGCTCATCCAACCTTAAGGATGGCGGGCAGCCCAGGAGCCCTGGTGGGCTTCAGAATAAGCATGAAACCTCATCCACGGGTGAGATGAGGTTTCATGTAGGTTTTTAAAAGTTTAATTAAAGTTTTTAAAAAAGTTATGGACATGTCCCAACTCATGTGACAGTGTCACATGAGGGGACATGTCAGGGACTTTTTTTTCTATTTTCAACATTTTTTATTGTAGAGTCGAACTCCCTGAGGCAGCACTTAGCCTCAGGGAGATGATTGCGCTCTTTCGTGTGCATGCGCGAAAGAGCGCACTCTCAGGTTTCGGGAATCCCCCCACCCACGCAGGGGTCGCATAGCGCTTCCTTGCGGACGTCACATTGGGCGGGCCTTAATTGGCCCCCCACGTAAAATGGCGGCGCACCCCAATTGGGGGCACCAATCGGAGGTGCGCCTCTTGCGCGCCTGCACTTCAGCTTCCCCCTCAACGGCGGGGGAAAATCCTGCCCCTGGAGTATTGTGTGCAGTTTTCATCTCCTTACCTAAGAAAGGATATACTTGCCATAGAGGAAGTGCAGTGAAGGTTCACCAGACTGGTTCCTGGGACGGCAGGATTGTCATATGAGGAGAGATTGGGTCAACTAGGCCTGTATTCACCGGAGTTTAGAAGAATGAGAGAGCATCTCATTGAAACATATAAAATTCTGACAGGGATGGACAGACTAGATGCAGGAATGATGTTTCCTCTGGATGGGCGTGTCTAGAACAAGTGGTCACAGTCTCAGGATATGAGGTAGGCCATTTAGGACTGAGATGAGGAGAAACATCTTCACTCAGAGGGTGGTGAACCTGTGGAATTCTCTACCACAGAAGGCTTTGGAGGCCAAGTCACTGAATATATTTAAGAATGAAATAGGTAGATTTCTGGACTCAAAAGGCATCAAGTTGTATGGGGAGAGAGCAGGAGAATGGCATTGAGATAAAGAATCAGCCATAATCATATTAAATGGTGGAGCAGCTTCGAAGGGTTGCTGCTCCTTTTCTCTATACTTCTATGTTTCTATAAAGTGGAAAAATGTGAACTTTACCACTTTAGCAGGATGAATGGAAAAGCAGAATATTATTTTAAAAGAAAGAGGCTGCAGAACTTTGCTGTGCAGAAGGATCTGGGTGTTCTGGTACATGAATCACAAAATGTTAGTATGCAGGTACAGTGAGTGATTAGGAAGGTAAATGGAATGAATTAGGAAGGTCGTTGTTCATTGCAAGGGGAATGGAATATAAAAGGAATATAGGAAGGTCGTTGTTCATTGCAAGGGGAATGGAATATAAAAGTATGGAAGTTTTGCTACAACTGTACAGAGCCTGTGTATAATTTTGGCCTCCTTACTTAAGAAAGGATAAAATTGCAGTTCAAAGTAGGTTGAATTTTTTTTATTCTTTAACGGGATGTGGGCATTGCTGACTAGGCCAGCATTATTGCCCATTCCTAATTGCCCTTGATAAGGTTCCTGGTATGAAGGGGTTACCTTATGATGAAAAGTTGAGCAGGTTGGGCCTGTATCCATTGGAATTTAGAAGAATGAGAAGTGATGCTATTGAAACATATAAAACCTTGAGGTGACTTGACAGGGTGGAGGCTGGGAGGATGTTTTTACTTACGGGCAAGACGAGAGTTGTGGGACATTGTTTAAAAATAAGAGGTCTCCCATTATGGACGGGGATGAGAATTTTTTTCTCTCAGAGTGTCATTAGCCTGTGAAATGTGTTTCCTCAGAGAGCAGTGGAGGCTGGGTCATTGAATATAATCAAGACTGAGTTAGATAGATTTGTGATTTACAAGGCAGTCAAGTGTTATCGAGGGCAAAAAGGAAAGTGGAATTGAGGCCACATTCAGATCAGCCATGCTCTTATCAAATGGCAGAACAGGCTCAATGGAACCGAATGGCTTACTCTTGTTCCCAATTCATATGTTCGTATGTTTCTTACTGAAAGAGTCCATGTCAATATGTAGCAAGACCTGGACTATATCCAGGCTTGGGCTTATAAGTGCAAGTAATATTCTTGCTACACAAGTGCCAGGCAATGACCAACTCCAACAAGAGAGAATTTAACCATCTCCCCTTGCATCAATGGCATTATTATGGAATCCCCCACTATCAACATCCTGGGGTTATCATTGGTCAGAAACTGAATTCGACAATCCATATAAATGCTACAGCTACAAGAGCAGGTCAGAGGCTGGGAATTCTGAGGCAGTAACTCACCCCCTGACTCCCCAAAGACTATCCACCATGTACAAGGCACATGTCAGGAGTGTCATGAAATACTTCCTAATTGTCTGAATGAATGCGGCCCCAACAATGCTCAAGAAATTCAACGCCATCCAGGAAAAAGCAGCCCACTAGATTGGCACCCCATCCACTAACTTAAACATTCAGTCCCTTCATCACCAACCCACCATGGCAGCAGTGTGTACTATATACAAAACACACTGCAGCAACTCACTAAGGTTCCTTCCAAACCTGTGACCACTACTACCTGGAAGGACAAGGGCAGCAGATACATGGAAACACCATCACTTGCAAGTTCCCCTCCAAGCCACACACCATCCTAACTTGGAACTACATTGCTGTTCCTTCACTGTCGCTGGGTCAATATCCTGGAACTCCCTTCCTAACAGCACTGTGGGTGTACCTACACCACATGAACTGCAGCTCATCGCCACTTTCTCAAGAGCAATTGAGGATGAGCAATAAATGTTGGCCTTGCCAGTGATGCCCTCATCCGATGAAAGAACAAAAAAACTGTGACATCTCTTCCTGCATTCTCCAGCTCAGCACCAAACAGTAATTAAAATCTAGGCTTTCCTGAACTGTATGACTCAACTCTTCAGTGTACAAACTCACTGGACATAAACAGAGCAGATGTTGAGAACTTAATAATGAAATGTTGAATGTTAGAGCTGTGAAAAGACAAGCCAGTGAATTTCCATTGAGCAATGAAGTGTCTTGTGTTTATTGAGTCAGTACATCATGGAGGTGGTAACTCATGTGTCATGATAAGTTACCAGTGCTTATCTTTGTCTACCATTGTAGATTTTCAATTAGGAAGCTAGACCTCATGCCATTGAAATACAATCGCATCTGACAATGGGGCACAGGAGCCAGGCAGTTCACATAATCTATGGGACCATATGTAATTGGTGATGGAACTTCATTGTAATAATTCTGGACCACTGTTGGATCAAATCCAATGGCAAGAAAGGAGTATCCTCACTCAAACCAAACACTGAGGTACTAATCACTCAAAAGCAGCTCCGCTGGGCATGACATGTCGTTCATATACCTGACATCAGACTCCCAAAGCAACAGCTCTACTCAGAGCTCAGTTGTGGTAGGAGACTCCAAAGTGGACAACAGAAACACTTTAGAGATGAACTCAAACTGAAGAGATCAAATATTCCACTGACTCATGGGAGTTCCTGGCTTGTGACTGACCATAATGGAGAACACACGAACATAAGAATTAGGAGCAGGAGTAGGCTACTTGGCCCCTCGAGCCTGCTCTGCCATTCAATAAGGTCATGGCTGATCTGATTATAACCTTAACTCCACATTCCTGCCTACCCCCAATAACTTTCACCCCCTTGCTTATCAAGGATCTATTTCTGGCTCAAAAATATTCAAAGACTCTACTTCCACCACCTTTTGAGGAAGAGAGTTCCTCAGGCCCATGACCCTCTGAGAGAAAACTTTTTTCCTCATCTCTGTCTTAAATGGGTGACCCCTTATTTTTAAACAATGGCCCCTAGTTCTAGATTCTCTCACAAGAGGAAACATCCTTTCCACATCCACCCTGTCAAGACTCCTCAAGATCTTATGCAATCAAGTCACCTCTCACTGTTCTAAACTCCAGCAGATACAAGCCTAGTCTGTCCAACTTTTCCTCATAAGATAACCCGCCCATTCCAGGTAATAGTCTAGTAAACATTCTCCAACGCATTTATATCCTTCCTTAAATACGCAGACCAATACTGTACACTGTACTCCAGATGTGATCTCACCAATGCCCTGTATAACTGAAGCATAACCTCTCTACTTTTGTATTAATTTCCCCCTGCAATAAACAATAATATTCTATTAGCTTTCCTAATTACTTGCTATTCCTGCATACTTAACTTTTGTGATTCATGCACTGGGACACACAGATCCCTCTGCACCTCAGAGTTCTGCAATCTCTCACCATTTAGATAATATGCTCCTTTGTTATTCTTCCTGCCAAAAAGGTACCATTAGGGATGGGCAACAAATGCTGGTTTTGCCAGCGATGCCCACATCTGATGAAAGAATAAAAAAAACTGCAATATCTCTTCATTCTCTAGCTCAGCACCGAACAGGATTTAAATCTAGGTTTTCCTGATCTGTGTGGCTCAGCTCCTCACTGTAAAAAGTCACTGGACAACGCAAATCAGAAGTGCACCGAACGCATAGAGAGACTTAGTCGGGAGCAAGCAGAGGTGAAGTCGAGGCATTGGAGAAAGCACACAAACCTCCAAACAACTCATCTACCTGACCCTTCAAGCACCAGCTACCCTGCGTTTGGTAGAGTCTGCAGATCATCCATTGGACTTATCAGCCACCAAATTGGAGTGGAAGTAAGTCATCCTTATCTCCAAGGGACTGCCTAAGAATTGAGAAAAAGATAATGATTCTGGCATTCAACCAACACTCTGAGCGATTTATTGGCAGTACTTCTGTTTTGGGGGATGCCGGGATGAGAATTTGAACTTCACTGATGCTACTTCAGGGTAATCAACCTCTCTTAAAGGGGAGATGTACTCTGTCTGCAGACAGTAGGGAACTCCTCTGCGGAGAAAACTGGCAGCTAGAGGTTCAGACAGGGCACCTAAGCTGTCCTGTGGAATAGAATGTGCTTTATACTCTTCCATTTTGAGTAATCATTTTGCATATTTTTATTTATGTCTATAACAGTGCTTTTACTCAGCTCCTGCTCAAAAATTCAGTTTTGTCATTGATGTTCTTTAAAAATAATTTGCAGTGATTTCCCTGATAGCCTCTGCACTGTCTTGTGTGCAACTGAGTCACATAGACCCGAAAAGTCCCAGGTTCAATCTTTGTTTCGTGCTGAATTAACTAATCTGTACCAGTAGCAGGGAAGCACTGCAATGGATGTCGATCTCCACAACAAATGTATGTCAGCTGTGACTCATTCTTAACACTCTCATCTGTGATTCAGAAATTTATGGGTTCAAACCTTACTCCAGAGACTTAACGCACATCGTCTAACATTTTGATGCTGCACTGAGTGCTGTTTTGCCAGAAGTGTTATTTGTAGAAACAGGATAATGATTGATCCATGGCATCCTGGTCAATAGTAATCCCTCAACCAGCATTATCCAAAAACAGACTATTTGGTCATTATCTCCTTGCTAATTGTGGGATCTTGCTGTGAGTAAATGAGATTCTGTGTTTCAGACATTACCAAAGTGACTATGCGTCAGAAGTATTTCACAGTCTGTAAAGCAGTTTGGGATGACCTGAGGTTGTGAGAGGCTCCATATAAGTATAAGTTATTTATTTTTATTTTGCAACATTACATAATTGTACCTGAAAAATGTCAGGATATTTTAGTTCTGAAAATCACTGGGGTAATAATTGCAGCAATTACAAACCCATTTTTAACCTCTGCATGAATCCAACTGGACGATATGGCGTCAGTGGAAGATCACCCTATTTAAATATTATCACCTGCCTGACCCAGGATTCACAAAAGACCTTGCTTCCCAGGGCTGGGGAACAATATGGGGTATCGAGTCCTTTGCAAAACCATTCTGATGCATTCAGATCTCAGACTGTTTCCTGATTTTTCTGCTGTCCTCTGCCAGAGTTACTGTTCTGGAAGGGCTAATGGATTTTGGACCCTCAATTTCTAGTATATACATGAAAATGGCCAATTGGATGAAGTGCTGGAAGTGGCTGCCACTTGTGAGACTATGGGCGGAACCATCCCAGATTTGCACTAAGTGCGGTAGTGGGCGGGTAAAGCAACATTTTACCCACTGGCTGCGATGGCGGGTTTTCACACTGTATCGTCGCAAACTTGTCATATTATTTAAGTGTTCCTGGGAAACACATTGTTTCCATGGCGGGCAGGCACTCATTCACCCCCCCACCGTCACCTCGCCGGGCGCCATATTTAAAGTCCAGCCGCGTGCACACATCTCCGTGCTTCCAGCCCACGACTGCTGCAGGAAAGATGTCCACGAAAGGCAAAAAGGTTTAGCGATGCATCATTGGAACTTTGGGTGCCATGGAGTCTCGCTGGGATGTCCTCTACTGCCGCTCTGGCTACATGATGGGCAGCGGCATGACCAATCAGGCTTGGGAGGGGGTGGCAGAGGTGGTCAGTGCCAACGCCCTTCAAAAAAGGACAGCCAACCAGTGCCACAAGAGGATGAATGATCTCCTCCATTCCGCCAGGGTAAGTCACTCTTAACACACTCTCAATTCACACACTCACAAACCCATCACACATCCACAGGGATCTCACTCACTGCCAGTTCAAGGGACATCACCATTCACCCTCTCACACTCACCGTCATTGTCCTCATCCCGTCCATGGGACCACTCACCACCCTCACAGGCCAGGCATACATATCATCTGGTCTGGCAGGAGTTCTGTTTACACTCTCTCCATCTCTATTCATGCAGGACAAGTTGGCACACAACAACAGGGAGAGGTTGCAGACCGGTGGAGGAATGCCTGAAATCAGGGTTCTCACAGACTTTGAAAAAAGAGCCATCCAGTTGGCCGACGGCGACCTGGACCAGTCTTGTGCTGATGGTGAGGTTAGCGGTGCTCTACCAAATGAGGGTCCAGAAATGCAACATCCATCAGACAACCATAGTGTGAGTGATGTGTCCTATTACACAGGCCGCTGCCATGTACTAATTATCTCCCTTTGCTTCCACAGACACATCTAGGAAACAGCCAACAGAGTCCATAACCCAGGGCCTCCAATCAAGCCCTAAAGAAGCCTCTGAAGAGGAATTTGGAGACACCCTCCTTGAAGTCCCGTCACAGCATTCACCCACACCCTCCACCAGTGCAGAGACACACACCTCGGTGGGACTTAGCTCTAGAATAGCCTTGGGATCACAATCTGATGACCACATCACACTATCTGATCCACAGCAGATGGTGGCAGGGACTTCCCAGGCGTCCTGCATTTGGAGGACTGCTAGAGCCAGGAAAGTTGCTGAGTCCGAGTCAGATGACGAGCCTCTGGACTCAGTCATGTCATAGTTGCTGGAGCTGCAAAGGCAAGCTTGGGAACATCAGGAAGGGATGTCCGCTGCATTCCTCAGATTGCAAGGCACGGTGGAGGAGCCTGTCTGCCTTCACTCTGAGGTGATAGTGCCGGCATGCCAATGCACCGAGGTCAATACTGGTAGGATGACAGTTGCAATGGAGACCTTGGTCCAGGACATTGTTCCTCCACTGCTGTGTGGGCTCAACTCTATCGCTGATGCCTTGGTTGGCCTCCAACAGTGTGTACGCGAGAGGAGTGCGGGGCAGCTCGATCTCACTCCAGCTACCCCTTCTCCTCAAGGAGTCAGCCTGGGGCCCTTGGGCACCCATAGGGAGGAGGATCAGGAGATGTGCTTCTCAGGGCCATCCACCCAGGTGACTCAGGGAATGTCCGGCCCATCCGAATCTCCTCTTCCTGTGACCTCAGCAGCTCCAGCTCCACAGGCCGAAGAGGGTGCCACTACCACACAGCAGGACCCTGAAAGCAGCTCGGGGCCCTCCAAGTCTTGGCCCTCCAGAAGATGCCCGCCAAGGTCATCACAGACAGGGCGTCACAGTCAGCAGGCTGCCTTCAAGGATCAGATGCTTTTAAAGCTCTATGGCTGTGTCTCTATGATATGACCCTGATCACAGACCGCAAGCGAGCTGCCCTCGGCCAGACAGGAGTTAGACATTCTCAAAGGCTGCATGAAGATCTATGGAGTGTCCTCACTGCATGTCGTCATCATCCTCCTGCAATTGAGCGACTGCTGGGGCCTCCACTGCATCTCCATGACAGGAGCATTCTTACAGAGGGTATTCACGCTGCCATAAGCCAGACTGGAGTCAAACGTTCACAAATGCAATGTGAGGACCTATGGTGTCCCCTCACTACATGTTGTCATCATCCTCCACAAATCTAGCAGCTATAAGGACATTCTGAGTGCAACTGCTTAGTCTGGCCAGTGAGAGGACCTCATCCCCATCAATGTCCTCCTCCTCAGAAGAGTCTTTCATTTCCTCCTCAGCCGGCTCTTCTCCCCATTGCAGCACCAGGTTACAAAGAATGCAGCAGACAACGATGATGCGTGACACCCTCTGTGACTGTATTCCAGGACTCCACCAGACTGGTCCAGGCACCAGAACCTCAGTTTCAGCATCCTAATGGTTTCTTCCACCAAGTTGCGAGTTGCTGTATGAGCCTGGATGTACCGTCGCTCTGCTGCAGTCTGAGGCCACCGCACGGGTGTCAGCCACGGCCTCTGCGGGTAGCCCTTGGCCCTGAGGAGCCATCCCTGCTGGGACCTGTGACAGACTGAGGATGTAGAAGTCGTGCACACTCCCTAGAAACCATGCGCACACCTGCAGGATGCGTTGTACACCAGCTACACGTTCAGCAAGTGGAATCCCTTGCAGTTGATGTAGTTCACCGTGTGTTGCAATGGAGATCTGAGCTCCATGTAAATCGATCGCCCCCTGCATCTGTGGGAAACCTGAGATCTGGGCAAATCCAATCGCTCTTGCATCCTGGCTCTTCTGGTCCCAGACAAAATGCACAAAGTTGTGTGCCCTCGAGAAGATGGCATCTGTGACCTCATGGATGCATTTGTGGATGGATGCTTGTGAGATTCCACAGATGTCACCAGTGGAGCCCTTACAGGAGCCACTGGCGTAGAAATTGAGCACCACCATCACTTTCACGGCCACTTGCAGTGGATGCTCTCCATGTCCCCTTGGCGCCAAATCCTGCAGTAGCTGGCAGGTGTGACCGACCAGGTCCCTAGACATGCGCAATCTTTGGCGACACTGATTTTTGGTCATCTGCAGGATGGAAGGCGGCGTTTAAAGACGTGGGTGTGGCTTGGCACCGGCCAGCGACGGCTCGCTGGGGTCTTCAGCGGTATGTGCAAGTGCCTCAGTCGCCCTTTCTTCCTGAGGCTGCTGCTCCTGCCTCTGCACAGCCAGGAGCCTCAGTCACTGTCTCCTCAGTTGTCTTCGCTCTCTGTTGCCATCAGGCATACAGCTAGTTCACCAGGTTCCATAATCCTGATGTAGTCCTCCTACAGGATGAAAGAGAGAGACATGTGGTTAGCATGGGTGTATTAAGAACCTCACAGTATCACAGAATCTTAATGGCACAGAAGGAGGCCATTCAGCCCATCATGTCTGCACCAGCTCGCCTAATGAGCATTATGGCCTAGTGCCATTGCCATGCCTTTTCCCCATACCCTTGCACATTGTTTCTATTCAAATAATCATCTAATGTCCTCTTGAATGCCTCAACTGAACCTGCCTCCATCACACTTCCAAGCAGTGCATTCCAGACCTGTCCTGGTTAAGTGTGAAGGCCACTTAACGCATCCCGGAGAGCGCTGCCCACCACTTAGATGGCCAGGGATTAGTGCGCTGCATGGCTGCCCAAAACCCCACCCACCTCCCCCCCACTCCACCCGACTGATTGGTGGCAGCTTTGTCCATTGGACTGCGTGCTGTGCTCTCAGATGCAGGCATTCTCCTAACCCGCACTGCAAGACTGCGCTGTTAGCTTGAACCATGGGGAAGACTGGTCCAAACTGGGATGCTGATATTGCAAGAGGCTATGAGCGCCTCCAGCATTGACCAGCTTTAGCAAGAAGATTGTATGGCATGTGCAGTCATCCAACTGTTCTGCAGTCCACTAAAACGCTCATGACTTTGTGGTCTGTGCCGAGGGGAGGTGGGGGGGTGGTGGTGAAAAGCTCTGGGACACTTGGTGGCACTTTGATGCCTCTGTATTGCTTGAGTGGGCAGATAAGCTAGAAGCACAACTCCAATCATCTCAATGTGGCTGCACCGGAACTGTCTCAGCTGCAGAGGAATGGTCACTTTTTACAGGTTTCCCTAATTCAAAGCCATTTCCCTCGCCCACCCTACCCCCCAATCTGAACGTTTGAGTGCTATATTGAATGGCAGGACTGCCCTTGCCCTCCCCCCATAAGTCGCCTCAACAGCAGGGCTGCCCTTGCCCACCACCAACAAGTTGCCTCAATGGCAGACCTGCCCTTGCCCCTCCCCGCCCCCGCCCAAGTCACCTAAACCGCAAGGCAGCCCTCCTCCCCACGTGCATCAAGCTCGAAGTCTAACAGGATACACTGTCGAGCGCTGCACACCATTGCTTTGTACTCACCTCCAAGTTCCCCTCAAAGTGCAGCCCGCCAAGTGCACGCCTTTTATGTGCTGTTGTGAAACACGTCGACATGCTTTCCCACCGACACAGACAGGTGATCCAGCGGGGATGGGGTGGGAAGGGGGGGGTCGATTCTGGTGGGCTTGCCTAATAATGATATGCAAATGTTTTACAATGAGGTTCCTGACGTCCGATGGCAGGAAACAGGGCCCCCTGTTGGCGGGCTGAGCAGATGATCATGAATTGACTTCACACCGTTGTGAAACCGACCATGCCATATTGTCTGCTTGCCATGAAACACGCCCGATGCCAGCGAGCACAGAAAATCCCGGCCTATACCATGAGTCAGTGCCTTCAGAAGAGGGGCAGAGAACGCACGAGGGGCTGGGAAATAAAATTGCCATTTCTTATCCTTTGGTTTTATTTTTGCTGCCATCTGCACAAACAAGACACTGTTAAAAATAACATGTCAATAAGCGGAATAGTTTGAATGTGGTGAGATAACTTTAATAGACGTGTGCTGCTAATTCACAGGGAGTCTGAAATTACATTGGATGCAAGCTGATCATTGCTTAATGCATTCATCTGAAATTCCTCTTGACTATATGAACCTATTGTTAACCCACTTTAAATAAATGGCTGACAACCTCTGCTAAACGAGCAGAAGAATTTCAGATGTATTCATTAAATGCTTGTGTGCTAGTATTACCACAGCATCATTTCAGTGCCAGGGTTTTTATTCAGCTTTACACCATGCTTGTCTACTCTTGCACGGTATTTTACAACCATTTTGTGAGACTAGTGCAGAGCTAGAGAAGACAGTAACTGCAGGTAGGAAGACTTTTTTTCCCACAGAGTAGAACAGATTCCCAATAAAAGCAATTAATTATCTGTCAAATAACTTCTTCAAAATGCCAAACAACTGGGTAACTATCTGATTGAGATCCTGATTGAAAGATGTAAGGATAAATATAAACTGAAATGATCAAATAATCCACAGAACACTGTGCTTTGAGGCCAAAGGAGAAACATCCTTTCTGTGGAGGGCAACCTGCCAGGGTTGAGCAATGAGAATCTAGGGCTGGATGATGTAGTAATTATGGTTTTATTTAGTGTGCAATGTACCTTTAAGAATAATATTTGTTAAAGAAGATCACATGATCTGTAGTAACCAATAAGATAGTAGCGCCAGCCACCTCAAAGTCAGTGCAGAGATGGAGTTGTAGTTGAAAGTACACATGTCGTTGCTGCTGAGTATATTGTAAATAAACTTAGTGTTTCCACCCAAGAAGTGTCTGCAGATCAACTCTATCATTAATAGTACAACTCGGCCACCCCACAACAAACTGGCAATGAGGATAAAATAGGGTTGAACAGAAGAAATTAAGTTAAAAAGAAAGGAAGATACTCCCCAGGTATTCTGTCGCTTTAGGTTAAAGAAGAAACGGCCCCCTATCCAAATGGCTGAGAAATCTCCTGGAGCACTCCCAACATTGAAAGAGTAGTACCCAGGTTGCAGGACCCCTGAGTGAGAGTCCATAGGATAGGTGAGCAAAACATTGGAAAAGGGAGAGAATCTGTACTTGCATTGTGGAGTGGGCGGCAGCCCTGCAGGCCCCAGTGTGTTGGAGAGGCTGCCACACAGCTTGCAAGTTAAAGGGAAGGAGTGGCGGTCAGGGCAGAAAGCAATGCTGCAGTTTTAAAATTTAAAAAAACGGCCTGATTGGACCACAAGGCCGCTGGGCCTCCTGAAGTGAGGCATGTCCAACATCAAAAGAGCCTGCGGTGTAAGAGGAAAAAACCCTGCGGAATCACCCGGAAAAAGGAGAAGAAATCGCTGCAGAGACAGCCTGAGTAAAAGAAACGGCGACTGCTCTTAAAATGGCAATACAATTAAGTGGTAAATATATGAAAAATGGCTATGGACAGAAAATTAGAAGAGACCCCAGAGAGAGGGCAGCTCTGCTGAAGGCAACAAGAGATCCCGGAGAGAGGGCAACTCTGCCTAAGGGAATAAGATCCCAGAGTTAGGGCCACTCTGTGGAAGGCAACAGGAGACCCCAGAGACAGGCCAGTTCTGCCGAAGGGAACAAGAGTCCCCAGGGGGAGGGCAACAAAAAATTTAACAGTTGAAAGAACAGTTGATTGTCCTTTAAGATCAAATGCAAAAGGTATGTGTCACCATTCAGCAACATGAAGAAATGAAGACTGTCTTAAACAGTAGAATGGAAGCACAGCAGAAGAAACGTGAAGAGGGATCAGGGAAAGCCTTGGTAATCGGAGAGGGCTCAGGGGAAGCCCTGGGAGTCATGTATAGCTGGATACAGCCAGAGACAGGAGTTTGGAGAAACTCCAAGGCAGTGCCAGCTCAGTGAAACTAGCTATCTAGCAAAAAGCTGAAGAATGAAGCCAAAGAGGCTTTGGAAGCAAAAGTCGCAGAATTTCCCAAGAAGAAGACATATAATGAAATTTTGGGTGACACAGCCACTGAGCTCAGACAATTAGAGCTTGCGTCTGAGAGAAGTCCAGCCAATAGTGAAGTTAAAAAAGCTGAGATTAAAGTCTGTGCTAGAAAGAAGAAGGCACATAGAAAGAAGATACGGAAACACAAATAGGGCCTCCACCCGGTTGAGGAGGAAGTGAGAGCCAGAAGAGAGGCACCTGCACCAAAGAACGCCTCAGAGCTTAAATCACTCCTAGGAATGATCAACTATTATGGGCAGTTCTTATCCAACTTGTCTACAGTGCTGGCCCCCCTTGTATTCTCTACTCAAAAAGAACCAATGTTGGTCTTGGGAGGTGCCCCAGAAAGAAGCTTTCATAAAAGCGAAGCAATTGTTGCACTCGTCCAATCTATTAGTGCATTATGACCAAACGAAAGAATTGGTGCTGACATGTGACACATCTCCCTACGGAGTGGGAGCAGTGCTCTCTCATTGGGTGGAGGACGGCATGGAACGGCCAATAGGTTACGTATCAAGGATGCTCATCACAGCGGAAAAGGGATACTCACAGATAGAAAAAGAAGGCCTGATCATCATCTTTGGTGTCAAGAAATTTCACCAGTATGTACATGGTCACCATTTTACAATCATTTCAGGCAACAAACCATTACTAGGATTGTTTAGTGAGGACAAGGCTATACCGCCCATAGCCTCAGCAAGAATACAACAATGGGCTTTAATTTTGGCAGCATACGAATACACTTTCGCAATCAAATCGCAAACGCCGATGCCCTTAGTCATTAGCCTTTACAAGAAAATGATGAGCACCCCCAGTTCCACAGGAACTTGTTTTACTGTTAAATTTCTTAGATTCCTCACCGGTATGTGCTGGATAGATCAGAGACTGGACAATTCGGGACCCAGTCCTATCTCAAGTACGAGAACAAGTGCTAAATGGTTGGTCGCAGGAGCCCGTATCTGATTAAATGAAACTGTACTTCAACAGAAGACATGAAATAACCAGCCAGGATGGCATCTTATTGCGGGAAGCACGTGATAGTTCCTCCAAAGGGAAGGGAGCCACTTTTAATTAAACTACACAGTGCCCATCTGGGAATTTCCTGAATGAAGACCTTAACACACAGCTATATCTGGTGGCCAGGGATGGATGGTGAAATAGAAAGTTTAGTAAAGCACTGTGTGCAATGTCAGCAACTGCAAAAGTTACCAGTTACACCCATGGGAGTGGCCAGCTAGACCCTGGGTGCGGTTACACATTGACTATGTTGGACCTTTCCTGGGAACAATGTTTCTGCTCATTGTCAATGCCCATTCAAAATGGTTGGCCGTATATGAGGTGAAGTCACCAACATCGGCCGCAACAATTGAGAAACTACGTCAGAGTTTTGCCATTCACGGACGACCAAAAATAGTAGTTTCCGATAAAGGCATGGCATTTACGAGTGCTGAGTTTCAACGTTTATCAGCCTCAATGGTATCACTCATGTGAAGACTGCATCGTACCACCCTTCCTCAAACAGATTGGTCGAAAGGGTGGTTCAAACATTCTAAGCAGGCATGAGAAAGCTAACTGGTGATTCCTTGGCAACCAAGCACACATGCTTTCTTTATCATTATAGGGCTACCCCTCACACAACAACAGGTGTCACACCTGCAGTTATTGTTGAAACGTCATCTCAGGACGAGATTGAGCTTAATAATGCCGAATTTAGAGGAAAAAGTGGAAAGTAGTCAGGGAAGCCAGAAAACTAGACATGACTGGCATAGTTGCAAGAGGAAATTTATCGTGGGAGAGCCTGTATATGTGAAAAATTTCGGAGAAGGACTAAAGTGGTTACCGGGTGAAATAAGTGCGGTGACTGGACCTGTATCTTACTATGTGGAGGTGGGAGGCCGGATCATTCATAAACATGTGGACCATTTAAGGAAGAGAGGGACAAATCACCAAGATTTGATTCCACCAGTGATCATGACCGGGTCTACGTTTCCTGTTGAGGATACTCAACCCAGGACTGACATATCTGATGTTCCTGTAAGAGTTGAGGATACAGAACTGCAAGTACCCATCGAAGCACCTAATGTTCAGGCCGTTCCGGGAAAGGAGGTTCCTGACAAAGCACCTGAAGTTGTGGAGCTGCGATGTTTCACATGTACCAGGAAACTACCTGAAAGACTGAACTTGTAAATTCCTTACCCAGTGTAAATATTATGTTGTCTTGAAAAATATACATAGCCAAGTTAAAGGAGGAAGAATGTCATAATTATGGTTTTATTTAGTGTGCAATGTAACTTTAAGAATAACACTTGTTAAGGAAGATCACATGATCTGCAGTAACCAATAGGAGACTAGCGTCGGCCACCTCAGAGTCAGTGCAGAGATGAAGTTGAAGTTGAAAGTACATGTGTAGTTGATGCTGAGTATGTTGTAAATAAACTTAATGCTTGAACCCAACTCTATCATTAATAGTACAACTCGGCCACCCCACAACAGATGAACATTTTGGAGTTGTGCTTTATTATATTTGGGCACCATAGATATTTCTACAGGGCTTCCTCAATCAATTAAAATAAATAGGTTGAAAGGAAGATTGTGCAGTAAGTGCAGAGACCTCTCTGTTGCAAACCTTCACCACTGACTTCGCTACAACATTCTTGGTCCTGGAGAGGCTTTCTTATCTTAATAAAACTGATGAGCTCCTGTGCCATTATGGGCATCTCTTGGGAACTGCTGGAGCAGAGGGACAGAGAAAGCAATGTTGACCAACTGATCAATGGGTCAGTGCCAGCCTGGCCTGTAGTGTAAATCACAAAGGACCCCTGTAGAGCGGACCGATCAGGCTAGACGGCATGCTGAAGTTCTCAAAAACACAGGTCAAAACTTTCTAAAGTAAGAAGCTGTAGCTTGAACAATACAACTAAATGCAAGATATGAGAAAACAGGAAAGTGTCAAATATGTCTACGTGGCATATTGTCAGAGTTGGTGATTCAGCAGTTAGCATCATTCACTGACATCTAATTTTACTCTCTCCTTTCCCATTTGCTTCACAAGCTCTCCAAGGACTGTGTACCATTCTCTGTCTGAGAATATGGGCAGGAAGCATCTCCTGGCTCTCTGCCAATGTTATGAGGACAGTACGCAAGATTAGACCAATAAGGCTTCCCTTTGTTCTGAAGAAAGTTCCTTGACCTGAAACATTGATTTGTTTCTCTCTTCACAGATGCTGCCAGACCTGTTGAGTATTTCCAGCATTTTCTGTTTTTGTTTCAGGTTTCCTTTTGACTTTCCTCCATAGCTTCTTATGGAGAAATAGTTTGTTTCGTCAAACTTCTTCCTCCCGATCGCAGGGCTGAGAATTTATCACAGGGATAATCTTGGGTACAAGCTTTGCTTCTACCATCTGGTGGTACAGATCAATGTGCTCACAGTATTACATTTTATTAGATTAAATAATAATATTAAATATATTATAATCAATAATCTGATTATTCACATGTACACCAACTGTACATCATTCTGGTATAGCAGTTCTACCAGGAATTCGAATGATTGAATCATTCTCCCTTTGGTGACAGTCTATGCTTCGGAGTTTCAATGGTGTCTTCTACTATCCTGGAAACTGACAAAACAGCAGACAAGAGAGAGTTAGGTTTATTTAAAATTTGAAAGATTCCCATGAATCAAAATGATGAAATAAAATGATTCTGACATTTTTATCAGGTTATTAATACAGACGTAACAACTTGCTGGTACTCTGTGTTAAACAGTAACAGAATACTGCTGCATGCTAGCTTATCAAAGAAAGCCTTGTACTGAGCACTGTTGGTTCTTAGTATGCACAAACTGTACCATGTCTGGGCAAAGATTTTGACTGCCTGTGTGTAAATACAGTAAACTTATCTGTTTTCATCTTCTTTTATGATTAAGACCAAGCAACAAAAACTAGCTGTTGCTTTTAAAATGGCAAAAATGCACTCAACAGTGCCCTTCACCTCATGAAGCACAAGGGGAAATTTAAATCAATGTGTAAGCGAGAACCTCAGCCTAAATGACCACAGTTTCTTTGATCGGCTATCAGTCATTTTGAAAATGAGCTTTCCTTTTTGGCTGCACCCAATGCACTGGGAGGAGCATTTGCTTCACGATTCAGAGGCTGTACATTTGACTAAATGAGCTAGACCATTGGATCTGATATTACAATCTTCGGCTACGATTTCATTATTATAGTGTAGCCTCTATTGGGGCAAGGGCAGGGGGCCAGGGATGGGAGGAGCCATATAACAAACTTTGCTCATTTATGTTGCCATGTTTTGCCACTTTACAAATAAATCACCTTGTCGGTTTTTGGCTGATTAGAGGGCAGCTTTACAGCATCTGTACAAAAGTATGCCACCTGAACAGCTTTGATCTCTTGATTAAACAAGTTTAAATTAGGGGAGCAGCTATATTGGGGAAAACCAAGGCATTCTAGGGAACCATATAAACTAAAAAATAAAAACTCCAATCTATTTCTGTAAATCAAATGATTTTTCTTAACTATTTAAACTCCTAGAAAAGTAAAATCTCCTTTTGAATATTTGGTTTGTATCCCTGCAGTGATGTATTAAAAATGCGTTTTTTTGCTTTTTGATGACCCAACTATGATCTGGAATTTGCCACTCAAAGAACCTTGCCTTAAGTGGCTGAGCAGCATTAGTAGCATGCTAATCTTTTAGATAAGTACAGATGTGTTCCAATAAGAGTGAGCCAGATGATGGGGTTTCACAGAGGATATGTTCATTCAAATGATCTCCTCAGCCACAGGAAAGCTCTTTGTTAAAAATTAGGATTGTATGAGGTTCACAGGCCAAACCTTTTCCTCTCATAGGAATGTAGGAAAAGAAGTCAGCCGTGTAGCCCCTCAAGCCTGTGCCTCATCTTGGTGTATCTTTCTTTACAGGTAAAAACTGAGTCACATTCAGAGATCTTATTATTGATAGACATTAGCTGGAATTATCCGCTCCCATTGGTGGTGGGTGTCATGGCAGGCACGAGCGGACAATATGGCAAGAGGGTCAAAAATAGGTTTTACGCCACCCTGAAACCAGTTTGCGATCATCCGCTCCACTGGTCAATGGCAGGTCGTGTTTCCCACCAGCACACGTCAGGAACCTAATTTCAATACTTTAGAATCTCAATATAAGCCCTGCTCGCCAGGATCATCCCTCCACGCTGGATCATCCGGGCACCACCACGACGTGTTTCATAACTGTCCATAAATGATGTGCACGTGGTGAGCTGCACTTCACTCAGAACTTCGAAGTTTGTTTGCCTATCTTGCTTCGGGCAGCACTCACGGTCATCAGTGCCAGGCTTCACAGGCAGTACCACATCACTTTTAGGAGGGCTCACTGGCAGATCTCTACCTACTGGACTTGCCGTAATGCGAGGGTGGCTTTTCAACGGCTGCAGATCTAGGGCTTACTTGGGGAAGGGGGAGAAGTGGCCTCAGGCAAGGGAAGAGCTGCAGGGTGAGGCCTGTACTGGGGAAGGGGGGTATCCCAGGGTGTGTGTGGGGGCACATATTGAGTTGTGCAAGTAGCCTCAAGAAGGTCAAGGCTGAGGAGGAAGTCTCCAGAGGAGATGAAGCCAGATGGAGATGTGAGGGTATGTGTGACAGAGTGAGTGGTGATGTCCCTTGAGCTGGCAGTGAGTGAGATGCCATTGAATGTGTGATGAGCTTGAGTGTGAGTTTAGAGTGATGAGATGGCTGTCTTACTCTGGAAGCATGGATGAGATCATTCATCCTCTTTCTGCACTGAATGGCCAACCTCTTCTGTGCAGCAATGACACTGACCACCACCGCCACTGCCCCCCAAGCCAAAGTGGTGAGTTTGTTGGACCTCCTGTGGCCAGAGTGGGGGGTGGAGGACATCATGGCGGGCCTCCAAAAGGCCTTCTGGTGACGTGTCACTGAACTCTTATTGGCTTTCAGGACCATGTCTTCACCTAAACAGTCCTGTGCTGCAAGAATTGAGAACTGTGTGCACGGCTGCTGATAGATATGGCACCTGGAGTGGGGAAACGGTGAGGTAAGGTATGGTGGACAATTCAGAGGCCACCTGCCAGTAGATGTTTTGTTTCCTGTGGCTGCATAATTAATGAGGCGGGAAGTAGATGATACGGCACAAAAACGCGCCATTGCGGGTTTTTTCCAAGCCCGCTACCGCATTTAGTGCATATCTGGGACGATTCTGCCCCTGTGTCCAAGATGAACTGAATAATATACAGTACTTTATATACTTTAATATCTCTATCCACTTACTAATCTGTTCAGCTCTGCACGGTCTTGCACCATATGTCACTTATTAAATGAGGTCATACTAGGGGAGGCAGTGGCAGAGCGGTATTGTCAATGGACAGATGGTGAAATTTGAATTCAATAAAAATCTGGAATTAAAAGTCTGATGATGACCACAATGCCATTGTTGTAAAAACCCAACTGGTTCACTAATGTCCTTTAGGGAAGGAAATCTGTTGTCCTTACCTGGTCTGGCCTACATGTGACTCCAGACCCACAGCAATGTGGTTCACTCTTAAATGCCCTCTGAACAAGGGCAATTGGGGATGGCCAATACATGCTGGCCTACCCAGCGATGCCCACATCCCATGAATGAATAAAAAAAGACTATAATAAATAGGTGCAAGGAAAGGGAAAGAAAAGCACATTCAATACTAATTAGCCTTCTTTTACAATTACCTGAGATTACATGAGAAATCCAGAATAATTTATCATACAATACACAGACTGTAGCTTAATTTGTATAGTTTCATCATTTCTCTTTTTGTATTAAGTGCGGCTATTTAGTAAACCCGGAATCTCTTCTGCCTTTTTATGGTTTTTAGAGCTGCAATCTAGCTCTTAATAACAAGATACAATAACAATAACAATAACAAATCATACAGGATCCTAGGCTTTATTAATAGGGACTTGGATTATAAAGGCAAGGATATTATGTTAAACTTGTGTGGAATACGCGTTCGGCCTCAACTGGATTATTGCGTCCAGTTCTGGGTCCAAACTTTAGGAAGAATGCATTAGAGAGAGTGCAGATAAGACTCACAAGAATGGTGTCAGGGACGAGGAACTTCAGTTAAATAGATAGATTGGAGATGTTGGGACAACTTTCCTCAGAGAAGAGAAGGTTGAGAAGTGATTTGATAGAGGTATTCAAAATCATGAGGAGCCTGGACAGAGTAGATAGGGAAAAGCATTTTGCGTTGTGGAAGGATTGAAAACAGGAGGGCACAGATTTGAGATAATTGCCAAAGAAGCAATGGCTTTTTTACTCAGTGAGCAGTTAGAATCTGGAATGCACTGCCTGAGAGCATGGTGGAGGCAGGTTCAATGGAGGAATTCAAGAGGGAATTAGATTGTTTTCTGAAAAAAAAAATGTGCAAGACTATGAGGAAAGGGTGAGGGAGTGTAACTAGGTAAATTGCTCCTACGGTGAACTGGCGCAGACAAGACAGGCTGAATGGCCTTCTTCTGTGCTGTAACAATTCCATGCATCTGTAAATTTTACCTATCATGATATATTTATACTATTTGACCTCAAGAAAAAGATTACTCCTTCATCTTATCTATTATGAACTGTATTTGTCACATGTCTGCGCACCCTCCTATCTATGTTCTCCTGCAGTCTCCCATTTTCTTTCTCACAATTAAATATTATTCCCACTGGCCGTTCTTACCTTTCCTCATCAAGAGTAAAATTGGCATTACAGACAATTAAGCACTTTTGATTTTATACAACACAAAAACAAAACATGCTGGAAAAACTCAGCAGGTCTAACAGCATCTGTGGAAAGAAAGACAGAGTTAATGTTTCGAGTCCGTATGACTATTCTTCAGCTCTGAAGAAGAGTCATACGGACTCAAGATGTTAACTTTTCTCTCCACAGATGCTGCTAGACCTGCTGAATTTTTCCAGCATGTTTTGTTTTTGTTTCAGATTTCCAGCATCCGCAATATTTTGCCTTCACTTTTGATTTTATGTTGTAACATAGGGAAACGCAGTAGTGAATTTCTGTATAGAAATATCCCACAATTTGCAATGAAGTCAATCACCACACAATCTGTTTTTACCAATATTGGTTGAGTGATAAATGTTGGGTAGGATAACAGGACAACTTTTCTGCTTTTCATAAAGAAGTGTCATGGAATGGAATCTTTTACATTTACCCGAGAGATCAGGCAGGGACTCATCTTAACATTTCATCCAAAAGGCAGTGCCTACTGACAGTGCAGCACTCCCTTAGCACTTCACTGGATTATGACCATAATATAATAGAATTTTACATTAAGTACGAAAGTGATGTAGTTCAATCTGAAACTATGGTCTTAAATCTAAACAAAGGAAACTACGAAGGTATGAGGGGCAAGTTGGCTGTGATATATTGGGAAACCGCATTAAAAGGTACGATGGTAGACAGGCAATAGCTAGCATTTAAAATATTAATACATGGTCTACAACACATTTACATTCCTTTAAGGCACAAAAACTCAGCAGGAGAAATAATCCACCCATTGCTAACAAGATAAGTTAAGGATGGCATTAGATTAATGAAAGAGGCTTATAAATTTGCCAAAAAAGTAATAAGCCCGAGGACTGGGATCATTTTAGAAATCAGCAAAGGAGAACCAAGAAACCGATAAAGAAAAAGAAAATAGAATATGAATGTAAGATAGCAGGAAAAATAAAAACGGACTGTAAAAGCTTCTATAGGTATGTAAAAAGGAAAAGATTAGCCAAGACAAATGTGGGCCCACGACAGGAAGAGACAGGAGAATTTATAATAGGGAATAAGGAAATGGCAGAGAACCTAAATAATTACTTTGGGTGGAATTTTCCATGCCTGCTGGCATCGGGTGTGTTTGGCGGTGTGAGCGGACAATATGGCAAAAAGGCCAAAAATCAGTTTCACAGTGTCGTGGAAACAGTTTGCAATTGTTCACTCTGCTAGTCAGTGGCGGGCCGTGTTTCCCGCCATTGAATGTCAGGAATCTCATTATAATACGTCTGTAAATCATTATAAGGTCAGCTTGCTGGAATCATTCCCCACATTGGATCGCCCGCCACATCAGCGTGATTGCACACTGGGGCAGAACATGTCCTGACAAATGTGACATGCAGAAGTTGGGGCTTAACACCAGGACCCTGCTCACATTGCGGACATCCGAGGGGCAGAAGATGCTGAAGCCGGAGAGCAACGGCACACTAGAGGAATGAAAAATGAAAAAATGGCACGCTGGGTGGGTTCTCATGGACATGGCTGTGCCGCGAAGCAGCTCATGGAAGGTGGAAAGTCACTGTTGAGGGTCTGCTCACAACGGATGATCATCGAGGGGGTGGAGAGGAAGGTCCAGCTGTGTTTCAGTGAGGAAGGTATACCGGGAGGTGGGGTGGGACAGGAAGGCCTAGGGTCGACTGGGAGAGGAAGGTGTGTCATGCGGGGTGAAGGTGGTTGGGGTGGAGGGGGGGTAACAAAGGTGTCAGGGGGGTTAACGAAGGTGTCAGGGGGTTGAGGTTGGGAGGGGGGGAGGAGGGGTTAATAGGGGAGAAGACGGCAACTGGAGAGGTAGGTGTAAGGGGGAGGAAGGTGTAAGGGAAGGAATTTGGAGGGGGGAAGGGGTCCAGAGAGGGGAAGGAGTGCAGGGAGAGGAAGAAGTCCAAGGGGAGGAAGGAATCAGGTGGGAGGAAGGAGTGTGGAGACGGGAAGGAGTCTGGGGCGAGGAAGGAGTAAGGGTATAAGAAGAAGTAAAGGTGTCTGAAGGAGTCTGTAGAGGGGAAGGAGTAAAGTTGGAGGAAGAAATAAGGGCGACTGAAGGAGTCAGGAAGGGGGAAGGAGTAAAGGTGCAGGAAGAAGTAAAAGTGGAGGAAGGAGTCCAGAGAGGGGATGGAATAAAGGTGGTGGAAGAGGTAAAGGTGCCTGAAGGAGTCAGGAAGGGGAAGGACTATGGTAGAGGTGGTAGTCTAGGTTGGGGGGTGGTGGGAGGAGTTACAAGGTGGAAAGGAGTTCCAAGGGGAGAAGGAATCCGGAGTTGGGGGTGATGTCCATGTGAACGAGCAAGGAAGAGCTCTGATGAGTCCATGACTGCCTCTTGGGAGCGAACTGAGGGTGGGTGTGGTAGGAGGGAATGGTGAGAGGGCAGAGTGAGGCAGTAGGATGGGAGGGTGAGGGTGACGGTAGCGGTAGAAGGGACAGCGAGGGTGGTTGGTGGGGACTCGGAGGCAGACACAGGCCCTGGGAGTGGGAAGGAGGAGGTCAGGGAGGTTAATGTGGATGGGAGTGGGGTTTTCATGAAGGAGGGGAACAAACATGTTCACTTGAACATCCCCGAAGAAAAGGGTTGTGGCTGGTAGGTCACGGAGGGGAGGTGGAAGGTGATGCCATGGGGGCCAACAGTGATGGGGGAAAGGAAATGGGTGACTGGGGGAGGAAAAAGGATGGGGGAGCACAGGAAAATATGAGGCAGGACCATGCTTGCCAAATCAAAAGTGAAATGAGAGTCGTGGCGGGCGGGATTAAGTGCTGCATGGGAGTGTGATCAATGGGTAGGCGGAGATGCAGGTCAGCTCAGATGGACAACTGAAAGTGAACCCCAGCAGACAGCATGCCTGATGCGATCGAGGGTAAAATCGTGCGAGAAGATGGCGGGTGAGTGCCCTGGCGTCATCGCGCACTTACATGATATTTCACTCAGTAGGCATGCACAAAAGTTAGAAACATACCCGCCAACAATTAAGAGGGCAACTAAGCCTATTAACGGCGCAATTGACTCTGATTTTTCGTTGCCCGTCCAACCTTACAGTTGGCGGGCAGGCAAATCGGCCAGGCGGCCTTTGCATTTTTCATCAAACCTCATCCAAGGGCGGGATGAAATTTCCGTGATGAAATAAAATAAAAATAAATTTCTGTGGGCAGCATTTTTATCAGCTATATTTTCAGGTTATTGACTATGTTGCCTAGACACTTTTTTTCAACTTTTAAAACCTTTATTTCAGCTCTTTCAGGTCTCCGGCTCCCTAAGGCAGCTGTCTGCCTTCAGGGAGCTTTTGTGCCATGCACACCCGCGCCCGTGGAAACATCATCTCCCGCCCTCTTCCCACCCCCACCCCGGCAGTGCTGAGCATTTCAGCACGTGTTTCACGCTGCCTGGCTGTCAATTGGCCAGCGTGAAAACGCGGTTGGGGCCAATCACAAGCGGTGGTCTGTTTCCTGACTGCTCCCGGGCCCGCTGATTGGGCGCACCTGCCAAAGGTAAAATTCAGGCCAAAGGAAAATAGAAAATAGGAGCATACGAACATACAAACAAGGAGCAGGAGTAAGTCATTCAGCCCCTCGATCCTGCCCCACCATTTAATAAGATCATGGCTGACCTGATGGTAACCTGAAATCTGCATCCCACCTACCCCTGATAACCTATCACCCCCTTGCTTACCAAGAATCTATCCACCTCTGCCTTAAAAATATTCAAAGGCTCTGCTTCCACCACCTTTCCAGTAAGAGAGTTTCAAAGACTTACGACCCTCTGTAGGTCATTCGGCCCTTCGAACCTGCTCCGCCATTCAATATGATCATGGCTGATCTTCTATCTCAACACCATATTCCTGCTCTCTCCCCAAACTCCTTGACACCTTTAGAGTCCAGGGGCAGGATCTTCCCTCCGTTGGCGGGGTTTTGGGGGAGTGGGCGCAAGTGGGCGGGTTCCTGATCGGCGCCCCGGTCGGCGGTGCACCGCCATTTTATGTGGGCGGGCCAATTAAGGCCTGTCCAGCATGACATCTGCCAGTAAATGCTGTGTGCTCCCTGTGCGGGGGTGGTGGGGGGATTCCCTGAGCTGGGAGTGCACATGCGTGCGAAAGAGCGCACAGATCTCCCTCAGGCAAAGTGCTGCATCAGGGAGACCGGCTCAGGTTTGAAACATTAAATAAAGATGAGAAAAAAAATTACTGACATGTCCCCCATGTGCCACTGTCACATGAGGTGGGACCGGTCAATTTCTTTTATTTAGAGGTTTCATACAAATTTTAATAACTTCATGAAGCCTCATTCCACCCGTGGATGAGGTTTTATGCTTTTTCAGAAGACTGGCTGGGCTCCGGGCCTACCCGCCAACCTTAAGGTTGGACGGACAGGTCCATTAATCACTTTAATTACTTTTTAAATGGCATTAATGGGCCGTTGACAGTTTGGCCAGCTGCATGTCCGCCGAACTGAAAATCTAAATGACACGGGGTAACGTCAGGATGCACACCCGACCTCACCCCGCCTCATTTTATGCATCGGCGAGCGGGCACTGCCCCCACCCCCGCTCGCCCACTGGAAGATGCAGCCCCAGAAATATATCTATTTCCTTCTTAAGTATATTCAGTGACTTGGCCTTCACAGTCTTCCGTGGTAAAGAATTCCACAGGTTCACCACCCTCTTACTGAAGAAGCTTCTCCTCATCTCAGTCCTAAATAGCCTATCCCGTGTATCCTGAGACTGTGACCCCTTGTTCTAGGTCCCCCAGCCAGATGAAATGTCATCCCTACATCCAGTCTGTCCATCCCTGTCAGAATTTAATACGTTTCAATCAGACCCCCTCTCATTCTTCTAAACTCCAATGAACACAGGCCTAGTCAGGCCAATCTCTCCTCATACGACAACCCTGCCATCCCAGGAATCAGTCTGGTGAACCTTTGCTGCACTCACTCAATGGCAAGTATATCCTTTCTTAGGTAAGGAGATGAAAACTGCACACAGTACTCCAGGTGTGGTCTAACCAAGGCCTTTTTGACTCAGATATGAGAGTTCTTTCACTGAACCAAAGGTGAGACCGCTGGAATAAAAGCAAAATACTGCAGATGCTGGAAATCTGAAACAAAAACAGAAAATGCTGGAAAAACTCAGCAGGTCTAACAGCATCTGTGGAGAGAAAGACAGAGTTAACATTTCGAGTCCATATGACTCTTCTTCAGAGCTGTTAGACCTGCTGAGACCAGGATGTGAGTCTGGAGAAGAACTCAATCTTTCTTTACCAAACTCCTTAACTGAGAACTTGGATTAAGCATTGGTAGCAAGTAACCCTGCACTTGGATATCAGGCCAAACAATAGAGAAGCTTGCGAGTGGTGATAAATTCCAGTGCCTTAGCTGGTTATACTTGAGCAGCATCCCTGTGTTCACATAGGGGTCCCAAGCTTTGGCTCTAACCAATCTACATTCTCCAGACTTACGTAAGAGGGATGCATTCCTGGAGCGTGTATTCCATAGCATACCAAAGGAAATTGTGCCTACACAAATCTTTCAGTTGTTCGGATTGGCATGGAGACTTAAACGTGATTTTATTATTTCCCACATGTATTCATCATCAAGCTGATGGAAAAAACTGTTTTAAGAAGGAAAATAATTTTTTAAGAATTTAGGAGCAAGAATTTAATTTCACCATTTAAATAAAACTTATTTTCCTGCAGAAATGCATGACAATAGTTTACCTAATAAATACATTCTTTGATAATGTCAACTGCAGATCTTCAAACTGTGAAAACAGGATTAAATCTGTTTCCTATTGCAAGTATAAACATGCACTGTGCTGGATTGAGGGCTTCTTGTAAATACTCATTTCAAAACATAGCCAGATTCTCTTTGAACAAGGTGGTAGTGATTTGCTTTAAATTTACTTAGACACTCAGACATGTAACCAGATAAACCATCAAACCCGCTCACAGAAAGCCTGAGGATATGTTTGAATGTATGACATATGGAACCTGCCAGAAAATGCTTTTTACAAGCTTCCCTGGGCTTCCATTGTCCAAACAATTAAGGCTATAATTTTCTTTCTATTTTCAGGAAGCAAACTGTTCCTTCCTAACTCTGCTCTTTTAACTGCATTGCAGAAAACAGACAAATCAGAGATTGACCAGAGAACAGACAAGTGCCATTCATCTTACAGCAAGACTGGAAGTTGGTATTGTTTTCATTATTTTTAGCTTTTTTTTTTCAGTACAAACTACAACATTTACTTTCTGTATTTGACCTGTGCTATAAATGACTCTGAAATCTATAAATAGCCTGGGAAATAATCTTCTGTAGGATTTGGAGCATTACTATGTACTGAGATTCCATCCTGCTCTCTAAATACACATGTGTGTGATGCAGATACATTCAGTCTGCAGAGTTTCTCATGAGAGCAGACTCTACTGTAACCTCACTTCCCAACAGTCAGGTCATGACCTAGGGGGAATAGTATTATGGGATGTGAAACTTATACCAAGAGTTCAATATTTAAATGGTGTTGGAACTTTTCAAGTTTAAAAAGCATTGTTCAACGTCACTATGTGTGGGACAAAATTGATATTTTGTGGAGTCAATAAGCTAAGGAATAACAAAAAGGCAGTAACAATTTTACAAGACATTATTTATGCAATATTTTTGATAGCCAGCCAGACAAGTTAGATATCTTTTAAGTTGATGCACTCTCTTCTACAATTGCACATGCACTAATTGCACTAAGCTATTACTTTGATATTGTTGCAGCTAAAGTGAAAATAAAATCAACTACTCTTTGTTTGTTAAGTAGATTAATTTACAAATTATTTTATTTTTGGGAGGGTTTCTATGTCCTGCTATTCCCTCTTTCTCTACAGGTATGTACATATCATTATCATTCCCTGGCTGACAGAACAGGCAAAGAACCAGCTTTCAGCTACAGGCCTCTGCTATAATGTTCCATAACCAATCACTAGGAGCTACCTGAGAACCATAGAATTTAACAAATAGAAGGAAGCCATCATGCCTGTTTTAGTGCTAACCTCTTCAAATGGAGCCCTGCCATGCCCTACGTTATAAGAAAAGTCCATTGTGACTTACCTGCCAAATTTTCTCCCCATCCCTGTGCCACCCTCACAAATTCAGAATCACAAATGCCAACTTTCATTCTACTCACACCCTGGTTCCAACGACATGCACCACAATGATAGTCATTGTCAATCTTTTGTGATGCACCATTAATATATTTTCATTTCCTGTTGAAAATAAAGTAATTTGTTTTCACTTCTGTTTAGAGTAATGAAGGATGGAAGCTGGACCAATAAACAAGCATTTCGTGCTCCTGGACCACTCTTGCCTTGACTACTAATATTTAAAGAAACTTTCTGTTGTAAAGCTTTCCCCAAGGCAAAACTAGACAGCTAGGCTGACAGCTATTGTGATACCTATTTTTCATTCCTGATAGTACCAAGCAGACTTGCATAGAACATTGGGCATCAGATTAAACTACTGATTGAAGACAATGGCCTAGATTTTCACGGAGTCCTGTAGCCGGTAGGGGAAAGGGGTGGGAAGTGAATCACACATAGGGGAAACCTGAACTCAGCAGGGCTATTACAACTCAGTGCTGAGTTTTCACATTTTCACTGGAGCAAGGGCCTTATCCCTCAATATGTAAATTATACATTTTCAGAGTAGATGTAAATGCTCATCAAGGGTGGATAAGGCCTGTGGAACTGTCAATCTGTCATGCTAATTAAATAGCTGGCCCTTTAACAATTAGAAAAAAAAGCCTGCCTGTATCTGTAAATTGAAAATAATCTGTGCTTTCAGTTTCTAAGGGCTATCATTATAGCATTATTACTGCTTGACTGCTTCTACAACTTATCATTATCACAGTAGGGAGCTGTATGTTTACCATTTGATTGGCAGCTCCAAAAGGTTATTAAAGGATTAGCTGTCTTTGATGTGGGATTATGAATACAAATGTTTGTTTTTATACGGTATTAAGTACTTGAGCAAATCTAAATGTATTGAGTGAACTTTCATGAATGAGAACGTTTTTTATGTCGTAAAATCTGTAATAGATATTTAGACCTTTATTTTATTTTATTTCAACATGGCTCCTGAGGTCTGCCCATGGTGGCTAATAAGTGAGTTGACATGGAGGGTGTAGGGGCAAAGGATGGTGGGTGAGGATGGCATGAGTTGACACTAAGTTGACATAGGGGCTATAAGGGGGTACGGAGTAGACCAGGGCATGTGTTGGCATGAGTTAGCTCTAAGTTGACATGGGGTGATAGGTGGCCATGGGGTGGGTGGCAGACATGTTTTGGCGTAAGTTGGCACTAGGTTGACATAAAGGCTATAAAAGGCCATGGGGTGGGAGGGCATGAGTTGGCATGTATGGGCATGGGGAGAGGGTAGGGGGTGAAGGCCTAATATTTAATAAAACAACTGGGATGAAGTCCAAAAGTACCAAGGCAGGCCTGTTAACCAGCCTGCCTTGGCACTCAGCAGCTCCTGTGGCCGCCTTCAATTTGCGTCCCGGGCTGGCAGGCCTGACTCCATCCTTCATCCGCACACCCAGAACAAAGATCCCGCCATTTGGGGCACTTTCTTGTCAGGCGTGTGCAGTGAGTCAGGAGCTTTGCTGACTGCATGCCCGCCTTGGGAGCCAATGTTTGCATTCAATCATCTAGCATTGTTTGCTGCTACCTAACTGTATGACTCATAAAATTGCAAATCTGCTTTAAATAGATTTGTACAGCATTTGCATTACTCGTGCTGGAATCACATTGCAGGTCTAAAGCCATAGGGGAGAGTATTAGCAGAAAGAATTTTCACAGGTCAGTCTATAATTAGTAAGCTTTAAGGGGAACATAAAGCATTTTCAAAATATGTTTCAAAAAATTATCGATAAATATCAATCTGATAAAACTTCATTTTGTATTATTTTAAATTATGGTATTATTACCATTGATATTATCAATTGTTACATTCAACTATACTTCTGATTGATTTTAATCATGTATTAATAATTCTCAAAAATTTTCAGACAATAAATAAATAAACCATACATCTTGTGTGTTGCTAGGAGAACAAGTAATTGATATTGCTGCCTGGAATCTTCCCAGCTGCTTGTTCTTGATGCCACAGCATGCTGTTTGCTGAGGGCTGTTTCAGTGCTGATACCGTGGAAATTGTGGCAAACAAATAGGCATCACTTGCACTCTCATGTCACTCCATTGTGTCAAGTCTTTGTCAAACACCAGAGGTTTCTGTTTCTTTTCTTCTGTGTGAATAGGGTGAGGTTAGGGCTGGGGCAGGTGAAACATGAGGCTCTGTGTGGTTGGAGAACCCTAACTACCTAACGTGGACTCCACAATATTCTGGGCAGAAGGCAGAGAAAAATGGTGCATTAAGAATATAGCATTATTTTACTGAGGCAAAGGAGCTTCAAACTTGATTTCTTTTGTTGATACCTACTGAAAACTCAAGCCTACCACAGCATGCCTTGATAGCGCTGTTCTATAAAAAGATGTAATTTCCCGATGCCATTTGCTTTAATGTCCCATATACATTTTATATATTTTTAATTAATTGTAGCCTGCCTAAGTTAATAAAAGAGAAATTTCATTTCAAAAGAGGTTTGAGTCAAGGGCGCTTTAAAATTCAGTAATACAGGTACTATTTTTGGTCAATTTAGACTGGATTTAATATACATTTTGTACATGGAAAGCATTTTCTTTGGAATTCAATACCTTATTGCAATTAGAGCACTCAAAAGAAACTTCTGGTACATATTACACTCTCTGACAGTGAGAGGACGCTACCATATGTAGATTTGTCTAACGATGCTGATTAAATGTGTGCAATATAAAAAGAATGCAGCTGCCTCCTCTTCTAATTTTGTTGTTGTTTTGAGTCTGTGAGATTTAATTCAGTGCTACTAAGTGCAAGCATTTTTCTAGCAACTAGTGATCTATGTAGAAATCCTAACTCACATTGATGCTAGTGGCGCATGTTCATTTACCTCCAGCAGTTGGTAGTGACCTTTTAGAAGCTTTGACTGATTAAAAACAAACAAAAAGGGGAAAGGGGAGGCTCACAGCAGGCTGTTGGCCTCACAAGGTCTACTCCCACGGCTTCATTACTTATAGATCTCTACATTCCCAGTATGGTGCCAGCCCACAAATCTGAAACCCAGCCCAGGGCCACAAGTCTTCCAGCCCCACGTTAAGAGCACAATACCCTCCCCCGCGTCCTGCTATGTGCCAGAGGTCACTGCATGCCAGCTCACTTGGCCAGTGCTGCCAGTTTGCACAAAGCATTGGATATGTGAAGGAGTAGTTGGATTATAGGCCAACAATTCAGAAGGTAAAAAAATAGACCGAACCCCAGTCTCAGAAGAAGAGAATGAAAAGATAGATATGTTCCCTGAAAGGTCCTTGAGATTTTATGAGAAACAAAAATAGCTTGAAGGCTTTCCTGGGAAAAAAACACTTGTGATTTTTCCAAATGAACAGTTCTCTTACAAGATTAAATTGCTTATGCTTCAGCAGAGTTTATTTTCCAACACGTGATGTGCAGCACCTTATCTGTCAAATAGAGTCTGCATAAGGTCATTCAGAACAAGACAGAGGGTTGATAGGAAGAGATGAGCAATACTATAAAACATGAGAATGACCTTGATCTCTTTAAAATCCTAACAGCCTGAGATAATTGCATCACATTTTTTCCTGCCTCACTTACCATCTTTACTCAATGTAAAGCCTATAATTTTATTCTCAGTCGTTAGTCCTCTGCATTCCTTCATAATGACTGCAGACATAAATGTAACAAGAAAGACACCTGGTAGCCACTTCAAACAATGTCCCTCAACTAATTGGTTGTCTTTTTGATATCAGGCACTGCACTGAGTCAGAAGAAAATTTGCTCACAAATTTAAAGGTGCACTGATTCAACAAGACAAAAAAATTCGTAAAAGGGTTGCAAATATTCTCTGAGTTTTATTTTGTTTTAAAAGTAAAAAACTGCGGATGCTGGAAATCCAAAACAAAAATAAAAATAAAAATACCTGGAAGAACTCAGCAGGTCTGGCAGCATCTGCGGAGAGGAACACAGTTAACGTTTTGTTTTAGTTCATCAAGGGATAAAATAATGCTTCCACAACATAAATTCTATAATTGATAGCAGAAAGGATTTTAATTTAAAAGAATAAACTAGTAACTTTTGTGGTTTTATACATTTTTATTTAATTATGAAAGCAATATTCAAGATTAGAAATGTAGCTAATAACGTTTTTTGTAAAGCATAACATGGTATTTATTATATAACATAATCAGAAAATGCTGGAAATACACAGCGGGTCAGGCAGCATCTGTGGAGAGAAAGACAGCGTTAGCATTTCAGGTGGATGACATTTCATCAGAACCTGAACCATTAATGGACCTGAAGCATTAACTCTGTTTCTCCCTCTGCAATGTTTTGATCCTAGACCTGAACCCCAAGTTTAAAGTAAGGTCTGGTTAGGGACCAATAATGTTTTGTTTAAAGTAGACAAAGTTTAAGATTCAGGACACTTGTTCAGAGGATAAAGCCACAAGATTCCACAGGCTTTGAACAAACAAAAATAAACTTTACTATACAAGGTCAGAAAGATAAAACAATTTACAATATTTATCTTATACTCTAACATTCAGGGTAAATATGTGGTATACGTGAATTAACAGGTAACCTGTGGTTGAACACACCACACTGTGCAATAGATGACAGATGCGACCGAAACAGATTCCACAGATTTCTCAACAGCCCACCTAGACATCAGGAAACATTGTGAGTCAACCAATCTTGTTGGAACTCCGTCTCTCATGAAGGATTGCAGTCTTCACCTTTGAAAATCTAACCTTCTCTCCACAAGTTGTTCCAGCCAGACAGCATCAACAACGGCCCACCATACAGGATATCAATCCCATCTCCCGAGATTTCGTTCCCCTGGATTCCCGAGTATGCACTCAAGCACCAACTCACAAGCACAACTTCAGCTCTTCGGCCGCGCCGAGCAGAACTTTTCTGCTCCAAAGGGGTACCTTTAGCCCGCAACATAGAGTCACCAACCATCTGCTGCCTTTTTGGATTTTCAAGGCTTCTCCCGAGCCCCCTTCAATTGCCAGAACTTTCCTGAGACCTCTTCACTTAAAGTCTTCTAACCACAGCTCTTTTCCTACTTGGAGCCTCTTTCTCTGCTCCTCTCTTTTTAATTTAACAGGGACCTCTCCCTGTCCTTGTTCTCTGCCTGGGACTCTTCCTTTGGGAGCTCTCCCTATCACCTCTCCCTTTGGGACCCTTACCTGTCCCCTCGCCCTGTGCCTTGCCTGGGACTCTTCTTTGCAATGGCGCTCTGTTTGCTACTGTGATCCGTTTTCCCTTCCTGTGCAGGCAAACTGGACGCATCCTGTGCCCAAAGGACTTACACTGCTGAATTGCGCATGTGCAGCCCGCTTCTGGTCTGCGCATGCGTGGAAGCTCCGAGGTCTGTCGGGATTTGTAGTTCCTGACCTCCTGCTTTCTGACAAGGTAAGTGTAACTTTCATAACAACAGGTGCTGCCAGGTCTGCTGAGTATTTCCTGCATTTTCTGTTTTTATTTCAGATTTTCAGCATCTGTAGTATTTTGCTTTTCTATTATATTTATTATTGTCACTTCCTGGTTAATTTTCTACTTTTCAGTAGTATAATATTGTTCCAGCAGATTTCTCCAGTTGACACTTTATTGGCACTTTCTTGTCACACCACAGTTAATTCAAATATCATTATAACCTGTATTTTAACTTTATATAACAGTTTGTTTTATGTTAGCATGATTGCAAAATACTTCTTGAATCAATGGCATTAGTTAAGTATGAGGTAATGCATTTTGGTGGAATGAATAAGGAGGATATAGTTTCCTTGGAAACTAAGGCCTGGAGTTTCATCGAGTCGGGATGACTCAGGAGACCTTTAAAAATGGTGGCTGGGACCCGAATCCTGGGGCAGAATTTTACCCATGTCAGGCGGACTGCAGGCAGGGGCGGTCGGGGCCGGAAGGCGATTTCATGCTGGAGGGCCAATTAAGGCCCACCCAGCGTGAAACGTGAGCGGCTGCTCTCAGTCTGCCTGTGTGGATGGGGGGAGGAGTGCAAGTGGGGTGAGTGTGAACTTCACGTATGCGCACAAGTGCCATTTGCAAATCTCTGTGCCTCAGGGAGATGAAGTGTGATTAAAAAAATAATAATAAAGGAAATAAAAATGTAATGAAACATGTCCCCTCATGTGACTCTGTCACATCAGCAGGGGCATGTTATTAATGAAAAATTAAAGTTTTTATTTCATTTTTATTTGCTTTTGGAAACCTCATTCCGCCTGTGGATGAGGTTTCCAAAAGAGTGCAAAGGCCACTTGGCCTTTTCGCCTGTGAAAAATTTTGGCAGCGAAAATTTTCTTTTAATTAACTTTTTAATGGCCTTAATAGGTCTTTTAAATGTTTTCTCTGGGGCACAGGTGATTCAACAGGCTGATGGACTTCAGGGCTCTCAGCCAACCTTCGATATGTATTCTTGGCTGAGAGCCCAGACATCCATTAGAGTACTAAAACACCTGAGCTGCAAATATAACATTGCTTGATTGACAGCCCTGGCTCTCTTATCTCCTCTGTCAATTTCACAAAGTTTATTTACACAAGGTAAAGAGGTTTTAAGTGCTTGCAGTTTCAGCTATTGAAACTTTAAAGAGTCTGGACGATTGACACTTTCATTGTCCTGTAGTAAAAAGGAGTTTTTTTTTAAGAAAATGGAAGGTTATCAATGAATTATTTTTTTAAAAAGTTTTTTTTTAACACACCATACTATCACTTTGAGATTAATTACTTCTATACAATGTATAGTGGGTGAATGGACATGGAAGTGCCATACCTTGGCATAGAGGGAGCAAGGGATGATGGGGGTGGGTGGGGTACCTGAGTTAGCATGGAGAATGGGGAGTGAAGAGAAGGTCAGAGCGTGTGAAGGCAGGGGGGCCTTTCTGTTTTTATTTTAACTGAAGCCCCACAGCACCATGGCAGGCCATTTAAACAGCTCGCCACAGCACCTGACAGTCCCTGTGGCTGCCTCCAAACTTTTTCCTGGGTCAGTTGGCCTGATCCAACCCCACAACCCGCAATGAAAATCCCATCTTCATGGGCACTTTCTCCCAAGGCAAATGGGCCAAGCCGGAATTTTCCTAACTCCTCGAGAATGAAAATCCAGGCCTTAGAGTCTATTATATGGGGTAGAGGAGCAATAGGATCTAGAGAATTTGAAAGGAAAGATCGCCAAAGGTGGCAATACAGGTTAATAAGGCCATTGAAAAAAAAACAATCACTGGAGTTCATTTCTGGAAGAAGAATTGAAAAGCAGATGAGTTATGTTAAATTTGTATCAAACATTGGTTAAACCAGATTTGGAGTACTGTGGAGAGTTCTGATCTTCACACCATAACAAAGATATAGAGGCATTAGAGAAGTGCAAAATAGATTAACTCGGATGATACTAGAGCTGAGAGGCTATATCTGTAGGAAATGATGAAACAGGCTGGGGGCTTTCCTCCAGAAAAGCGAAGGCTGAGGGGTCCTATGATAGAGCTCACCAAGTTACTGAAAGAGGTTAAGAAGGTAGATATAGAGAATTTGTTTCAACTTGTGAGACAAACCAGAGCTAGAGGTCATAAATATAAGATAGTCATTAATACTAGAAAGTTCAGGTGAAACCTTTTTACCTAGAGAGTTGTTAGAATTTTGAACTCACTAACAGGAGAAGTAGTTGAGTTTAATTAAATAGGTGCATTAAAGGGAAAGCTAGACAAGCACATGGAAGGTAGAAATGAATCACAGGTAATACTGGTGGGGTTTGATGAGAAGGTGTTAGGAAGCTTGTGTAAAGCATAAAAACTAACATGGATCAGTTGGCCCAAATTACCTGCTTCTGTGCTGTATATACTATGTAATTCTATGTAGATACCCATAAGAGCAATGATGTTTCATTGGATATAATTGTAAAGGGGCTGTGTCATATTTATTTACAATAGGCAGAATCTCCTGATGACAACAGCAGCAAATGTTGAGACGTTCACTGCCATTGCATTTTGGGACCCTGCGGAAGTCCCGACCCACGCACATGCGTGGTATTTACCCAGGAAGTTTAAACATTCAATGGGTATAATTACACTACCCAAGCCAGTCCAAGAATGGACTTGGGTTTGGTGCCCTATATTTACATGGAAATTTATCCACTCCTCCTCTCGCAGTTAACCTCAGGTGTAGCACAGCCAGAGCTGTTATGGAAAAGCCTAAAATACACCTCCACCCCCTGCACCCACGAAAATACTCACCCACCCCTCCTGCACCCCTGACAATGCTCACCTCCCTTAGCCCAGGCTAAGCTCACCCAGGCTCTGCAACCCCCAGCATGTTCTGTGAGTTTTGTAAGAGGGTAGTTTAAATGGTAGTCAGTGGCCTGCACTCCTGCTCTGCTGCTACCAAAAGATATTTCTGTAGTTGAAACTATGCTGCAGTTCTGCCGAAGGGCCATGGAGGCTCGAAACGTTGACTGATTTCTTCTCCGCCGATGCTGCCAGACTTGCTGAGTTTTTCCAGGTAATTCTGTTTTTGTTTTGTTTTGGATTTCCAGCATCCGCAGTAGCTTTTAGCTTTTTGTTTTTATCTCTGTGTTTAATTGACTGCCACCTCTCTTCAAAAAAATGCCCTCTTGGAAGATATTTCTGTAGGCACACTTTAACTGAAGGGTAACTCTTCTGCTATGTTTAATTAAATCAAATAAGCAACTCCAGTGATTTAGTGGATAAAGTCTCTGTCTGGCATATTCCTAAACCACCCAAACTAGGAAATCCTGTGTTCAGTTTTTGATTTGTGTTGAATAAGCTGATCTCAAAAGGTAACTGGAATGGTACAATTGTCTTCAGTTATGCTGGGCTAAGTAGGTAAAAATTGCCCAAGGATTCCGCTATTGATTAGTATTGAGTGCCGGAAATGGAGATGTGGATGGTAAGAACAGTGGGAGGATCAGACTTGGCTGTGATTCTCGGCATTGTCAATTAGTAATTGTTCATTCTCACTAAGGCAGTTACTAGTCTAATTAATTAGACAGCTTTAGAGAGAAAAAACACAGGAGGTGAAACAATTCTTAATCAATTGCCTTGCTATTTCAGAAGTTAAATTAGAGGTTTAGTCTACAAATTTGGCATTGAGATGAATAAGACTATGGGTCATATACAGAGTGGTTGTGGGGAAGATGGCAGTTAGGGTCTGATTATAGGGTACATTCTGAAAGTGATCTGTTCTGGAAAATCACAGCAGATAATCTAGAGTTTAAAAAATAAACTAAATAAAGGTGAATATCTTGTGGATAGGAGATGGTATGTAGGCACAAAGTGCACCAATTTGCAAAAAATCTCCAAGATGAAGTGCTTTGTAGCTTTTTTGTCCGTATTCAAATACCTTTCATATTTTCCACAGAAACTCAGTTCTACATATCCCAGCTGGATGTATAGATCCCAGATTCCTCTTTCTTTTCTCACTTTTCTCCTCATACCAAGGGAAATTGTACAAAGGGCAGTGATGCAAAGGAGGATCTTTCTAACTAGGCTGAGATGGCCTCAGCTAGTGGAAAAGCAATAATAATAACCACACATGTAAGTTCCTATAAATGTAGGTGAAACTTTCACAGGACTGATCATCTCTTCTCTTGGTTCTGTCCCTCATTATTGTAAAGCAAATTTGAAGCCTAGTTGTTGGATTTGCTGTAAAAGCCAAGAAGACAATACTATCTGAAGGGTGCTGAAGATAATTCAAGGCAATTTATTGTACCTAGGCGTATGGTAACATAATGGTTATAGTACTGGACTAGTAATCCAGAGGCCTGAACTACTGATCCTGAGATATTAGTTGAAGTCCCACAACAGCTGGGGAATTTAACTCAGTTAAGTAAATAAATCTGGAATAAAAAACTAATATTAGTAATGGTGATCATGAAACTATTGGATTGTCCTAAAAACCCACCTGGTTCACCAATGTCCTTCAGGAAATGAAATCCGCCCTCCTTATCCAGTTGGGCCTCTACATGACTCCAACTCCACAACAGTGTGGTTGATTCTTAACTACCCTCTGAAACGGCTGAGCAAGTCACTCAGTTGTAGCAAACCGCCACAGAAAAGTCTAGGGAAAATAAAACCAGTCGGACTGCCCAGCTTCAACCCAGGTATCGGACATTGCAAAGGTACAACCGACCTAGTAAAACCTGCAAAGTCCTCCTCACTAACATCTGAACACTTGTATCAAAATTAGTAGAGCAGTCCCATAGACTGGTCATACTCAGAATCATAAATTTTAGCCAGCTTCATCTCTGTTCAGGGCTTCATTGTTAGCATTTCCAGGCTACATGTGAGGACTCATTGGTGTCTCCAAGGCCCCAGAGGATTTTGACCATGTGGACCCTTCCAGGCGTCAGATAGTCTTCTGTGACCCTGGTAATGGAGATTGTAGTCTCCGCTGGTAGCACCTTCTCTAAGGGGGAAGGGAGAGGAGGCCAGGTGTCCCAATGCTGCTTCCAGGGGAGGGACTTGTGGGAGGAGAGGTGCAGGCACAAGGGGCGTAGAACCAGCATGTAGTCCAAGGCAGAAGGAGCCGCAGAAGATGCCACTATCCTGCTGCCAGGGTTTACAGGCGGTGATGCAGCTGCCTCAAAATGTAGGAGGTGCAATGCCAAAGGAGGCTCTGCCTCTCGAGGGAGACAGTGACCTCTATTTGCCAGATGATTGGGCCTGAGATCAGCTCTAACTGTGTGGGTGGACACCCCATGCCAGTGGCTCTGAAGGTCACGGTGGCCCTCAACTTCTATGCCTCCGGCTCTTCCTAGGAGTCAGTGGGGGAATCTGTGTGGAGTGTCCCAGTCAGCTGTCCATAGTTGCAACAAGCTGGTGACAGAAGCTCTGTTCAGGAGGGTACTGACCTTTATTCATTTCCATACGGACGATGCCAGCCAGGCTGAGCAAGCTAGAGGCTTTGCAACGATTGCTGGGTTCCCCGCGTCCAGGGTGCAATCGACTGCACACATGTGGCCATCAAGGCGCCAGCAGGTGAGCCCGGTGCCTTTGTCAACAGGAAGGGATTCCACTCCATGAACGTGCAGATAGTGTGTGACCACAGGATGCTGATTCTGCAAGTCTGTGCAAGGTACCCTGGCAGCTCCCATGACGCTTATAACCTCAGACACTCACAGGTGCCGGGGCTCTTCAGTGCTCCAGCTCAGCTGGATAGATGGCTGCTGGGTGACAAGGGCTATCCGTTGGAAAGGTGACTTATGACGCCTCTCCACCACCCAAGAACAGATACAGAGCAGCGTCATAATAGGAGTCATGTCTCCACAAGGATGGTGATAGAGAGGACCATAGGTCTTCTGAAGATGCACTTCTGATGCCTGGACCATTCAGGGGGAGCACTACAATACCCCCCAGAGCGGGTGTCACTGATCATGGTTACATGCTGCGCTCTCCACAATCTGGCTCTGGCAAGGGGGAACCCACTGGACAAAGAGGACGTTCAGGCAGCTGCACAGGCCAGCTGCATAATCCAGTAGTGAGTCAGAAAAGGAGCACGGTGGGGAGAGTGCTGTGAGCATGCAGGTAGACCTCTGTAACCTTCAGGGAGGCAGAGACACCAGGGATGCCTTGATCCAACGCTCCTTCAGTTAGGCTGCCAAAGATCCGCTCCCACCTTATGCCAGGGCTGCCGCCTCCATCCCGGATGTCTGAAACGCCCCTGTCACGTGAACCCAAAGTCCATTCAGTGCCTGTGCAATAAAGTTTAGAGCCACTCACGTCCAGCATTACATACTGGCGTACCCTGCGCTAAAAGTAAAAGGTGAAGCATACTCAGGCTTTCACAACAAAAGCAAATGTAACGTTATTGTCATATTCAAATCACACTGACATGGCCATTACTGTTGTTGATGTCCACACCAGTAGACATATAAACCAAACATAACTGAGCAAAAGATCACCCATGAAAAGTCCCTCTTGTGCTCATGGTGCCTTAAACATACATTTGCGAGTGCATCGTCTTGTTAACCCTCCCCCCAGCCTCTTACCCTCGCAGGCAGCGGCATTGGAGACAGCCTGCTCACTCTGCTGTCTTGTTGGCTTTGATGACCTTGGCACTCGTCCTCTGGCCAGTGGAGCTTGTGCTGGCCCCGCCTGGGACCGAACGGCCAGTGCCATGGCTGGCATCTCCCCAGTCATCAGATGCCATGCTCACTGGCAGAGGGGTGGAGAAGCTGTTGCTGTCATCCAGAGCACCTTGAGAGGAGCCTGCAGAGATGACAAGCAGGTCATCTGCCAACATGAGGTCGCTCTGGACCTCCCTGCTTGTCATTAATGGACGTGCACCTAGCTGGAATACTGGGTGCCTCATCCATCTCTCTCACTGGGATTGACCACCTGAGCTCAGTGCCTGTGTGAGGGCTTGCAGGTCTGAGCACAACCCTAGGAACCCCTGATTTTGTACCTGGAGCTGCCTCTCCTTGAGAGTCACCATTCTCTCAATGAAGGAGGCAGTGCGCTCGGTGGTGAGGGTCAACGCAGTGCTTATGTTCTGCATGGACTCCTCCACAACAGAGACCATGGCATGCATACTCTCATGGATCTCCACCAGATCCTCCCATGCATCCCGCTGGATTTCCAGCATCTGCTGCCTAATGGATGACTGCAGAGGCTCATCATCTGCCTTTGGCCCGGCATTGTCCTGGTCTTCAGCAGTCCTCTGACTGCCGGCACCCTGGGCACTCTCTGCCTTCGCCTGCACCTCAAGCGAGTGTGAAGTGCCCTCATCAATGTGCACCGACAATGTAGCCAACAATCTAACGCCCACTGAGGTTCTGGTATCTGCGCTAGTGCCTAGAGTGCGGGTGTAACACAGGTGCAGATGAAGCCCGGCCGTCCCTGAGGTCAGGGGTGGTCCTTCTGGGTCCTGCGATTGAGTGCGTGCTGGTGAACCTAAAAGGGAGCAGAAGGACATGTCATTAGTTAAAGTCACCACACTGTCGCTGTGCATGCCAGGTGCTCTGGTGAGACAATGGAGAGCTGCAACACAGTGCCCTCATCTTTCAATGATCAATGGGGACCCCAGGTTTAAAACTCCCATCAATTACAAGACTATACTAGAATGGTTACACAAGCCGAAGCTCTCACCTCTGTGCACTGCACGCTTAACTTCGTCTGACACATGTCTCTCCATGACCAGTTGTAGGGGGAGCGTGCTGGCTCTCCATCTCAAGGGCGTCCTGCTCGAACTTGGTCAGCAGCAGCAGGTTGGGTGGGCCTCCGCCTGTCCATGACCTTTCCAATTGGTTATGACTTGTCTTCTCCTGAAAGGACAGAGGAGCATTGATTAGCCCACTCTCTACCTGCAGCGCCATTGCAGCCTGGCCAACCCCGCCTGAGGAACACCTTGCAGGACACATCTGAGTCATGGCCCTTGAGCCGCAAGGCACTCAGTCCAAGCAGCCAGAGCTCACCCACTTGGCCAGCTCCGGCATCATTAGTAGTTGGCACTCAGACTCTAGCACACCTGAGATCCACGGGGGGAACGGCCAGCCCTTAACACTTCACCACACTGATCCATGTCAACATGGTACTCGCCCTATCTGAGCACAGCAGGTCATTAAACCTCTAGCGTCCCTGTACCCATATGTGTCGCACAACGTCATGGCTGCTGACCTGGGCTGCCGCCTCCTCCCAGGCTTTCTGCATCAGGTGTGTTGGCCTCCTCCTTCCGTTTCTTGATACAAGGTCCCTTCTGGCAGCCACCTCCTCCAGGAGGGGACCGTGAGGCACTTGTTTGAAAAGCGGGGGCCGAATTCCCACCTGACATGCAGTCCCGCCTGGTGTCTCCAGCCACTGCTAAGGCCATAAGTACTGTCTCCGCAACACAGACTGTATGCTTCTTTACCGGCAGCCTTCGAGGGGCTGCCTGTGCCGTTTTTAAACTGGCCACCGGGTTGCCATTGGACCCGGCTGCCAACAGGTCCCCACCCACGCCCAGACCTTGCCAACCATTGGGAAGCTGTGGTTTATGCTGGGTGGGCGTTAATTGGCCAGCCAGCGTGAAATCGCGATCGGAGCCTGCTTCCCGGTCATTCCTGGCCTGCCGATCGCGCCTGTCCGCCGATCTGAAAATTCTGCCCCTGATGATTGCCACCTACCTTCTGCCTTCAGCTGATGAATCACTACTCAGTGAACACCGCTTGGAAGAAGCACTGAGGGTAGCAAAAAGATCTGGGTGGAAGACTAAGTCCATCACCAAGAGTGGCTTGGTAACACCACCACTGGCCAAGCTGGCCAAGTCCTGAAGGACATATCTCTAGACTGGGTCTGTGGCAGGTAGTGAGAGAATCAAGAAGAGGGAAAAACATACTTGACCTCATCCTCACCAATCTACTTGTTGCAGATGCATCTGTCCGTTACAGTATTGCTAGGAGTGACCATCACACTGTCCTTGTGGAATGTTATGTAGCACTACCACCATGCTAAATTAGATTATTATTATTAGATTAAGTTAGATTCAGACCAGATCTAGCAATGCAAAACTGGGCATCCATGAGGTACTGCGGGTTATCAGCAGCAGCAAAATTGTATTCTACCACAATCTATAACCTTGTGGCTCTGCATATCCCTCACTCTACCATTATCATCAAGCCAGAGATTCACCCTGGTTCAATGAGGAGTGAAAGACCGTGAGCCAGGAGCAGCAGCAGATACACCTAAAAATGAAGTGCAAACCCTGCTGAAGCTGCTACGCAGGGCTACACCGTGTTGAACAGCTGAAGCAGCATGCTCTAGAAAAAATGGTGATCCCATAACCAATGGGTCAGATCAAAGCATTACACTCCTGCCACATCCGATCCTGATTTGTGGTTGGCAATTAAACAACCAACAGGAGAATCCATGGGCATCCCATCCTCAATGATGGCAAAGTCCAGCATGCAAGTCCAAAGGGCAAGGCTAAAGTGTCCAGTCATCTTCAGCCGAATAGTCAAGTGGAGGATTCATTTCAGTCTCCTCCTGAGCTCCCCAACATCATAGTTTCCAGACTTCAGCCAATTAGATTCCCTCCAAGTGATATCAAGAAATGGACTGCACACTGGATTTAAGAAAGGCTTATGGGCCCTGACAATGTCCGGCAATAGTATTGAAGACTTGAGCTTCAGAAATAGCCACACCCTTAGCCAAGCTGTTTCAGTATAGCTACAACACTGGCATCTGTCAAACAATGTGGAAAATTGCCCAGTTATGTCCTGTACACTAAAGGCAGGACAAATGCAATCCAACCAATTACCGTCCTATCTGTCTACTCTCGATCATCAGCAAAGTGATGAAAGGTGTCATTGTCAGTGCTATAAAATGGCACCATCTCAGCAATAACCTGTTCACTCAGGCTCAGTTTGGCTTTGGTCAGAAAGACTCAAATTCAGATCTCATTACAGCCTTGATGCAAGCATGGACAAAAGAGCTGATTTCCAGAGGTGAGGTGAAAATGTCCTTGACATCAAGACAGCACTGGCTGGAGTCATACCTAGCACAAAGAAAGATGGTTTTGATTGTCAGAGTTCCTCAGAGTAGTGTCCTAAGCCCAATCACATTCAGCTGCTTCATCAATAACCTTCCCTCCATCATGAGTTCAGGAGTGGGGATGTTCGCTGATAATTGTACAGTGTTCGGTTCCATTGACAACTCGTGAGATATGAAGCAGTCCGTGCCCACATGCAGCAAGATCTAGATAACATTCAGGCTCAGGCTGATAAGTCGCAAGTAACTGTCATGCCACACAAGTGTAAAGTAATGATCATCTCCAACAACAGAGAATCTTCCTTTGACATTCAAGTGTTACCATTGTTAATCCCCCGCCATCAATATCTTGGAGATCACCATTGGCCAGAAACCTAACTACTGTGGCTATGAGAACAGCTCAGAGGCTGAGAATTCTGCAGTGAGTAACTACTAAAGCCGGTCTACCATCTACAAAGCACAAGCCAGGGGTGTGAATCCTCCCCATTTGCCTGGCTGAGTACATCTCTAACAACTCAAGAAGCTCAATACCATCCAAGACAAGGCAGCCCACTTGATCAGCATGCCATCCACCATCTCAAACATTCTCTCCATCGCACAATGGCATTAGTGTATAGCATCTAAAGGTTGCACTGCAGCTACTTGCCAAGGCTTTTTTGACAGCACCTCCCATATTCATCTCAAAGGACAAGAGCAGCAAGTGCATGGGAAAACCTCCAAACCACAGACCATCCTGACTTTGAAATACATCATAGTTCCTACCTTGTTGCTGGGTCAAAATCCTGGAATTCCACGTCTAACAGTACTGTGGATTTATCTACAACATACAGCCTGCAGTGGTCCATGAAGGCGGCTCACCATCACCTTCTCAAGAGTAATTAGGTTTGGGCCTTAAATGCTGGCCTTGCCACGATGTCAACACCCCATGAATGAAGGAATAAGTCTGGGGATTGAACATGGAACCACCTTCACTATATTATTCAGTTATATGCTAGTATTATGAAATGAGCCATGGGGGACTTTTAGGGATTAAGCTGCAATACTACTGTTCTTTGATGACTCACATATAGAATGTGCTATGTGGTTTACTGAATGATTGGCTGAAAAAAGTGGTGCGACATCATGTGTGCCAACTCCCCAACTCTGTCTCCAATTTCTGAATTTTTTTGCGAGGGCGGGGGGAGCAGCTCCTGTTGAGGTCAATTAAGCTAGTTAAAGCTTGTTAAAAGCCCACCTTAGTAAAGTTTTTGAATTTGCTGGAGGCAGCCAGCATTTAGGGACTGCCTCCATCAGACCAGCTGAAGGCAGGGATGCACCAAGTTGGGAATGATTCAGGTAGGCCAGAGAAGTTTCTGAAGGCAAGTGTAATGGTTATCACAGATGAAAGTCTCACCCCTTTGAAGAAAGAGTGGCAGCAGTCCATCACAGGTCAGGGGAGAAGTCACCATTAAGAACTTTGCCAGTTCATGGGATTGTCATCTTCCTGGAATCATGTGGGCATTGAGCAGTGGAAAGGCTGTTTGAGTGCCACACACGAAGACGAGGAAGGGTATAGTTGTAAATGGGGTGCTGCACCCTCAGAAATCGAGGTCATTGAAGATGAGGATCAGCAGCCTGCAGAGTAAGGGCAGAACACCAGGCATCATGAGACCCAAGGAGAGCGGCGAGGGGCACTAAGGAGAAGGGGACACTACCCTGAGCACAGGATCTACAGGCAGAGATGGCAGACCTGGACATGACTGAGAACCAGTGCTGAAGGAGACTGTGACTCTCTAGGCAGATCTTCACAGGCATCGTCAGTGTGAACGTCTACGGCATCGCACCAGCAGCTGTACACCGGTACATCACCCTGGTGATAGATGCCCTCTTTTCCAAGGCTGGACAGCATATCAGATTCACTGATGGGACATCACTGGCTCAGAGCACACAGTGTCTGGTGTCTGGACCGATCGGGTCATCTGCTACAATACCTTTTCTTTAATCATTCATAGGATGGGGTGCATCACTGGCCAGGCCAGCATTTATTGTCAATCCCTAATTGCCCTCGAGAACTGAGTGGCTTACTAGGCCATTTCAGAGGGTAATTAAGAGTCAACCACATTACAGTGAGTCTGGAGTCACATGTAGGGCAGATCAGGTAAGGATAGCAGATTTCCTTCCCTAAACGACATTAGTGAACTAGATGGGTTTTTACGACAATCGACAATGGCTTCATGGTCATTGGACTTTTTAATTCCAAATTTTTTTTTATTGAATTCAAATTTCACCGTCTGCTGTAGTGGGATTCAAACCCTGGTCCCCAGAGCATTACTCTGGGTCTCTGGATTACAAGTCTAGTGAAAATACCACTACGTCACTGCCTCCCCCCTCCTGCAAATGTCTCAGTCTTTCTGAAGATTTCATCAGGCATCAGGATGATAGAAGATAAGAGGAGAAATTGGAGGCCAGAGGCAGGTGACACTGAACAAAGAGCTGTCCCTGCTGCATGACAAGGTGGCCTCCTCCAACCACCCTCCAGAAGAGGATCTCACTCCTCTCCCTCATGAGTGACAGACCTCTGGCTCCCCTCTGACATCTCATTTCCCTGTGGTGCAAGGGAAGGCTTTGGCACAAACTGCAAATCCCTCCCTCAGGACAACCAATGGCCTTAGTGATGGCTGCTGCAGATGTCTAAATGTGTCCCACATTTCTGACCCACCTCCATTCCTGCCCACACTGCCCCTAATTGATCAGGACGCCCACCTCCATATCAATTAAGAGCAATCACCCCCAGGAAAATCTGAACTTCAGTTCATTTCCAACCAGAGGTGGGTTTCTGACACAGAAGCAGTCCATGTCCAAATACAGCAAGACCTGGACAATATCCAGGCTTGGGCTGACAAGTGGCAAGTAATATTCATGCCACACAAGTGCCAGGCAATGACTATCTCCAACAAGAGTAAATCTAACCATTGCCCCTCGACGTTCAATGGTATTACTACCACTGAATCTCCCACTATCAACATCCTGGGGGTTACCATTGACCAGAAACTGAACTGGACTAGCCACACAAACACTGTGGCTACAAGATCAGGTCAGAGGCTAGGAATCCTGCGACGAGTAACTCACCTCCCCAAAGCCTGTCCACCATCTACAAGGCACAAGTCAAGAATGCCTGGATGAGTGCAGCTCCCATAACACTCAAGAAGCTTGACACCGTTGAGGACAAAGCAGTCGCTTGATTGGCGCTACATCCACAAACATTCACTCCCTCCACCACCGACGCACAGTAGCAGCAGTGTGTACCATCTACAAGATGCATTGCAGGAATTTACCAAGGCTCCTTAAACAGCACCTTCCAAACCCACAACCACAACCATCTAGAAGGACAAGGGTAGCAGATAGATGGGAAAACCACCACTCGGAAGTTCCCTTCCAAGTCACTCATCATTCTGACTTGGAACTATATCGCCGTACCTTCAATGTTGCTGGATCAAAATCCTGGAACTCCCTCCCTAACAGCATTGTGGGTGTACCTACACCACATGGACTGCAGCGGTTCAAGAAGGCAGCTCACCACCACCTTCTGAAGGGCAACTAGGGATGGGCAATAAATGCTTGCCCAGCAAGCGAAGCCCACTGTTGGGTCCTGTTCGCACACTTGTTGTAAGGGGTGGCCGATTTGGTACTAATATTAGAGTTGAGTAGAAACTCTGTGTTTATTTACAAAGGTACTCAGCAGCAACTAAACATGTGCTTATACTTCAAACTCTACCTCTATGCCACTGCTGCTACTAATTACTGACTACTAACCACAGAGGTAGCCCGCGCTACTCTGCTATTGGATACTAAGATCATGTGATCTTCCATTATAACATTATTCATGAAGGTATATTTCACATCAGATTACCATATCCTTCCCCATTTACTCAGAATTACATTTTATATTTACACTTGTAATCTTCGCAAAATAGCAAAATATTTACATTGATAAGTAATCTACAAATTCAGTCTTTCTGGGGCTTTCCTCATGTCTCAGCTCCACAACTTCAAATGTCTTGTCAGGAACCTCTTTTTTGGGTGTTGCCTGAACATCAGGTGCTTCGATCAGCATCTGCAGATCTGCATCCTCCACTCTTGAAGGAACAACAGATGTGTCTGTACTGGGCTGAGTTCTCTCAACAGGAAATGTTGACCCGGTCGTGAACACTGGTGGAATCGTTTCTTGGTGATTGTTTCTCTCTTCCTTAGATGATCCGCATGTCTCTTTATGACTCGGCCTTCCACCTCCATGCAGTAAGATAGAGGTCCAGTCACTGCACTTATTTCACCCGGTAACCACTTTGGTCCTTCTCCGTTGTTCTTCATGTATACCATCTCTCCCATGGTAAATTTGTTCTCGTGCCTGTCATGTTTAGTTTTCTGACTTCCCTGAATCCTTTCCACCTTTTACCCTAAATTCGCCATTATTAAGCTCAGTCTCGTCCTGAGTGCGTTTCATCAATACTTCCACTGGTGTGACACTTGTTGTTGTGTGAGAGGTGATCCTATAATGGACCCCGTGCTAGCTTGGTTGTTAAGGAATCTCCAGTTAATTTATTCATGCCAACTTTGAATGTTTAAACCACCCTTTCAGCCTGTCCATTTGAGGAAGGGTGGTACGGTGAAGCTTTTACACAAGTGATACCATTGAGACTGATAAACCGCTAAAACTCAACACTCATAATTACTGTGCTGTTATCAGAACTGAGCATTTCTGGTAGTCTGTTAATGGCAAAATTTTGATGTAACTACTCCATTGTAGCAGGAAACATTGGTGATTTCGCCTCATATATTCCATCCATTTTGAGTGGGTATCAACAATGAGCAGAAACATTGTTCCCAAGAAAGCTCCTACATAGTTAATGTGTAACTGCACCCATGGTCTTCCTGGCCACTCCCAAGGGTGTAAAAGAGCTGTTGAAGGTAACTTTTGCAGTTGCTGACATTGCACACAATTCTTCACTAAACTCTCTATTTCACCATCCATCCCAGGCCACCATAAGTAGCTGCACACTATGGTCTTCATTCGGGATATTCCCAGATGTGCGCTGTGTAGTTCAATTAGCAATGGCTCTCTACCCTTTGGAGGTACTATCGCCTGCGCTCCCCACAACAAGATGCCATCCTGTCTAGTTATTTCATGTCTTCTGTTAAAGTACCATTTAATTTAGTCAGATACAGGCACTTGTGACCAACCATGAAGCACTTGTTCTCGTATTTGTGATAGGACTGGGTCCTTACTTGTCCAGTCTCCGATCTGTTGAGCGCATACTGGTGATGAATCTAAAAAATGTAACAACAAAATAAGTTCCTGTGGAACTGGGGCTTCCACATCCTTTTCTTGTAAAGGCAAACAACTAAGTTCATTGGCGTTTGCAATTTGACTGCCAGGCCTCGTATGCTGCCAGGATTAAAGCCCATTGTTGTATTCTTGCCGAGGCTATTAGTGGTATAGCTTGTCCTCGCTGAGCTCTGTCTTTGCTGAACAACCCTAACAATGGCTTGTGGTCTGAAACGATAGTAAAATGGTGGCCATGTATGTACTGGTGCAATTTCTTAACACCAAAGACGATTGACCTCGTTCTTTTTCTATTTGTGAGTAAACCTTTTCCGCTGTGGTGAGCATTCTTGATAAGTAACCAATAGGCCATTCCGTGTCATCATCCGCCTGATGGGAGAGCACTGCTCCCACTCTGTAGGAGGATGTGTCACAAGTCAACACTAATTCTTTCCTCTGGTCATAATGTACTAATAGGTTGGACGAGTGCAACAATTGTTTGGCATTTTTGAAAGCTTCTTTTTGGGGCGCCTCACAAGGCCAACATTGGTTCTTTTTGAGTAGATAATGCAGGGGTACCAGTTCAGTAGACAAATTTGGTAAGAACTGTCCATAATAGTTGATCATTCCTAGGAATGATTTGAGCTCTGAGGCGTTCTTTGGTGCAGATACTTCTCTTATGGTTTTCACTTTCTCCTCAACCGGGTGGAGGCCCTGTGAATCTACCTGGTGACCCAAATAGATTACCTCCCTCACTTGGAATGTGTACTTCTCTTTTTTTAAATGCATTCCAGCTTGCAAGAAACGTTTTAAGACTTCTTCTAAGTTTGCCATGTTCTCTTTCTCAGTGAACCCTGTTACCAAGACATCATCTAAATAAACTACAACCTGGGGCAGTCCCTGCAGTAAACCTTTCACTGTTCTCTGGAAGATGGCGCAAGCTGAGGAGACACCAAAAGGCAATCGAGTGTACTGGTACAACCCTTCATGGGTATTAACTGTGACAAATTCCTGGGGGGCATTATCTAACACTTACTATTGATAAACATGACTCATATCAAGCTTCATGTAGGTGGTTCCACCTGCCAGCTTGGCATACAGGTCTTCAATCTTTTGGTATGGGATGTCTGTCTAGCTTAGCTACTTTATTACCTGTCAATTTGTAGTCGCCACAAATATGGACGATCTGGTCGGGTTTACAGACTGGGACTATGGGCGCTGCCGATTCTGAGAACTACATAGGTTGTACAATGCCCAGTTTTTCTATTCTGTCTAATTCGGTGTTGGAGCTTTTCTCTCAATGCATAAGGTACTGGTCTGGCCTTCACGAAACAGTGGGTGGCCTCTGGGTCCACATGAATTTTTGCCTGCAGCTCCTGGATCTTCCCAAGTTCGTCCCTGAAGACTGTGGCACACTTTTGTAATAGCTCTGGTAACCCACTTGCTCTCAAATAGAAAATATCAGCCCATTCCAACTTGGTCTCTTTTAGCCAGTTTCACCCTAGGAGGCTTGGCCCCTCGCCTGCTACTACCACCAAGGGTAGCTTTACCGATTGGTTCCCATAATTACACTACTTATGCCTTTGACTTGGATGTCTTCACCCATGTAAGTTTTTAATTGGGCAGTTGTTTCTTCCAAATTTAATTGATGTTCGCCATTATTGAGATATTTGAAGGTCTGTTCCCCAATTACTGTAGTGAAAGCTCCTGTGTCCACTTCCATTCGAACAGGTCTACCATTCACTTTCACTGTTACATAGATGGGTTCTGTTCTTCCAACCTTCAAGTTATACAATGAATAAATATCTGAATCTGTTGCTTCAGGCTGTTCTACATTGTAGATCTCACTGGTTTTTTTCTTTTGTTTAAAAATCTGCTTGACATTTTCCTTACACTGTCTCATTATGTGACTGTTTTCATGCCAATAAAAACATTCTATTTTTTTTAAGTGCCAATCGTTAAAAGTTTGTTTATTTCCACCTCTATTGATATTACTCCTTGTTTTCGCTGCTAAGTTGTTTTTTCTAATTTTCCTGCTAGCGGGGGATGGTTCCCGCCTCTCAGTAGAGTATTGCATTTTCACGCCCTTTTTAGCTGGGGCTTCCCGCCCGGTGTGGAGGGTGGTGCCATTTTGTGCTCCCTATATGGCTTTTGAATCTCTAACTGCACTTTCCATTGCCAGTTGCAATCTCTAGTGCCTTCTTAAAATCCAAATTTGTTTCAGATAACAATCGCCTCTGAATCGTGTCCTCATTCACATCACACACTAAACAATCTCTAAGCATATAATTTAAGGATGTACCAAACTCACAATGCATAGACTATTTTCTAAATAGGGAGAGAATTCAGAAATCTGGAGTGCAAAGGGACTTGGGAGTCCTAGTCCAGGATTCTCTTAAGGTTAACTTGTAGGTTGAGTCGGTGGTTAGGAAGGCAAATGCAATGTTGGCATTTATTTCAAGAGGACTAGAATATAAAAGCAGGGATGTGCTGCTGAGGCTTTATAAGGCTCTAGTCAGACCACATTTAGAATATTGTGAGCAATTTTGGGCCCTGTATCTCAGGAAGGATGTGCTGGCCCTGGAGAGGGTCCAGAGGAGGTTCACGAGAACGATCCCAGGAATGAAAGGCTTAACATATGAGGAACGTTTGAGGACTCTGGGTCTATACTTGATGGAGTTTAGAAGGATGAGGGGGGATCTGATTGAAACTTACAGAATACTGAAAGGCCTGGATAGAGTGGACGTGGGGAAGATGTTTCCATTAGTAGAAGAGACTAGGACCCGAGGGCACAGCCTCAGAGTAAAGGGAAGACCTTTTAGAACAGAGATGAGGAGAAACTTCTTTAGCCAGAGATTGGTGAATCTATGGAATTCATTGCCACAGAAGGCTGTGGAGGCCAGGTTATTGAATGTATTTAAGACTGAGATAAATAGGTTCTTGATTGGTAAGGGGATCAAAGGTTATGGGGAGAAGGCGGGGGAATGGGGTTGAAAAACTTATCAGCCATGATTGAATGGCAGAGCAGACTCGATGGGCCGAATGGCCTAATTTCTGCTCCTATGTCTTATGGTCTTATGGTCTAAACTGTCTCCCCGGGCTGTAACTCTTGAATTAAACTTTGCATCCTTACTGAGGGCTTTGGTCGGCAATGGCCCTTCACCAGGTTCACTAATTGATCAAGATTTCTTGAGCCTGGGGCACTGGGTGCTGTCAAACTTCGAATCAAACTATAAGTCTTATTCCCACATGTACTTAAGAGGGTCACCAGCCTCTTCTCTTCCCCTGAAATCTCATTTGCTTGGAAAAGGAATGAGAGGCGCTCAATATAGTGAGACCAATCGTCTGTTGCTAAATCGAAAGCATCAATTCTTCCGAATTGCGGCATGCTATGAGGGGTTACTTCGACGATTTGAATGGAACTTCTACTTACAATTGCTGTGCGAGGTACAGCACCAATTTCGTTTCTCTTGCTTGCTTCTGTTTAACTTGTTTAATCCTCGTAACCTGGTGTTGGAACCTGTTCGCACGCTTGTTGTAAGGGGTGGCTGATTTGGTGCTAATGATAGAGTTGAGTAGCAGACACTTCATAGGTAGAAACTCTGTGTGTATTTGCAAAGGTACTCAGCAGCAACTAAACATGTGCTTACACTTCAAACTCTATCTCTATGCTACTGCCGCTACTAACTATTGACTACAGACTACTAACTACAGAGATAGCCTGCGCTAATCTGTCATTGGCTACTAAGATCCATTATGACATTCTTCCTAAAGGTATATTACACATCAGATTGCCACACCCCACATCCTGTGGATGAATTAAAAAAAACAGACTCTATGTCTGTTTGCCGCCTTCATGGCAAAAATCCAGCCTTGTATCTCTGTTCCAGGTTTAGCACTCGTCAGCTTGATTTCCCGAGCCTTGAGAAACCCATCAGCTGAAGGGAGATCAGAACCGCTGGATGGAATGCATTGCCATCATTACTTGTGGGCCAACAGGAACAGGAGTGCTTCCCTGCCCCACGGCCCATCAAAATTATCGGCTTACATTCCCAAGTTTCCATGCAGCATCTAGTGTAATAAGATGTATTGCCTCAATCTTAACATGCTCTTCAGAGTTACAAATGGATTATTTTTTAAAAGGTTTTGAAAGAAAAACACTTGATTTTAGATTGTTTCAAGGGTGGGCGGTACATTGACTTGGAATGCAGCCATTTTACCTCAGGGATTTAGTTCCAATTCTGTTCCAGACTGTTGTGGCAGGCAGTCTTAGTCTTGGTCCCATAGGACGCATTCCATAATTCACCAGTAACTGAGTAGTCTCACTCAGTGAGATTATAACAATATTTAGTGGGGGAAGTGAAAATGTCACTCTGGTAGAGCACAAGGTTTTCTGAGGTTGGAGATAAGGCTTTGGTCAGGGTAATAAAGGGTGCTCTTTACCAGGCTTGAAGGGGTCACTAGATTCTCTGAGAGAAGAAAAATATTTCATGATGCTGCTTTCCTTCAAATTTTTAAAAGAAATTTTCATGGGATGTGGGCTTCTCTGGCTGGGCCAGCATTTATTGCCCATCCCTAATGGCACTTGAGAAGGTGGTGGTGAGCCGCCATCTTGAACCGCTGCAGTCCATGAGGTGTAGGTACACCCACAGTGCTGTTAGGGAGGGAGTTCCAAGATTTTCACCCAGCGACAGTGAAAGAACGGCGATATATTTCCATGTCAGGATGGTGTGTGGCTTGGAGGAGAAATTGTAGATTGTGGTGTTTCCACGCGTCTGCTGCCCTTGTCCTTCTAGGTAGTAGAGGTCGCGTGTTTGGAAGGTGCTGTCAAAGGAGCCTTGGTGAATTGCTGCAGTGCATCTTGTAGATGGTGCACACTGCTGCTACTGTGCATCAGTGGTGGAGGGGGTGAATCCTGAGGGTGTTTAATGGGGTGCCAATCAAGCAGGCTGTTTTGTCCTGGATGGCGTCGAGCTTCTTGAATGCTGTTGGAGCAGCACTCATTTAGACAAGTGGAGAGTGTTCTGACTTGTACTCTGACTTGTGCCTTGTAGACGGTGGACGGACTTTGGTGAGTCAGGAGGTGAGTCACTCTCCACAGAATTCCTAGCCTCTGACCTGCTCTTATAGCCACAGTATTTAGATGGCTGGTCCAGTTCAGTTTCTGGTCAATGGTAACCCTTCGCCCCCCCCCACCCCCCCAGGATGTTGATAGTGGGGGATTCAGCAATGGTAATGCCATTGAATGTCAAGGGCAGATGGTTGGATTCTCTCTTGTTGGAGATTGTCAGTTCCTGGCACTTATGTGGCACAAATGTTACTTACCAATTTCAGCTCAAGCCTGAATGTTGTCCAGGTCTTGTTGCATATGGGCATGGACTGCTTCAGTATTTGAGGAGTTGTGAATGGTGCTGAACATTGTGCAATCATCAGCAAACATCCCCACTTCTGACCTTATGATGGAGAGAAGGCCATTGATGAAGCAACTGAAAATGGTTTGGTCTAGGACATTACCCTGAGGAGCTCCTGCAGTGATGTCCTGGGATTGAGATGATTGACCTCCAACAACCACAACCATCTTCCTTTCTGCCAGGTATGACTCCAACCAGTGGAGAGTTTTCCCCCTGATTCCCATTGACTCCAGTTTTGCTAGGGCTCCTTAAGCAAATGTAGCATTGATGTCTAGGCAGTCACTCTCACCTCACCTCTGGAGTTCAGCTCTTTTGTCCATGTTTGGACAAAATCTGTAATGAGGTCAGGAGCTGAGTGGCCCTTGTGGAACCCAAATTGAGCACCAATGAGCAAGATATTGCTGATTAAGTGCTGCTTGATAGCACTGTTGAACACCCCTTCCACCACTTTGCTGATGATCAAGAGTAATCTGATGGCGTGGTAATTGGCTGCCTTGGATTTGCCCTGCTTTTGTGGACAGGACACACCTGGGTAATTTTCCACATAGCTGGGTAGATGCCAGTGTTGTAGCTGTACCGAAACAGCTTGGCTAGGGGCGACGCAAGTTCTGGAGCACAGGTTTTCAGTACTATTGCTGGAATATTGTCAGGGCCCATAGCCTTCGCAGTGTCCAGTGCCTTCAGCTGTTTCTTGATATCACGTGGATATCTGTGATGCTGGGGATCCCATGGTGGAGGCCGAGGTGAATCATCCATTCGGCACCTCTGGCTGAAAATTGTAGCAAATCCTTCAAATACTTCAGCCCCAGTTTGAGGATGGGGATATTTGTGGAGCATTCTTCTCTAGTTCGTTGATGAATTGTCCACTACCATTCACGACTGCATGTGGCAGGACTACAGAGTTTAGATCTGATCCGTAGGTTGTGGCATTGCTTAGCTCTGTCTATAACTTGCTGCTTCCGCTGTTTGGCATGCAAGTAGTCCTGTGTTGTGGCTTCACCTGGTTGACACCTCATTTTTAGGTATGTCTGGTGCCGCTCCTGACATGCCCTCCTGCACTCTTCATTGAACCAGGGTTGATCCCCTGGCTTGATGCCAATGGTAGAGTGGGGAATATGCCGGGCCATGAGGTGTTTGTATACAATTCTGCTGCTGATGACAAGGATGCCCAGTTTTGAGTTGCTAGATCTATTCAAAATCTATCCCATTTATCGCGGTGGTAGTCACATAACACAATCGTACCTTCATTGTGAAGATGAGACTTTATCTCCACAAGGACTGTGCCATGGCCACTCCTACCACTACTGTCATGGACAGATGCATCTGCGACAGGTAAATTGGTGAGGGCGTGGTCAAGTAGGTTTGTTCCTCTTGTTGGTTCCCTCACCACCTGCCCAGACCCAATCTAGCAGCTGTGTCCTTTAGCTCAGTCAGTAGTGGTGCTTTTGGGCCTCTCCTGGTGATGGACATTGAAGTCCTCCATCCAGAGTACAGTCTGTGCCCATGCCACCCTCAGTGCTTCTTCCAGCAGAGGGGTAGTGACGGGTGGTAAATCAGCAGGAGGTTTCCTTGTTCATGTTTGGCCTGATGCCATGAAACTTCGTGAGGTCCAGAGTCGATGTTGAGGACCAGTGCAACTCCCTCTTGACTGTATACCACTGTGCCGCCACTTCTGGTTGGCATGTCCTGTTCAGCTGACAGGACAGACTCAGGGGTCATGATGGAGGGGTCTGGAATATTGGCTGTAAGGTGAGTATGACTATGTCAAGCTGTTGCTTGCCTAGTCTGTGAGACAGATCTCCCCATTTTGGCACAAGCCCCCAGATGTTATAAGGAGGACTTTGCAGGGTCAAAAGGGCTGGGAATTTGCCCTGGGTCAATTTGATTCATTTTAGGCTTTGTAGCGTGAGTAACTTGCTAGGCCATTTAAGAGTCAGCCACATTGCTGTGGGTCTAGATTCACATGTAGGCCAGACCAGGTAAGGACGGCAGATTTCCTTCCCTAAAAGACATTAGCCAATGAGATGGGTTTTTACAATAATCAAAAATGGTTTCATAGTCACGATTACCAAGACCAGTTTTTAATTCCAGATTTATTCATTAAATTTAAACTCTACCCGCTGCCGTGGTGGGATCCGAACTTGTGTCCCCAGAGTATTAGCCTGAGACACTGGATTGGTAGTCACGTGACATTATCATTACACCATCTCCTCCCCCTAAAAGTTGGTGAGTATAAAGAGACATCAAAAAAGCTAAAATTAAATGTAAGTTGGTTTTGGTATACATAAAGACTAATATATCTTTTATTAAACTCATAAATGTTCCAAGGAATCATTTAACAAGCACAGCCACCTATTTCAGATCCCACCCTCTGCTTCTTTCACAATGACTTATATGCAGGTGTAATCACAGTGACTATTTGTTTAGCCTGTTTCTCCCAGGCTATTTTCTCTAGACTATTATCTTTTGGGAATGATATGTCTAAAAATGTTATCCTGCTGTGTTTTTGTTCTTTTTTTTAGTCTTTCTTTACCTGAAAACCTTTGCAAACATATCTCCTCCTTAATCTTCTCTGTAGACTTGATGGGGGATAAGGAGGCTTTAAAATTATTTCAGTCACTATAAATGGTCTCTTCTTTTCATGCTTTGTATTGTTAAAAGTTCAGGTCCTCAAGGGAGTGTTCACTGTTTATCTGTAGTGAATGTGCCCATAAGCTAAAATCAACAGTGCCATCACCAGCTGTATTAGCCGTCTGACTTTACTAGAGCCTGGGGATTTGGGGGACGTGTAAAATAACAGGAATATGGCTGTGAGGTGTTCATGGAGGAACCAGAGGGCTTTACGAGAGAGCACCTTTATAGTTTCTTTCAACACAATCTATTTCACTTGCATGTTTCAACATTGCTTAATTTTGGATTCATGCTTAACTAACTATTTGTGGAACGCAAACATTTTCCTGACAAAATACATGTTTCAATCATTTTGTAGCATTTAATAGACTAAAAATAATGAACAAATGCTCAGTATAAATTCTGCTAGTTTTTGTTATTTGTATTAATAATTCATTCACTATTTGCTGGATGTGCGGTGCAAAACAAGAGTCCTTTGAAAATTGTACTGAATATTTAAAACTCAAAGAAGTAAAGGTAGTTGCATGGAGCTGTATCAAACTTTAGAAGTGGGCATTTTTGTGGGCATTGTGACAATACCCATTTGGCCTTTCTTCTGTAGTACCTGGGATGATGTCACTGTAGCCAATTCTGTGTGCCTTTCTGAAGCTCTGCCCACAAAAATGAGTTGTGGTGGGAATGTGCCATAGAGTAATGGCATCTTGGCTTTTTACTTAACTGATTGTTCAGCAACTCCCGAAGCCATCTGTTACAATCACAACTTTCTCTGGCCGATTTTTATGACTTTTTTTGTTTGACTTTCCCTTGCTCGCTATCAATCCGGCCCATACTCTGGTCATTTGCCTTCCCCGATTGAGCTAACCCAGTGTTGGTCTTCTCAACATGCTGTCCCACTCAAGGAACTGATAGGTTTTGGCTGCAATCTCACTATAAAGGATCCATCTGCTTACCAGCTCTTTATTTGAGCACTATCTCGGCACTGTGTCATCACAGCTTTTCTTCTCAGTCACCACTCTACGTTTTCAACACTCTCCAATACTGCGACATCATTGTGGGCTGACAAAAATGTCAAGGGTCTTCTCATGCCATGTAGCATGATCTAAGGCTGTTCACCCTGTCATACCTGTACTTAATCTTGCTGCCACCTGTCTTACCACCACTGATCATCATGTCGTGGTGTCGTGTTAGTGTAATGATATAATACCTTGAGCTTATTTGCTGCATAGAACACAAAGCACCAATCGCTCAAAAGGGATTGGATAAATACATTGTGGGTTTGTTTATTAAGACTAGGCACATGGGAACAGTTATACATAGATATACAGCTTGAAGACACCAGAGCTGTGTGTGTTGTGCTCTGCACTAAGCAAAGATAAAACTAAGACTGGACCACATGACACATTTCCTTTCTAATGATGTCATGCTGCTATCCTTTAAAGACATGTTACAACAGGCAACACAATCAATGCTCTCACATCCTATCCAGACTAAATTCTTGAAAAGGAGTCATGGACTTGCACTGCTTCAGGCATCCTCCAGTTCCTGTCTGTTGCATTCTATTATGTGCTCTCTTGTCCAGCAAATAGATAAGCAGTGTTGTGATTTTACAAGGTAGCACAGACAGTGTCATCCAGCAGGCCATACACCATGCTATTCTGTCTCACATCAAATAACCATGAAATATGCCACTAAGTTCAGTTCACAAAAGAATTCTTGTGCAAATCCGCTTTAAGAACTTCTATCGCCCATGGTACAGTTACTCATTGTATGTCACCATGCTGCAGTATCATTGTGCATGGTAAACATACAGCTCCATTCCCATTCTATTAATATTTCTAATATAGTTCAGCACAAAATGACTTACAGTCTATGAAAATACCTTTTGTGGCATGGGTACTTGTGACATTCCAAATGTTACTTTAGCCTTAGCTTAGCTGATTTCTTGAGATCAGCCATCTTCATCCTCACATCTCTCCAAGCTGTTGGGTTCTTGAGACTAAAGCAACAGGAACTTCAGGGGTTTGCTCATTACTTCCATACTGATAGCTCTCCTCTCCCTGACCAGTGTAAGTGTTTTAAGTACCCTCCGAGCTCAGTTAACAGCTGCTGGGCCTTATTATTACTGCGGTTGCTCTTTAAGTCTGATTTTTAAGCCCAGCCTTTAAGCCTTCTGGCCTGAAGCTCTGGGTTCAAATCCCACTCCAGGACTTGCTGGCTTTGGAAGGAGTGTTCTGCTGATCTTTCAAGCACACCCATGGCGGATGGCATAGCAAGAGCTGGAGAAATTCCTGAGGCAGCCATGGTTGATGCTGAATGGTGCTCCTCAAGCTATTACCACGTGTCTCTCTGAAACAGAGGGAAAGATGCCGATGGTCCCTTGTAGACTATGACTAATTATGGACAGATTGCTCTTTTGATCATCCTGCTGTAAAGTGTTTTAGTGCAAAATTTACAGCAATATGTGGGTTAATCTGCTGGCTGCAATTCATATGAAAGCTTTTTGTAACCCACTATTAACCCTGACTAGCACATCAACAGCAACTTCTAAGCTCATGATTAACTTTAAACCTTTTGAGGACAAAAGGGTCTTTTTTAGTTATTGAGATACAAATTTCCTTCCCATCAGATTTGCTCTTTCCCAGAATGATGACTTCAAAATATTAAATATTCTAGAACAGTATGAAAGCAAAGAATATACACATGGGACACATAACTATGTGCAGTGAAGCTTAACAAAAAATGTATTAGTTTTGGATCTGGTTTGGAAATGTAACCACAGTTTCCAAAAAGCAAAAGTGTCTTCAAGAGGGAGTGGAGTTAAGGGATTCAATTCAATTAAAATATAAAGTTTAATAAATATTTAAATAGAAAATGTAAAGTTTTCTAAGTAAATTGAGTGTTTTGGTAATTGATTTCCTCATTTGAATAAGCAGCGAAAAGAGGAATGAGTTAACGTGGAAAGCAGCCTTTTGATAGATGGCATATTTTAGGGCAGCTGCAAGGTCCTTACAGTAAGTGGTTGTTAATTATTGTGATTCAATGTGTGAAACATAAGTGCACATTTAACTTTCGCCTGCTGCAGATGAATGGCTTGTGACTATTTTCAGTGCTTCTGGAATTGCTCAAAGTATCCTCACTTCGTATTGGGATGCTCTTATGAGCTGAGAAAGGCTTGAAGTGGCACCTGTTCAAATACCAAAGGCAATCCTGTGGGCTGTGAGTCAAGTTTTTTCTTGGGATCAAATGGGAAGGGGGCAAACAAGCTTAGAGTTTCTTTTAAAAAGCACATATCTCTGTGATGTTCTTAAGACGTTAACTCATTTGATGTTGGTTCTTGAACCCCAGAATTCAAAGCCATGAGAACAAGCTTGTGAGAAGTGCTTGTTGGAGTGTAGCCAGTAGAGTCAGCTCTTTTCACAGGCCCCCTCACTTCCACTGCTAACCCACAAGTAGCTCCAAATACAGGCACTGTTTCACAGTCTTTGCTGTGTTCCTCTTCACATGTCAGAGCTGGCAGCTGCTCAGCAGAGTGTTGTCCTGCCAAACTACAAACCCACTGACACAAGGAAAAAAAACTGGGGAAGGGTGTTAAAACAAAAACATAAAACCCCTGATCAAAAACAAACTGATTCTGTAAAAATGTTGCTTTGTGTCCTAAAGCGTCTTCTCATGTTATATGAGGATTTATTTCCACAGGCACACAATGAGAACGTATACTCATGGCCTGAGTTCTGTTTCTCAGAGACTTGTAGCTATTTTATCCAAGTTACAGTATTGCAAATCTCTGAGTGGACTATGACTTCACAATTTCAGGTTTAATCCTTGTTGCTTTGATTTGTTTCATAACTGGTTGTTCAAATAGTTCCTGCACTAGCAATGCAAATTTTCTCTGGACAAAACCAAGCTTATCCTAATTTTTGCAGGTTAGTATAAAGATATTCTTCAGGTGCAAACTGCTAGTACTATACATGTACTAGTTATATTTTAAATGAATAAGTCTTCAATACGAGTATTGGTCTCAGACCTTTAGTGTGCATTAACTGATGTGGATACAGAAAATATCAACAGTTTAGTAATCTGGAAAAGGATTTAGACTGTACAATGACAAAGGCTCTTGGGAGTTGATCAGGAGGAGAGACCACTCCATCAATATCTGCAACAAAGCCAAAATAACACAATTTAAGTTTGCACATTAATACTTTTACTCTCTACAAATCTTGAACTGAACATTCCCTCAGACTTCCTCTAATTGTCTTGTAAAAAGGGGGAAGGGGTTACTTCGACGTGTTTGGTCATGACCCAGTTAAAATAGTGGCATTGGCTCAGTGAGGAATTTTCAGACAGGGTCAGTTCCTGAACACTGGGGAGAGGCTGCTTTACAGCAAATGGTATTTGGGCTGCAGTGCAAACTTTCTGACACAAATTTGGCTTTTAACCATCAAGATTTTCATTATTAGATTGGTAACAAATGATAAGTGATATCAGTAATAGCAAATATATTATGAATTGTATGCGTCTCTGTTTTCCAACTGGATAAATTGCCTCGCAAAATTGCAAGACACTATACTAAAAATATATGACCCTTTAATTAACTGCATAGTGAATGGTTAACAATGACACAATAAATATACAATTGACAAGCTCCCTGAATAGGTGAAGCTAAGTAAAGGTTCGATGAAACTTTTTACCATGGGGCTTTACTGACTACTTTGAGATTATATCCAAAACAATTTTTTTAATTCACAAAGAAACCTGATAAAAAAAACCTCACCCAGCGACTGAAAATTCTTTGTTACTGCTAATTAAAACTGTCAAAAAATATTTGTACAGATGGAAGAGATTTTTAAAATGACAAATGGATTTCTCAGTGATAATGAAGTAAATGAGCCAGGAACATTACAAGTTAGAATCCTGGAAGATAGTTTTAACTCTACCTGCACAGTGGAAATGAAGTTACTTTCCCACCCTGTAGATATCAGGAGCCTGCTTACCCTACCAAAGCCGATAGGATCCTGTTTTTAATATATATGCATGTGGATCACGGTGAGGCCATTAAAACCAGACTGCAATTTTAACTTGGCAGCTTGAGTGGGAAATGGCAGTGAGTTTCCTGCCAGGCCGATTTAACAGATTAGGGCCAGGAATAGGCCCGAGAAGGAAATTCATTTAACTTTTTAAAACTTTTCTTGTGAGGCCAGGAGCAGGAGTGCTTCTCTGGTCCCCACAATGAAATCTTAGACTTCCCCTACCCCAAACTTGAAGCCAACCTGTACCCCTTCACCGAATCATGAGATCCCCACAGAAAAGCATTCAATCTCATCACTTACATGGATGTAGCAGGCACCCTTCAAGTTAAGCAATTTTCCATCACTTCCCACCTGGAATAGATATGGAAAGTTGTGCAGTGGGATTTGAATAAGGTCCGACACCTCATGTCTGGAGTAGCAGTTGAGTTTCTAATACACAGCACTGAGCACACACCCAAAAGTGGCTTGCAGTTAAAATCGGGGCTTGGGTCTTTGTTGAGTTCATTGATTTCAGTCAGAACTGTAATTGGGGCACCAAACGTCCTCAGCTAAGGCATGAAACAAATCTGCTCCTTACTTATATCACTGTTCACTCCTCCTGGAAAGTAGTCTTCTGTGAATGGAAGTTGTGAAAATTCATTGTGATGCCTCCTATAGTTGATCAACTGGCCTGTACTCACTACACAGTCTCACACATGTAGAATTGCCACTTGGGTCAGGAGCTGAGAACTGCCAACATCCAAGGCAGCATATTCCAGCATGAGCCACTAGCCTAGAGTTTCCCCTGGGCATCATAACCCATTCACATAAATGATTTACAACATCAATATTGACATATTGCTGATCTGAAATCTAGCCCAATCACAAAAGGAAGAAAATTGTGAGGGAGTTCTGAAGAGCACATACCATATTGAAGCATAAACAAACAAGTAATACTCCTCAGCTGCCTGGGAAAGGGAAACATTTAAGTTCCAGGCGTTGTTAATTCCAAGAGCTGTTACCGGCTTTTCCCTTTGCCTTCTATCAGTGGTGTTAAATGCAGAGGGTTTGTGACAATGTCTGTGGCATTCTCAGCCCACTTTTGCATTCAACAGCTCCATAGAGATACCGGGATGTACTGGCAGAAACTAGAGAAGCACTTCAAGCATTCCAGTCCATATGGAACCTTTGATTAGCCAGTACAAACACACATTAAAAAAATATTTGTAAACAAAGCAGATTAAAAGCATGTCTTATAATGTAATATGCATTTCCATCAGTAAAAGATGGAAAAATATTTACTCAAATTGGACTTTTAGAGACTACCAGAGAAGAAACATGTCAAACACACACTGCTATGGTTTTTTTGTACAGAATTCAGTTGCTTTACAGTGAAATAACAAAAACTTACACTCGGAGAAATGCCTTTGCAAATGGTACAGGTGCCGGACTTGTCTCAGTGGTAATGCCTCTGAACCACACGGCCATGAGTTTAAGCCTCACTCCATAGACTCAAAAACACCACCATAGGCTCAAAAACACAATCTGGGCTGACTTTCCAGTACAGTTCACAGGGAATGCTACACAGTCAGAAGTGCCACCTTTTCAATGTGATGTTAAACCAAGGCTCAATCCATTCTCTCAGATTCCATCCCATGTCAGTATTCGAGCATTAGCAGGAAAATTCTCCTGTTGTCCTACATAATATTTATCCCTCACAAAAAAAACAGATTATCTGGCCATTTATTTCATTGATGTTTGTGGAACATTCCTGTGCACAAATTGGATGCTATGTTTGTCTATAAATTCTTTTAAAGTACGTTTTTATTGCCGATTTGTGCTAGTCAAGGTGAAGGTGATGTTGGAAAATGTCAGCTATGGTTCAGTGGTAGCACTTTCACCTCAGGGCCAGAAGATCATCAGTTCAAGTCCTACTCCAGAGACTTAAGCACACAATCCAGGCTGGCACTCCTTGAGCAGCACTGCACCACTGGAGGTGCCGTCTTTCAGAAGAAATATTAAGCCCAGGCATTGGGCGGAATTTTCCGTGCCCGCTAGCAGCAGGCGTGATAGGTGGCGTGCGGGACAATATAGCGCGATTGGTTTCACGACGACGGGAAGGCAGGTCACGATCGTCCGCTCAGCCCGCCGACAGTCATCGGGGAGCTCATTGTAACACCTCAGCATATCATTAATAGGCCATCCCACCAGGCCCTTGGACCCCTGCCGGATCGTCCGTCCACGTTGGCGGGAAAGCATGTCAACGTGTTTCACAACAACACGCAGGCAATGTGCACTTGGCAGCCTTCACTTTGGGGGAATTGGAGGTGAGTGAACAGTGCCATTCTGCAGAGCTCGCCAAGATCGCCTGTTGCTTGACAGGCTTCAGGGGTGCCAAGGTGGGGGGGCTTGGGTGAAGTGCCACCTTGCCACAAAATGATTGTTGTTGGTGGGGGGGTGTCCAGGGGCAACTGCTGCCCGGCCTCAGAGGCGAATGTTCTCGGGGTAGGTGCAACTGCTGCCCTGGCGTTGGATCCCACGCACAAGAAATCGAGGTGGGGGCAGGGAAGTGGTCACGCAGTCGGGACATTGGTGTAAAGTGACCGCTCCTCTGCAACTGGGAAAGATCAGGCGCAGCCACAGTGATATGACTGGGGTCAGACTCCTAGACTGCCCACCCACGCAAGCAATGTGGAGGCACCAAAGTGCCACCAAGCACTCCAGCAATCCAGACTTCACCCACTCCCCCCCACCCCCACCCCCCAGCCTACCACCCCCACCCCTCCCCGGCACAGACTGCGAATGCACAGCCACGTTACTGGACCGCGGAGCAGTGGTACAATCTCTTCGCCAACACTGGCCATGTAGCAGTCACTGCTGGAGGTGCTCACAGCCCCTTGCAATCTCAGCATCCTGGCTTGGATCAGTGTCCCCCATGTTGCAGGCTGACAGGGCAACCATGCAGCGCACTCATCTCTGGCCATCCGAGGGGTGACCAGCACTCTCCGGGAAGCATTAAGGGGCAGTCACACAGGGCCAGGAAAGGTGCTAAGTACAGCCATCATAACAATCTCTCTCTCTCTCTCGCTCTTTCATGCCACAGGAGGACCAGATCAGGAGCATGGATCCTGGTGACCTAGCTGTATGCCTGATGGCCTACAGAGACTGTAGAAGGTGGAGGAGAGAGTGACTGAAGCTCCTGGCTGTTCAAAGGAAGCAACCTCAGGAAGAAGGGGTGGCTGGGGCTCCCGCATTCGCTGCCCAGGAGTGACAGCGAGCCGTGGCTGGTTGGCACCTTGCGACACCCAGAGTCCATAGAAGCCGCCTGTCATTCCTGAAGATGACCGAGAACCAGTGTCGCTGATGACTGTGCATGTCTAGGGACCTGGTCGTTCACAACTGCCACTTACTGCAGCACTTGGCGCAAGGGGACATGGAGGGCATCCAATGCCAGTGGCTGTGAAAGTGACTACGGCACTCAATTTCTATGCCGGTGGCTCCTTTCAGGGCTCCACAGGTGACCTCTGTGGGATATCACAACCCGCCACCCACAAATGCATCCATGAGGTCACGGATGCCATCTTCTCCATGGCACACAACTTTGTGCATTTCGCCCAGGATCATGACAGCCAGGATGCAAGGGCCATTGGATACACCCTGATCTCGGGATTCCCACAGATGCAGGGTACGATTGACTGCACCCATGTGGCGCTCAGGTCTCCATTGCTACACTCAGTGGACTTCATCAACCACAAGGGATTCCACTCACTGAACATGCAGCTGGTATGCGACCACCAGAAATGCATCCTGCAGGTGTGTGCACGGTTTCCAGGAAGTGTGCACGATGCCTACATTCACAGCTCCCTGGAGTCTTCCAGGGTCCACAGAGGCTGCAGGGTTGGCTCCTCAGGGACAAGGGCTACCCACAGAGGCTTTGGCTGATGACACCCATGCAGAGGCCTCAGACTGCAGCAGAGCGACGCTATAATGAGGCTCATGTTGCAGCTCACAACTTGGTGAAGCAGACTATCGGGATGCTGAAGATGAGGTTCCCGTGCATGGGCCAGCCCAGTGGAACCCTGCAATACAGTTCACAGAGGGTGTCATGCATCGTCGTCGTCTGCTGCGCCCTTTACAACCTGGCGCTGCAACGGGGAGAGGAGCAGGCTGAGGATGGGGGAGCTGCACGTCTCCTCCAATGAGGAGGATGCCGACAAGGATGAGGGTGAGGGGGTCCTCGGAGGTGACAATGACGGGGATGAGGTCCTCGCACTGGCCAGATGCGGCAGACGTGCTCAGGAGGCCCTCATAGCTGCTAGATTTGTGGAGGATGATGACGAGATGCAGTGAGGAGACTCCATAGATCCTCACATGGCCTCTGGGAATGTCTGACTCCTGTCTGGCTGAGGGCAGCTCGCTTGCACTGTGTGATCAGGGTCATATCATAGAGATGCAGACATGAAACTTTAGAAGCATCTGATGCTTTGTCCGCCTTCAGCACCTGACCCCTTCAAGAGCACAGCATCACTGATCACAGGTGCTGAAGAGATTGGGGGCCAGCCCTGCCTTAAGGGTGCTGAGAGCCCACAGAGAGAATGATGGAACTCTGTGATGCCTGCCCACAACATCCTGGAAGCAATGACCAGCACCGTTGAGGTGCAGGCATCAGTAATGTTTCCAGGGAGTGTGAGGCTGAACCATCACTTTGGTCTGAAGGCTGCACAAAGCACAGGGAAGAGGCCCTGGACTGAGACACCTGCCTTTATCTTGTGCATAAAGGTTTCACATCCAAATGACACAAGCACTGCTCATCAGAACAAGGAGCCATAGGCAGGGAGACATTCTTGGGAGTTTATTGACAATAATAAACAGTGTGTATGAGTGATTAATACCCATGCCCAGGCAGTGCAACTAGTTCTCCTTAACTTTCCTAACCCTGCCTCTACGTCTTGTTACTCCTCAGACATCCACAGCAGAGGTGAAGGCAGCCTGCTGACTGTGACGCCATGTCTGTGATGACCTTGGAGGGCGTCCTCTGGGGGCCAAGACTTGGAGGGCCCCGGCCTGCTTTTGGGGTCCTGCTATGTGGCAGTGGCTCAGCCTGTGGAGCTGGATTTCCTGAGGCCACAGGAAGAGGGGAGTTGGATGGGCCAGACACTCTCAAAGTCAACTGGTTGGATGGCCCTAGAGGGTGCACCTGCTGATCCTCCTCCCTATGAGTGCCCAGGGGCCCCAGGCTGACTCCTTGAGGAGCAGGGGTAGCTGGAGTGAGATCAAGCTGCCCGGCATCCCTCTCGCATACACACTGTTGGGAACCAACTATGGCATCAGTGATGGAGCTGAGCCCGAGCAGCAGTGCAGGAGTGAAGTCCTGGACCAAGGTCTCCATGGCGGCCGCCATCCTACCAATATTGACCTCGGTTCATTGGCATACCGGCGCTATCACCTCAGAGTGAAGGCGGATGGACTCCACCATCATGCCTTGCAATCTGAGTGCAGCGGACATCCCTTCCTGATGTTCCTGAGCTTGCCTTTGCAGCTCCAGCAACTGTGACATGACCGAGTCCAGAGGCTTGTCAACTGACTCGGACTCAGCAATGTTCTGGCCTCCAACAGTCCTCTGAGTGCCAGACACCTAGGAAGTCCCTGCCGCCACCTGCTGTGGATCAGGCAGTGCGATGTGCTCACCAGATTGTGATCCTGGGGCTACTCTAAAGCTAGGTCCCACCAAGGTGTATGTCCCTTCGCTGGTGGAGGGTGTGGGTCATCAGGAAGGGTGCCACCATATTCCTCTCCAGAGGTTTCTTCGGGCTTGATTGGAGGCCCTGGGTCATGGACTCCATCGGCTGTTTCCCAGATGTGCCTGCGAAAGCAAGGGGAGATAATTGGTGCATGGCAGGGGCCTGTGAATCAGGACACATCACTCACAGCATGGTTGTTTGATGTACGTTGCACTGCTGGATCCTCACTTGGTAGAGCAGCACCGACCTCACCGTCAGACAGGACCAGTCCTGGTCATCGCCGGCCAGCTGGATGGGTCTGTTTTCAAATTCTGTCAGCACTTTCATTTCCAGCATCCCTCCACCAGTCTGTGACCTCTCTCTCTTGTTGTGTGCCAGCTTGTCCTGCATGAATAGAGACGGAAGAAGAGTAAGCAAGACGCTTGCCAGGCCAGGTGATAAGTATGCCTGGCCTGTGTGGGTGGTGAGTGGTCTCAGGGACGGGATGAGGACAATGACGGTGAGTTTGAGAGAGTGAATGGTGATGTCCCTTGAACTGGCAGTGAGTGAGGGCCCTGTGGATGTGTGATGGGCTTGTGAGTGTGTGAGTTGAGACTAATGAGAAGGATGACTTACCCTGGCGGAACGAAAGAGATCACTCATCCTCTTGCGGTACTGGGTGGCTGTCCTCTTCTGCAGGGGCATTGCCACCGCCCCTCAAGCAGGATTGGTCACGTTGTTGCCCATCCTGCGGCCTGAGCGGGGGTACAGGACATTTTGGTGGGCCTCCACGGCAGCCAGCAGTCGCTCGAGGGACCCATCGCTGAAGCGGGGTGCTGCAGTCTGTTTTCCTTTGCTGGCCATGTCTCCCGTGCAGCAATGGTGAGCTGGGAGCAATGAGCGCTGTGCTTGCGGCTGGACTTTAAACATGGCGCCAGGTGTGATGCGACGGTGGGGCGATGGCCGGCGGGCGAATGAGAGCCCACCCACCATGGAAATGGCATGTTTCCCGGGAGCATAAATAATGAGACAGGTTTGGGATGATATGGTGTGAAAACCCGCCATCGTGACCGGCAGGTAAAACATCGTTTACCTGCCCACTACCGCACCTAGTGCAAATCTGGGAAAATTCCACTCATTGTCTGCCTTAGGTTGACATAAAAGAACTCATGGCATTTTTTGAAGAAGAGCTGAAGAGTTCTCCTTGGTGTCCTGACCAATATTTAGCCCTCAACCAACATCGTTAAAACAGATTATCAGGTCATTATCATATTTGAACGTGTTGGACCTTGCTGTGTATAGGTTTCATTGGCTGTAAGTGGTTGGGGTGTCCTGAGATTGGGAAAGGTGTTATATAAATGCAAATCTTTCTAATCAATCCTGAAGAGAATGAATTGTCCTGCAGGTATGGGATGCAAGCACTTTTTGCAGCTCCGAAGTTGGCGGGTTACCCTGACCATAATAATGTCCAATTTTTCAACTTTGGACACTATCGGCAGCCTTCACTTTGGGCAGCCATATTCAAGTTAACTGTGCTTGCACCAGCAGAGCAGGCCCATTGGAATTTCAGCCACCATTAGGAACGGACAACAAATGCTGGCCTTGCCAGTGAAAGAATGAAAGAAAACTAATTTCAGAATCAAGCACTTCATAATGATGAAGCAAAGACTAAATTCAGCGTAAAGTTCCCTCTACTCTTTGCAAACAATGGTCAACCTCTCAAGAAAGACATTTCCAAATCTAGTTCTCTTACACTTGTGATTTATTTGCATATTTATTTGTTAACAGGATGTGGGTGATGTCAACACAGCTATATTTCCACAGGTGGCACGAGAAGGTGATATAGGGTTTTCTCCTTGAAGTTCTGTATTGCTTGTGATGATGGGGCTCCCACAACGGTGTTAGGCAGGGGATTCCAGGACACTGACTCAATGACAATGAATGAATTGTGATCAATGTACATGTCAGGATCTGTGCCCTGGAAGGAGCTTGGTGTTAATGGTTTTCCCGCAACACTGCAATTTTTGGTGAGACACTTGGCAAGGGAGGGAGGTGCTGTGGAAAACATAGAAACAGAAAATAGAAGCAGGAGTTGGTTATTCGGCCCTTTGAGCCTGCTCTGCCATTCAATATGATCATGGCTGATCCTCTATCTCAACGCCATACTCCCGCTCTCTCCCCATACCCCTTGATGCCCTTAGAGTCCAGAAATCTATCTGTTTCCTTCTTAAATATATTCAGTGACTTGGCCTTCACAGCCTTCTGTGGAAGAGAATTCCATAGGTTCATCACCCTCTGAGCGAAGAAGTTTCTCCTCATCTCAGTCCTAAATGGTCTGCCCTGTATCCTGAGACTGTGGCCCCTTGTTCTAGACTTCCCAGCCAGAGGAAACACCATCCCTGCATCCAGTCTACCCAGCCCTGTCAGAATTTTATAGGAAGAATTTTCCCCCCGTTGGGGGGGAAGTGCAGGAGCGTGTGCGTGCGGGCGTGCCTCTGATCGCTGCTCCCAATCGTGAGCGCACCGCCATTTTACGTGGGCAGGCCAATTAAGGCTCACCCAGCATGATGTCCGCCAGGAAGCACTATGCGCTCCTTATGCGGGAGGGGGGATTCCCTAAGCCGGGAGTGTGCTCTTTCGTGCATGCTTGTGAAAGAGCGCACTCACCTCCCTGAGGCTAAGTGCTGCCTCAGGGAGATCGGCGCCAAATTTAAAAATGGTAAAGGGGCAAAAATAAAATTTTCCTGACATGTCCCCTCATGTGCCACTGTCGCATGAGTTGGGACATGTCCATCACTTTTAATCAAACATTTATTAAATTTTTTAAAACCCTCATGAAACCTCACCCAGCCCGTCGGCGAGGTTTCATGCTTTTTCTGAAGTTCGCCATGGCTCCCAGCCTGCCCGCCAACCTTAAAGTTGGACGGGTAGGTCCATTAATTATTTCAATTCCTTTTTAAATGGCCTCAATTGGCCGTTGACAGGTCGGCGGGCGCACAGCTGATTCGGCTGCGCCCCCGTCAACCGGAAAATTGAAATGAACAGGGTGACGTCGGGACTTCTGCCCGATGTCATCCTGCATCATTTTACGCATCGGCGAGCGGGCACTGCCCCCCGCTCGCTGACCTAAATATCCTGGCTCATATGTTTCAATCAAATCCCCTCTCATTCTTCTAAACTCCAGTGAATACAGGCCTAGTTGATCCAATCTCTCCTCATATGACAATCCTGCCATCCCAAGAAACAGTCTGGTGAACCTTCGCTGCAGTCCCTCAATGGTAAGTCTATCCTTTCTTAGATAAGGAGACCAGATCTGCACATAATACTCCAGGTATGGTCTCACCAAAGCTGCAGTAGGACATCCTTGCTCCTGAACTCAAGTCCTCTCACAATTAAGGCCAGCATACTATTTGCCTTCTTAACTGCTTGCTGCACCTGCATGATTGCTTTCAGTGACTGGTGCACAAGGACACCCAGTTCATTAGCTGACTCCAGTGACTCTGTTCAGTGGCCACTCTTCTCATATCTAAGCAAACAAATTAAAGTTAGTGCCTATAAAGCTGGGTTCCACTCTGGAATCAGGCTTGTCCAGGGGTAACCGCAGCTGGGTTCATAACACTCAGTAGGCCCTTGGTTCCCTAGCATTTCTGGGAAGTTATTTGTGTCTTCCTCTATGAAGACAGGACTGAAGGAGTCATTTAACTGCTCTGCCATTTCCTTGTCCTCTATTATAAATTCTCCCATTTCAGACTGTAAGGGACCTACATTTGTCTTCACTAATCTTTTTCTTTTTACGTACTTATTGAAGCCTTTACAGTCCTGTACTCCAATTCCCTTGCAAGCAAGGCCAACACTTGCCTTCCTAATTGCTTGCTGTACCTGCATCTTAACTTTCTGTGTTCCTTGTACCAAGTCCCACTGAATATTTACAAGTTTCAAGCCTTTTAAAAATATTTTGCTTCCCTATTCTTACAACCAAAGTGAATAACCTCACACTTCTCCACATTATATATCATCTGTCATCTTCTTGCTCACGCACCTAACCTATCTATATCCCTTTGGAGCCACTCTGTGTCTTCCTCACAACTTACATTTGCACTAGCTTCGTATCATCAGCAATACATTTCTTTCTGTCCTTTAACCAATTCTTTATTCATGCTGTATTCCCTCAACTCCATGAGCTCTTATCTTGCCAACTAACCTTTTATGTGGCACCTTATTGAATATCTTTTGGAATTCTAAGTGTACTACATCTACTGGTTTCCTTTTATCTACCCTACTAGTTACATCCTCAAAAAACTCAAATAAATTTTGTCAAACAAGATTTCCCTTTTGTAAAAACCGTGTTGACTTTGTCTGATCATACTATGATTATCTAAGTGCATGGTTAAGACTTCCTTAATAATAGATTAATAATCCAGAAGCCCAGGCTAATGCTATGGGGGACGTAAATTCATGAGTTCAAATCCCACCAAGGTGGAATTTAAAATTAATTGCTAGGAATTTTAATAAGTGTTATTCTCAGTCATTTTAAAAATTCTTTCATGGAATGTGGGCGGTGCTGGCTAAGCCAAAATTTATTGCCCATCACTATTTGCATTTGAGAAGGTGGTGGTGATACAACTGAATGGCTTGCTAGGCCATTTCAGAGGGCATTTAAGAGTCAATCACATTGCTGTGGATCTGGAGTCACATGTCGGCTAGACTAGGTAAGGACGGCAGATTTCCTTCCCTAAAGGACATTAGTGAACCAGATGGGTTTTTATGACAATCAACAATGGTTTCATAGTTATCATTATACCTTTAATTACAGATTTTTATTGAATTCAAATTTCACCATCTGCCACGATGGGATTCGTACCCAGCTCACCAAGCATTATCCTGGGTCTCTGGATTACTAGTCCAATGATATAAAAACCAAAAACCTAACTGGTTCACTAATGCCTTTTAGGGAAGGAAATCTGCAGTCTTTACCTGGTCTGGCCTACATGTGACTCCAGGCCCACAGCATTGTGATTGACTCCTAACTGGCCTCTGAAATGGCCTAGCATGCCACTCAGTTGTATCAAACTGTTCCTCATGTGTAGGGCTCCGCCATAGTTGAGGATGAGAATGGCAAGCCTCCTCCTCCTTTAAGAGGTCTGATTTTCCACCACCAGTCTCAACTGGGCATGGAGGTAGCAACCTTAGGACAATTGCAACACTGTAAGGGCAAGACAGGCCTGAAGGATAATCATTGGAAGATTATCCAATCTGCCATAATCAGGATCATATTTTTTTCATAAAAGCAAAAAACTGCAGATGTTGGAAATCTGAAACAAAAACAAAAATAGTTGGAAAAACTCAGCAGGTCTGACAGCATCTGCAGAGAGGAAGACAGTTAATGTTTCGAATCCATATGACTCTTCATCAGAACTAAAGAAAAATAGAAATTAGGTGAAATATAAGCTGTTTGAGGGGGGGAGGAGGTGGGACAGGTAGAGTTGGATAGAGGGCCAGTGACAGGTGGAGGCAAAGAAGAGATTGCCAAAGATGTCATAGACAAAAGGACAAAGAGGTGTTGACGGTGGTGATATTAGCTAAGGAATGTGCTAATAGTGACATTAAGGGTAGAAAGCAGGACAAGCAAGTGACAGATAGCCCTAGCGGGGGTGGGGTAGGGGGGAGGGATTGAAATAGGCTTAAAAGTGGAGATAAAATAATGGATGGAAATACATTTAAAAATAATAATACAAATAGGTAGGAAAAGAAAAATATATATATCAAAAAATATATAAATTATTAGAAAAAAGGGGGATCGGAAAGGGGGTGGGGATGGAAGAGCGAGTTCATGATCTGAAGTTGTTGAACTTATTGTTATGTCCAGAAGGCTATAAAGTGCCTAATCGGAAGATGAGGTGCTGTTCCTCCAGTTTACGTTGCGCTTCACTGGAACATTGCAGCAGGCCAAGGACGGTCATGTGGGCATGAGAGCAGGGTAGTGTGTTGGAATGGCAAGCGACAGGGAGGTCTGGGTCATGCTTGTGGACAGACCAAAGGTGTTCTGCAAAGCGGTCACCCAGTCTGCGTTAGATCTCTCCAATGTAGAGGAGACCGCATTGGGAGCAGCGAATGCAGTAGATTAAATTGAGGGAAATGCAAGTGAAGTGCTGTTTGATTTTTTTCCTCTTTTCTTTACTGTCTAAGAATGAAACATAGTATGGGAAAAGTGAATACCATATAGCTAACAACACACATCATTAAAGATCCCTCAGTCACACCGAATGCAATATTGAACATGCCCAAAAGAAATATGGCTAAGTGCTGCCTCAGGGAGATCGGCTCCAAATTTAAAAATGGTAAGCAAATTATAACAACATTTCCCTGATATGTCTCCTCATGTGACACTGTCACATGAGTTGGGACATGTCCATCGCTTTTACTGAAACTTTTATTAAATATTTAAAACCCTCAAGAAACCTCATCCAGCCCATGGATGACGTTTCATGCTTTTTCATAAGCTCCGCCAGGGCTCCTGGCCTGCCCGCCAACCCTAAGGTTGGACGGGCAGCCCTGTCAATTAACTAAATTGGTTTATTAATGGCCTCAATAGGTCGTTGACAGGTTGGCTGGTGCACAGCTGACTTGGCTGTGCCCCCGCTAACCTGAAAATTGAAATGATGTGGGGTGACATCGGGAGTTCTGCCGGACATCGTCCCGTGTCATTTTACGCGTTGGCGAGTGGGCCCTGCCCCCACTCGCCAACTGGAAGATCCTCGCCCCTGAGCTTTTCCTGCATTTTCTGTTTTTATTTCAGATTTCCAGCATCTGCAGTCTTTTGCTTTTATTTTACTACAGCATTTTCTGATGAGTGACAATACATCACAGCTATTGTAAATCTGCCCCAAAAAGACCCTGACAATTCTCTTAATTACCTGTCAAGTAATCAGGAAGCTTTGGTGTTGTGCTCCTCTGCTGTTGTTATGTCTGGTCATTATCCAAAAAAATTAGGGGATACCCTGGGATGTCACCTCTGAGGCATCTGTTGACATAATCCTTTTTCTTGAAGTGTTCAGGAAGGGCCCAATTCAGGATGAATGTATCATGGCAACATTGAACAAATCTAGCATTTTTGTGCAGGATTCTTTGCATATTGTCATGCACAGTCTTGGCAGTCAACCTGTGGTAGTGCAATTTTAAGGAGTTAACTGGAGAAACCTGCCAAGCCTAAAGGAACCTCATAAAGGGGTCTTTAAGGAGGAGATAGTTTGGGTACAGTCAAGTTATATTCCCCTGAGGGAGAAAGGTGGGGGAAATAAATCCTGAACACCCTGAATGATGAAAGAGATACAGAGTAAGATGAAGCAGAAAAAGGGTACAGATGACAGATGTCAGGTGGAGAATACAACTGAGAATCAGGCTCAACGTAAGAAGTTCAGAAAGGAGATGTGGTTGAGGGAGGGGCAGGATTGGCAGCTCAACATTCCGTGATATAGAATCTTCAGGCGAGACAGGGGAGGGGGTAAAAGAGGAGGAGGCATTGCATTATTAGTTAAGGAGTCAGTTACTGCAGTAAGGAGAGATGATATCTTGGAGGGGGCAATGAATGAAGCTTTGTGGGTAGAGCTTAGGAATAAAAAAGGAGCAGCCACATTGTTAGGTGTTTATCATAGACCCCCAGATAGTCAACGGGAAATTGAGGAGCAAATATGTGCACAATTTGCAGAGGTGTGTAAAAGCAATAACAATAGGGTAAATATCTTAGGTGATTTCAACTTTCCCAACATTAATTGGGATAGGCATAGTGTTAATGGAGTGGATTTCTTGAAATGTGTACAGGAGAACTTTTAAGGTCAATATGTAGAGGGTCCAAAAAGGGACAGCGCAGTGCTGGACCTAATTCTGGGGAATGAAGCCGGACAGGTGGCTGAGGTGGTGGTGGGGGATCATTTTGGTGATAGCGACCACAACATGGTACAGTTTAAGTTTGTTATGAACAAAAAAAGTTGCAAAAAAACGTTTTGGACTGGGGGAGAGTGGATTTTTAATAAAATAAGGCAGGATCTGGCCAAGGTAGGCTGGGAACAACTATTTGTGGGGAAATCTACAGAGGCAGTGGGGGGTGTTCAAGAAGGAAATGGGGAGAGTACAGGCACAACATGTTCCCTCTAGGGCGATAGGAAGGAGTAACAAGCCCAGAGAACCATGGATGACCAGAGATATTCAGGATACGATGAGAAGGAAAAGAGAGGCTTTTAGCAGATACAAGGGAAGCAAATTAGCGGAGGCATTAATGGAGTACAGAAAGTGCAGGGTGGAGCTTAAGAAAACAATTAGGAGAGCAAAGAGGGGATATGAGAAAGCTCCGACTGGTAAAAGTAGGGAAAATCCCAAGATATTCTATAAGTATATCAATGGGAAGAGGATAACCAGAGAAAGAGTAGGGCCCATTAGGGCAATCTACGGATGGAGCCAGAGGACATCACTAGAGTGTTGAATGAATACTTCACATCTATCTTCACCCAAGAGAATGATGATGAAGATATCGAACACGGGGAAAGAGACTGCGAAGTTCTTGAACAAATTGATATAGGGAGTGACAAAGTATTGGAGATGTTGGCAGGCTTAAAAGTGGACAAATCTCCAGGTCCAGGTGATTTGTGTTCCAGACTGCTGAGGGAGGCAAGGGAGGAGATCGCAGGGGCTCTGACCCAAATTTTTAATTCCTCTCTGGCCACGGGGAAGGTGCCACAGGACTGGGGAACAGCTAATGTGGTTTCGCTATTTAAGAAGGGTTGTAGGGATAAGCCAGGGAACTACAGGCCAGTAAGTCTCACATTAGTGGTAGGGAAACTATTGGAGAAAATTCTGAAGGAGAGAATCTATCTCCACTTGGAGAGGTAAGGTTTGACCAGGGATAGTCAGCATGGCTTTGTCAGAGGGAGGTCATGCCTATCAAATTTGACTGAATTTTTTGAGGAGGTGACCAGGTGTGTAGATGAGGGTAGTGCAGTTGATGTAGTTTATATGGATTTCAGCAAAGCCTTTGACAAGGTCCCACATGGGAGACTAATAAAGACGGCAAATGCACATGGGATACAGGGTAATTTGATAAGGTGGATTCAAAATTGGCTTAGTTGTATGAGACAGAGGGTGATGACAGAAGGATGCTTTAGTGACTGTAAGCCAGTGTCCAGTGGCGTACCACAGTGATCTGTGCTCGGTCCCCTATTATACATCATTTATATAAATGATATAGATGACTTTGTGGGGGGTGGGGTAGGGTTAGTAAGTTTGTGGATGACCCAAAGATTGGCCGGGTGGTTAACAGTGAGGTTGAGTGTCTTGGGCTACTGGAAGATACAGCTGGGATGATCAAATGGGCAGATAAGTTGCAGATGGAATTTAACCCTGAAAAGTGTGAGGTGATACACTTTGGAAGGAGTAATTTTACAAGGAAGTATTCAATGAATGGCATGACACTAAGACGTTCTGAGGAACAAAGGGACCTTGGTGTGTGTGTCCATAGATCTCTGAAGGTAGAGGGGCATGTTAGTGCGGTGGTGATAAAGGCATATGGGACACTTGCCTCTTTCAATCGAGGCATAGATTACAAAAGTAGGGAGGTCATGTTGGAGTTGTATAGAACCTTGATGAGGCCACAGCTGGAGTACTGTGTGCAGTTCTGGTCGCCACATTATAGGAAGGATGTGATTGCATTGGAGGGGGTGCAGAGGAGATTCACCAGGATGTTGCCTGGCATGAAACATTTACGTTATGAAGAGAGGTTGGATAGACTTGGGTTGTTTCCCTTGGAGCAGAGAAGACTGAGGGGCGACCTAATCGTGGTGTACAAGATTATGAGGGGCATGGACAGGGTGGATAGGGAGCAGCTGTTCCCCTTAGTTGAAGGGTCAGTCACAAGGAGACATAAGTTCAAGGTGAGGGGCAGGAGGTTTAGTGGGGATGTGAGGAAAAACTTTTTTATCCAGAGGGTGATGACGGTCTGGAATGCGCTGCCTGGGAGGGTGATGGAGGCGGGTTGCCTCATATCCTTTAAAAAGTACCTGGATGAGCACTTGGCACGTCAGAATATTCAAGGCTATGGGCCAAGTGCTCGTAACTGGGGTTAGGTAGGTAGGTCAGGTGTTTCTCACATGTCGGTGCAGACTCGATGGGCCGAAGGGCCTCGAGCACTGTGTGATTCTGTTAAAAAACAAATAAGAGAAGCAAAGAGAAAGTATGAAAAGAGCCTGGCAGCTAACATAAAAGGTAATCCAAAAGTCTTCTGTAGGCATATAAATACAATAAGGGTGTTAAAGGAGGAGTGGGAGAGATTATAGACCTAAAAGTGGATTTATGCATAGGGGCAGGGGTAATGGCTGATGTACTAAATGAGCACTTTGCATCTGTCTTTACCAAGCAAGATGCTGCACAGGTCATGGTGAAAAAGGAGGTAGCTGAGAACCCTGATAGTTTAAAATTGATAAGGAGTAGGTATTAGATGGGCTGGCTGTATGCAAAGCTGATAAGTGACCAGAACCACATAATATGCATTCAGAAATACTTAGGGAAGTAAGAGTAGAAATTGTGGAGACACTGCCACAATTTTCCAATCCTTCTTAGATATAGGGGTGGTGCCAGAGGACTGGAGAATTGAAAATATTACAACTTTGTTAAAAAAGGGTGTAAGGATAAGTCCAACACCTACAGTCCAATCAGTTTGCCGTTGGTGGTGTGGAAGCTTATAGAAACGATAATTTGGAACAAAATTAATAGTTACTTGGGAAAATGCAGTTAATTAAGGAAAACCAGTATGGATTTGTTCAGGGAAAATTGTGATTAATTAACTTGATTGAGTGTTTTGATGAGGTAACAGAAAGCATAGATCAGGTTAATGTAGCTGCTGATGTGGTATAAACGGACTTCCAAAAAGCATTTGATAAAGTGCCGCTTAATTGATTTGTGAGTAAAATTAGAGTTGATGAAATAAAAGGGACAGTAGCTACATGGATGCGAAATTGGCTGAGTGACAGGAAACAGAGTAGTTATGAACGGCTGCTTTCAGACTGGAGGAAGGTTTATGGTGGAGTTCCCCACAGGGTCGGCGTGAGGACCCTTGCTCTTTCTTATATTTTTTATGACCTAGACTTTGGTGTACAGGGGACAATCACAAAATTTGTCAATGATGTGAAACTTGAAAGTATTATGAACTGTGAGGAGGATAGTGTTAAACTTCAAAAGGGCATAGATAGGTTGGTGGAATGGGCAGAGAAGTGTTAGATGAAATTTAACACAAAGAAATATGAAGTGATTCATTTTAGCAGGAAGAATGGAAAGAGGCAATATGAAATAAGGTGTACAATTCTAAATAGGCTGCACTCTAAGATGGACCTGGGGTATATGTCCACAAATCATTGAAGCTGCCAGGGCAGGTTGAGAGAATGGCTAAAAAGGCATATGGGATCCTGGGCTTAATAAATAGAGGCATAGAGTATAAAAGCAAGGAAGTTATGAGAAACCTGTATAAAACTCTGTTTCGTCCTCAACTCAACTATTGCAGTTCTTGGCACCACATTTTAGGAAGGATGTGAAGGCATTGGAGAGGGTGCAGGAAAGATTCATGAGAATAATTCCATGGATGAGGAACTTCAGTTGCATAGATAGGCTTGAGAAGTTGGGGCTATTCTCCTTGGAGAAGAGAAGGTTGAGAGAAGTTTTGATAGAGGTATTCAAAATCATGAGGGGTCTAGTCAGAGAGATAGGGAGAAACTATTCTCATTGGTGGAAGCTAGGATTGAGAATCAGAGGGCACAGATTTAAGGTGATTGACAAGAGAAGCAAAGGCAACATGAGGAAAATCTTTTTTACGCAGTAGGTGGTTAGGCTCGAGAATGCGCTGCCTGACAGTGTGGTGGAGGCAGATTTGATCATGGCTTTCAAAAGAGAATTGGATAATTATCCGAAGAGGAAAGGTTTGCAGACTACAGGGTATAGGTTGGGGTGTAGCACTAGGTACATTGCTCTTTCAGAGAGCCAACACAGACACGATGGGCCTAATGGCCTCTTTCTGTGATGTAACCATTCTATGATTCTATATTGCAATGTGGATACTGGAGAAATCAGCAAACCCACAAAATCAATGGCCCTCCCTCATCATTCTCTTGTTGGGTGCCAAACTGGATGAATTCTCCAGCTCTGCTGGAAATTTCATCATTTACCTGGCAGGTACCTGGCCACACTCTACTGCATCCTGACTGAGGTGACAGAGATCCCTCATGGCTTCCTAAGAGGACACCATAAAAGATGAGTGCGGATCTGAACATTGTAGCCACAGACAGTGCAATGTGGGCTAAGGACACATCCTCTTGCAGTCGCTGGCACAGCCCCCCTATTGCCTCATTGGTGAAGCACACTGTTTTAATACACCTCTGCTCACTAAGACCTCCATAGGATCTCTGTTGCTTTATACACTTTGCAGGGGGAGGACATAATACTTGGTGAGGTCCATTCTTCTTAAGTATTACTTCGCTCTCCTTTCCTTAAAACTTCTACATGCAGCATTTCCTCCTGCTTGATTGTGGTATCTGAGAAGTTTGAATGAAAAGGTATTAAAATCTCCTGGTGATGTCACTTTCCCTTGGCAATTCAGAACAAGTTAAAGGCTGTCTATGCTTAAAGCAAAAAATCATTCCAAAAAAATCATTCCCTGCTAACATAGTCTCTGCTCAAACTTTCAGCCATCTTGAGCTCAAAAAACTCCTCATTTCTGCTAGTTGCACAGTCCCAGCAAAAGCTCTTCCTTAGATTTCTCAGCCAGGATTTTCCATTCATCGGGCTAGCTCAGCGGGAGCGGATGGGGGTGGTCGCGGAGCCGACCACCACTCGCAATCGGCTCCGCACCGCAATTTCACGCAGGTGAGCCAATTAAGACCCACCCTGCGTGGATCGCGAGCGGCAGCGCTGAGTGCTGCCTGTACAAGCGGGTGAGGAGGGAGAGCCAGGCCTAGTATGCAGTTTGCACACGCACAAGAAAGAGAGCTTCAATCTTCCTGAAGCACAGAGCTGCCTCAGGGAGATTGAAGCACTTTATCGGGCAGGATCTTTCAGTCGACATGCGGGGGCGGGCCCGACACGCCGACGTATAAAATGACGCGCAATGATGTCGCGCGTGCATCCTATCGTCATCGCGCAATCCCGCGATATTTCATTCGGCAGGCACGCGCCAGAAATGGCTGTGCGCCCGCCGATATGTAAACGGCCTATTAAGGCCATTAAGGGAGTCATTGATGTGATTGTTAACACTGCCCATCCAACCTTACACAGTCACATGAGGGGACATGTTTAAATAAATTTTTAAGCCATTTATTTAATTATTTCAATATCAATTCAATCTCCCTGAGGCAGCTCTGTGCCTCAGGGAGTTTTATGCGCTCTTTCACGCGCCTGCACTGGCCCCAACTCTCCCTCCTCCCCCTGCCCGCACAGGTAGCGCTGAGCGCTACGGCTTGCGTATTACACTGGGCGGGCCTTAATTGGCATGCCCACATAAAATAGCGGCGCAGAGCCGATCGCAGGTGGCTATTGGCTCCGCGACCACCCCTGCCTGTTCCCGCTGAGCCCGCCCACTGCCTGAAAAATTCAGGCCATGAAAAAATTAATAAAGAGCAGAAAAATTCAATGAAACATGTCCCCTCATTGACTATGTCACGTGAGATGAGACATGTTTTTAAGTTCAAATGAAACTTTTTATTTACTTTGTAATAGCTTCATGAAACCTCATCCCGCTTGTGGAATGAGCTTTCCTAAAAAATGTAAAGGCCGCTTGGTCTTTTTGCCTGCCAGCAAACCGTAAGGTTGGACAGGCAGCGTAAAATTCAGGTTAATTACCTGGTTAATGGCCTTTCAATTATCGGCAGCCAACCCCGGCGTGCGCCCGTCAAACAAATTATCACACGACTTCGCGATGACGTAGGGACGCATGCCTGACGACATCGCGCATCATTTTACATTCCGGCATGTCAGGCGCACGCCCGCACGCCAAATGTAAAATTCTGCCCCTCTTTCCTATTTCCCCTCGTGCATTGAAAATGCAAATGCTGTAATGTTGGAGCAGCAATACCACTGAATCTCAGTTAAATGCATTCAAATGTTTGGGACTCGGTAATCAGATTGCTGGAAGGATCAAATCCCATTTATAAGTTTGGTTGTTTCTATTTTTGTAACAGAAGACCGACAAAAACCAGCCTCAAGTTTTTGCCAATAAAGCGAGTTGCCACAATGACAGGTCTCAGAAACATGGGGTAGAATTTTACGAGTCGGCGAGCTGGGTCAGGGCCCGTTCGCCAACACATAAAATGACGCGCGGTGATGTCGGGCGGAACTCCCGACGTCACCACGCCCGATTTCAATTTTCCGGTAGGTGGGGGCTCAGCAAAATCAGCTGTGCACCCGTCGACCTGTCAATGGCCAATTGAGGCCATTGACAGGGTCAATTAAGTAATTAAAGGACCTGCCCATCCAACCTTAAGGTTGGCGGGCAGGCCAAGAGCCCCGGCAGGAACTAGAAAAAACATGAAACCTCATCCATGGGTGGGATAAGGTTTCATGTAGGCTTTAAAAAATTTTAATAAAGATTTTGTAAAAATTATGGACATGTCCCAACTCATGTCACATGAGGGGACATGTAAGGGAAATTTTATTTTTCTATTTCTGTCTTTTTTACATGTACAGCCAGTCTCCCTGAGGCAGCACTTAGCCTCAGGGAGATGAGTGCGCTCCTTCGTGCGCATGCGCGAAACAGTGCATTCTCAATTTTGGGATTCCCACCCCCCCGCCCACACAGCATAGCGCTTCTGTGCAGATATCACGCTCAGCGGGCCTTAATTGGCCCGCTCATGTAAAATGGTGGCATGCCTCCGATTGGGAGTGCCAATCAGAAGCACGCCTGTAGGTGCCTGCCCATCAACATCCCCCCCCAATAGGGGGGAAAATTCAGCCCATGGAAATGACAATGAAATTTCAGGGCCAATCAGCACAAAGGAACAAAAATCCACGAAAACCGAACTAGAGATGCCCAAAACTTTTAAAAAGAATCTACTTATCTGCACTGCTCAGTGGCAAGTGACCCCCGAATGCTCAGCTGTACTGAGATGTTAATTCCACCAAATGACGTTCACTTCATCCCACATTAAAGGCACAAGATGTTGCTGGAAGAATCAAACCATGCCCCTGTGCCACTTGAGCAGCTTCTGACTGTTTTTACCACCTCTCCCCCCAACCCTCGCCAACATAAGCTGCTAAAATGTGTGGAGGAGCGTAACTGAGATGGAGCCCGATGATATATTTTTCAGGCCCTTTCTCCTCTCCCGAATGCCCCAGGAACTGGCAGCAAAAGGACAATGCACAGAACAAAACCTGGCAGGGGCATGATAATGGAAATTAAATATTCTTAAAAGTACCTCATAATATTTCTGGGAGCGTGTCTTCCTACACTTGAATGATCTGCGGTAGAATGTAAACAGTACTTAGGAGAATGATTTGGTATCCTACTCTGCTTTTAGTTAAATGAGAGGAGACACTGGGATTCCCCAGTATCGTCAAACAAAAACAAACTTACCTCTCATGGTAAACTAATTCACAAAACAAATAATAATACTTGTGAGCACAAAACATTCCAGTCCTTGCGGTGTCCACCAGTCACAGAACGTAGTTCCTGGATGCACTGGGATGTGTATTCTAAATAACTCTTTGTTTTCTGACTCATAGTAATGGAGAAGGATGGTAGACTGATGATGCATCTGCAGTTTTACGTGGTGTGGGCATGTGGGTGCACTTGTCTGCCAAAAATGATTGCCAAATCTGAAAGTTTTGATATCTAGTGAAAAATAGAATTTGCTTTCCTTCTTCCAATTTCAAATTCTGAGGTATTTTTCTCTGAAATTAATTTCATTTAGCACCAAGGATGAAAGCCTGACCTGTTTGATGAAAACAAATTCACTAATATTTCCCATTTACATATGTGGTTGGATTGATCAAATGGATTGCCTTTTAAAACAAAGAATATTTTTGGTATATATAAGGCCAGAAATTCTATTATTTAAGTAAACTCCAAAAGCAGAAAGTGGATATAACTGATTTCTATGGCAACAAATAATGTCACCGGATAATTCTATGGGCAGAATTTCACCCATGTCGGTCGGGCTCAGCAGAGCCGGGTGGGGGCAGTCGGGAAGCTGACCGCCGCCCGTGATCGAGGCTGAAAGGCGATTTCATGCCCATGCGGGCGAGGGGTGGGGGTGAGTGGTGTGGGCGGGGCAAGCGTGAACTTTGCACATGCGTGCGAGTGCACGCTTCATCATCTCCCTGAGGCTGCCTCCAGGAGATGAAGTGTTAGATAAAAAAATAATGAAGACATTAAGAATGTAATAAAACATTTCCCCTTATGTGACTCTGTCACATGAGCAGGGACATGTTGTTAAGTTTCGAAATTTTATTTTATTTTTATTTGCTTTTGGAAACCTCATCCCACCCGTGGCTGAGGTTTCCTAAAAAGTGCAAAGGCCACTTGGCCTTTTCATCTGATTGCCATCTGTAAAGTTGGATGGGCAGCGAAAAATTCTATTTAATTGATAATTTAAGGGTCTTAACAGGCCTTTTAATTGTTGGCTGGCGCGCTGCTTACTCCAGCGCACGCCCGCCAAACGAAATATCGCGCGACTGCACGTTGACGTCGGGACGCTCGCCTGACGTCAACACGCGTTATTTTATGCTCGAGCAGGTCAGGCCCACGTCCACCTGCTGAGCTAAAGGTTTTGCCCTATGTTTATCCAGATTTTATGCGTCACATCCACAAAATTTTGTTCATTCTGGAGTTCTGATGGCCAGACTGAGTATTTGCAGACTGTTGTTCAAAGGTTTTAGGAACTTCTAATAGCCCAGCATATAACAAAGTGAAGCTGCCTGATGTTCAATGCATAGATACTAACTGCAACATGTTATTTACATGAACTAGTTTTATCATCTCGTTCATGATGATACTAACTGCATGAATGCAGGAGTGATTATGTTGTGTTAATGAAATAGCTTGACACTTAACTTCTCTGTCAAAAATGGTAATGCCTTTTTAATCTAAACTGTGCCTTTGATCCTGAGGAATTAACATTATTAGAAGTACTATCTTTCAGGTGAAATCTTAAACTTAGGTTGAGGCGACTCAGGTGGATGGTGAATGAGTAGGAAATCCTCCTGACATTCTAGCCAACTTTCACCCTCAACCAATGTCACTAGAAATAGATTAATTAGTCATCTCATTACTGATTCTAGGACATATTGCTCTTTTTAGTCATATTATAATACATTTCATTCTACACAAAGTGCTTTGGGAGGTTTCTGAGAGATGGGCTAAGATGCTACAACTAAATAAATGCAAGTCTTTCTTTCATTAATCCTGTCACCCAATTTAACAGCAAGTTTTATATGGTTTTGGAAATGTTTTACATTGCTAATAGAATAATACCGCTTCTGCTATTGTATCAAAAAAAAATCATGAACCAGGCATTCATGCAATAAAATTAAGTGGCAGACTAGTTACTAGGGTTGTCTGATGCCTTTGCAAAAATGGAGTCAATTTCTCAGGTCCTATGCAATAAGCGTGAATTATGAGCTGTTATTGATTGTTACTTTGCAGCTAAACGTTTTCCTCCATTTTTCATCTTCGGAAAGCTACCTGCAGCTACTCAGACAAGACTACGTTTTTGCTGATTTTACTCTTTGTGGACTAGTATGGTTCCAGTTGCACGAGCTTTCTCATTTATCTATGTAATCTAAGCCAAGAGGGACACAGCAGCTTTTAGTATTTAGTAGATTTTAGATAAGTTAATGAGAGTAATGTGTGCTGCACTGATTGCCATAATTGCTGACACATTCCTGTGGTACACTTGACCATCACAACAGTGGCATTAAAACAATATTTCTTTTCAAAAAAGGAAGTCCGTAATCGGGCTGTTATGCTTCCATGCCCTTCATTTCACAGCAGTAATTATATTTTGGCATATTTGTTCGTTGCTTAACAGAGCATGTTGACTCAAAACTTCCAAGCTTGTCATTGAAAAGTCCTTACTCGTTAATGAAAAGCTGTCTTAGGTCTAAGAAGTTGGTCGTGCACGCCTCAGTGTTTTGCCAAGTGTACCGTGCAAACCTCGTTATCATTTCAACACTGTAGAGACAATAAATTAAGAAAATTCCTCAATGGTTTTAATTGAAAACTTTTTGCCATTAAAGGTTTGAAGGCAAAATGTACAAGTCACATTCCAAGCCTAAGTGCACTGAACTTTATCAGTGTATGGACTCAATGTCAAGAGAAACTGTAAATGGAATCTTAACAGGAAAATGATCAGCTGATCCATAAAGGAAGAGGTCACAAGTCACAGGAAAGTTCTCACACCTACATATTTACTTAATTGTAATTTGTTGTTGATGAAAGTCGTTGCAAAATGAAGCTGCAGCAGTAGAATAAGAAACCTTGTAGAGCATCGTAAAAAAGGTAATGGTCTGGGAATTGGCTGTGTCTTGACATACCATTCCTGATGCTGTTAATGGACGTGAACAATAATTTAAAATAAAAGCTGATCTAACCCGTGATTAATTAACTCAGCACAGACCAGAAAATAAGTAAGTACCTGATGCATTCATCTCAGTAACATGTCGTGTGATGTCTTGACCACTGAGCCACCAGGGCCCAATTGTCTCCCTATCGTTCATCTCCTGAAGGTGTTGACTCTTACTTTTCCAGTTGTCAAGTCAATAATGGACCTTGCTGGACCAAAAACATGGCTGCTACAGGTTACATGATTTGCAAGTTAGCTACAATTCTGGAAACTTCCAACAGTAATTACAGGACAAAGCTCAGCTCTCATCCTTGTGGAATCTCACACATGTCATTGTGTGGACCCATTTACAATCAATGAAATAAGGGAGCAGCAGATGATCTGTCTCCCCAGCCGGGACTTATAACAAAGAGAGAACCACTGAAACTTGTTATACCTGCTCAGGGGCTAATAACCACCATCTATCTCCTAAGGTGAACAATAGATTTTGACCAGAGGCATAGAATAGAAACTAAAAGCAAAAAACTGCGGATGCTGGAAATCCAAAACAAAAACAAAAATACCTGGAAAAACTCAGCAGGTCTGGCAGCATCTGCGGAGAGGAGCACAGTTAGCGTTTCGAGTCCAAATGACCCTTCAACAGAACTAAGTAAAAATAGAAGAGAGGTGAAATGTAAGCTGGTTTAAGGGGGGGTGGATCAAGTAGAGCTGGATAGAGGGCCAGTGATAGGTGGAGATAACCAAAAGATGTCACAGACAAAAGGCCAAAGAGGTGTTGAAGGTAGTGATATTATCTAAGGAATGTGCTAATTAAGGGTAGAAAGCAGGACAAGCAAGGTACAGATAGCCCTAGTGGGGGTGGGGTGGGGTGAAGGAATCAAAAAAGGCTAAAAGGTAGAGATAAAACAATGGATGGAAATACATTTAAAAATAAAGCAAGTAGGTGGGAAAGGAAAAATCTATATAAATTATTGGAAAAAAAAGGGGGGGATCAGAAAGGGGGTGGGGATGGAGGAGAGAGTTCATGATCTAAAATTGTTGAACTCAATATTCAGTCCGGAAGGCTGTAAAGTGCCTAGTCGGAAGATGAGGTGCTGTTCCTCCAGTTTGCATTGAGCTTCGCTGGAACAATGCAGCAAGCAAAGGACGGACATGTGGGCATGAGAGCAGGTTGGAGTGTTGAAATGGTAAGCGACAGGGAGGTCTGGGTAATGCTTGCGGACAGACCAAAGGAGTTCTGCAAAGCGGTCACCCAGTCTGCGTTTGGTCTCTCCAATGTAGAGGAAACCGCATTGGGAGCAACGAATGCAGTAGACTAAATTGAGGGAAGTGCAAGTGAAATGCTGCTTCACTTGAAAGGAGTGTTTGGGCCCTTGGACGGTGAGGAGAGGGGAAGTAAAGGGGCAGGTGTTGCACCTCCTGTGTTTTAAGCAGTATTTCACTCCAACCTGCTCTCATGCCCACATGTCCATCCTTGGCTTGCTGCATTGTTCCAGTGAAGCTCAACACAAACTGGAAGAACAGCACCTCATCTTCCGACTAGGCACTTTACAGCCTTCCGGACTGAATATTGAGTTCAACAATTTTAGATCATGAACTCTCTCCTCCATCCCCACCCCCTTTCTGATTCCCCCCCTCCTTTTTTTTCAATAATTTATATAGATTTTTCCTTTCCCACCTACTTGCTTTATTTTTAAATGTATTTCCATCCATTGTTTTATCTCTACCTTTTAGCCTTTTTTGATTCCTTCACCCCACCCCACCCCCACTAGGGCTATCTGTACCTTGCTTGTCCTGCTTTCTACCCTTAATTAGCACATTCCTTAGATAATATCACCACTTCTTTGTCCCTTTGTGACATCTTTTGGTTATCTCCACCTATCACTGGCCCTCTATACGGCTCTACTTGTCCCACCCCCCCTTAAACCAGTTTATATTTCACCTCTCTTCTATTTTTACTTAGTTCTGTTGAAGGTTCATTCGGACTCAAAACATTAACTGTGCTCCTCTCCGCGGATGCTGCCAGACCTGCTGAGTTTTTCCAGGTATTTTTGTTTTTGTTGTGAAACTCAACAATGGACAACACCACATGATCTAAGCTCCTTTGGCCTTTGGAAAGTTTTTAAGTTACATTCCTGAATTCCCAGAGCAGTCTGCTGTTAACATCCAGCCTGTCAACATCAAAGCCGGACTCTAGGCTGACAACAAAGACTGCCTCAAGTCTAAACCTCTTCGAAGCCTGGTTCTCTGGAAGATTCTTGCTATCATCTGTAGAGTGGACCAAGTCTCTGGATACCAACCTCATCTTCTGCGCCATCACCAACTTTAAAGGAATTCTGCAACTCCTGCTTTCAGCCAGCTGAACCTGCCTAAACCTTAGCTCCTACGTGAAGGAGCATTAACTGGACTCTGACATTCACGTGAATTAATATCCATATCTTTGGTTCTTTTTTTAAGTTATTCCCAGTTGTAAAGCTCTTCTTTCCTGTCTCCTTGTGTGCTTGTGTGTGTGTATGTAGTTGCGACAACTATCTCCCGGTTTTGAATGTATGAATAATCAATACTTCTGATTTAAACCTAAAGAGAATTTGCTGCAAGTTGCTTCAAAATTGGCCTCACAAACAGAAGGTTTGGGGAAACACCCCACAGTCTATTTCAAAAATTAAAACACCTCTGCTTACGGACAAATGGCAAGAAAAATAAAGGAGTTCTATTTTGCCCCTCTCCCCTGTCTGTAACACACTACTGTTCCTCAGATGTTGGTCATCCCTCACTACCTCAGCCAAGTGATCATTAATCCTGTTTAAGCCTAGACAATATAGGCTAGAAATTGGTTAGCCTCATATTTTGGGTGCAGTGGTTGTAACCATGCAAATTTGGAATTCCCATCTCAGCTACACAAGTATAACGTTGACCCAAGCTGCTCCTGTGTTGATGTCTACACTTCAAAGCTGCATGCAGCTTCTGCATTCTGCAGGCAGTGCTGGCAGTATTGTTGGTATCATAATGGGAAGCTGCATAAAATATTACTGCGATGCAAATTATTGCAAAGTGAACACCAGAACAGAGAGAGGGTTCCATGATGGTTCCATGAGTGATTGGTAGAAGGATTAGTGGGGACATGAGGAAAAAAATTTTCACCCAGAGGGTGGTGGGTGTCTGGAGTTTACTGCCTAAACTGGTGGTTGAGGCTGAAATGCTCAGCTCATTTAAAAGATTCCTGGATCTACATCTGAAGTGCTATAACCTGTAAGGCTACCGACCAGGTGCTGGAAAGCATTAAAATGAGCAGGTAGTTTCTTTTTTCTCTTTTTGGCCAGTGCAGACACAACGGGCTGAATGGCCTCTTTCAGCAACTATGGTTCTATGAAGCACTGGAAGCATCAGTGATGCAGATAATTGGCAAAAGAATCAGAGGAGAGTTTAGGAGAAATATTTTTCCATAGCAAGCTGTTATGATATGGAATGCACTGCCTGAAAAAATGCTGCAAGCACATCTAATAGTAACTTTCAATATGGAATTGGATAGAAACTTAAGAAATTTGCAGGGCTAAGGATATTCAGCAGGGAAGTGTGATTAACGTAGTAGGGACACAATGGTTCAAATGGCCTCACTCTGTGCTATGTGATTCTATGATTCTTTTACAAGCTAAGTTAGCTGATCTCATTTGAAATTTGACAGTTGGGATGTTATAATTGGCCTCAGCAACCCTGGGAGGGGGAAACTGACTAAGGTTTTCACACTTGATAGCTGTACTGTCATCACTGAAAGTGTGTTTCTATGGGCATGGGATGAAATCACGATTCTGCTTGGCTATGATATCAACAATAGATGAGAACTTGCTGATACTTAGGATGCAAAATTGTTTTATGTAGCAGTACGTTCCACATCACAACAGCTCGCTATGGAGGAACATTCTCAACTCACACACTCACAAAGCCATCACACATCCGCAGGGCCCTCCCTCACTGCCAGTTCAAGGGACTTCACCATTCACTCTCTCATACACACCTTCATTGTCCTCATCCCGTCCCTGGGACCACTCACATGCCAGGCATACTTATCACCTGGCCTGGCAGATGTCCTGCTTACACTCTCTTCATCTCTATTCATGCAGGACAAGCTGGCACAACAAGAGAGAGAGGTCACAGATCAGTGGAGGAATGCCTGAAATCATCGTCCTCATGGGCTTTGAAAACAGAGCTACCCAACTGGCCGGCAAGGGTCTGGACCAGTCCTGTGCTGACAGTGAGGTCAGCAGTGCTCTAAAAAGTGAGGATCCAGCAATGCAACATCCATCAGACAACTATGCTGTGAGTGATGTGTCCTGTTTCACAGGCCACTGCCATGCACTAATTATCTTTCCTTGCTTCTGCAGACACATCTGGGAAACAGGTGACGGAGTCCACAACCCAGGGCCTCCAATCAAGCCCAGAAGTAACCTCTAAAGAGGAATCTGAAAGCACCCTCCTTGAACTCCCGTCACAGCGCTCACCCACACCCTCCACCAGCTCAGAGACACACACCTTGGTGGGACCTAGCTTTAGAGTAGCCTCAGGATCACAATCTGGTGAGCAAATCACACTGTCTGATCCACAGCAGGCGGAGGCAGAGACATCCCAGTGTCCGGCACTTGGAGGACTGCTGGAGGCCAGAAATTTGCTGAGTCCGAGTCAGATGATGAGCCTCTGGACTTGGTCATGTCATCGTTGCTGGAGCTGTAAAGGCAAGCTAGGGAACATCAGGAAGGGATGTCCACTGCACTCCTCAGATTACAAAGCACAATGGAGGAGTCTGTCTGCCTTCAGGCTGAGGTGATAGCGGCGGCATGCCAATGCGCTGAGGTCAACACTGGTAGAATGGCAGCCGCCATGGAAATCTTGGTCCAGGACATTTGTCCTGCACTGCTGCACGGGCTGAACTCCATCACCAAGGCCATAGTTGGCCGTTTGTACGCAAGAGGGGCAGCCCAATCTCACTCCAGCTACCCCTTCTCCTCAAGGAGTCAGTCTGGGGCCCTTGGGCACTCACAGGGAGGAGGATCGGCAGATGTATCCCCCGGGGCCATCAATCCAGATGGCTCCAGGAGGGTCCAGCCCAACTGAATCCCCTCTTCCTGTGACCTCAGCAAATTCAGCCCCACAGGCCGAGGAGGATGCCACTGCCACACAGCAGGACCCCGAAAGCAGGCTCTCCAGAGGACGCCTGCCAAAGTCATCACAGACAGGGCGTTGCAGTCAGCAGGCTGCCTCCGCCACGGCTGTGGATGTCGGGGGAGTACTAAGACATAGTGGCAGGTTTAGGAAGATAAAGAAGATGCATTTTCACAGCCTGGGCATGGATGTTAATCACTTATACGTAATGTTCACTAATGTCAGTAAAGTCCCAAGATCATCTCCTTGATATGACTCCTTGTTCTGATGAGCAGTGTTCGTGTCACTCAGATGTGAAACCTTTCTGCACAAGATAAAGGCAGGTGTCTCAGTCCAGGGCTTCTTCCCTCTGCTTTGTGCAGCCTTCAGACCAAAGTGATGGTCTGGCCTCACACTCCCTGGACACATTACTGATGCCTGCACCTCGACGGTGCTCATAATTGCTGACAGGATGTAGTGGGCATGCGTCACAGTGTTCCGTCATTCTCTCTGTGTGCTCTCAGCACCTTTAAGATGGGGCTGGCCCCCATCTCTTCAGCATCTGTGACCAGTGACGCTATGCTCCTGAAGGGATCAGGTGCTGAAGGTGGATAAAGGATCAGGTGCATTTAAGGTTTCATGGCTGCATCTCTATGATATGACCCTGATCACAGAGCACAAGCGAGCTGCTCTCGGCCAGACAGGAGTCAGACATTCTCAGAGGCTATGTGAAGATCTATGGAGTGCCCTCACTGCATGTCGTCATCATCCTTCTACAATCGAGCGAGTATCAGGGCCTCCATTGCATCTCCATGACTGGAGCATTATCACAGAGGGTACATGCGCTGCCATAATCCAGACTGGAGTCAAACATTCATAGATGCAATGTGTGGATCTTATGGGGGTGTCTACTCACTGCATGTCATCATCATCTTCCACAAATCTAGCAAATATGAGGGCCTCACAAGCACGCATGCCTCATCTGGCCAGTGCGAGGGCTTCATCATCATCATCGTCGCCTTCGAGGACCTCCTCACCCTCACCACCATTGATGTTCTCTTCATTGGAGGCGACTTCCAGCTCCTCCATCTCCTCCTCAGCCAGCTCCTCACTCCGTTGCTGCTCCAGGTTGTAAAGGGTGCAACAGACGACGACGATGCGTGACACCCTCTGTGGACTGTATTGCAGGGCTCCACCAGGCTGGTCCAGGCACCAGAACCTCATTTTCAGCATCCCGATGGTTTGCTCCACCAAGTTGTGAGCTGAGCATGAGCTTCATTATACCTTCGCTCTGCTGCAGTCTGAGGCCACCGCATGGGTGTCATGAGCCATGGCCTCTGTGGGTAGCCCTTGTCCCCGAGGAGCCAACCCTGCAGCCTCTGTGGACCCTGGAAGATGTAGGAGTTGTGGACACTCCCTGGAAACTATGCACAGACCTGCAGGATGTGTTTGTGGTGGTCACACACCAGCTGCACATTCAGTGAATGGAAACCCTTGCTGTTGACATAATTGACCCCTTGTTGCGATGGAGATCTGAGCGCCATGTGAGTGCAGTCGATGGCACCCTGCACCTGTAGAAAACCTGAGATCTAGGCAAATCCAATCGCTCTTGCATTCTGGTTGTCCTGATCCCGGTCAAAATGCACTTGTGAAGATGGTATCCGTGACCTCATAGATACGTTTGTGGGTGGAGGCTTGTGATATCCCACAGAGGTCACCTGTGGAACCCCGAAAGGAGCCACTGGTGTAGAAATTGAGCGCCGCTGTCACTTTCATGGCCACTGGCAGTTAATACCCTCCATGTCCCCATGGCGCCAAATCCTGCAATACAGCTGGCAGGTGTGACCAAACAGTTTCCTAGACATGTGCAGTCTTTGGCTGGTTCTTGGTCATCTGCAGGAATGAAAGGCGGTGTCTATAGACTGTGGGTCCAGCTAGGTGCCGACCAATGATGGCTCGCTGTGGCCCTTCAGCAATGTGTGTGGGAGCCCCAGCCGTCCTTTCTTCCAAAGGGTGCTGATCCTCCCTGTGCGCAGCCAGGTGCCTCAGTCACTCTCTTCTCTGCCGTCTTTGGTCTCTGTACACCACGAGGCATACAGCTAGGTCACCAGGCTCCATGCTCCTGATGTAGTCCTCCTGCAGGTTGAAAGAGAGAGACATGTGGGTTAGCATGGGTGTTCTAAGAACCTCTCTTGGTTAAGTCTGAAGGCCCCTTAACGCATGCCACAGAGTGCTGGCCACCACTTGGATGGCCAGAGATTAGTGCGCTGCATGGCTGTCCAAAACTCCACCCATCTCCGTCCCATTCCACCCAACTGATTGGCGGCAGCTTTGCCCATTGAACTGCATGCTGTGGTCTCAGCTCAGGCACAGGCTTTCTCCTAACCCACACGGCAAGGCTGCACTGTTAGCTTGAACCACGGGGGAGACTGGGATGTTGACATTGCAAGGGGCTGCGAGTGCCTCCACCAGTGACTGCTTCATGGCCAGCTTTCGCAAGGAGATTGTACAATGTGCCCAGTCGTCCAACTGTTCTGCAGTCCACTAAAATGCTCATTAGTTTGCAGTTTGTGCCCGAGGGATGAAAAGCTCTGGAGCACTTGGTGGCTCTCTGATGCCTCTGCGTTGCTTGAGTGGGCAGATAAGTTAGAGGCCCGACTCCAATCATCTAAATGTGGCTGTGCCTGAACTGTCTCAGCTGCAGAGGAATGGTCACTTTATACAAGGTGTCCCTAATGCGTAACCACTTCCCTCGCCCACTACCTTCAACTGCAGGGCAACCTTTGCCTCCACCAAGTCACCTCGACTGCAGGGCAGCATTTTCCCCCTCTCCCCAAAGTCGTCTCAACCACAGGGCAGCCTTTGCCCCCCACCCCACACACCTCAACCTTGAAGTCCAACAGGTGACCCGGGCGAGTCCTCTGTAACCTTACTGCGCACTCACCTCCAAGCTCCCCTCAAAGTGCAGCCCACCAAGTGCACGCCTTTTATATACTGTTGTGAAACACATCAGCATGCAATCACGTTGGCGGATGATCTAGCGGGAGGGGATGAGCCTGGTGGACTGGCCTTATAATGATATGCTGATGTATTACATGAGGTTCCTGAGTCCAATGGCGGGAAACGTGGCCTGCCATCGATGGGCTGAGCAAATGAAACCAATTTTTGGCCTTCTCACCATATTGTCCGCTCACGCTACCGAACACGCCCGACGCCAGTGGGCACGGAAAATTCAGCTGCAAGTATGGGATGCAAGATAAGGAGGCAGACCTCCAGGAACTAGCAAATCCAGTGATTGAACCCACACTATTGGCTCTATTCTGCTCCACACTCTTGCCATCTCGCCAAATGAGCTAACTAACTCCTGTATTAATTCACATGACCTCTTGTATCAGGTCTCCAATTTTTTCCCATAAGGTCTCGATCCATCTGCTTGTACATGAGTCTGTAACAGAGAGCAGTCCATAATTCAGCATAAAAATTACTCAGAGAGGCTATAGTTTATGTGGAAAATGCTTAACCAGAAAAAGAGCCATGGCACTTTTACCTACAGCATTGCTAGTGACTTGGGAAAATGCCATTCTTTTGTTTACATTGTCTTGTGAGAATAATGTTCCTGCACATATTTACTGCAGATTGTTCTGTGTTACCACAATTATAATTCAACACTTATCAGTAATTATTGCCATTCCACATTGTTCATACAATAAACACAATTTATATTTAATAGTTTAAGTCAGTTGACTAAAACAGCAATTAAGACAATTATTCACAGGCATCTTACGAACAAGTAAAGCTGGTAGTGCCCTATTGTTTCTGTTGCTGAAATGTGATAAGTTAAATGTGAAGCAGTGTTTTGGCACTTCCAGCTCTTCGCATTAATATTTGCCTACAAATATCAAATCTTACTATTTGACAACATGAATCTATACCACGAGACATGCAACATTGAAACTCAAGTTTGATGTAATTCCTGATTTAAGTAGTTCAATTGATGTGTGGTTGATTGCAAAAAATAATGATGATTACATTAAGTTAGTTAGTTCATCTAATACAGATATTACAATGCAGATATTAATGATTTCAATACAGTATTAAACAGCAGTGCACAGTATGAAAAATCCAGTTATTTTAATATACTAAAGCTCCTCGAAATGGATAAAAGAGAGCACAATGTGTTCGAACATATCGAAATCTGAGCACCCAGTGTAGTAGAGGCTAAAAACAAAAAGCTAAAAGCTACTGCGGATGCTGGAAATCCAAAACAAAAACAGAATTACATGGAAAAACTCAGCAGGTCTGGCAGCATCGGCGGAGAAGAAATCAGTTAATGTTTCGAGCCTTCATGGCCCTTCGGCAGAACTGAAGCATAGTTAGAAGAAGGGAGAAATATATCAACACCTCTTTGATCCTTTTGTCTGTGACATCTTTTGATTATCTTCTCCTATCACTGCTTGCTTATCCCCACAACCACCCCACCCTCAACTTCTCTCTCCCCCCGCCCCCCACCTTAGACCAGCTTATATTTCATCTCTCTCCTAACTATACTTCAGTTTTGCCGAAGGGTCGTGAGGACTCGAAACATCAACTGGTTTCTTCTCCACCGATGCTGCCAGACCTGCTGAGTTTTTCCAGGTAATTCTGTTTTTGTTTTGGATTTCCAGCATCCGCAGTAGCTTTTAGCTTATAGTACTTGAGCTCTGTTCTGTTTGTATATACATTGCTTTTATGGCAGGGTTGTGGAGCAAGGTGTCACCTGAACCAGATGGCTGTTTAATTATATTGTATGCTAATGACAGTCTCCTTCTTCACTGCTTTTTTCAACCCGTGTGTATCCATGCTGTCCGATTACTTGTCTGACATCAGATCCTGGATGAGTAATTCATTCTGCAGCTCCACATCAGGAAGAAGAACAAAATCATTGGTGGTAAACGTCAAGTTCAGCAGGGGTGTCCAGCTGGCAGTATTGGATCAACATTCTGTTATACATCCCATTGATCTGATACTGCAAGTTTTACACTGCCAGTGAAGTTAAAAGTTACCCCAATGTCTCCAGCCTCCACACAAACTCTGTTTACTTGTCACTGGCTTCATCCCCCTCCCCACACTCGCGGAAATTAAACCAGACTATTTGCAATCTTTCCAACCTGTTTCACCCTGAACTGAACTCCCGGTACAATATTCTTTCTATTCCACTTACTTTCATGTTAACAATATTGCCTATCTCTGTCAGTCTCTCTGCTACTAAATCCCTTAAACAGGTCTTTACGACCTTCAAACATGACTATTTCAACATTTACCAGCTGACCTCCCATCTCTACCTTCATTAATTCCAGCTTATCTAAGCCTCTGCAAGGATACCAATATAAGGGGGAAGGCAACAATTTATACTGTATGTAAAGAGAGTGCTGGTTGGTTGGCAAGTAGCATTGCCATGGAGAATGCACCACTGATGGTGACTGACAGTTAACTGCCAAGAATTGTTTGAAATTTAAACCAGGCTGCTTGACCCTGATTGGTCAAAGCATTGCCCTGAGGAATGAGTCAGCGAATGGCTGTCATTTATTTTGTTTAGCTGAAACAGGTGCAATATATGTACATGTTCCTTCTGTCTGCAAAGAATGGGGGCCTGTGTATTAATATATGTAGCTTCCAGTACACGCAAAAGTGCCATACTGTGAGCCCGACTGACCATCTTAAATTGGTTGTCAGCGTAATTCTTAGCACATTGAGGATTATTTAGCAAATGTTGTCCAATCGCGGAATCACATCTAATGTTGGACACTGTGTTTTGAGATTTGAAAGCACGGGCTGGTTGGGTACATTCTGTACCCTGCCCGTTGCAAATGGCGGCTGGGACATGCTGTTTGATACAATCCGCCAGTCTTTGGGACGTCCGGCCTACATACCCAGCATCACACTGGCACTGAAATTCATATACCGCATTACTCATTTGTGTGATAGGCAGAACGTCTTTTTGGCTTGATGGCAGCATCCTGTTAGTGGCGAATTCCACTCTGTTACTACTGCATAGTAGCAGCGTGAAACAGCTAGCTTCACCTGTTTCTTAAATTTTTGCGATTCCTTGCCCTTCCAGGGTAACCTGAGATTGACTGGGCACTTTTCAGGGCTAAAAGTGATGGCTTAAAGCCCATTCATGAGTTTGCCTGATACACAGCGTGAAATGATTTGGTCCTGCAGGATGCCTTTGACGTGCCCTATTTCAGCATCAAGCTTGCATGGTGAGCAAATGGCTCAGGCTCTGTTTACGAGTTTGCTGATAAGACCAATCTTATCTTGTGTGGAGCTGTAAGAATCCCAACTCGTATATTGATCAGTGAAGGCATGCTTGTGGTAGACCATGATAGAGAATCTCCTGGCAGATTTCTCAACTAGTATCTCAAGGAAAGGGAGTTCATTTGACTGCTCCATTTCATGGGTGAACTTGAGTGCAGGATGGAGCCTATTAAGACATGTAAGGAAAGGGTTACATGTAGCTGCAGATTTAAATATGGCAAACGTATCATCCGCATATTGGAAATATGCGAGGGGTAGGAGGCTAGGTGTCATTCCATTGAAGACACATTTCTCATGGAACCCAACAAAGATATTTGTGAGAGTTGGGCCCAGAGGGGACCCCCATGGCAACACCATCTATTTGGGCATACATGGTGTCGTTAAAACTGAACTCAACTGCGTGAGTTGCTGAGTTCATAAGTCCGATAAATACTGATTCACAAAATGGTGGTGTGTCTAGATTGCCATGATATAATACTGCAGCACAAATATCTATGGCTTCCTCAAGTGGAACATTGATGAATAGGCTAGCAATGTCAAATGAGCAAATGGAAACAACATTGCTATCGATATGCAAGTCCTGTCTGGCACTTGCAAATGTGAAGAAGTCGTTCACTGTGTATGTGGAAAACTTGGACAAAACTGGTTGTAACCATTTGGCCAATTCATGTTGTGCAGAACCAGTCATAGATAAGGTGGGGCATAGAGGAACATCACTTTTGTGTGTGCTGGGCAGCCCATACATATGCGGACATAGTGAACTCTGAAAGATATGTCGCTTTTTTCAGCAATGCCTTATATCTCTCCAAAATTATTTGCCCCACCTCCTCCATTTGGCTCACCACTGGTAGCAGAGCTTCAAACACCTCGATCTTAAGTGTGGAACTCTATCCTTAAATGTCTCTGCTTATCTCCTTTTTCCACCTTTAAGAACCTTTCAAAAAGGCATCTCTTTGACAAAGCTTTTGGTCGTCCCTCCTTTTGTCTCCCTTACCAACTGGGCATCTATTACCTGTGCAACTAGTTGTGGAGGAGTTCAGGACATTTCTTTATGTTAACAAAAGTTGTTGTGATATTTAAATGATGCTGAAGCACTGCTTTAATGCTGCCTGTGTCCACCATAATTGAAATATATTTCAGCTCCACCCCACCGTGGTCTCTGCCCACCACTCCCATTAAGTAAAGTTGTTAGAATCATATATCTCAAGATTGAAGTTTTCTTTTACAAAATGGAAGGATTTGGCACGATCTGCACATGTGGATGCTAACCTGGGATTTTTTTTTAAAGAAGGTCATTAGTTCACCTGGGAACAAGTAGGCCTCTTCCATGAAATCACCTGACCTATATGATACTTGAGAAGGAGTTGTTTGTTTGTTTTAACTGCAAAACACTTTAATTAATGAAAATCTGGGAGACAAAAAGGCAGTCACATGGGAGAGTAGAAAAAAACTTAAGTTGTGAACCTGCTTGTTTTGAAGGCAGTTTTGTTGGAGAACAAGCTGAGAAAGGAAGGCTACCTTGACTGGCTCCCGTTCTCTTTTTTCCGTGCCTAAAATTGTGTGTGCTATCTACCTGTAGCCAAAGAACCATCATCTGGTGTAACTAATCTGCATTTGGACCTGCAAAGCTGAGACCAGTGGTGGGAACTTGCAGACCACCAACAGGACCAGCAGGTCGACAGCGTCGAGACCCTGCAGACTTTATCCTTTATTTTATAACGCCCATCCTCCAAAACCCACCTCTGCTGAGAGACTCTACCTGTTCTTTGTGTGTGCTGGTGTAGTTCTTTTGGAAGAGATGGATAGTTATACTTCCTGATTAAAACTGTATGTTAACCACTACTTGCAACTTGTTAAAAGAAGTTTTGTTTTAAAAATGAATACATCATTCTGAGTTTTTGAAAGAAGCCTGGTCAGAGTCACTTTTTTTCTGGGTACTAGAGATACAGGTAACCAATGGCCATTTTGGTGAGAAAATTAAACATTTAAATTAATGGTACCGCCTGCGGATAGTGGGGCTTGAGAATTCACACAGTCCTCCCATCCCAGTCGTAATACAGTAAATAATGTGGTTATATGCATGTTGTGAATAAATGTACCAAATTGACAATCAGTTGGATTTTCTTCATATTCTAACCATGGACACTGATTATCATTTTCTGCTCTGGTGCTACCAAATGCTGCTTAAGGGGAACGGTTCTATTCTTTGACTGTTCCTCTCTTTTCTGGAGATCATTTGATATTTTGGTAACTACTTTCTAACACCAAACAATCTGTTTTTTCCACTTCACTGCAACCCTAGTGAGACTGGGAAACCTGTTAAAGTAGGTAGTGGATTTCCAGTTGTTAATGCGGTAACTTAATATCATTCCATAAACGTGACACTGGACAACTCAAACTAGCAAATTGTAGAATGCGGACAATATGGCGCTTACATCTGTGTAATGTAATAAGATCTGTTTGAGGATGTCTTGCAAACTTCACCCATATAAGAGGTTTATAGTATATCTTTATTTATAGAGAGGTTTAATTATAGATAGGGAATCAATAGATTTTCGCACCTTTTTTACGTTCATCAAGATGAGTGATAGTGCTGAACCTTTTGCCAAATTTTCACATATCTTCAGTTATATCAGGGACCATTCTGATTAATTCCTCCCTTTCTGACATTTCAAGACTTCCAAGTTCCATTTTTTAAAATTCATTCACAGGATGCAGGGTTCGCTGGCTGGGCCAGTATTTATTGCCCATCCCTAGTGCATTTGAGAAGGTGGTGGTGAGCTGCCTTCATGAACCACTGCAGTCCATGTGGTGTAGGTACACCCACAGTGCTGTTAGGAAGGGAGTTCCAGGATTTTGACCCTGCTTGCGGTAAAGGAACAGTGACATATTTCCAAGTCAGGATGGTGAGTGACTTGGAGGGGAACTTTCAGGTGGTGGTGTTCCCATTTTTCTGCTGCCCTTGTCCTTCTAGGTGGTAGTAGTCGTGGGTTTGGAAGGTGCTGTTGAAGGAGCCTTGGTGAGTTCCTGCAATGCATTTTGTAGATGGTACACACTGCTGCTACTGTGCGTCGGTAGTGGAGGGAGGGATTGTTTGGATGTTGTGCCAATCAAGCGGGCTGCTTTGGCCTGGATGGTGTCCAGCTTCTTCAGTGTTGTAGGAGCTGCACTCATCCAGGTGAGTGGAGAGTATTCCATCACACTCCTGACTTATGCCTTGTAGATGGTGGACAGGCTTTGGGGAGTCAGGAGGTGAGTTACCTGTAGCACAATTCCTAGCCTCTGACCTGCTCTTGTAGCCACAATATTTATATGGCTAGTCCAGTTCAGTTGCTGGTCAATGGTAACCCGCACAGTGTTGATAGTGGGGGATTCAGTGATGGTAATGCCATTGAACATCAAGGAGTGATGGTTAGATTCTCTCTTGTTGGAGATGGTCATTGCCTGACACTTGTCTGGCGTGAATGTTAATTGCCACTTGTCAGCCCAAGACAGGATACTGTCCAGGGTCATGCTGCATTTGGACATAGACTGCTTCAGTATCTGAGGAGTCGCGAATGGTGCTGAACATTGTGCAAACATCAGCGAACATCCCCATTTCTGACCTTATGATGGAAAGAAGGTCATTGATGAAGCAGCTGAAGATGGTTGGGCCAAGGACGCTACCCTGAGGAACTCATGCAGTGATGTCCTGGAGCTGAGATGACTGACCTCCAACAACCATCTTCTTTTGTGTTAGGCATGACTCAACCAGCAGAGAGTTTCCCCCCTGATCCCCATTGAATCCAGTTTTGCTAGTGGTCCTTGATGCCACACTCAGTCAAATGCTGCCTTGATGTCAAGGGCAGTCACTTTCATTTCACCTCGCGATTAACTCTCTTTTGTCCATGTTTGAACCAAGGCTTTAATGAGGTCAGGAACTGAGTGGCCCTGGCGGAACCCAAACTGGGCATCAGTGAGCAGGTTATTGCTAAGCAAGTGCCGCTTGATAGAACTGTTGATGACCCCTTCCATTACTTTACTGATGATCGAGGGTAGACTGATTGGGCAGTGATTGGGCAGTAATTGGCCGGATTGAATTTGTCCTGCTTTTTGTGTACAGGACATACCTGGGCAATTTTCCATATAGCCGGATAGATGCCAATGTTGTAGCTGTACTGGAACAGTTGGCCAGGAGCGTGGCAGGTTCTGGAGCACAATTCTTCAGTACTATTGCCGGAATGTTGTCAGGGCCTATAGCCTTTGCAGTATCCTGTGCCTTCAGCCTGGAGTAGCAGCCTGAAGCACCCTCCAATGATGCCTGTGCAACAGCATCTGGCAGTGCCCCTGACACTTCCATGATGAGGACAATGGCTAGCTAAATCTCAGTCATACACCAAGACAAGTGAGCAGGCTGCCCCCACCTTTTCTGAGGCCTCAAGGCCAAGTGTGAAGGCACAAAGAGAGTTAATTCACTGTATATTCTGACTCACATCATGATGTGCCCACTGAGCATACTCCCAGCAACCACGCTAACAACCTACCCAAAATGGCGTCAGACACAGCCTGAATCAGAAGAGTTTGCGCACGGCTTGAACGCTATTTTGGTTTTGAAATAGCACCAATAGATCTGCTCAACCGCAATTTGTGACATTAACATTTTAACCGCTGGAAGACAGCTCTCTACGTGTGTGAATCATGGCAGCTGGCGCAAAGCTCTGTCTTCCGCAGGAGTTTGAGCCAGCCAGGAGACAAACAATACTTCCATGCAACTACCTGGCTGCATCCCAATCTGATAGCCAGTGCAAATGTACCCTAAGTTGTGCTGCAAAATGGAGACAGCCTAGATTACAGAAATATCACCCAAAATGAAAGTTGTAAGATGTTTACAATGATCAATGTCAACCTGTTACAGCTTAGGAAGTTAGCACTTGTGAGGGCAACATATATTCAAAGACTTGTGGCCTCTGATCTCTCAGTTTTGATCTGTGGTCCAAAGAACACAAGCCTCAGTTTCAATCATTGTAATGTTGTATTAGAGTACTGGCTGGGGTTTGGCAGGGATGGGGTCAGGGGCTGGGACGAGTGGAGTATGGTAATTTCATCAGACTTGTCACTTCCTCACATGATGGGCGGTCTCCCCGAGAGGATGAAATAAACCATCTATTGTAAAACAGCACGATTTCAGCAAAACAACACTGCTAATTTCAGCCCAAAGAAAAAGCAGACAAAAAGATCAAAGGACACACATCAAAGGCATTCACTGAAAGGGAAAATCAAGGAGCTGTTCACTCATGGTTCTTTTGTTTTGGAAAGGTTTTTTGATAACTCCCCTCTCCCACTTCATTTTATCCCCCTGTTTGCCAGTTGATGTCCAACATTCACAGCTGTTCTTCCTGGTTGGCACTACAGCAGGAAGATTTGCAATAATGACACTTGTCCCCACAAACCCCCCCACCCCCTTCTCAAGCCTGACATTTCTTCCTTAAGTGACCTGGTCTGAGACTGACTAGTAAGACTGCTCACACTACAAGACCTATTTTAACATTCCTGCCCACCCATTGTAAATGAGGTGGACAAAGGGCTAAAATCACAGCAGCACTACGCTCACGTAATCTTCAATGACTTTGTGCAATGTTAACAGCTGTGTTTTGGCCAGTGTGCAAAGGACTCATTGAGATTCAAAGGTTAATGGGTCTGATGATGTTAATCAGACCATAACACTATTTTAATTAGTTTCAATGAGGTCATCACAAGGTGCCACCCTTGTCAGGGAAATCTAGCATCAAGGAGGAGTGGATTCAAAAGCAGATCAGGAACGTTAACGATTTTTATTTTTTAAAGCTTTCTTTGTAGGCTCCTCTGGGTCCCACAAAGAAATCTGGGACTTTCCATGTCCAGGCTTTCCTCTCTCCATGATTGCCTCCAGAACCCAACCCCCCTCAAAATTATCTTTAGCGGGGATCATTCCTGCATATGCCCATGTACCAGCCTTCTCCCCGCTCAACCACTCCTACCCACCAGTGCCTTGTCATTGACGTCAGGTTTTGGAGAGAATTGAACCTAACTCATTTCAAAGGAGACTGCAAGTTAAATTGGCCTGAGCTTAATGTTGACATGTCAGGGAAAGCTTAATGCTGTCCCTGCTGTCTCCACACTTGTCCCCCAGTTAAACTCAGGACTCTAGTCTCAACCAAAGCCAGGATTCAGATTAATGGTTTTACATCAGAACCTACCACTGCAGTTTTGATGTTTTTGAACTATATCTGTTCACTCATTTCTAATTTTAAATGCATCATCAATAATAAATAAATTAAACTACAGTTAGTGCTGAAATATTGTAGACCTAAAATGACTAGTGTTTTCACTTTTAACTATTTTCTAGAATTTTACACCTGCTGCTAAACAATTTCAAATGTGCATTAAATAACATCCAATGTCTGGATTTGTCTCTTTATTCATTGTGTTCTCTGAAACACATGGGGACAATCCTCACTTTAGCTGCCAGATGAATGGCAGCCTTGTGATAAAGATTGTACAACAGCAGGTCAAAGTGTATGGATTGTACCTCATTTCACTGTTTGTAACCAACTTGAACAGGTGGCTTTCCAAAACAGCCCTCATTTATAATATGTTTGATGTGCTTGTTTACACCGCAGCCTCCTGAGACTTCCTCTTCAGAAACCCGTCTGATTCTGACCATTACAGGAAGACGGGTCTGCTTATTCTCCACTGTGCACGGGATCAGAATCACTGTGAACCGGAAAGTTACTGTAATTATGTCTATAATTAAATCAGTTCAAAGCAGAATGCTTCAAATCACTCTAAGGTGTGTGTATGGTCTAAGATATGTAAGTTATTATGAAGCTTCTTTTTTGATGTGGGGCTTTCCAATCTGTGTTTTTAATAAGGCTGGAACACCCACAAAGAAAATGTGGAAAGCAATGTCATCACAGTCTAGGTGATAAACTCTGGGAGTGTGTGGGAAGAATGCTAACTGCATGGATCCTGGCACGGAGCAAAGATTCTTAGTCCAATATTTGTGGTAAATAGCACATGCTCTTAAAACTTTAAAACGAAGCCCTGTGCACTTCAGGAGGATGTATTTTTCTATTCATTGCAGCTCTGAGTTATGTGCCATATCTATGCTCTGTTGCTTTTAATTTTTTAGGAAAAGAAAGAACAGATAACAAAACAAGGCTTTGAGTGCGTTTTATTTTTCTGAATCTTTTAGTGCTCAATCAGGTGAAGGATATGACTTCTGGGGAAGTGTATATCAAGCTATCATGCACACACATGTCATGACACAATTTTACTGTCAAGAAGGAAGCAAGCTGAATGACTTTGAACATCTCAGAGTGTTTAACAATACAAAGTTGGACAAAGTTAGCAAAAACTATGGAAGTTGTGAGTCTGTGCAGCCACCAGATCCAAGGACTGCTTTCAACTTTCCCTTTTGGTGCTATACTGGTGGCTGTGGATCGTTCAACCTTTAGACAACCCACTTCCCTCAAATTTCAGTTCCATTAAAGTCAATGGAAAGATGAACCGAGCAGGGTGTGTACAACTGATCCTTGACTGTCAACTTAATACCCACAATTACCTGTGGGAGACTCACTCACTTGTCCACAGTCAATGATTCTCAAGTAACATAAAAGCAGCTATAAATTCAAAGTAAATCTGCTTCTGCCAAGTACTTGCCCAAAGAACTACAATTCTTCCTGCAACTATTGCAGGAAACTCATGACCTCTACCAGCCAGAAGGACAAGGGCAGCAGACTCATGGGAACACCAATTTTCCCTCCAAGCCACCATCAGACCTGAAACAATATCACCACTCCTTGTCACTGGGTTGAAAACCAGGGACTCCCTTTTTAACAGCACTGTGGGAATACTTGCACCACATAGACTGCAGTGGTTCAAGGAGGTGACTCACCATTACTTTCTCAAGAGTAATTAGGGATGGGAAACTGGCCTTGCTTATGATGCTCACATCCCAGGAAAGAATAAAGAATCTGTGTAAAGTAAAACTTATAACATAATATCACCCAAGTCCAAAGATCCATCCATCTTCTAAAGGACAAAACAGGTCAGTTGTATGTTTGTCTGTTCATTTAAAGGCAGTTAACAAAAGCTTGCAGCTAGCAGATTCTTATATGACAATAGACAAAATCTCAGTGGCCAAGGCTCACTTAGTGTTAGCCTTAAGACCTCTTTACCCTAATTCAAAGACACCAGTTTCAGTTGGCTACAATGCTAATAGGCCCTCAGGTGGGCCCTGGAAGGCAGAAAATGGAGGATTGGCGGAGGAGGGGTGGGATGGGGTAGGCAGGTGGAGCCACAACATGGGCCTGTTGAGGCCCACCTGGAGCCAGTATCCTTTCTCCTTCTGCCTTCACATTAAAATAAGTTAAAGTTCATAAATTTAACTTGTTGTTGCTGGCATCTGCAGGCCCTTAATTGGGTAGGCCTGCAGAAGAAGTTGAAAAACTGAAGTCCTGCTGAATTTTGAGCAGGGTTGTGAAATAGCTGATATAGCCCTCATTGCATATGCAAGAGGTGTAGCACCTATTTTAAATAACCGCCTAACACCTATATGATCCAAGCTAACGTGGCATCAGATGTGTGTGAGGCATTGTTTGGGCATGGAACATAGTGTTGCAAAGCTGGTATATTTTACCGCTGTTTCATGCCAGAATGATTAGCATGGCAGTGTCTGTTATTGCTTTTGGGAAATGGTTTTACAAAAATACAGGATCAGCACATCTCCAAACTTGTACAATGCATCTGATAGCCAGAGTGAGATTGAGGCCAGGGATTGGGATGTCAGCTGTTTGGAAACTAGAACAGAGTGACAGGGAGATGTGTAAGGAATTATAGAAGTGGAAATTGCAAAGTAGTGATTTGAACTGTAGCCGGGGTTGGTCAAGGTGACAGCTGGGAGTTCATTTCTGAGAAAGTTAGGTCTGAACTGTGGGTGTTTTTAAAAAGCCTTTAAAACTTATGAATTGAGTGCAGGAGGTGAAAGGTCTTGAATGAAGTAGTGTGCTCCTTACGTCTGTGGGAATATTTCACACACTGCGTTTCTGGTGGGTTGTGTGAACCTTTGAGAAGAAAACATTTTAAAATCCAGCATGTGTTAGATTTTTAAAAATTTATACAGTATTGAATATCAGCAAGTGTATAATTCCACTTATTGGTGAGCTCACAGCTATCCACTGACCATCAGCTGTTAAAACTGAAGCAAACCCATTCAGATTAGGAAGTTTGCAGATTTGATCCATGGGCCAGGGTTTTCCAATCGGCAGGTGAGCCCAGGAGTGGTTGGGAAGCTGACCGCCGCCCACGATCGGGCTCCGACCGCGATTTCACGCTGGCTAGCCAATTAACAGCCAGCCAGCATGAAACACGCCCTGATAACCTGAGTGTGCCTGGGTGGGGGCGGAAGGAGTGCGAGCGCTGAGGCGTGTGCATGCGAGCGGGTGCAAGCAGTAAAAGCTCCCTGAGACACAGAACTGCAGATTTTTAAAATTAAAAATTAAAAACTTAAGCAATGTTAAAAACATGTCCCCTCGTGTGACTCTGTCATGCTATGAATGAAATTTAAAAATTTTTATTTTTATTTACTGTTGGAAATCTCATCCCGCCCGTAGATGAGGTTTCCTAAAAAATCCAAAGACTGCTTGGCCTTTTCACCTGCCCGCCAACCATAAGGTTGGATGGGCAGCGAAAAATTTCATTTAATTATTACTTTAATGACCTTAATAGGCCTGTTAATTGTCGGCAGGCGCACTGCCGGCCACAGCGTGCGCCCGCCGACCGAAATATCGCGCGAGTGTGCAATGATGTCGGGATGCTCGGCCGACGTCATCGCGCATCAATTTACGCTCATTCACACTACAAAGGCGCACACCCGCCTGCCCAACGAGCACAATATTCTGCCCATGATCTGTTTTAGCTAAATTTGCACTAGGAGTAGGACTATTAACCTCAGATCCCTAGATAAGACAGGGAAATATCAACCAGAATTCCAGGACCTGATTGCTACTAGTCATCCCTGTTGGGTGAGGATAGGATCGGACACAGCTGATATATACTTTGCAGGAATATATCAAAGTTTTCTAACAATAAGCTAGATGAGAATGTGAGGTGGATAAAAAGAGGCTGCAAAGACATATAGACTACTCCTGTTCCAATTTCTTATGTTCTTCTCTTCAGTTGAGCAGTTCATCAATGTGCACTCCCAAAGTTCAAGGGTGAATAATGTCACCTGGATATAGTACTAAAGAGTGTGAGGTACCTGTGGAACACATGCCAGTGAAGAATCAATGCCTGCAGTACAGGCAAAATTTGGTGGGAAAAATAACTGTAATAAACTAATTTGACTACTGTTGACAGTAATGGCGTATTTCAGAGGCCAACACAGGTCAGTGGTTGCCAAGACACCACGAAATAGCATTATGTCCTTCATTCCTCTCCATTAATGTCAATGAGAAAGAAAGAAAGAAAGAGAATTTAAAGGGCATTCACTTGGGCCAAAATTCTAATTGTGATGGACTGGCCTGGATTTTCATCCTCGAGTCGGGTAGTGAATTCAGGAAAATTCCCGGGGCTTTCTGCGCTCACCTCGGGAAAATGTGGCTCTGGAGATGTGATCTTCATTGCTTTCATTGCTGGGTGGGTGGTGTGGGGTGGTGCTGGCAGCCGTTGGGATGGCTGACCCCAGAAGCTCTTCTTAGGCAGAAGCGATACGTGAATTAGGAGGCGGGCTTTTCATGACTCAGGATTGTCCTGCAAGTCAGTCACTGTGAGACGAAGGAAGTTGTCAAGGGTTCACAAGGCTGTGTGGAAGGAGACTTGAGAAACTATCAGGTGAGTGAAAGTTGAAAATGTTGGCCACTGATTTTTAATGCTGTAGGAGATTGTAGGAGATGGCCCATCATGTGCGTTCCACAAGAAACTTTACATTGTGAAGCCTGGCCATTGGAAATTTATAAAGAGTGCCCACATAACAGTTATTCACTGTTACCATTGTTCCACCACAGCCAGCATTGCAGATGTCTGCATCTTTGTAGCTGCAGCAGGTCACAACACTGTGCAGCAAGTGAAATAAACATGGTAACTCAGGGTCTCAGGACCCCACATGCATAAGACAATAAGACATAGGAGTAGAAGTAGGCCATTCTGCCCATTGAATCTGCTCCGTCATTCAATGAGATCATGACTGATCTGATAACCCTCAACTCTACTTTCCTGCCTTTTCCTCATAACCCTCGATTCCCTTACTGATTACAAACCTGTCCATCTCAACCTTGAATATACTTAACTACACAGCCTCTACAGCCTTCTGTGGTAAAGAATTCCACAGATTGACTACCCTCTGAGAGAAGAAATTCCTCCTCATCTCTGTTTTAAAGGGGCGCCCCCTTACTCTGAGATTATGCCCTCTGGTCCTAGACTCTCTCCCAAGGGGAAACAACCTCTCAGCATCTAAATTCCAATCATTGCAGGCCCAACCTACTCAACCTCTCCTCAAAAGAAAAGCCCCCGATACCTGGGATCAACCTAGTGAACCTTCTCTGGACCGCCTCCAATGCCAGTATATCTTTCCTTAGATAAGGGGACCAAAATTGTTCATAGTATTCTAGGCGTGGTCTAACTAACGCCTTGTATAGTTTTAGCAAGGCTTCCCTATTTTTATACTCCATTCCCTTTGAAATAAAGGCAAATATTCCATTTGCCTTCCCTATTATCTGCTGAACTTGTATGTTAGCTTTTTGGGATTCATGCACAAGGACTCCCAAATCCCTCTGTGCTGCAGCCTTCTGCAGTCTTTCTCCATCTAAATAATATCAGCTCCTCTATTTTTCCTGCCAAAGGAAAACATTTTCCTACATTATATTCCAGCTGCCAAGTTTTTGCCCAGTCACTTAACCTGGCTATATCCCTCTGTAGACTCTTTCAGTCATCCTCACCACTTGCTTCCCCACTTATTTTTGTGTCATTCGCAAACTTGGCGATAGTACATTCACTTCTCTCGTCTAAGTCATTAATATATATTGTAAATGATTGTGGCCCACTGATCCCTGTGGCACTCCACTAGTTACAGGTTGCCATCCCAAAAATGCCCCTCTTATCCCAACTCTCTGTCTTCTATTAGTTAACCAATCCTCTATCCATGCTAATATACAACCCCCAATATCATGGACTCTTATCTTATTAAGTAGCCTTATGTACAATGCCTTATGGAACGCCTTTTGGAATATTATGCCTACTAGTTCCCCTTTATCTATCCTGCTTGTTACCTCCTCAAAGAATTCTAATAAATTTGTTAGGCATGATTTCCCCTTCATAAAGCCATGCTGACTTTGTTTGATTAGATTACGTATTTCTAAATGCTCTGCTATTACATTCTTTATTATAGACTCCAACATTTTCCCAATGACAGATGTTAAGCTAACTGGCCTATAGTTAAAATCAAAATACTGCGGATGCTAGAAATCTGAAAAAAAAACAAAAAATGCTGGGAAAACTCAGCAGGTCTGACAGCATCTATGGAGAGAAAGACAGAGTTAACGTTTCGAGTCTGTATGATTCTTCTTCAGAGCTGAAGGGAAGTAGAAATGTGGTGAAATATATGCTGTTTAAGGGGTGGGGGGTGGGGGGGGCGGGGGTGGGGGGGTGGAGCAGGTGAAGTTGGATAGAAGGCCAGCGATAGGTGGAGGCAAAGGAGAGATTGCAAAAGGTGTCATAAACAAAGGGCCAAAGGGTTGCTCATAGTGGCTAAAGGAGGTGCTAATGGTGACATTAAGAGTGGAAAGCAGAATGTGATAATGGCCGGACCAGGGTAAGCACTCTGGAAAGTGAAGATGGCCCTAGTGGGGGTTGGGTGGAGGGAGGGGACAGTGGTGGGAAAAAAAGATCGAAAATAGGCTAAAGAGTTGTGGGAGGGGGCCTGAGTAGGACTAGAACTAGCCCACAAATAGACAGCTATGGGCACCTGCATGGGCCCCAGTTATGCCTGTCTCTTTATGGGGTATGTGGAACATTCCTTGTTCCAGTCCTACTCAGGCCCCTCCCACAACTCTTTCTCCGGTACATCGATGACTGTTTCAGTGCTGCTTCATGCTCTCGTCTGGACCTGGAAAAATTTATCAATTTTGCTTCCAATTTCCACCCCTCCATCACTTTCACATGGTCCATCACTGACACTTCCCTTCCCTCCCTTGACCTCTCTCTCTCAATTTCTGGTGATAGGCTGTCCACCAATATTCATTACAAGCCCACCGACTCCCACAGCTACCTCGACTACAGCTCCTCACACCCCGCTTCCTGTAAGAACTCCATCCCATTCCCTCAGTTCCCTCACCTCTATTGCATCTGTTCCGATGATGCCACTTTCCAAAACAGTGCTTCTGACATGTCTTCCTTCTTCCTTAACCGAGGTTTCCCACCCATGGTGGTTGACAGGGCCCTCAACCGTGTCCGACCCATCTCCAACGCCTCTGCCCTCACACATTCTTCTCTCTCCCAGAACCATGATAGGGTCCCCCATGTCCTCACTTTTCACCCCACCAGCTTCAGTATTCAAAGGATCATCCTCCGCCATTTCCACCAACTCCAGCATGACGCCAGCACCAAGCACATCTTCCCTTCACCCCCACTGTCGGCGTTCCGTAGGGACCGTTCCCTCCGGGACACCTTGGTTCACCCGACCATCACTCCTCCCACAGCACCTTCCCATGCAATCACAGAAGGTGCAACACCTGCCCCTTTATTTCCCCCTCCTCACCATCCAAGGGCCCAAACACTCCATTCAAGTGAAGCAGCGCTTCACTTACAGCTCCTTCAATTTAGTCTACTGCATTCGCTGCTCCCAATGCAGTTTCCTCTACATTGGAGAGACCAAACGCAGACTGGGTGACCGGGTTGCGGGACACCTTCAGTCTGTCCGCAAGCATGACCCAGACCTTCCTGTCGCTTGCCATTTCAACACACCACCCTGCTCTCATGCCCACATGTCCATCCTTGGCCTGCTGCAATGTTCCAGTGAAGCTCAACGCAAACTGGAGGAACAGCACCTCATCTTCCGACTAGGCACTTTACAGCCTTCCAGACTTAACATTGAGTTCAACAACTTCTGACAATGAACTCTTTCCTCCATCCCCACACCTTTCTGAATCCCCCCGCCCCACTTCTTTTCTTATTTATTTCAATTTTTAAAGTTTTATTTATTTATTTTTTTTAAAAATTCCCACTTATTTTCATTATTATTATTTTTTATTTCCATTTTATTCATTGTTTTATGCCCAGCTTTTAGCCTTTTCGATCTTTTTTCCCACCTCCTTCCCCTCCCCCCACCCCCACTAGGGCTATCTGTCACTTTCCAGAGTGCTTACTCTGGTCCGGACATAATCACATTCTGCTTTCCACTCTTAATGTTAATTAATTAGCACTTCCTTTAGCCAGAACCATCACTATTAACAACCCTTTGACCTTCCGTTTATGACATCTTTTGCAATCTCTCCTTTGCCTCCACCTACCACTGGCCTTCTACCCTGCTTCACCTGTTCCGTCCCCCCCTTAAACAGTATATATTTCACCACATTTCTACTTCCCTTCAGCTCTGAAGAAGTCATATGGACTCGAAACGTTAACTCTGCCTTTCTCTCCACAGATGCTGTCAGACCTGTTGAGTTTTTCCAGCAATTTTTGTTTTTGTGGCCTATAATTACCTGTTTTTGTCTCCCTCCCTTTTTGAATAAGGGTGTTACATTGGCCATTCTCCAATCCTCTAGGACTTTTCCAGAATCTAAGGGTTCTTGGAAGATTCCTACCAGTGCATCCACTATCTCTGCAGCTATTTCCTTTAATATTCTAGGATGCAACCCATCAGGTTCAGGGGACTTATTGGCTTTTAGCCCCATTAGTTTCCTTAGTACTTTTTCTCTAGTGATAGTTATTGTATTTAATTCCTCCCCACCTTATGCCCCTTGATTATTTAGTATTTGTGGAATGCTATTGGTATCTTCTACCGTGAAGACTGAAGCAAAGTATTTATTCAAGTCTTCTGCCATTTCCTGGTTCCCCATTATTATTTCCCCAGCCTCATTCCCTAATGGGCCTATGTTCACTTTAACCTCTCTCTTCCTTTTTATATATTTAAAGAAGCTCTTACTGTCCATTTTTATATTGCTTGCTAGTTTACCCTCCCTCTTCATTTTTTTTTGGTCATCTTTTGTTGGTTTTTAAAACTTTCCCAATCCTCTGGCTTACCACTAATCTTTGCCACATTGTATGTTTTTTCTTTCAATTTGATACTGTCCTTAGCTTCCTTGGTTAACCATGGTTGGTTTATCCCCTTCCTTGAATCCCTCTTCCTCACTGGGATATATCTTTGTTGAGAGTCATGAACTATTTTCTTAAACGTTTTTTGCAGATCCTTCATGTTCTGTCACATGCCCTTTTACATGTTACAATTTCAAGTGTGGGTATCCGTGGCTGCCTACAGTATGCTCGAGTTGGCATTGTGGTTGGGCCTCGGGAATCATCTTATGGGGCTCAGTTCTTAGATCGGCAGCAACAGACACCTGGCAGAGTTCCCCGAGGCAATGCACTCTGAGTGGAGGAGTCCAATGCGGTGAAGAGCTCAGCCTTGCCTTGGGGGCTTTCCTGCATGAAATCTAATCATGAGAGACTGGCTGATCTCATGGAGAGTCACATGCAGCATCACTCAGAGTGGATGCAAGAGCAGCAAAGGGAACGAGGTTCATTCAATAGCCTGGAGCAGTTAGGTCAGAGTCTGAGCACTGTCCTCCATGGAATACATGAGGAGACACGTGCCCATAACTGGACACTGTCACTGGTGGCACCATGAATGCTGGGATGGATGACTGCTGTGCCCCAGCAGGCCACCCCATCCAACTCTCCAGAAAGCCAATCTAGGGCTAAGGAGGTTACAGAAGATGATGAGGCTGCTGTGAGCAGTGCTGCACGTTTTTTTAAAATTCATTCACAGGATGTGGGCGTCACTGGCTGGACCAGCATTTATTACCCATCCCTAGTTGCCCTTGAGAAGGTGATGGTGACAACTGAGTGGCTTGCTAGGCCATTTCAGAGAGCATTTTTAAGAGTCAACCACATTGCTGTGGGTCTGGAGTCACATGTAGGCCAGACCAGGTAAGGACGGCAGGTTTCCTTCCCTAAAGGGAAGAAAATCTAAATCTAAACATCTTCCACGGTTTCCCTGGCCCATGCACCTGAGCTCTCTTCTGTAGTATGTGCTCTAGTTCCTATAGCTGCACCTAGAGAAATACAGATCCTGCAGTCTCAGGTAGGTTCCAAAGGGTCCCTGCACAAAGAGGCCTGCCACAATGCTCCTCAATGCCTTACAGACAGAGGGGTGAGCACTGCCTCCACCACCTCCGCAGCAACACGGGGAGGTGGGGGGTGGGGTGGGGGGCACCACTTAGGAGCAGCAACGGGCAGAGGGCGCCATGGCAACTTGATCACTAATGGGGTCACATGTGGTGTTATATCTCACACTGTTAAGTATGCCTTTTCCAATGTTTGTAGACACACCATAGAAATTGAAGGATCGATGTATTAGTCTATACTTCTTAAGTGGTGCGTGCAGTAATGGGTTAAACATAAAACTACGAGCAGGGTTTTATGTCCTGTGGGTGGGCGCGCATCCGACCAGATCGGGCTTAAAATAATGCGTGATGACCTCGGGCAAGCGTCCCGATGCATCATGCACTCACTCGATATTTCAGTCGGCGAGCATGCGCAAGAGTCGGCAGCACGCCCGCCAACAATTAAGAGGCCTATTAAGGCTATTAATCAATTAATTAAAAGCTCATTTCGCTGCCCGTCCAACCTTATGGTTGGCACATGGGCAAATCGGCCAGGTGGCCTTTGGATTTTTTAGGAAACCTCATCCACGGGCAGGATGAGGTTTCCAACATTCGTTTTAAAAAATGTTTTTACTATGTCTTTGTTCATGCAACTCAGTCCTATGTGGGGACATGTTTTTCACATTCTCAAAATCTTTATTCCCGATTTTACAATTCTTCAGCTCCCTGAGGCAGCTCCCTACCTTCAGGGAGCTTTCAGTGCGCGCTCCACTGCGCACACACAGACTTTTGCGGAGGCAGTCTTCCCGCCCCCACCCTGGCAGCACTGAGATTCTCAGCGTGCCTTTCACGCTGGTTGCCCGTTAATTGGCCAGCCAGCATGAAATCACAGTCAGTTGTCGATTGCGGGCGACGGACTGTTTTCTGGCCACTCCTGGGCCCACACACCATGCCCGCCCAACGACCTCAAAATCCTGTCCTACATGTTCTTACCAGCATCAGTGAAAATTGCAGCCAGAAATCCATCTCTCAGTCACCTGACAGATGTGACAGGTGTGGCCAATGCAAGTCCATTGTTGTTAAGTTGGAGGCTCAATTATACTTTTATTGCCAATAACAGTTAATCACAGGATGTGCGCATCGCTGCTTAGATTAGCATTTGATGACCATCCCTAGTTGCCCTTGAGAAGATGATGGTGGTGAGATGTCTTCACGAGTCAGTGCAGTCCATGTGGTGTTGGTACACCCACAGTGCAATTAGGAAGGGAGCTTCAGGACTTTCACCCAATAACAGCGTTTTCGTTCAAAATGTCCATGGTGGGTGCAGCTTGGAGTGGAACTTGCAGATGGCGGTGGTCCCATGCATCAGCTGCCCTTGTCTTTCCAGTTTGTTGAGGTTGTGGGTTTGGAAGCTACTGTCGAAGGAGCCTTGATGAGTTGCAGCAGAGCATCTTAAGATGGTGCACACTGCTACACTGTGCGTCGATGGTTCAGGGAATGAATATTGAACGTGGTGAATGGGGTGCTAATCAGCAGGCTGCTTTATCCTGGTGTCACACTCCTCGAGTGTTGTTGGAGCTGCACTCCATCAGGGAAATGGAGAGTATTCCATCACATTCCTTACTTTTGCCTTGCAGGTGGTGGACAGGCTTTGGGGAGTATGAAGGTCAGATACTCACTGCAGCATTCCTAGCCTCTGAGCTGCTCTTGTAGCCACAGTATTTATATGGCTAGTCCAGTTCAGTATCTGTTCAATGGTAACCCCCAGGATGTTGATAGTGGGAGATTCAGTGATGGTAATGCCATTGAATGTCAAGGGGCGATTGTTAGATTCTCTCTTGTTGGAGATGGTCATTACCTGGCACATGGCTGGCGCAAATGTTAATAATGTTGCACAATCTTGATTTGTAGCGTTTCTGTTGATCCACCAATCATATCAGCATGTGTTGAGTCCCATCAACATTGCATAGATGCACTCTTGACATAGGGGCCAGGCTTTCCTAGCCCAGTATTTGACAGCATCCAAAGTACATTTACAGGCCCCTTTGTCAAGGTTAGTCCCTCAGTGTGACTGAATGCAGACTTATGAATGCAGAACTTCCAAGGGACATAGACAAGTTGGTGGAATGGGCAGACAGATGGCAGATGAAGTTCAATGCAGAGGGGTGTGAAGTGGTTCATTTTGGTCGGAAGAACATGAAGAGACAATATGAAATAAAGGGTACAACTCTAGGGTGCAGGACCAGAGGGACCTGGGTGAATATGTGCAAAAATAATTGAGGTTGGCAGGGCAGGTTGAGAGTGCAGTTAATAAAGCATTTGGGCTTTATTAATAGAGGCATAGAGTACTAGAGCAAGGAGGTTATGTTGAACTTTATAAGTCAATAGTTTGGCCTCAGCTGGAGTATTGCATCCAGTTATGGGCACACACTTTGGAAGGATGTGAAGGCATTAGAGAGGGTGCAGATAAGATTCACAAGAATGGTCCCAGGGATGAGGATTTTCAGTTATGAAGATAGATTTGAGAAGTTAGGACTGTTTCTCTGAGAGAAAAGAAGGCTGATAGAGGTATTCAAAATCAAGAGGGTCCTGGACAGGGTAGATAGGGAGAAACTGTTCCCACTCGTGAAAGGATCGAGAACAAGAGGGCACAGATTTAAAGTAATAAGCAAAAGAAGGAAAAGTGATATGAGGAGAAACTTTTTTACACAGCGAGCGGTCAGGGTTTGGAATACACTGCCTGAGAGTGTAGTTGAGGCAGGTTCAATTGAACCATTCAGAATGGAATTAGATTGTTATCAGAAAAGGAAGAATGTGCAGGGTTACAGGAAGAAGAGGGGAGAATGGTACTAGGTGGCTTGCAGATTTTCTCTCTTGTCAGGGGATGGACATCTTCTGGAAGAGGTGAGGTGCCTATGGTCTCAAGGGCACTCGTACATCATTGGCTTGACAGCCATTTGCTTCTGAGGGTGCACCTATATCCTCAATATTGGTTATGTGAAGCGCCTCTGTATTAGGTCCTCCCTGTTGACTATGGCGTCAGTTGCACTGCTGACCTGGATAACCCGGCATGTCTCTCAACGTTTCTGCCATTGTACTCCTCCTCCTCATCCTCCCTCTCCTCGGTTCAATCTTCTTCTGAGGTAAATGGCTCCTCCTTCTCCTCCACCTCCTCTTACTCTAATGAGTGGTCTTCTTCACCGGACTCTGGATCCTACATGTGTAGATCCCTTCACTGTGTTATATTATGCAGCATGCAGCAGGCTACCACTATTCTTGAAAGCCTTGCAGATGAGTATTGCAGTGCTCCTCCCAAGCAGTCTAGGCATTGGAAAAACACTTCTAAAATGCCAATGGCTCCATGGTTGCCTTGGAGTGAGCAGTTCTGGCACTGTTTCCAAATTGTGCAATGGAGAAAGCAGCCACCTCTTCAATGGGTAACATTTGTCAGCAGCCTGTGGCCAGCCACGGACCCAGGATATAGGCTCAAAAAGATGTGGCAGGTTGAACTCCCTCAGGATGAATGAGTCATGGCAGTTTCCAGGGAATCTTGCACAGTCACGGAAGAAAGCCTTATTGTGGCTGCACACAAGCTGGACATTAATGGAGTGAAAAGATTTTCTATTTTTACATCTGTGTGCCTCCTACAATGATGCTTTGATGGTGACCTGTGTGCAATCTATTATGCCTTGCACTTGTGGGAATCCTGCTATTAACATGAATCCCATTGGGCTTAGGTTCTGAGATTCAACATTGTTATGGAACTTGATGTGCTCCCCAACCCTGGCAAAGAGGGCATCGGTGACTGCTGCTACACACCTGTGGACAGCTGACTGTGAAATGATGCAGCAGAGCCCTGGAAGAACCCAGCAGCATAAAAGCTGAGGGCCTCAGTGACTTTGACTGCTATTGGAAGGGTGTGTACACCACATGTTCGAGGCATGAGGTCTGCCTCCTATATGGCACAGATTTCTCTGATTATATCCTGAGACATCCTAAGCCTCCACCTACACTGCCTCTCATTCATGTCCATAAAGCTGAACCAGTTCCTGTACACCCTTCATTCAGGGTATTTTTTACCCTCCTCCTTCTTGCTGGTCTGTCTGGGGTCTCTGCCACCTCATGCCCGAGTACCTTGGCTCTCGCTGTACGCTGCTGCCACTGCCTTTCCTCTGTATGATGCATGTGTGAAGGTGCTGTGCCCATTTCAGCAAACTTCCTTCCTTCGTGGCCAACACACTCCGAACTCAATGAGACTGGCAACAAAAAATGTCCACTTGCCACCCACTTAGCTGATGAAGCACGGAGAGAGGAGAAGAAGCTCACACAGATGAGTCTTTGGTCTTTTACAGACACCCTACCCTCTTCCCTGAGGGCAAACAGCAACCTCTACCTCAGAAGGTGCTCAGCTTTGTAGCTGCTGCTTCACACAGTTGTACATAGAGCTTAGAATCCTTTACCTCTGTCCTTCAGATCTGTTCATGTCTCCAGCACCAAATTGTGTAATGCATTGAGTTTCGGAAGTTTTGAGGGTGAAGATCACGACTTCCTGTTCTGCCCTATCTCTTTAAATGGCTTGGCTGATTAGTAACTGCTGCATACGTGATTTAGGATGTGCCACCTTCACACCGCTGTCAATATCGGAACGCCGAGAATGGAGATGGGACTCCTGGATCCAGGTCCTGCCTATCATTTTCAACCTCCATGGAGTCTCTACAACCCCATAGAAATCCAGGCCACTGTAACAAATGGAAGGCTGCAGATCTTGCCCCATGTTCTTGAAATGAGGACATTTATATGGTTATTGTGGGCGCCTCAACCCCAATAAAGCTGTTAAGGAAAGAAATCCCAGACAATGCCCTGCCCCCCCAGTCATGCCACTTTTATGTTGATGGGGAGGTTGGAACATTTTCTTGCACAAACATTTCTCCACTGTCCCTGACCACCACTGAAATCTAAGGCAGCCATATAGTGTGGATTTCTGGTGAAGCTTTCCAGCCACTATTTTGTCCCTCCCTGTAGATGTACCATTAAACGATCAAGAGAAGAGACCAGCAACCTATTCCAATTCCTGAACTTCTATTCTCCAGCAAGAATGTGTGTAAGAGTTGACCGGAATAATTCGGCTCTTGACTTTTTTCCTATTCTCCCTTCTCATAGGCAAATGGGTATTCAGTTATTCATTGACTCCTAAAGAGTTAATGAGTTAATACATGACTCTGTTTTGGCAATGCAGCCAGAGCTACTCACCAACATCTGTTGCATTAAATTACAGACATCATTCTTAAAAATACTATCACAGCCCGTTCTTACAAAATCTTATCTCATAACAAAATTTAAATCTAAAGCTTAATTATACCTTTCCCCATGTGCCAAACACATCCATTTCATGTTCAACTTCCTCCAAAATAATCCTCTGAGACACTCAGGAGGCAAGCATTTTGTTTTTAATAGTTTTACATGTCTGGGACCCAGTGTGAGCCATTCCATCACATTTATTACTTATCGAACTCTCCCTGGGGCAGCAGCTCGGGAACATGCAGGAATGCCGTGGAAGGGTCCAATACCAGTTCCCAGACAAAGAGCAAATCTCCCCAGAGAGGAAAAGTGAACAAATCTTTGATTAAATGAATTCAAGGGGTTTAGCTGACGGAATGATGTTTATCTCTGTTTCTGGACATCTCATTCTTGCACTTTACAATTCCCATGGCCAGCATAAGTCTTTGCACCATGCCCTGCCGTCTGAGAATAGGCATATTGGTTACGTGGTGGGAAAACACAGTCAAACTAGATTAAATATCTTTCACACTGATATTTCTAACAACTGAATTATAACAAGTTCTGAAAGATGCAGCAAGCATTGATAGCAACTTTACAATAAAAATATAATTTTGTACTGATCACTCCTGCTGAGGAAAGATATGTATTTGTACAGTCAACATGGCCCTTCATCAGTTTGATATCACTTTTTGTGGGATGGCAATACATCTTAGCAACTCTCCATAACAACAGTTTACATAGAATAACTTTAATTTTACAGCACAGACTCATGTCACTTAGCCCATTAATCTTTACTGGTAGTATGCTCTACACGAGCCTCCTGCTACCTTACTGAGTTCCATCAGGTACAAAATTCACCAGCACAAAACTTAGTGTTCATACTTAAAAAATGGAACTCATTTAAAAGAAAAGTCTTAATTTTTTAAAAATCAGATGTATTTACAAAATATACCTTTTATTTAACTAAAAATTCATTAGCATTTTTAAGCATTTCCACTGAAGCAATATATTGTTTATGTAACTAATAGGCCCAATTGAAAAAACACAACTGTGACTTTGTTGCTCGAGTGCAGATGATGTATAAGTACTATATCAAAGCGGCAGCCACAGATTGTTCTTTGTTTATATTCAGCAGCACTGAGTAGGGGACTGGACAAAAGTGATGGGTGGATGTCAGGAGTGTGGAAAGAAGGCATAGAGCGATCTTATCTTTCACATCTGACCATTTTCTGAAGTTTTTTTCCTTATCGGAGTTATAAAGTGCACAGATAATTAGGCATGCATTCACCAACTTTTACATGTGCACATTTGCTGCCAGGCAGCAGTCACCAGAGATTTGAGTCTTGCTGATCTGTATCTTGCTTTTCTAAAGATGTGGGAATGTGTACTTTCAAGGTTGAATAAAATGCCATTTTTTTTTTTTAAATGAATAACTATACATCATTGTCAAGAACTAAAAAGATTAAAACTGTAAAATCTGGAGGGAATATTTTCCTGTATGTGCTAATTTTGAGAATAAAAAGTAGGCTTCCTAAAAATGCTAGTGTGTATTCCATTGGTGTTGCTCCTGATGAGTCAGGGATTATAATACTGTAATCCATGGGAGGGGTGTGGGAGTATGGACGTCATGGGAATCACAAATGAGAAATTTATAAAATTGTTTGTAAAAGATCTGCTCAGGGAGAGTGAAGTATGTGTTTATGATTCACCTTCAGAAAATAAATAAATAGTGTTCAAATTTACACAATCAAAATCATACAATTCCAGAATAATTCCAGTGGTGGGTGGGTGTGGGATGGACATGAGGATGTAGTGGGGGAGCAGGGCGAAAGATGCACTGAAAATTGCAATCTGACTGGAGTGTGGGTGGACACTTCTGCCCAGCTTCCTCTTACACTCTGGCAGTAGTTTGAGGGATGACTAATGTCATTCCTGGGCTAACCTGGAAATCCCCCACATAGGCCCAGAATGTCTGCTGAGAGAAGGAGGAAGTTCTATTCTGGCCCCAAAGTTGAAAAGGCGAAAGATAATTGATCCCAGTAGGTTTGAAAATAATTAACACATGGACCTGCTGCTGTATGATAATGCTGGTTCTGTGAAACAGGAGTGCTGTTGTATCACTACAGGCAAAGGCACCTATTTCTAATACCTAAAATAACCAAAACACTGGGATTTGGAATAAAGTCACAGCAGGAGCTGAGGCACAGATAGAGGTTCTGCCCTTCCACACATCCTCAAACACAATGGGCAGAATTTTATGGCTGATGTGCGGGTGGTGGAGCCCACACATTAGCGCTTAAAATGTTGTGTGCTGACGTCGGGCAAGCGTCATGATGTCAGCGCGCGGTATCGCAATATTTACCTGGACGGGCGTGCTATGAAGTGTGACGTGCGCCCACCATTAATTAAAGGCCTTGTTAAGGCCCTGAACTCGGCAATCGACGCTGATTTTGAGGAGCCCGTATGATCTTCGCTCCGGCACACGGGCCCAACAGGCAGGCGGGTAACTGATTTTTTAACAAACCTCATCCACGGGCGGGATATGTGGGCTCAGAGGGGTTGTCAATGTTTTATCTGAAGTATTTATTGCAGAAAGTGTTTTAAACTTGCCTGTGTGATTGTCAGCAGTTCAGATAGATTTCCAATAGCTTTCTCTGTACTTTGAAGCTTCAGCTCACCAGTCTGCAGACAGTAATCTTTATAGGGCCTGCAGCTTTCCGGAGGCCTCCATTTAGCCTGGGTATGGGTTCTGACATCTCCACTGGAGGCAGCTCCTCTGAGGAGGAAAGGAGGGATAGAATAAGGAGGAGGCCAGGAGTGGACAATCCGCCTCCAGGGGAGCCACCTTTGGGAGGCCAGGCGCAGACACAAGGGGCGCAGGGCCAAGAGGTTGTCCAAGGTGGAGGTGGCTGCAGAAGATGCCACTATCCTGCTGCCAGGGTATACAGGCGGCGAAGCAGCTACCTCAATATGACTGAGGTGCAGTGTCGAAGGAGGCTCCGACTGTCAAGGGGGACAGTGAACTATATCTGTCAGATGATTGGCCCTGAGATCTCTGTGGGTGGACACCCCATGCCAGCGGCTCTGAAGGTCACAGTTGCCCTCAACTTCTATGCATCTGGCTCCTTCCAGGGTTCGGTGGGTGATCTTTGCGGTGTCTCCCAATCAGCTGTCCACACTTTTGTCAAGCAGGTTACAGGCGCTCTGTTCAGACAGGCATTGACCTTCATCCACTTCCGCTGCGACCAGGCAAGCCAGACACAGTGAGCCAGAGGCTTCGCGGCCATTGCTGGCTTCCCCTGCGTCCAGGGTGCAATAGACTGTACACATGTGGCCATCAAGGCGCCAGCAGGTGAGCCCGGTGCCTTCATCAACAGGAAGGGCTTCCACTCCATGAACGTGCAGATAGTGTGTGATCACAGGATGCTGATTCTACAAGTTTGTGCAAGGTACCCAGGCAGCTCCCACGACGCCTACATCCTCAGACACTCCCAGGTGCCGGGGCTCTTCAGTGCTCCAGCCCGGCTGGATGGTTGGCTGGTGGGTGATAAGGGCTATCCCCTCAGAAGGTGGCTCATGACACCTCTCCACCATCCAAGAACAGAAGCTGAGGAGCGCTACAATAGGAGCCACGGCACCACAAGGGCTAGCCATCGTTCTTCTCAAGATGCGCTTCCGTTGCCTGGACCGCTCAGGGGGCACACTCCAGTTTATTGGGGCTGATCGCTCATGTACTCTGCACGCGCACGTCGCACCCCAACCACAGTGGCCCATCTGAGGCCTCCAGCGGCTCCTGTCCACACTACTGGTGATCAGTCCCCAGAAGATAGTATGGCTGCTCCTAATCCCCTCCCCCAAAAGCCACCTTGGACACATTCGGTGTCCATCACTTTGAATAACACACGGAACTTAGCGCCCATGGCAAGGAGGTGCAACTAGGTGCGGTGCCAAGGCCAGCAGATGGCTCTTGGCCACAACACCTTGAGCCACCCCTTCCACCATCTCATCACCATCAATAAGACATGTGTTGAGTTCTGAGTATGTGTCTAGCTGCCTCCCCTGCAGGTTGCCCCCAGACTACTCAAATGCGACAAACACCAACATATGCTGCGGGGAGAACCCATCTTCTCCTCAACCACTAAGGCTGATGTAAGCATGGTCACTATCTGTTTGCCCACCCAGCGTGCGCCAAATTCCCAATGCAGTAACAACACTACGACGTGGTCGGGGGGGTGGGGGGGTGGGCTCAAAGACTAAGGCTACCTGCTGAATAAAATGGCCAAGGCTGACATGGTACTCACCCTTACAGAGCGCAACAAGTCATTGAAGCGTTTGCGGCACTGTGTTCCTGTGTGCCACACAGCATCTTGAGAGCTTACTACCTCCGCCACCTCCTGCCACGCCTGCTTGGTCACGTGGGGAGCCCTCCTCCTCCCATCCTCCGGAAACAAGCTTGTCCCACCCCACCTTAAACCAGCTTATATTTCACCTCTCTTCCATTTTTCCTTAGTTCTGTTGAAGAATCATACGGACTCGAAACGTTAACTGTGTTCCTCTCTGCAAATGCTGTCGGACCTGCTGAGGTGTTTTTATTTTTGTTTTTGTTTTAGAAAATTTAGCCCAATGGTGCTGCTGGTATTTCTAAGCTATTGTATTTGCCTTATCCACTGCAGATAGATAAATATACAAATGTGTTCTTCTCCTCATTGTGTCTCAGTGCAGGAAGGAACATTTTCCCGGGATATCAAATGGGTAAAAGCTCCCATCTGTTCATGGTGTGGGTTTTTATATTGAAGGCCAAGGAGTACAAAGCTTAAAATTGAACTCATTTGCATCTTCTCTTTTCTGCCAAATATCTCTGTATTACTATAAGATTGTGCTTGAACATATGTAAATTGAACAGGCACTGAACATTCACAATCCTGCACCATCGCAATACCAACATGAGGATCATGCCCCACCAGTAACATCTGAGGAAGACCCTGCCAATTGTGCTGTCAGCTTTAGTTGACTTATCCTGGGATCTTTTGCCACAAGACCCTATGCCTCCAACTATCCTGCACTCAGGCCCCTGCTTTTGGCCAGCCAAGACATCCATCGTCATGACACACCGTCTTTCCCACACTAATTAAAAAACGAATAGACCCTTTGATAACCAATTGGATGATCACAGACTGTCAGTCATAAAACCTTTCCCCCATCCCCAATTTTTGTATATTGCCTATGATTTTTCTCCTGGGTTGTTCACAGCAGAGTCTGGGAAATTAAGGGCTGGATTTTACTACTGCCGCCCCCGCAAGTGTAATTGAAGGTGGGGGACTCATAAAGTAAAACAGGTGGCTCCCATAACCTTCCTGCCCACTCCTGAACTGTCCCCCATATTGCAGTAGATGGGGAAGGTGTCAGGCAGCCTTAGTAGAAACAATGAAGGTTCTTCCAAGCGTTATATTGCTGCGGGCAGCCGGGTTTCGAGTGGGCACGTTGACAACTGACATTTTGGTCAGTCGAGCAGGAAGTATGGCTCCCCATAAAATCCAGCTCTAAGTTTCAATTCCTAGAAACTATCAGACAACCCTGAAGAGTTGACGACTCCACTTGTCTGAGTTTCCTGGGTTAGGCTATTTCCATCAATCGGGTGGGTGCCTATGGCAGTATTGTCAGACCACATGGAACAAAAGGCAATGCTTGCAAGCTGTGTGTGGGAAAGCCCTTAAGACTAAAGTTTGGGCTTGACTGTTACAAGGGGACAATCACACAAATGCCACTTCTAGCTGCCAATATGTCGTCAGCATTCATTTGGTTCAAGGCAGAGGAGATAAGAACAGGAAATGCAGCAGAAGAAACCATCCTGTTGGCCCAGTTCCATTTCAGAGTTCAGCCTAACAGAGGGCAGACTAAATGAGGGAACTTCCAGGGCCTCTTTAGACCAGAGGCCTGTATTTCTAAATACTGCACTATTTCCCAGCCTCAGGTACACTACAGGACCTGAGGGAATTCAGGACCAGGAATTTTATTCAGAAACTCCCTCCAAACTTGAATAATGATACAAGTCCCTACCACCGGCACCTCCTACCAAACCCCACCTCCAAGAATTTAGTGACAAGATTCCTTTTGTTTTGCCACTTGCTTTGACTTCATCCAAATATATAAGTACAAATTCTGACTGATCTGACCATTCAGAACACGTTACAAAATATATACATAAAAATTGAAGAATAGAAAAATTTCAAAACACCAAGGCCAGAATTTTCCAGCCTCATTGGCGTCAGGTGTCATGGCAGGCGGGAAGGGGACCATATGGCGAGAAGGTCAAAAATCAGTTTCATGCCGGCATGAAAGCACAGCAGAATCATCCAATGGTGTCTGCCATGGCGGAATGCCAATCCTGCTGGAGGCCAACGTGAACCTGCTTTGTATCCCACTAACGTGATGTAAAGTAAAGCCCGGCTGGAATTGTCCCCCCATGCCAGGTTTACTGTTATGTCCGTGGGAAAATATGCTGGCCCAAAACATGTCTGGACAAGTGTGTCAGGTCTTAGTGTTAGGGCCTTGCTCAGATTGTGGACATCTGAGGAGCAGAAGATGCTGGGGCCCGACAGCCACTGGACCCTGGAGGAATACATGCATCGCATGCTTGGTGGATTCCGATGTACTTGGCTCCACCGCGAAGCAGCTCTCCAAAGGTAGGAGGTCTCCGTTGATGCTGCAGGCCTGCTTTGGAACATCACAGTCTTGGCCATGGACTGTTAGGATGATCAGCGGGGGTGGGGGGGTGGGGTGTATGTATGTGTGTGTGTGTGTGTGTGGGGGTGGGGGCGGGGGGTGGGGGGGTGTGTGTTGCTGGGGTGATGTGGAGGGGAGGAAGGTCCGGCTGTGAATTGGAGAGGAAGATGTACTGGGGGTTGGGGGGTGGGGGTGGGGGGGGGCGGTGGTGGGGGCGTGGAGCTGAGGTTGAGAGGTGGGGGACAAAAGTGTCAGGGGGAGAGATTGGGAGTGGGGTGGAGGGAATAAGGGCTGAGGAAGGAGTAAGTGTGGAGGAGGGAGTAAGAGGTGGGGGCTGCCCGGGTGAACATGCAAGGGGAAGGTCTGTGGAGTCAATGATTGCTTCCTCCAGAGCGAACTGAGGGTGCGTGTGATAGGAGGGAATGGTGAGTATGAGAGGAGGCAGAGTGAGGCAGCTGGGTGGGAGGGTGAGGGTGCATCTCTAGCGGTAGAAGGGATGGCAAGGGTGGTTGGTGGGGACTCGGAGGCATACACGGACCCTGAGGGTGGAAAGGAGGGGGTCGGGGAGGTCAATGTGAATGGGGGCAGGGAACTCAAGAAGGCAGGGAACATGTATGTTTTTCTCCTATCTCCTCCGCTCATGCCCTCTCCTAGTTCATCTTGTCCAATCTCTTGTTCAATCTCAACAAAATGATGACCACTTAAATTCCCGACCTGGCTCCTACATTAGCTGATATTGGTAACAATTCTCTCTTCTCAGTTACTGTTCCCTTCTCCTTTCTATCTGCCATCATCGCCCCTTTTCTCAGAAAGACAGCCATTAACCCTTCTGTCCTTGCAAATTAATACCTTCTCTCCAACCTCCCTTTCCTGTCCAAAGTCCTTGAATGTTTTGTTGCTTGCCAAATACATTCCCATTTTTCCTGGAACTCCTTGTTTGAAACCATCCAATCAGGTTTCACCCCATCACAGTACCAAAGCGGCTCTTATCAAAGTCCCAAATGACATCTTATGTAATGTGACAAAGGTAAGCTATCTCTCCTCATCCTTCTCAATTTGTCTGCAGCCATTGATATCATCCTCCTTCAATGCCTCCACCATTGTCCATCTGGGCGGAATTGCACTCACCTGGTTTCGTTCTTATCTATCTAATTGTAGCCAGAAGTTTGCCAGCAATAGCTTCTCTTCCTGCTCCTACGCCATTACCTCTGATGTCCCTCAAGGATCTGTCCTCGGTCATCTCCTATTTCTCATCCACATTCGGCCCCTCAGCAGCATCATCAAAAAGCACATCAGCTTCCACATGTACACTGACAACACCCAGTTCTATCTCACCACCATCTCCGTTGATCCCTCCACTGTTTCTAAATTTCCTCCAACTAAATATTGGGAAGTCTGAAGCCATTGTCTTCGGTCCTTACCATAAACTGCATTTTCTAGTCATCAACTCAAGCCCTTTCTCTGTCAAACTACCTGAGCAGAACGAGACTGATTACAACCTTGGTGCCATATTTGACCTCAAGACGAGTTTCTGACCAGCTATCAGTGTGATCACTAAGACCACATTTTTCCGCCTTTGTAACACCATCCAACTCCACCCCTGCCTTAGCTCCTCTGCTGTTGAAACCCTCATGAAGGTCTTTGTTACCTCTTGACTATTCCAACACATTCATGGCCAGCCTCCTATGTTCTACCCTCCGTAAGCATGAGGTTATCCAAAATTCTGCTACCCATGTCCTTACTTGCACCAAGTCCAATTCACCCATCAGCCCTTTCCTCACAGATCTACATTAGCTCCCTGAATTTTTAAATTCTCATCCTTGTTTTCAAATCCCCCCATAGCCTTGCTGCTCCTTATCTCTGTAATCTCCTCCAGTCCCACAATCCTGCAAGATATTAGTGGTCTTCTAATTCTGACCTCTTGAGGATTTCTGCTTTTAATCATTCCACCATTGGTGGCTGTACCTTCAGCTTCTGAGGCCCTAAGTTCTGAAATTCCCTATCTAAATCGATCTGCCTCTCTAGCTCTCTTTCCTCCGGTTTAAAACCTACCTCTTCGGACAAGATTTTGGTCATCAGCCCTAATACCACCTTACGTGGCTGGGTGGCAAATGTTGTTTTATATCGTTCCTGTGACACACCTTGGTATGTTTTGTTATGTTAAAGGTGCTATATAAATACAAGTTGTTGTTATTGAATGTTAAATGTGATTAAAAATGGTTCACGAGGAGTTTTAACTCAGCAATTTGTAATCAATGATGAGGAGTAGAGAAGAAAGCAGGTTGATAAACAGCAAGTCCTGGCAAACCCAACCATCTTGCTGTCAATCACAAACAATCTGAAAGCTGTAATCACAAGGGCACACAGGGAGCCGAATTTACTGTGGCCTCCAGGAGCAGGAAATACGGCGAAGAGGGGAACTTCATTAGGCAGGAGCCAAAGTTTCAGCTTCCTGACACTGGGTTGAGTTTTAGAGATTAAGTCGGCGGCACTTAGCAGAGAGTTGGGCCTCAAGCCATCCACTGACAGGTACCTCTTTTCCATACATTTGCATCCCATGAATACGCACTGGGCAGATTTTAGTAAGTAGAGCACGGCTCCCAACAGCGGGACAGGAAGTGGGTGCCACTTCCGCTTATGTGTCGAGGGCTGCAATGCATGCAATTACGATGCAAATTTCAACTGCATGTGGTGGGCAGATGTCCCACATGCAATCACATGGCGGGAAAATCGCTCTCAGCAGCCTGCTTCCTCATCAGATGCTGATGTCAGGGTCACAATAAGGCGTAGTGGTCGTAAAAGGAAAATGGAGATGTATTGAAAGCACAAAGGTAGCATGGGTGCTGAGACATTGTTATGGTATGCACATGTATATAAATATCACAAAATATTTTGTTCGCTTGATTATTGTGTGTGTTATGTGCACTTGTTGGCACAACATCCTTCAGATGGCATATTGCACTGTCATGGTTCATGTTTGGCAGTCATTGCTGAATAAAGAGAATAGAGGGATAATTCCCCTATGAAGGCAACAATGTGGCAGTGTGTTAGAGGTCAATCTTTATTGGATGGTAATGTGGATGGTGTGATTTGCATTCTCAAAGCATTGCAAAATGGCAGCATCTACTGGTCTCCCCTTAAATGACTTGCCAAGCAGATTGACCAATGTTACCGATGAGTGCAAGGGTGATGTGCTGCTCATGCAATCATGGCCTTGACAATGTGAGCAAGGAGCAGGGGGATGGCTCTGATAGCTTCTTTGGCTTGAGTTCCAGTGCAAAGAGGTTATCCTCGGGGCGATAGACAACTCTTTTTGTTCTGTATGAGAACCGTCAACTCCCCTTGGTCTTCTGTGGGGTAGAGCACATGACTAATCAGGTAGCTCCAGGTCGAGGCTGGCAGAGGTGGGCACACAATCAGAGCAGAAAAAGGTTTGCAGGTGAGGGAGGAAATGAAGGTCAGGTAGGTGCATCTCTGGTGGTGAAAAGAATTGAAGATGAGGTTGTCCCTGAAGCCTGGCATGTTTCTCCTTGGCCCTGGCATCCAGGAGAACTGCCATGAGATCTCTGTCCTCCTCCCCGCAGTGCTCCCCACCATCGTCATCTGAGCTGGTTAGCAGTTCCTGCGTGTCCTCCATTGGCACCTCTTCTCCCCTTTGCAATGCCATGTCCTACAAGATGACAATCCTGCTGGACACCCCTTGTGGCACATATTTTAAAGCTCCATGAGATGGTCATAGTCATAGAGTCATAGAGGTCTACAGAACAGAAAAAGGCCCTTTGGCCCATCAAGTCTGCACCAGTCAAACAAGTACCTAACTATTCTAATCCCATTTTCCAGCACTAGGTCCATAGTCTTGTATGCCATGGCATCACAAGTGCACATCCAAATACTTCTTAAATGTTATGAGGATTTTTGCCTCTACCACCCTTTCAGGCAGTGAGTTCCAGATTCCCACCACCCTCTGGGTGAAAAAATTTTTCCTCACATCCCCTCTAAACCTCCTGCCCCTTACCTTAAATCCAAGCCCCCTGGTTATTGATCCCTCCGCCAAGGGGAAAAGTTCCTTCCTGTTCACCCCATCTATGCCCCTCATAATTTTATACACCTCAATCATGTCCCCCTCAATCTCCTCTGCTCCAGGGAAAATAACCCCAGTCTATCCAATCTCTCCTCATTACTAAAACTCTCCAGCCCAGGCAACATCTTGGTAAATCTCCTCTGCACTCTCTCTAGTGCAGTCACATCCTTCCTATAATGCGGATTCCAGAACTGCACGCAATACTCTAGCTCTGGCCTAACCAGCGTTTTATACAGTTCCAGCATAACCTCCCTGCTCTTGTATTCTATGCCTCGGCTAATAAAGGCATGTATCCCATATGCCTTCTTAACCACCTTATCTACCTGTCCTGCTACCTTAAGGGACCGGTGGACATGCACACCAAGGTCCCTCTGATCCTCGGTACTTCCCAGTGTCCTACCATTCATCGTGTATTCCCGTGCCTTGTTTGTCCTGCCCAAGTGCATCACTTCACACTTATCCGGATTAAATTCTATTTGTCACTGATCAGCCCATCTGACCAGCCATCTATATTCTCCTGTAATCTAAGGCTATCCTCCTCACTATTTACCACCCCACCAATTTTCATGTCATCCGCAAACTTACTGATCAATCCTCCCACATTCAAGTCTAAATCGTTTATATATACCACAAACAGTAAGGGACCCAACACTGATCCCTGTGGAACCCCAGTGGACACAGGCATCCAGTCACAAAAACACCCCTCGACCATCACCCTCTGCTTCCTGCCACTCAGCCAATTCTGGATCCAATTTGCCAAATTTTCTTGGATCCCATTGGCTCTTACCTTCGTTATCAGTCTCTCATGCAGAACCTTATCAAAAGCCTTGCTGAAGTCCAAGTAGACTACGTCAAATGCATTGCCCTCATCTACACACCTGGTCACCGCTTCGAAAATTTCAATCAAATTGGTCAGACATGACCTCCCCTTAACAAAACCATGTTGACTGTCCTTGATTAAGCTCTGCCTCTCCAAATGTAGATTAATTCTGTCCCTCAGAATTGCTTCTAATAGTTTCCCTACCACTGAGGTTAGACTGACTGGCCTTTCGTTCCTTGGTTTATCCCTTCCTCCCTTCTTGAATAACGGTACCACATTGGCTGTCCTCCAGTCCTCTGGCACCTCTCCTGAAGCCAGAGAGGTATTGAAAATTATTGCTAGTGCCCCTGCTATCTCCTCCCTTGCCTCACTCAACAGCCTGGGATACATTCCATCCGGGCCTGGAGTTTTATCTACTTTTAAGCCTGCCACACCACTTAGAACCTCCTCCCTGATGGTGAAGGCATCAGAAGCGCATTTTGTGCCATCCTATTGTGTGTTCTAGGATTACCCAGTTGACCAGTGTGACCCCTTTGTAACGCTTTTCCACAGAGCTATGGGGATGTCATGAGCCACATCCTGACCCTTGTCACCCAGGATTCAACCCTGCACTTGGGCAGTGGCCTCAGATAGCTGTGGCAGATGGGAGTTCCCTAAGATATACACTTTATGGGAGCTCCCTGGGAAATCAGCACACATCTGCATAATTATTTTCCAGTAGTTACAGACAACTTAAAAGTTGTTGCGGTTTACAATGCAGCTGTCTATGGCCAGGGAACCCAAATGGCCACGTGTGCGCAGTCGATTACACCCTGTACCTGTGGGAAATGCGCAATGGCCCCGAAGGCAACTGATTGAGTGGCCTGGCTATCAGCAACTATTGAGAATCTGATGAACTCATTGGCCCTTCTAAACAGGGCATTTGTCACCTTTTATATACCCCTATGTGTTACAGCCTGGGAAATGCCATACATGTCCCCCCACCACCACCGTTGAGCCCCGAAATGAGCCACTGGCATACAAGTTGAGGGCGACTGACTTGGAGTTCCCTCCAAAGCCACGGGGCTTCAGGTCTTGTTGTAGGAGTGTGCACAGGTCAGTAACTGCATTCTGAGAAAGTCTTAGTCATCTCTGACATTGCCTCTCAGACATCTGGAGGTAGTTGGTACGCATTCTGATCACGCACTGATATGCCAATTCCCTTCGGCGATGAAGACATCCTTGGTTGGCTTCCTCCCGACCTCTTTCCCCATGGCTGGTACCAGCTGATGGTCCTGTGGCCTATGTTGTTGGGCTAACAAGGCCCTCCTCTGGTGAACTCTCTCCTCCATCCTCCATGGCTGCAAAAAGATTGGATGTATGAGACCCATTGCAGATCCAAAAAGTGAACTGTGTGAAGAAGGCAGGCAAAGATATGAGCACCCCTTTTGACATGGGGCAGAATTTTTAGGTTGTCGTGTGGGCGTAATCGGCAGGCCCAGGACGGCTGGAGAACGGACTGCCGGCCGCGATCGGACCCCAACCACAATTTCACACTTGCTGGCCAATTAACGGCCAGTCAACGTGAAGCACGCACTGAAATGTTCAGCTCTGCCAGGGTGGGGGCAGGAGGAGGGCGGGAGCTGATGTAAGTGCGGGTGCGGGCGAGCGCAGAATGAAAGCTCCCTGAAGGCAGAGAGCTGCCTCAGGGAGCTGAAGTCTTTAAAGCCAATAAATAAAGCTTTTAAAATCCAGAAAAAAATGTCCAAGCATCACAATCAGTCACCTGAACATATACATGATAAAAATTCTGTCTATACATTTTTATTGTTTTTTATTTAATAATGGAAACCTCATCCTGCCCTTGGGTGAGGTTTCATGAAAAATGCAAAGTCCGCCTGGCCGATTCACCAGTCCGCCAACTGTAAGGTTGGACGGACCACGAAAAATCGGAGACAATTACAACTTTAATTGCACTAATTGGCCTCTTAATTGTCGGCCTGCTTCTAACTTTTGTGCGTGCCTGCCGACTGAAATATCGCACGAGCGCCGGATGACATCGGGACGTTTGCCCAACGTCATCTCGCGCAATTTTGCGTCTAATCAGGTCGGGCGCACACCCGCACGCTGACCGAAAAATTCTGCTCTTGGTCTTCATTCCTAGAGCAGCTGCTGTTGACTGATGGGAATGCATGACCCTCCCATGGGCCACATGCAGAGCTCCTCCCATCCCACAGTGGCTTCCTCCCACAAGAACCTGATCTTATCCGAGGTAAATGTCTCCTAGCAGCACCTGATCCCCAGCAAGGTAGTAGTTTCTTTGCAACCATGTCAATGGACACGAACACTATGACCCCACAGCTGGACCTGCCCTGCTTCAAATTCAAGGCCCTTTTCCTGACTGTTGACCTGCCATGTGTGATGCAGCTGCCTCCCTTGGATATAAAGGATGAGACCACTGCAACAATGAACCCTGTCCGATTGGCCATGCCTGCTTCACACACCTCCTATCCCCCAACCCCAAATGTGCCAGTGCCTTGTTGTGCTTCCGCTAGAGGACCCGAGCACAAGCCCCACCCTCTTGTCAGTCCAGCTGCTGCTCCATTTGAGGACCTGAGCCATCACACTCTCAACCCCCCGCCTGGTGCTTTCTGCTATCTTCTCCTGCTAACATTAGTGAAAGACAAAACCTCACCTCACCTCAGATCCAAAGATTGGACAACCTTGCCTGTTAGTACACCACCTTTAAGCTATCAGGAAACAGGAGGCATAAGTTTCCTGTGCACCACTGACTTAATCTTGAAGATAGGACTGAATTTGTTGTACTTCCCAGTTAATGAGTATTCATGGAATGCAAATGAATGTTAAATAGGTTCCCGCTACCCAGCAGCATGTTGGGTCTGCCGCTGACAAACCGGCTACTTTATCTCACAAACACAACCTGAAGTCAGGAAACCAAGGTACCATCTCCCACCTAATTAAGACCCTTGCCATATTTCCTGCTCTTGCAGACCCCTTTAAGTACAGCCCACTAAATTACAAGTTTTCCAAGTTAAGTCCTACTTTCAAGATTAAGGCAGTGGCAAATAGGAAACCCATGACACCTGTTTTACGACTGCTTAAATCTGACATGCACTTGGCGAGGTTGTCCATTTAGATCTGAGGTGAGCAGTTGTGGGTGGGTTCAGGGCATGAAAGGGCGCAACAGTGGGTCATGCAAGGAGAGTGGGTGGGGTTGGAGCATTGAACTGCACAACAGGAAGGTCCTGGTGTGTTGGGAATGGGGGGGGGTGGTTTGTTGGAGGGGGTGGCCTACAATAGATATACATTCCTCTAAGGCACAAACACCCAAAGGGAAAGGTAAATCAACTGATTAACAAAATAAATCAAAGGTTGCATTAAATCAAAGGAAGTGGCTTATAAGGATGCCAGAAAAAGTGGTAAGCCTGAGCATTGGGACCAATTTAGAACCCAGCAAGGGAGGACCAAGAAACTGATTAAGAAAGGGAAAAGAGAATATGAATGCAAACTAGTGAGGAACATAAAGGCGGACTGTAAAACTTTTTTACGCACGTGAAAAGGAATAGATTTGCTAGGACAAATGTGGAACCATTACATGTGGGATCATGGGAATTTATAGTGGAGAACAAGGAAATGGCAGAGAAACTAAACAGTTGCTTTGCGTCTGTTTTCATGGAAGAAGACATAGAAAATCTCCCAGATATACTAGGCCACCAAGTGACTTGTGAAACTGAGGAACTGAAAAAAATTAGTATTAGTGAAGAGGTAGTACTTGAACAGTAAACTAGATTCAAGGTTGATAAATCCCCTGAATCAAATGAGCCTCATCCCAGAGTGTTGAAAGAGGTGGCTAGAGAGATTGGTTATTTTTCAAAATTCAAAAGATTCTGTAAATGTTCCTGTGGACTGGAAAGCAGCAAATGTAACCCCATTATTTAAGAAGAGAGGAAGAGGGAGAATGGAGAGCTACGGACCTGTCAATCTGACGTCAGTGGTACGGAAAATGTTAGAATCTATTATAAAGGATGTGATAATTGGACATTTAGAAAAGAATGGTAAAATTGGGCAGAGTCAACATGGATTTATAAAAGGGAAATCCTGTTTGACAAACTTGTTGGAGTTTTTTGAGGATATTACTTGCAGCATTGATAAAGGAGAACCAGTGGATCTGCTGTATTTGGATTTTCAGAAGGCTTTTGATAAGGTCTCACACAGGAGGTTAGTAAATAAAATTAGAGCACATGGGATTGGGAGAAATGCACTAATATGGGTTGAGAATTGGTTAACAGACAGATAACAGAGATTAGAGATAAACAAGTCATTCTCAGGGTGGCAGGCAATTACTAGTGGATCAGCCCTATTTAGTTCTGTTGAAGGGTCATGAGGACTCAAAACGTCAACTTTGCTCTTCTCCGCCGATGCTGCCAGACCTGCTGAGTTTTTCCAGGTATTTCTGTTTTTGTTTTGGATTTCCAGCATCCGCAGTTTTTTGTTTTTATCACTAGTGGATCAGTGCTAGGTCCACAGCTGTTCACAATCTATGTGAATGATTTGGATGTGGGGACCAATTGTAATATTTCCAAATTTGCTGATGACACCAAACTGGGTGGGAACATAAGTTTTGAGGAGGATGCAAGGAGGCTTCAAGAGGATTTAGACAGGCTAGGTGAATGGGCTAGAACACGGTAGGTGGAATATAATGTGGATAAGTGTGAAGTTATTCACTTTGGCAGAAAAAACAGAAAGGCAGAATATTTCTTAAATGGTGAGAGGTTGGGAAGTGCGGATTTCCAAAGGGATCCTGGGTGTCCTTGTTCATGAGTCACTAAATGATAGTGTGCAGGTGCAGCAAGAAATTAGGAAGGTGATGGTATGTTGGCCTTCATCGCAAGGAGATCTGAGTACAGGAGTAAAGATGTCTTGCTGCCGTTGTATAGAGCCTTAGTGAGACGTCACCTGGGGTATTGTGCACAGTTTTGGTCCCCTTATTGAAGGAGGGATATACTTGCTATAGACAGAGTGAAATGGGAATTTACCAGATTAATCCTTCAAATGGCGGGATTGTTGTATGAGGAGAGATGGAGGAGATTGTGTCCGTATTCCCTAGAGTTTCAAAGATGTTTCCCTTGACTGGTGAATCTAAAACCAGGAGACATAATCTCAGGATAAGGGGCAGGCCAATTAAGACTGAGATGAGGAGGATTTCATCACTCAAAAGGTGGTAAATCTTTGGAATTCTCTACCCCAGAGGGCTGTGGAAGCTGAACCATTGAGCATGTTCAAGACAGAAATGAATAGATTCCTAGAGACTAATGACATCAAGGGATATGGAGATAGTGCATGAAAGTGGCATTGAGGTAGATGATCAGCCATGATCTAATTGAATGGCAGAGCAGACCCAATAGGCCGAATGGCCTTCTCCTGTTCCTATGTGGGGTGGTTGGGGGGAAACAACGGAACAATTGTCTGGCCTATAAGGCAGGATCTGTCGTTGGATCCTTGGTGTCTAGGAAGGCAGCTGTACCACACAGGAAAGATCCACATTCAGCGAGAGGAGTTCAAGCTTGATGGAGGGCAGGTCAATGGTGTCTGAGGACTAGGCAAAGGCTACTGAGGGCAGGTCAAGGATAATGGAGGGAGGCTGCAAGATCACAGGGGGCGGGTCATGCATGAAGGAGTTAGGGTCAAGGTTGAGGGATGGAATTTCGAGGGTCACTGTCACTGGGTCGAGGGTGATGATGGGAGGGTTGAGGGTAGTTGAGAGAAGGAACAGAGTGACATTAGGAGACTCAAGGCCGATGGATGGAAGCTTGAGGGTGACAGAGAGAAGCTGGAGAATGATGGCTAACAACCGCAGGGTCACTCTGGGCATGTCTGAAGTCACAGGGCAGAATTTGGGAGCGGAGCACTTAACTGATCAGGAAGCAAAATGTCAGCTTCCTGATGGTGAGATGCAAGTAGGGAATTAAGTTGGCGGCAGACTGAAGGTGGATTGAACTTCCTGAAAACAAGTGTCGGGAACCTCTTTCTAATACATTACCATGTCATGTCTGCTCATTAAAACGGATCTTCACCAGAATTAAGTGTACCTTTTGAATTAAGTAATCAGCACTTCAGATTCACGGCTGCTTAAATGTGGTGTTCAGTGGGCGAGGTAGTCTTCCTGATGGATTTGGACACTGCTTTCTCTTGTATGGGGAACTCTGTTGAACCAGGTGAGAGGAGGCACTGATACCTTGAGATCAGGTGGTGGCTGTGAAAGGGGAACTAGGTGTGGCTCACTGAGGCAGGGAGAGAGGGAGGCGGCAGCCCCATAAAGTCTTGTGGGGGGTGCAGAGAGAGGAAGCTGGACTATATGGGAAAGCTCAATGTCTAAAGATAGTTGGTCAAACATGATTGTGGGAGATCGTGGCTTATGCAGGGTAGGTCAATAGTACATTCTAAGAGTCATGGGCAACAGAGGAAAGATTAAGAATGATAGAGGGATGGTCGAGAATGATGGTTGGTAGGTCGAGGGTAATGGCTTCCTGTTCCAGGGTCAACGTGTGAGTGTCCACAGGCACCACTGCGTTAACAAGAGGAGTCCTTTGCAGTAAACCTCAACGATGGAGTTGACCACTGCGGGGTGGGTTTATCCGATGCTAAGTATAGGGTTCCCCATTGGTCAACAGTGTTCAAGACAAGAGGGATGGCCTTAAAGACTGTGCTGACCAGATATTTACCCGCCTTTTGTTTGCAATTCACCTCAGGCAGACAAGATGGATCAAGTGCACCCAATGTTTCTGCCAGCTCTGGCACAGCTGCAGAGAAACCAGCAGAGGGTGGCCCAGGGCCAGGCACAGCAACAGCCATAACACCAACATGGGGTGTCAGGCAGCTAGGGATGCAAACAGCCAGGGGCCATTGCCACATTGAGCATTGGTGCGTAATCAAATATACCGCAGGCAGTGGAACTGCCTGCAAATATCAGAGACTCAATGTCAGAGGCAGCTGGGGATGTCATGGGCTTCAGTCACTCACCTATGTCACTTCCTTCAGGAAGACCTATATTGTCGTGGATTGGAAGGCAATCCGATGCCGAACCTGACAGCATTCATCCTGTCACCAACTGCCACTTCACCAGAGTTCTTGCTTACGCCTGTCTGCTAGTCAGCCCACACTGCTGCTGCTCATGACAAGGTGTGTCGTTCAAAGCTGGCCTTCTAGGGCCAGTACTGCTTGAGGTCATCCTGCAAGGCAATCTGCAGTCTCCCCCACTGAGAGTCAACGGCTTTCCACCAGCCACGCGGCAGCCACTGGAGTGGCACTGCATAGGAGCAGCAGGACAGGCAAAGGCACATGGGAGATAAGCACCAAAGGAATGCACAAGGGTGATTAGTTGACTTTTTACGTGAAGTATTGGATGGTTTGATAAAGTTGGTTTGGAATGGTTGTCTATCGATGGGTTTTTTTTCAGCACTGTGGCCAAGAGGATGCTGTGTTGATCAATAACAAAGGGAGGGTGAGATCTGTGACTGTTGTTGAATGGGGAACAGGGGTTGTGTTCACTGGTACCAGAGCTGAATGAGCTGATCACAGAGAGCCCACCTGGGAAGGGAGTATATTGGTGCCAATTTGGACACCAGCAGCTTGTCTGTACTGCTTTCTAATCCCCCACTACCCTCCCCTACCTCTTTGCAGTGTCCCATAATGACCTCACTGCCAGTTAGATAACATGACCTTGTCCTAACTCTGAATCCTTCAGCAGGGTCAGGAGCAGAGGACTCTGCCAGCAGAGCAGGTCCACCAATTTTCAGGGCCAAAGTTTCATACATCTCTTTCCTGGCCTGCGACAGCACCATTAGTTGGAACTTTGCTTCCTGTGTATAAATTCAACCCCAGAGTTATTTGATATCCTGGTTTGTGTAGAATTGTTTGGGCTACTTTGAATCCTGATAAGCTGCTTTACTCAAAATGTTTACTCAGCTTTCTCTTTTCAGACACTGCCTGACCTGCTGTGTAGTTCCAGCATTTTCTATTTCCTTTTCAGATCTCCAGCATTTGTACTTTTTCTCCCTAATCACTGATTTTCAATTTGCTGTTTATTTTTTAGTGGTTAAACCTTTCTGCCCTTGTGTGTGTGTGTGTGTTTGTGTATGTGTTTCTGGGTATATATGGGTGTGTGTGTGTTTATGTATGTGTTTTGTGTGTGTGGTGTGTGTGTGCGTGTGTGTATGAGTCTGTAGTGTGTGTGTGTGTGTGTGTGCAGGCTCTGTGTTTACAAACTGCATTCAAGCACATCTCATTAAGAAATCAAGTGTAACACAAACAACTGACTGTCGTAGAACATTTATCTTACTATCCAGAACTCTTCATGCCTGCAGATCAAAGACTGTGGGAACAGGCGCCTCTACTGCAGCTGCAGTAAAATCCTGTCCACACCCTTCCCGTTTGTAACAACCTACCCTTGGGGTTATTAGGTCCCATAATGTTATTGATTGTACCCTCGCTAACTGGCTGTTATTGGTATTCTCTACGGAGAGTGTAAAATAGCACCTTTAAATTTAAATTCTGGTTTGTCAGCTGATGGTTGCTCACTTAATATTCAGATTACATGATTCTTGAGATTTTGCTAATGGTATAACAGCTGGGTGGATTTGAAAGCATTTACAAGTTAAGTGAAGCACAGAACTAAATGTTGGTCATCACTTTCTTACTGTACTGAGGTATGGGAGTGGTGAAGGGTGGGAGGTGAACAGCAGGTTAGGTATTCAACTCATAAAAAAATGATCATTCTTCAATAGCAGTTAAAGAGATAAATGTTTTTGAACCAGTTTCTATGGTGCTGAAGTAAACTTTGAAAATTAGTGATTTGATGTGAGATATTAAAATCTATGCATGACAGGATCTATAAACAGATGGAACGCTCTGGGGTGGTCTAGAGGGATAATAACTGCTTTAATTGTATCAATAAAATTCCCCTCACCTTCATGTTTTATTTATTTATAAAATGGGAACAACATTTTATATATAACTCCTGCCATCTACAAGAAAATGTTGAGTGGGGAGGATGGAATTCAAATGAATTCAATTTAGACTTACTCTCCCACCAGCTGCCGACTGCAATTTTAAATTGCAAGTGGTAAGGATACTTGGCCCAAGCTGGTGGGTTACTTTGCAGAGTCGGTTCCAATTATGTCACAGGACTTGATCAGCTATTTAAACCCAAGGCCTTAGTAGTGGAGCAGCAGTGGCAGCAGTGAACCTGCTGGATCAAAACTTCCAAGAACTGGATTGAAGAGACCCAGAAAGGCACATTTAAAACAAATTACATTTCACTGTAAGTCATTCACATGGGTCTCCTGAAAATGACCTCCTGCAAGGCGGATTTATGCTAGGAAAATCCATCCGGGATCCCAGCCCATCCCCTTCACCACTATTTTGATCCAGCGGGTTGTGGAAGGAACAGCTGCAGTGGTCCTGAGTAGGGGTAGTGGACAGAAATCGAGGTCAGGTTGGTGAGGCAGCAATAGGTCTCACTGTTCAAATTTTCCCTCAGTGTTCGTCACTAACACACACTATTCCCGGTGGGATCATGGAAGAGGAATTAACACATCACATGTCTGATTTACAGTGCAGTCCGGTGGTAGATTGAGTTTAGCATAAAGAGCATGTAAATCACAAACATGCTCACATACACTGATTTTTTTAATTCATTCATTCTGTTTATTCATTCATGGGATGTGGGTGTTGCTGGCTAGGCCAGCATTTACTGCCCATCCCTGATTCATTGAGAAGATGGTGGGGAGCTGCCTTCTTGAACAGCTGCAGTCCATGTGGTGTAGGTACACCCTCACATACACACTGAGCCACACTCCCACATGGTGGGCTGGTAGCACAACAGGCTGGTAGATATAATGTGGTTCTACAGAATGGCAGGATGTGGATATTTGTCTGCCACCCTACAGCCACAGTTGATTAGCTTTATTCTTCATTCATGGCATCAAGCAGAAGATGAGTAGAAGAAGAGATAATGGACAAAACTGAGTTATTCTTATGCAGATATATCACAGCTAGAAAAGACTCCGCACCAATAATTGTTTCAACTCGAACCACAGAAGAACATGCACTCCAATGTGACATTCATGCACTCCACATGCCAGCCTCACTAAATAAAATTTCCAAGTTAAGAACAGTTTATTGCTGTGAATCATGTCCACAAATAACTGGATTGAGAGTGTCCAACCTCATTTAGTACAGGACTCATACAGCCTGTAGACAAGAGCGTTTCATTTATTCAATTTGACTGAACCCAGGACCCAGAGGGTAATGGCAAATGTTTAGTCTATAACCTAAGTACTCCATTTCTTACCATCCCAAAGTATGATGTGCATGATTCTCACAAAGACAGTGCAATTAAAAAGATGCAAAATTTGTTAAGTCCATTATCGCTGCACAATATGGGAAGACATGTCTGTTAAAGAGCAGAGGTTCTATCCCTTACATGGCCAGCCAGGAAATCACAGAATCAGCAGGAACTTGGCGCAATTACCTCGTTGCCATTTTTCCCATGGGTTCCACTGGATTCTTGCTGCAGTTATGCTGGGAATCTGGCAGAATCCCTGAGGAAATTCAGGGTCACTATTTCTATTAATGGGAGATAAACCACAACAGAGGTTGTTTTCACCAAGGCATCATGTGCAAACACTTTTCAATTAATCATAGACTCTTTAAGTGAAAAGCTGTGTGAATGCTATTTAGAAGTGTTGATGGCGTGACACGTACTACAGGCAAGAACACATCAAGGGGTTTTGATTATATCATTAACAGTGAGAGCAATGTATCAATGTCATCTAAGCCTCAAGATGAGTTAATTCCTGGAAACACACTTCAAGCTGTGTTATTCTAATTGACTGGTGGGGCTCATGAGGGGAAGTTAATTCTACTTTGCCAGACTTGTTTTTTATATATTGGGAGCAGGTGTCATGGCAGCGAGCAATGGGTGATAAACGATTGTGATCAAATCATATGACCTGAGAACTCAAGTGTTATTGTACCTTCTGACTTACAGCGGGATTTATTGCCATACACATTACAGGAACCTGGTGTATATGTAGGGTTTTATCAATCTGACAGACTGCTCCACCAGGTAGCAGCATGGTACTAAACAAAGGACCTGACAAGGCTCCTGTGCACACGTGGCAGTTAATAATTTATTACATCAGTCAATTTAATGATGCGTACTTGCATTTATGAAGCCTCAGTGGAGTTGTGAGATAAGAAACCAGGGAATAATCCAAACTTTAAAACACGTTTGGTCTGTTGAGAGATACGTTGGAATAAAGTCTGGACTACAGTGCTCTGTAAGGACTGAGACATTTAGGACTGGATTTTCCCCCCAGAGGTGGGAAATAGGTATCAAGGCTGCTTCCGGGTCCTGAACCTCCTCCCATGGGGCACCAGTCACTCTTTAGGATTTTCACTGAGGCATTCTCTTAATTAGCATGGAGGCCGGTTCTCTGTCCAAGTGGTGGCAGGCGGGTTCTCAAAGCCGGAGGGCCAAAGGCCTTCCAGCATGAGAGAAGCAGGAGCCTGCAATGGATGTTAAGCAACTTCCACCAGGGAGAAGCCCCGAACAAACTTTAACTAAAAAACAGATACAGCAGCCAGGCACCACTGGGTGTATGTGTGTGTGTGTATGAGAGAGAGAGAGAGAGAGTGTGAGTGTGTGTGTGTGAGAGAGTGTGAGAGTGTGTGTGTGTGTGCGTGTGAGTGTGTGTGTGAGAGTGTCTGTGTGTATGAGAGTGTGTTTGAGTGTGTGTGTGTGAGAGAGTGTGTGTGTGTGAGAGTGTTTGTGTGTGAGCATGTGTGTGTGTGTGAGAGAGTGTGAGTGTGTGTGAGAGAGTGTGAGTGTGTGTGAGAGAGTGTGAATGTGTGTTTGTGTAAGAGTGTGTGTGTGTGCGTGGATGCGCGCGTGAGTGAGTGTGTGTGTGCATGAGTGTGTGTGTGAGTTTGTGGGGAGGGAAGTGGTGGTGATGGGGGGGGTGGGGGTGGGGGTGATGGGTGGTGGGGAGATACCTCTACAGGATGGCCTTTGGCTACCTCCCTGCCCAGGCAGGTAGAGAGGGCCTCTCGGCCTACCTGGAGCGCTGGCTTCCTGACCTGCCACTCAGTGCCCGCCTCCAGTTTAATAATCTGGTCCCCGCTGGTTTGGGAGGGAGGTTTATTAGAAAATTCCAGTCAACCTCCTTTAGTTACTGTTAACAAGACTTTTAATAAGGCTAACTGGTACCTGCCTTGTGGGGTGGGTAGCCTTACTGGCCCTGCGCATGCCTCCTCAAAAATGGCTGGTGCTGGGAATGACATCAGGAAACTGGCACATTGGCTAGTGCCGGTATATTCGGGCCCTGTCTGCCTCTGGTCTCACCGCTGGCAGTGCCCAAAAATTGAGCTGTTAATCTTTGAGGTCTAAAGGTAACTTTTAAAAGCAAATCAAGTACTGTAAGCAATAGTTTTAAAGTATCTTTAAACTTCGTCATCCACTTCAGGGTTAACATTTTAAAGCAGCGGTTTGCCTTATTTATTTTATTTAACAAAATGAAAGAAAAGTATCCCTAGCTGGCCTACTGAGCCAGCTGGAATGACATCACAATAACAAACCTAGAGAAGCTGACACTGTCCTTTGGCTGCCTGGGAAAGAGAGGGTCATGGTACAGGTGGGCGGGAACAGGCAGCTATAGTTTGTTCTGCCCATTGACATTCAACTTGATGATCCTGGGGGTAATTTGGCTTTGGGCAATAGTGTAAAATTCGTCAAAAATTGTGAGAGATGTATAATGGGTGATTGACTTGATATCAGCCTTTTTACCCAATGGCCCAAGGTAAAAATTACGCCCTCATCCACCCTCGAGTGGATATCTGAGTGGGTGGGGATTGCTCTGTTAAGCTTTATTTCCGTTAGTTTGGAAAGTTGTATATTTTGAAAACAGATGCTCAGTATCTGTGGAGAGAGGAACAAAGTTAATATTTCAGATCAAGGACCTTTCGTCAGAACTGGAAAGGGTTAGAGATGTAACAGCTTTTAAGTCAGTACAAAGGCAGGGAAAAGGGTAGAAGAGGAAAGAGCAAAAGAGAAGGTGGAAAGCAGGCAAAATTAGATGATGAAAGGGATGATGATGCAAGACAAAAGGAGAATGTAATGGGACAGATAAAGAAACAAAAGATGGGCCTAGAAACGATGGGTCCAGCTGGTGACAGGGATCAGTAATCCTATCATTGGTTCTTTGGGATCCTAACATTCTCCGCTGTCATTATTTTCCACAATAGTTTCAAAATGGAACAACATAAAATTATATTCGCAGTGCACAGAAAACGTTTTAGCCAAGGTATTTTGTTACATTTTTGGGGTCTTTCCTGCCTGTCCTGCTCCAGATATTTTGGCATCTGCATGGTAGATTATGTTCAAAAGTATTTTTGTCTGGTTCTAGTCAGTGATAGCTACTGGCCATATGCACAACTGAGCAAATCACAAAGTGTGCAGGAAATTTTGACCTGCAAAGTTGGTTTGTGTGCGGGGAGGCAGGTTAAAAGACCAGAAGCTGCCAGCGTGTTGACAAGCATGCAGGAACTCACCACTTTTCACCCAAGCACATTTTTCATTAGGCAGGAAACCCCCTTGGGACATGCTGCTTTGATGTTTAAATGTGTTAAATGGTCATTACAGTTTTAACCAAGAATTTTGACTTTAACTCAGTAGGCATGGGTTTCCCAGGCTTGCTGGAAATCCCCAGGTAAAACAGAGGGAGAGGAAAACAGGAACTGGTGGGGCTAAACAACTGACAGTCAAGAAAGGCAGCTCATCCTTGCCTAATTGAAAAGCTTTTGTTCATAGAACCTGTTCTGAGAGTGTGCCTTCACTGCTTTGGAGGTCATTTCCAATACATTTGAGGTCGCTTCTGCTTACCTTGGAGTTTTTTGCCTTTGATCTACACTTCCCAGCTGTCGACCTTCACAGCAGCATGGGAGCTATTTATGCAGCTCTAACTTGGACCTCAGATGAGGAACAAGAGGAGCAACAACAGCAGGAACAGTAACAGCCTTTTCCTCAAGCACCTGCCACTCCACAGGTCAGAGAGAATGAGCACAGAGCTCCAACTTACAGTAGGTAATACACCCAATGCACGGTATACTTATGGCAGAGGAAAGCTTTTTGGACATGACTGAGCACTTGTGTCTCAGGAGGCTCAGACATTACAGTCAGGTGGTTGCTTACATTTGTAGCCTCCTGGAAGAAGACTTCCTTCCAACTGGACCACTAGCGGACAAGGCCTTAAGTTCTTCGCCTCCATCTCCTTCTATTTTGTCAACTCTCACAGTCTGCTGCCCGCAAGCACATATCACAGTTGATGAATGTTATGTTTGGCAGGGCCGGCACTTAACATGTACTTTGCCACTGATGAAGCCAGTCCAAACGAGAGGACCCTAGGATTTGCTACTGTAGCTGGATTCCTACAGGTCTAGACAGTCATAGATTGCACAGATGTGGCAACCAACATGCCCTTGGATCACCCATCAGTGTTCATCAACTGAAAGGGATTCCATTTCATCAATGTGCAACTGGTATGAAACCACCAAAAGATCAACATGCATGTATGAGCAAGTAGCCAGGAAGCTGCCATGCTGCATTCATCCTGACCTAGTCTCATCTCCCACAGATATTTTTACCTCTAAGGAGAGTCCAGCAGATAGCATCTTGGAGAACAGGAATACCCTCTAAGAATGTGCCTGATGGCATCTATTTGGCATCTGAGCACTGCCGCCCAGGAAAGTTACAACTGAAGCCATTTCAGCACCAGGGTTGTCATTAATCAAGCAATCAGGGTACTGGAGATGTGATTCTTGTGCCTGGTGTCATGACTCACTGGGGATAGCGCGCTGCAATATCAAGCCCCACAGCTTGTGAAATGTTGATCAAACCACCTGATTGTTTGCATAAATTTCCTGTGCTCTACCTGTCAATTTGCTCTGCATGGGCAGTGTCCACTTTGGCCAGTTCATCTGTTCAGCTATCTTCTCAAATGAAATAAAGAACGCTTCAACATCCCTTTTCTCAAACTTCGGAAGAGCTTGTACAAATTTAAATATCTCCCCATTGGGTTCTGATCTGGAAATAAGTCCTTCCTCACCTACTGGTATCTCTTTTTTAACTGCCAGAATTCTAAACTGGAATTCTCTGTCTCCCTTTTTTTCTCTTTCCTCTTTTTCTAACTTTGCCATTTCTAATTCCCTTTCTTGTTTTCTTTCTCACTCCTGCCTTTCTGCCTGTTCTCTTTGAAATGCTCTCCCTTTTCCTTTTTCTTCTGCCTTTAGCTCAAGTTTTTTTCATGTTCTTTGCTTGTTCAAATTCAAGCCTCTTCATTTCTAACTGAAGTCTCACTACCTCCAGCTGTGACTCACTAGTGTCAGGTATCAATTCCAACTTCATATGCTGTGATATCTCTTCAATTAAAGCTGCTTTCCTAGCTTTGACAGGCAATCATACTCTTAATTTACCTGCTAATTCGATTAACCTGGCTTCTGGGATCCCTTGTAAAATCATCATGGATATCTCTTCCACTTGCAGGAAAGCTTTAGCAGTTTCCAGTGCCATCTTATTTTTGATAGTACAAACCTGGTGTTTCCTTTTAGCTTTTATTACTTAATAAATCTGCACCCAAATCATCATTGTCCTTTGTTCCAAAATATCCCGGGACAAGGTCCCAAACCTTGTCACTACTCATGGGGGATAGTGCGCTGCAATATCAAGCCCACTGCTCCCCGAGCCACCACAAATGAGAAAAGTTTGAACAAACCACTGAATCGTTTAATTTAGGTTAACAGAATATAGCACCAGGTTTGTAAACTGAATGGAGAGAATTTTTAGTTCGGTGAGTGGGGGCAGGGCCCACTCACCAACGCGTAAAATGACATGGGGTGACTTCAGACGTGTGTCCCGACGTCACCCTGCGTCATTTAGATTTTAAGTTCGGTGGGCGCACAGCCGAATCGGCTGCGTGCCCGCTGACCTGTCAACGGCCACTTAAGGCCATTAGTGAGGTGCTTAAAACACTTAATGGACCTGCCCATCCAACCTTAATGTTGGCAGGCAGGCGAAGAGGCGGCCTTCAGAAAAAATATTAAACCTCATCCACAGGCGGGATGATGTTTCATGAGGGTTTTAAAATCTTAACATATTCTTCAAATAAAAGTTATGGACAAGTCCCAGCTTATGTGACAGTGTCACATGAGGGGACATATCAGTAAACATTTTTCTATTCTTTAATCTGTTGTTCACATTTAAGCCGATCTCCCTGAGGCAGCACTTTGCCTCAGGGAGATTTGTGCGCTCATTCACGTACATGCGTGAAAGAGCGCACTCCCGGCTCAAGGAATCGCCCCCCCTCCGCCCGCACAGGGAGCACATAGCGCTTCTGGGCGCACGTCACACTGGGCGGGCCTTAATTGGCCCGCCCACATAAAATGGTGGCGCACCCCCAATCGGGAACCCGCTCGCTCCCACACAACCCCCCCCCCAACGGGGGGAAGATCCTGCCTAATAAGTAAATAACTGTTTTTTGAACAAATTATCTTTAACCAGTGGCAAAAGAAAGAAATATGAACTGCTAACTTCTAACTCTATAACCTAAACTCTACCCCTTCTTAAATTACACACACATACAAAATACATAAAACACATAAAAACATGGATTTTAAGGGTGGGATAAAACAGTTCAATACCACCAATTCCAGAGTACAGGATTCAGTGGGTTGATTTTGACTGATGTCTTCCAAATTCCTTTCAGTTCTTTGTTGATGACACAAGGTGGTCTTCCCAGCACTTTCAGTCTTTAGTTCACTGGTTAGCACTTGCTTTTCAATGTCTCTAATGGTGATTTTACCCTTTTTCCTCTTGACAAGGTTTTTTCAGAGAGAGAGCAGATTATAGAGATATAAGGGTAAAAAAAACAGCTAGCTATTATTGTAGAATTACTGGAATCTCACACATGCAGGAGAAAAAGGTTTTAGGTCTTTTCTCTTTTCAGGCTAGGAGCTTCTTTTTTTCTGCTGCATTGCTCTCACAAAAACCCTGGTCACCTGGTTAGGAGCCAATTAAAATGTTGTTGCCAGGCAGTTCCCCATTAGACCGGTTTCCTCCTTGGCACCATCTTGTCTTTCATGGCACAGTCTGTTCCAGGACAGCAACATTGTATATATCCCTCATACTGTTCCAGTAGACATGTCTTTCAAACTGCAGCCATTGTAATTTTAATCCACAGTCCAACAGAAATAAAAGGATATGTTCTTTGCAACAGCCCAATAGAAATAAAAAGATATGTTCTTTACACTGGATAGATTTTTAAAAATTCTTTCAAGGGGTGTGTGTCTCTGGCTAGGCCAGGGTTTATTTCGCATCCCTAATAAATCTTGAGAAGGTGGTGGTGAGCTTCCTTCTTGAACTGCTGCAATCCATGTGATGTAGGTGTATCCACAGTGCTATTAGGGAGGGAGTTCCACGATTTTGACTCAGTGACAGTGAAGGAACAGCGATATATTTCCAAATCAGGATGGTTGGAGGGGATCTTACAAGTGGTTGTATTACTATGCGTCTGCTGCCCTTGCCCTTCTAAGTAGTAGACGTTGTGGGTTTGGAAGGTGCTGCCAAAGCAACCTTGTCAAGTTGTGGCAGTGCATCTTGCAGATGGCACACACTGCTGCTACTGTGCGTTGGTGGTGGGGGAAGTGAATGTTTACAGTGGTGGGTGGGTTGCTAAGCAAGCAGACTTGTCTTGGATAGTGCCAAGCTTCTTGAGTGGGACAACCTTTCTGAATGCACCAGTCAGGATTTGCAGAATGGCAGTTGTCTTGCATAACGTTGCACAGCAGCGAGACTGGAGCTCCAGGAGGAGGAAGGTGATGAGCATTCTGCATCTCTGGAAGATGAGGAGGAGCCTGATGTGGTGAGGGCACCCATAGCTGCACACTTAATGGGCTTATTCAGCCATGCTTCAGCTAACCTGAGGCTGTGCAGTCATCTCTCGCACCAATTCTGAACCTACTGTGCATCCCCCCCGACACCCATCCCCAGCACAAAGCAGTTCCAAAAGCAACAATTCATCCTTCTGACAGATACCCATTGCTCATCTTTAACTCTTAACACACCATTCTTCACAAGGAAGAAGGCCACTTGGCAGGCAGCAAGAAAAAATAGGGAGGACAGAACAATGGAACTTTGAAATGAAGTGTTTGGTTCATAAACATTAAACTGAAATGTGGCAATGTAACACTGGATGGAATTTTCCAGCCCCCCACTATGGCGGGTTTCCCCACGGCGGGGGCTGGCCAGCCATTGAAATCTCCCTCACATCAGCAGGACTAGAAGATCCCACCAGCATTAGGGACTGGAAAACTCCAGCCACTGTTTCAAACACCCAAATGATTACCTTTATGCAACTACAAATCTTTTTCTTCCTTTCCCTACTACTCCCACATGGTCAATTCTTTGGCTTCAGCAGAGCTGGAGGCAAGCTGTTTGTTCTCCAGCTCAAACTACTTGGGTGCTCTTGGTCAACACCCTCTGGGTTTTGGAGCCTGGATGAGGGCCTCGCCAATGACTCCTGCACCAGTACCCGTGCGAGTGCAGGTGCAGCCATTGGGACAGGAGGCAGCATGTAGGTCTCTGACTGAGTGAGGGTAAGGGCAAGGGTAAGGAGTGGAAGCAATTTGAGCAGAGTCTGCACTTCCGTGTGCCTTTTCTTCATCTTCCCTTTCATGACCCACCTGCACTTCCCTGTTGGCAGTGAGCTGGGGCTCAGTTCTGCTACACTATCTGCTTTTGAAACTCTCCACCCACTCTGGGTCCATTAGCAATCTGCCAATGATTTTTGTGGTGCCTATATCTTATCACTGGGTTAAAGACACTGCTACCAAGGCTACAAAAAATGCCACTGGGCCTCCTAAAGTGAGGGTATCCAACATCAAAAGAGCCTGTGGAGTAAAAGGGGAAAGTGGTGCAGAATCGCCCAGAAAAGCACAAAAGGTCACTGCTGTGTTTTTTTCTGAAAAGGAACTGAAGTTCCACAAAGTTAGAATAGAAGACTCACAATCGCGGGGATTCCGCCAAAACTCGAAAAGCACAGGAAACACAAACTCAGCACAGAAAAGCCGACAGCTACAGAGACAGCCTGAGTTTAAAAAAAAGGTGACTGCTCTTAAACTGACAAAACATTTAAAGTGGTGCATACAAGAAAAATGGTTATGGACAGAAAGTTAAAAGAGACCCCAGAGAGAGGGCAACTCTGCGGAAGGCAAAACACAAATCGATCAACGGCAGTCAAGAAAGCCGCGGTAAGCCAAACGCCTGAATATGTCATTACCTGGAAAGCCTATCAGAAGCGCAGTCCCCTTGCAGTCGTTCATAATTCCGCAGTTCAAGCGTGTTGATCCATTCGACCCCATTGCAGATGGCTGGTCTCAGTATGTCAAACACCTAGTGTTCTTTTTTACTGCTAACGACATCGCAGAGGGGGAGAAGAAGAGGGCGATTCTTTTGTCCTCATGCAGGAGCAAAATATATGGGCTGATCCACAGCCTCACATCACCTGACACCCCCAACTTGAAGACTTTCGACAAGTTAATAAAAATTGTACAAAACCACCTAAGACCAAAGTCCTCAGTTACTATGCAGCGCTTCAAGTTCAATTCAAGGAATAAGCTTCTAGGGGAGAGAATAGCTGACTATGTTACCATTTTAAAGGTATTAACATTGCAAATTTGGAACGTCTGTTAGTGATATATTGAAAGACCGACTGATATTCGGGATTGGAGATGATACTATTCAAAGGTGTTTGCGAGCCGAAGCTAACCTAGATTTCAATAAGGCCACAGCCATGGAGAGTGTTGTTAGAAATTCAGAAGCTATAAAAGATGCACAAAATGGGGCTGTCCATCTGGTAGGGCGGGACAGACCAGCAACAAATGGCGCAAAAACATCGGACCCCACAGAAAGGCGAGAAACGCCCCCTATGTACAGGTCAGTAAAAAACAGCAGTACTACAGTAAAAACCCACAAAATGAATAAGAGAAATGCATCCAGGCATCCAGTCGGCGATCGACAATTCAAACAGGTCAAATGCTTTTTCTGCCACTGCTATGGTCACATAATGCGGTATTGCAGAGATAGACTGAGACAGCATTTTAAAGACAAAGGGAGAAATCGTGAAATATGTTTCATGGAAGAACCAGAAGAAATAGAATCAGACATCTATTCATTATATAACCTGGAAGTGGGTAGAACTGAGTCAATACAAGTAGTCATTATAATCAATGGACAACACGTAAAGATGGAAGCTGATACTGGAGCGTTAATGTCCGTCATTGGAGAATATACATTCAGATACTTGAATAAAGGAATCCATCCTTTAAGATTGGAAGTTTCAGACACTAAACTGAGAACACACACAGGTGAGGAAATAAGATTGAAAAGGTTATGTCAAACCTTGGTGACGTGTGGAGATCAATCCATAAGGTTACCCTTGATAGTGGTAACTGGAGAGGGCCCCAGCTTAATAGGCTGCAACTGGCTTGGAAAGATTAAATTGAAATGGGCTGAAATTTTTCAAATTACAATGAAAGGCTTACAGGAATTGTTGCAAAAGTATGCTTCCGTTTTCAACGACGAGTTAGGAAGGATTCAAGGGCTACAGGCCAAAATCCATGTAGACCCAAATGCAACGCCCAGATTTATAAGAGCCAGACCAGTCCCTTATAGTCTATGGGACAGAGTTGAAACTGAACTGGACAGATTGGAAAAATTGGGCATCCTACAACCTGTGCAATTTTCTGAGTGGGTGGCACCCATCGTACCTGTACTGAAACCAAACCAAACCGTGCATTTATGCAGTGACTATAAGCTAACTGTCAATAAGATAGCCAAACTTGATAGACACCCGATACCCAAGACTGAGGAATTGTATTTGAAGTTGGCAGGAGGCACCATATATTCTAAATTAGACATAAGCCATGCCTACCACCAGTTAAAGTTGGAAAAGGACTCTAGGGAGTTCATCAGCATTAATACACACCGAGGGCTGTATCAATACACGCGTGGATCCTTTGGGGTCTCCTCGACATGTGCTATTTTCCAAAGAACGATAGAAAGCTTGCTCCAAGGATTACCCCATGTTATCGTTTAATTGGATGACGTATTTGTCATGGGACTGACCGATGTTGAACACTTAGCAAATCTAGAAGAAGTGCTCAAATGCTTCGCACAAGTGGGGGTACGTTTAAAACGAGAGAAGTGTCTGTTCCAAACTAAGCAGGCGGTTTACTTGGGCCACAAGTTTGAAGAGCAGGGCCTGCATCCTGTGGAAGAAAAAGTCCAGGTCATTCGCGAGGCACCTGCCCTGAGAAATACCACAGAGTTTAAGGCCTTCTTAGGCCTGGTAAACTATTACGGCCGATTCCTCCCAAATCTCTTGACTGTGCTGGCCCCATTGTACGGCCTGCTTAAGAACAAGAAATGGGGGTGGAAAGACCCGCACCAAGATGCCTTCCTGAGAATGAAGCGATTGTTAAGATCGCCAGCCTTGTTGGTCTACTTTGACCCCAAGAAGGAATTAATTTTAACATGTGATGCATCCCCTTATGGAATAGGGGCTGTCCTTTCACATCGGATGGTGGATGGCTCCAAACGACCCATTGGCTATATATCTCGCACCCTCAATGTCACAGAGCAACGATATTCCCATATTGAAAAAGAGGGGTTATCTACTGTGTTTGGCGTCCAGAAGTTTCATCAATATTGCCACGGTCGCCATTTCCATATTATAACCGACCACAAACCCCTACTGGGATTATTTGGAAAAGATAAAGGATACCCCCTATCTCACCGGTTCACATCCAGAGATGGGCATTAATACTAGCCACCTACAAATACACTTTTGTTCACTGTTCAGGAACTCAAATTGCACATGCCGACGCACTAAGCCGCCTTCCCCTGCCAGCTAATAATGGGGAGGCTCCGATTCCCCAGGAACTGGTCTTAGTGCTAAATTTTCTGGATTCCTTCAGACAAGACAAATCCGTGAGTGGACAAGTCGGGACCCGCTATTGTCCAACGTCTGGAAGCAGATCTTGAATGGTTGGTCAAGTGGATCTAAATCCAAAGAGATGAAGCCCTATTCTGATCGCAAATATGAACTCTTCTGCTAGGATGGCATATTACTCTGGGGAGCAAGGGTTATCGTGCCCCCGAGGGGGGAGGGGGGTGGTGAAGGCCATTGTTAGCCGAGCTAAATAGTGCTCACCCTGGCATTAATAGAATGAAGATGCTCACACACAGCTATTTGTGGTGGCCAGGCATGGACTTGGATATCGAAACCCTGGTCAAAAGCTGTCCTCAATGCCAACAGGTGCTAAAGCTCCCCCCTTAGCTCCATTGCACCCATGGGAATGGCCGGGGCGGCTATGGGTGTGCCTCCATGTTGATTATGTGGGACCCTTCTTGGGCACAATGTTACTTTAACTGATTGACTCCCACTCCAAATGGATGGATGTCTATGAAGTACGGTGGCCTACGTCGGCTGCCACCATAGACCATTTGCAGCAGAGTTTTGCAGTGCATGGGTTGCCGGAGGTCCTCGTGTCCAACAGGACCGCTTTTACCAGCAGGGAGTTCCACAGGTTCATGACCCTTAATGGCATTACCCATATCAAAACCTCACCTGACCACCCAGCATCGAACAGCATGGCCGAGTGGGTAGTCCAAACCTTTAAATCCGGGATGAAAAAGACGGAAGGGGATTCCATCGGCATGAGATTGTTCCGGTTCTTGTTCGCATACCGGACCACGCCACATACAACGACCGGCATTGCCCCTGCAGAACTAATGGACAGACATCTCCGCACCCGCCTGACCCTTATCTGGACAAATTTAGAGGGGAGGTTGGAGAAAAACCAAGAGGCGCAGAAGACTAGCATGATGGTTGTGGTCGCAAAAGAACTTTCACAGTGGGAGATGTGGTCCTTGCGAAGAACTTTGGAGATGGGCCCAATTGGATGTTAGGCGAGGGGAGTGCAGTAACTGGACCCCTCTCCTATAATGTATCAGTAAACGGCCGAATAATTAGACAACATGTGGATCATCTCCACAAAATAATGCCAGTCCCACAAGAGGAAATGCAGTCTTCATCTACGCTTGAGTCTGTGCCACATGTAGAGGACAGGTCACATGATTTGGAAGTACCGGTGGGGCCTGTGGGACCCGGGGGGGTCGGGGAGACAAACCTGCCAATGTCCCCTGAGGAACCTAGTGGACAACTGTCCCCTGAAAAGGAGGTCTCAGAAAAATCAGCGGAAGTTGTTGAACTGCAACGCTCAACATGCCCGAGAAAGCCTCCTGAGAGACTTGATTTGTAAATAGTCATTAGTGTAAATAGTTCACATGTTATTAAGTTTGTCAACTGTAGTTTTTAAGTAAAGGGGGAAGGATGTAAAGTGAAGTACCATGTACCTTTAAGAGAATGCAAGTCGACTAACCATGAGCCAGTGCTGACCAATCACTGTACAGCACAGGCTACTGGTTAACTGGAAGTCTAGAGCTGGAGGTGGTTGTGGGGGCAGGCAAGGACTTAGTGCTCTGCCTTCTGTTGCAATAAACAATCACAGTTTGTTCTTATGTTGGTCTCTCGCCGTTATTGATAACGAGCATCAACTAACAAGTATATATGAAGGCGTGCAATTCGAGTTTACTTGACGAGTGAACTCATAGACTCAAGAGATAAAAATTCCCACCACCACTTAATCCCATTTAAGATGGTCATACTTATTTTCCGTCCTGTCACAGGACTTGAAATATTCTTGGGCATTAGAGTGAGTTGCATTTAAGCCAAGGGACTTTGCCGTGTTTTTTGCATAGTGGAGGGCACAATGACACGATCACAAGGTAATCATGTCACATATGTGCAATGCAACAAATTTATTGTTTTACCTTAGCTTTACAGAGATAAAATAAAAATTGTCTTTAAAAAAATGCCAAGCAGCATTTTTTTAAAAATTATTGATGGGATGTAGGCCTCGCTGGCAAGGAAAAGCCAGCATTTGTTGCCCATCCCTAATTTCCCTGGAACTGAGTGGCTGGCTAGGCTGTTTCAGAGGACAAGCACTTTGCTGTGGATCTGGAGTCACAGGTAAGGGTGACAGATTTCCTTCCCTAAAGGACATTAGTGAACCAGAGGGGATTTGATGACAAATGAAGATAGTTTCATGGTCACCATTACTGAGAGTAGCTTTCAATTCTAGATTTTCAAAAAATTAATTAATTGAATTTAAATTCCACCAGCTGCTGTGGTGGGATTTGAGCCCATGTACCCAAAGCAATAGTCTGGACCTCTGGATTAATAGTCCAGTGAAATTACCACCATGCCACTATCACCCTGGAAGGTGCCTATCCTGCAGGGTGAACCGGCTGTGTCCAACCTGCAAGCTAAGCTTGGGACATTTGGTAATGCAGCCACTCTGCCCTGTGACCCAGGAACAAGCTAAACCATGAACCTCATGGTCAGGCAGCAATTGGCTGCGCACCACAGCATTAGAGGGCAAGGATTTTCTGGATCATGCTCTCCAGAATGTAATCACCAAAGAGGGAGTGCCAGACAACTTAGAATGCAAGTATGATGTAAAAAAGGTGAGGCAGCACAGGACAGGAGAGATGTTGCTCACAAGTTGAGGGAAATGTCCACCGATATGTAGGAGATAATTTTCACTTTTGGAGGAGTGAATGCTGGGAGAGCATGGTTAAAATCTACCCTTCAGAATCCAAAATTTGAGATAGATTTAGTGAACATTTATAAATACATGGGTTGATTGACAACAGCCAGAATGGAATTGTTAAAAGAAAAGTGTGCTTGACAATGTTTTTTCAAAAAGTGACTGATTGGATAGGTACAAGAAATATCATAATGCATATGAGTTTTCAGAGGCTTTAGGTGTCACATAAGAGGGGAGGAGTTAACAGAAACTTCTTTACGTAGCAGGAAGTTGGGGCTTTGCTACAGGGAGAGGTTGAGGTAGAGTTCATTGCATTTTTTAAAGGAAAATTGGATGTATTTGAAGCAGAGGGAAATATAGGGTCATGAGGAAAAACAGGAAAAAGAGCAGAATAAAGCCTGATAATTGAAGTAAGAAGATTCACATAGGAACTAGATAGCAGGGTATTATGTTCTTGGGTCTTTTCTAACTTGTTTGCTGTAGATTATTTCAGCTCTCATTCCTTCGATTACTCCTTAATTCATCCTTGTTTTGACATCCAGATAAGTTTCTAGCAAAGTGCACAGGAGCATGAAGAGTAAACCCTGTCTGCTCTGTGCTTTTAGTTACTAGATTTATCTTCTGCCTCAATTGAGTCTTAAAAAGCAATAGAACATCACATCAAACCTTGTTTTAAGTTTAAAGTGCCAAGCAGCTTTATTTTACAAAAGAAAGGCAAGCACAAGCACAAGAATATAATTAAGGTTTATTTATTTATTTATGGTCGACATCCTTGTATTCTCACTCACCAAGTGGATAAAATAATTGCAACTTTTTAATCTGTTACTTTGTAAATAACTTTTAAATAATAGTGTCAAATTTCCATGAAATTCATGATATATAATTTCTTTGATATTTTTCACTCTTTTGGGCAGTTTCCAACTGACTAGTACTTTACTAACTGATTCGTAGTTCAAAGATAATCAGGAGAGAATTTTATCTCTGTCCAATGGTAACTGGGAGGAAAAGGGCTTAAAATAGAGTGCAAACTTGATGCTTCATTCCTACCTCACAACAGGTTTAACCCAGTTGTTTTCACCAGCGGCTGAGGGGGTCACCTGTATGCCCATTCAATAGGCCCGCTGGGAAAGAAGTGAAGGCTTAAAAAAAACTACTTTAAACTTAGCTTTATGGATGCAGGATGATTGGAATGCTTCTCCGAGGCTCCAAGGCAAGTATGGGATTCTCCTGCCCAGCACTACCCCCATACTTCCCCTGCATGTCACCCCGTCAAATCTTCACTGCTCCATGATAGCTGAATGCCATGGGACTGCCCTTTTGTTTCCTTGCAGCACCTCAGCTGCTGCTTGTAGCCTTTAACTAGGATGTAAATGTAGCCCAGCAGTTACTATCAGCAGAATTCCCCACAGAAAAGCCCAGGTGGATGGACTGCACATACTCTCAACTTTCCGACTACAAGTTAAAATTCCCACGTTGGCCCATTATATTTTCGAGTAATATGTTACCATGATTGATGGGATTTCAAATATCTAATCAGCTAAAATTTAGAAGGAGCTATTAGGATGTAAAAACTGGATCATTCATAATGCATTATTTAAGTTTGAATTATTTCTGCCTCCAAATTGTAACTACCCAAACTTGCAACATTGGGCTGAATTTTACATGAATCAAGGAAGTCCCACTGCTGGGACTAAAAGTGGGTCCCGGGCCCACCCGGGTGGATGGCAGGACTGTGCCAACAATTTTACTGGAGGCAGCCAAGGAAGAGGTGGCTGCCAGGACCACAATTGAGGTCAGGGTCCCACCTCTCAGCTGTCATCTCGCTTAGAGAACCTGCAGCTTGGCAGACACGGCAGTGGCATCGAGAAAAGTGGCCATTGATGAGGCTAGAGGAAGAATGAGAGGGTTCCTCCGTGTTTAGGCATCCTCAAAGAGCCGGCAAGAGGGCCAGGGCAACCAGACCCTGGCGACCGGAGGGGTGAACCGTCCAGCAGCAGCATTGGAGCTGCAGTGTTGGCCATTGCAACTGGCAGGGTCTCTCCATGGACCATGGAACAGTCAGAAAGGAAGTACCCATTCCTCCACCTCCACCACCCCAACCCCAAAAACCACTGGGAGGCTGCCTCAATAAAATGCTGGTGTGGGAGTGAAGTGGCCAGTAGGGGAGAAGATGAAGTAGTGGTCATATCACTAGACTAATAATCCCAAGACCCAGGCTAATGCGCTGGGGCATGAATTCAAATCCCTCCATAGCACCTGGTGGAATTTAAATTCAATTGAAAGCTACTCTCATTAACAATGACCATTGTTGATTGTTGTAAAAACCCATCTCAACTGTCCTTTAGGGGAAGGAAATCTACTGTCCTTACCTGGTTTGGCTTACATGTGACTCCAGACTCACAGCCATGTGCTTAACTCCTAACTGCCCCCTGATATGGCCAAGCAAGCCACTCAGTTCAATGGCAGTTAGGGGGTGGGCAACAAATGTTGGCCTTGCCAGTGATGCCCATGTGCCATGAAAGAATAAAGGAAAACAAAATTGACTAGTTAAGAAATTAATTGGTTGCTTGATGGGCAGCTGCACTGCTGCTGTTCCCACTGCTCACAATATCCCTTGGCAGTGGGAAAACATTGGGTTTCTTTCTTGATGCCTTCAGCCTCTATTTTACCAGTCCTCCCAAATCACAGGCCTCCAGAGGGCTGGTAAAATTAAGTCCATTATATTGAAATGAGACAGAATTTTCCGCTGAGCAGATGGGTGCATGCCCGACTCGCTCGAGTGTGAAATAGTGCGTGATGACGTCGGACAAGTGTCCCAATGTCATTGTGCACTCGTGCAATATTTCGGTTGGCAGTCGCGCGCTAATCTTGGAAGCCCGCCCACTGACAATTAAGAGGGCAAGTAAGCCCATTAAAAGCGCAATTAACAGAGATTGTTTGTTGCCTGTCCAACGTTACAGTTGGCGGGTGGGTGAATCAGCCAGGTGGCCTTTGCATTTTTCAGGAAACCTCATCCACGGGTGGGATGAGGTTTTCGTGATAAATTAAAATTAAAATAAATTTCTGTGGACAGCATTTTCATTACTTACGTTTTCAGGTGACAGATTATGAAGCTTGGAAACTTATTTCCAGTTTCTATGACCTTTATTTTAGGTTGTTCAGGTCTTCAGCTCCCTGAGGCAGCCCTCCTCCCACCCCCAGCCCGGCAGTGCAGAGCCTTTCAGCGCGCACTTCACGCTGGCTGGCCATTAATTGCCCAGCCAGTGTGAATTCGCAATTGGGAGCCAATCACGGTCGGCAGTCCGTTCCCTGGCCGATCCCGGAACCAGCGACCACGCCTGCCCGCCGAACTGAAAATTCTTCCCAAGGGGTTGGTATAGGAATCAGAACTCTAGCATCTTTTTAAAGCTTAAGTAAAATAAGAATTTGCAATTATATAGAGTTTTTCACAACCTCCATTCACTTTACAGTTAATGTACCTTTGAAGTGTAGTCACTGTTCAAATGTAGGAAATGTGGCAGCCAATTTACACTTAGAAAGCTCCCTTGAGCAGCACTGTGATAAAGACAAGACAATCTGTTTATTTAATAATGGCGGGTGAGGGATAAATATTAGTCAGGACACAGAGAGAACTTCCCTGCTTTTCTTCAAAATATTGCCACTAGAATTTTTATATCCGCCTGAGAGGGCAGGTAGGACCTCAGTTTCCATTATATCTGAGCAACAGCATCTCTAAAAGTGCAGCACTCCTTCAATACTGCGCTAGAGTATCGGCCTAGATTTTGTGTTCAAGTCTTGGGGTGAGACTAAAAGGAGAAATTTGAAAAGAAAAATTAAATTAAAAATACCTAATTTAGATCACACAGGTACCGATCAGCTTCTTCTAGATAAAACACGAAAGTTGTTATGCACATAGCACAGAGTGCCTTTCCGATTTCCCCCCTCCTTTTTGTTTTTTCCAATAATTTATATGGATTTTTCTTTTCCCACCTACTTCCATGATTTTTAAGTGTATTTCCATCCATTGTTTTATCTCTACCTTTTAGCCTATTTCGATCTCTTCCCCCCACCCCACCCTCACTAGGGCTATCTGTACCTTGCTCGTCCTGCTTTCTACCCTTAATTAGCACATTCCTTTAGATAATATCACTACTTTCAACACCTCTTTGTCCTTTTGTCTGTGACATCTTTTGGTTATCTCCACCTATCACTGGCCCTCTATCTAGCTCTTCTTGTCCCACCCCCCCTTAAACCAGATTATATTTCACCTCTTTTCTATTTTTACTTAGTTCTGTTGAAGAGTCATTCGGACTCGAAACGTTAACTATGTTCCTCTCCGCAGATGCTGCCAGACCTGCTGAGTTTTTCCAGGTATTTTTGTTTTTGTTGTGCATTTAATAATAATTGATAACAATGGTAACAGGACATCACACCTCTCTTTACCTTGGAGTAATTTTGGCTTCAAGTAATAGTATAAAATCGATGAATCAATGCAAACATCTCTCCTGATTTTCAATCCAGTGAAGTCAGTCATATTGCACTTGTGAAGAGACACAAGCAATGCTGCATATTACCAAATGGTGTCCACCCTATAGACCAAGTGATAGACTAATCACCTTAAGCTCAGCAAATGAGGAGGCTCTTGCTTGGTTTCGAGGATTTGCATTCGCTAAATAAATAGTCATTCAAAAAGCTCTAATTTATCCACTCTCATTAGAAGACTCATTTAAAGTCTCAAGAGACTCTCATTATAATTTTCTTACCATGGTAGCTGGGGTTAGATCTCTTGTCTTGCAAACGGTTTCATATCGTACTGTACCTATGCACGGGGGTGATTTGTACTCTTTGATTTGCACTATATGCTGCCACTTTATACATCTTCTGACCTGGATGTCAGTTTAAGAAACAGCTTTACCATTTCACGCCTGCTTTCAATCCTTTGTCATTCCATCTGTGCAACATATAAGAATATGCCATGACAGTCTTTGGCTAATGAATTTCTCTGAAAAATGTTGTTGGCTTTGGCTTGACATTATCTAATGAGTTTAGTGAGTTCTGTTCCATGGTATTTCAATTTGTCACATAAACAGATGATCCAAGGACGGAGATGATTAGCTTCCAATAGCTACAATCATCATCCCTTGCACAAAGCATGACTCCAATCATTGGGTTCCTCCGATCCCCGTTGGCCAGTTTTAGTAGGACTCCTGGAATCTGCACTTGATCAAATGCTGTCCTGGTGTCAAGGGCAATCTTTCTCACCTCACTTCAGCTTTGAATTTAGCGCTTGTGACAATGCTTGGGTTGAGGCTGTATTGAAGTCTGGAGTTGAGAGGCCCTGGCAGAATCAAAATTGTGTAACCCAACATCAAGAGCACCTCGGATGAGGCCCCTGAGGGCAGCCTCGTCACGGCACTCACCCACACCCTCCACCAGCGCAGCAACGCACACCTCCATGGATCATAAAGCACGCCTGCCTCATCTAGCCAGTATGATGGCCTCAATGCTGGCATCCCTGCCTTCGAGGTCCTCATCACCTCAAACCCTTCGACATCGTCCTCATCGGAGGAGATGTGTAGCTCTTCCATCTCCCCCTCAGCCAGGTCCTACCACTGTTGCAGCCCCAGGTTGTGTATCACACAGCAAGCTATGATGATGCGCAACACCCTCTGGTGACTGTATTCCGGTGCTTCACTGGACCTGTCGAAGCATCAGAACCTCATTTTCAAAATGCCTATCATTTGCTCCACTAAAGTCCAGTCGTGGCATGAGCCTTGTTACACCGTCACTCTGCTGCAGTCTGAGTCCGCTGCACAGACACCATCAGCCACATCCTCTATGCGTAGCCCTTGACCCCGAGGACTCAATCCTGCAGCCTCTGTGCACCCTGGAAGATGTCAGGGGTCTGAGTCCCTGGGAACCTAGAGACCTGTAGGATGCATTTGTGGTAGTCACACACCAGTTGAACATTCAGCGAGTAGAAGTCCTTGTGGATGACGTACTTGACTGCTTCTTGCCACGGAGATCTAAGAACCATGTGAGTGCGGTCAATGGCACCTGTGGAAAACCTGAGATCTGTGCAAATCCCAGCACACTTGCTTTCTGGCTTTCCTGACATCAGGCAAAATACACAAAGTTGTATGCCTTCATGAAGGTGGCATCCATGACCTCCTGGATACACTTGTGTGTGAAAGCTTATGAGATCCTGCATAGATGACCTGTGGAGCCCTGGAAGAAGCCACTGGCGTAAAAATTGAGCGCTGCGGTCTCTTTCATGGCCACTGGCAGTGGATTCCCTCCATGTCCCTGTGGCACCAAATTCTGCAGCAGGTGGCATACGTGACCGACCAGTTCCCTAGACATGCGCATTCTTCGGCGACACTGGCTTTCAGTCATCTGCAGGATGACAAGCACCACCTATAGACCCTGAGGCACCTACGAGCAATGGTTCTCTGTGGATCTACAGCTGGGTGTGCAGCAGGCCCTGCTGCCCCTTTATTTTGAGGGAGGTGCTCCTCCCTTTGCTGAGCCAGGAGCCTCCACCGCTCTCTTCTTCTTCTTCTCTGCTCCCTGTAAGCTATGATGCATACCGCTAAATCACCAGGCTCCATGGTCCTGATGTTCTCCTCCTGCAGGATCAAAGAGAGATGCATGGGTTAGCATATGTGTCCTAAGAACCTCTCTTCGTTAAGTCTGGAGACCCCTTCACGCATGCCGTAGAGTTCTAGCCACCACTTGGATGGCCAGTGTGTAATGCGCTTCATGGTTGTCTGGAGTCCCAGCCTCCTCCGCCCCACTCCACTTGACCGTTTGGCAGCAGCTTCGGCCACTGGACTGCATGTTGTGCTCTCAGCTCAGGCGCAGGCATTCTCCTATCCCGCGCTGTAAGGCTGCGCTTTTAGCTTGAGCCACAAGGGATACTGGTCCAAACCTTAATAAAGACATTGCAAGGGGCTCTGAACACCTCCACCAGTGACTGCACCATGGCCACCTTTCGCAAGAGGATTGTACAACTTGCTCTGTTGGACAATTGTTCTGCTGCCCCCTAAAATGCACATTAATTTGCAGTCTGCTCCTGAAGAATGAAAGGTTCTGGAGCATTTGGTGGTATATTCATGCTTTTGTGTTGTTTCAGTGGGCGGAAAAGCTTCAGAGGCCCGACTCCAAGCATGTCAATGGAGATGCTGCTGTATGTTCTCAGCTACGGACGAATGCTCACCTTTGGCGAGCTTTTCCAAATGCGTGACCGCTTCCCTCACACCACCACCCCCCACTCCTCCAGACCCCCACATGCACTTGTGTGCTTCCTTCCATCTGTGCTGCCTTGCACCACAGCACCACCCCACCCCCCTCGCACCAGCCTGACCTGCACTGGAGTCCTTGCCCAGGCAGCGTATTGAAAGGCAGCCAGGTAAGAACAACTTCCCTGTGCACCCCCACCGCTGAATGCGCGGCACCTCTTCCTTGATGTTCTACAGGCGATGCTCGTGAATACTGCGCAAGGTTGTGTGCACTCACCTCCAAGTTCCCTTCGCAGTTCAGCTCACGAGGTGTACGCCTTTTAAAGGCAGTCTTGAAGCATGCCATTTTGTAGTCATGCCAATGTTAAAGGTAAATTTGACATGGGGGGATGATTCTGACATGAGTGCACAATAGTGAGAAGCAAATGCATTCAAATTAAGTTCCTGACATTGGACAGCGGGAAACGCAGCCCTCCATTGATGGGTGGAGCGGACGATTGCAAACTGACTTCACAACAGCGTGAAACTAATTTTTGGCCATCTCCATCTTGTCCACTCACACCCATCATGTCGCCTGCTGCTAATGGGACCAGATGATTCCGCCCCACATCAAAGCAACATAATCCTTTATTAACCTCTTAAAACTGTCAATCAAAATGTGAACACAGCACCTCTGCTGAGCTAAGTGGTTTGGAGCTTTTGAAACTCAGCCAATGGGCTCAACTTTAATAACAATATAAACAATAGAGTCTATTGAAATTGAAAAAACATATGGCCTCTTTTTTCCTAAGATACACCAGGTGCCCTATCAATCAAAGCAGTCTATAAATGTTGTGATATGATGTGCATACACCTTTAAAGGAACATATCTTAAACTACTATCAATCATCACATACATTGCCAGGCTATGATGTATTAGCCCCATGACTTTTAGGCAGTCTGTAAGCAGCAGTGGTTGAGGTTAGACAGGCGCCTTGCATCCTCCCAGTGAACATTATCTGTATATAGTGTACATTATCTTATCCTTAAATAAAGAACACTGTTGTTTATGATTGATATATTTACATTGTGTATGATTGATATATTTACATTGAAGGGAAGAAGAAAGTAACAAGGAGCAGGTGTACAGCTTTTTCTTTTCTAATGAAAGAAGCTGAAGTTTTTTTTCATTTTAGAAGTGCTTTAGGCTTTTAAGTTGCTTCAAATCATTAAAGTAAAGATCCCAAGCAATGTTTTATTCAGTTTTTTTTAATCATTCATGGGATTTGGGCTTTGCTGGCTAGACCAGCATTTATTGCCCATGCCTAACTGACCTTCAGTTTTGAATGTATAAGAGCACTCTTCCAATATATTGCAACACTTACAACATGCTGATCAACTTACCTTTGCAGGCCAGAGCCCAATAATCAATCACTGCAGTGAAAGCACATCTAACTTACAATACAGTATTTTTTAAATTGAAAGAACAGGTTTTTTTTGTATTTCGAAGCCTGTCAATGAAAGAGTTCCAGGAGTATGTGGCTTTTTTTTTGGTTCCCCACCTGTGACTAGGGTTACACTGTGGTTCATGACTCAGCTAAAGTGCCATTAAACACGTTTCCTATCAGAACGGGTCCGACTCCATGAAAATAGTGGAGGGTCTGAAATGCCCACCCCCGCAAGGGTGGGATTGCTGTGTTTTAGCTCTCTATCTGCGCCCTTATCCTGGGGCCATAAAAATCCAACACAACAGGAATGAGGGTCTGAATCCCAAAATGGGGTCCCACCCACCACAGGATTCCTAGCCTCTGACCTGCTCTTGTATCCACAGTATTTATATGGCTAGTCCAGTTCGGTTTCTGATCGATGTTAACCCCCAGGATGTTGATGGGGGCATTTAGCGATGGTAATGCCATTGAATGTCAAGGGGCAGAGGTTAGATTCTGTCTTGCTGGAGTTGGTCATTGCCTGGCACTTGTGTGGTGTGAAAGTTACTTGCCGCTTGTCAGCCCAAGCCTGGATATTGTCCAGGTCTTGCTACATTTGGACATGGACTGCTTCAGTATCTGAGGAGTTGCGAATGGTACTGAACATTGTACAATCATCAGCGAACATTCCCACTTCTGACCTTATAATGGAAGGATGGTCATTGAAGAAGCAGTGAAGATGGTTGGGCCTTGGACACTACTGAGGAACTCCTGCTGTAATGTGCTGGAACAGAGATGACTGACTTCCAGCAATCAACACCACCTTCTTTTATGCTAGGTACGACTCCAACCAGAGGAGAGTTTTTACCCCTGATTCCCATTAACTCCAGTTTTGCTAGCGCTCTTTGATGCCACACTCGGTCGAATGCTGCCTTGATGTCAAGGGCAGTCACTCTCACCTCATTTCTGGAGTTCAGCTCTTTTGTCCATTTTTGAACCAAGGCTCTAATGAGGTCAGAAGCTGAGTGGCCCTGGCAGAACCCAAACTGGGCGTCAGTGAGCAGGTTATTGCTAAGCAAGTGCTGCTTGATAGCACTGTTGATTACCCTTTCTATCACTTACTGATGATCGACAGTAGACTGCTGGGGCAGTAATTGGCTGAGTTGGATTTGCCCTGCTTTTAGTGTACAGGACTTACCTGGGCAATTTTCCACATAGCCGGGTAGATGCCAGTGTTGTAGCTGTACTGGAACAGTTTGGCTAGGGGCGCGGCAAGTTCTGGAACACAAGTCTTCAGTACTATTGAGTATGCATACAGTATTTGTCATGGCAGCAGCTTCAGAAATAATTGAAGAGAATCAGATTCAATGGCAGCCTAGTCTCCTGAATAATGGATAATGAAAGCTTTGACAATTTTAACATTAAAATATTGGCTGCAAATATCCACAGGCTTTTGATCCCAGTCTAAATGCTAGAATCTGACCATTTCTGACCTCTGGCACTCATCTCACTAAAGTTTTCAGAATCAGGGTGAGGTCACCCAATTTCAATAACAGCGATGGGCACTTAAGCCACGAGGGGATGATGCATCTCAGACCAGATCTTAGAAACCAGAAAAGGGCCCTGAAAATGTTGATAAAAAGGGAAAAATAGAACATGAGAGTGAACTAGCCAGAAATATAAAAACAGATTGTAAGAACTTTTATAAGTGTGTAAAAAAGAAAAGAGTATCTAAAGTAAACATTGGTCCCTTTGAAGCAAAGGCAAGAGCAATTATCATGGGGAATGAGGATATGGCAGAGGCATTGAACAAATATTGTGTGTCAGTTTTCACAGAAGAAGACACAAGGTTCATACGAGAAACAGGAAATTAAGGAAATTAATATCAGCCGAGAAAATGTATTTGAGAAACTAAAGGGACTAAAATCCAACAAATCCCCAGGACTTGATGGCCCACATCCTAGGGTTCTAAAAATAATCACTGCAGAGATAGTGGATGTGCTAGCGATGATTTTCCAAAATCCCTTAGATTCGGGAACGGTCCCATCAAATTGAAAGTTGGCAAATGTTACACCGCTTTCAAGAAAGGAGGGAGAGAGAAAACCATGAACTACAGGCCAGTTAGCCTAACATCAGTTGTGGGAAATTTCTGGAATCTATTATCAAGGAAGCCTTAACAATGAACTTAGAAAAGCATTGTATGATTAGAACCAGGCAACATGGTTTTACTAAAAGGAAATCCTGTTTGACAAATTTATTAGAGTTTTTTGAGGATATAACTACTAGGGTAGATAAAGGGGAATCAGTAAATGTAATATACTTGGATTTCCAAAAGGCATTCAACAAGGTGTCACACAAAAAGTAATAGGCAAGATAAAGGCTCATAGATTTGGAAGCAATATATTAGCATGGATAGAGGATTAGTTAATGGACAGGAAGAAGAGAATGGGCATAAACAGAGCATTTTCAAGTTGGCAGGGAGTGAATAGTGGAGTGCCACAAGGGTCAGTGCTGGGGCCTCAGCTATTTATAATCCATATTACTGATTTAGATGAAGAGACAGAGAATAATGTACCTAAGTTTTCTGATGATACCAAGTTAGGTGGAAAGGTAAGCTGTGGGGAGGACACGGAAAGGCTGCAAAGAGCTATAGACAGGTTAAGTGAGTGGGCAACAAGATGGCAGATTGAGTATAATGTAGGGAAGTGTGAAGTTATTTGCTTTGGCCATAAGAATAGAAAAGCAGGATATTTTTTAAAAGGTGAGAAACTTGTAAGTGTTGCTGTTCAAAAATATTTAGATGTGATCATACAGAAAGTTAGCAGCAATTAGGAAGGCAAATGGTACGTTGGCCTTTATTGCAAAGGGATTGGAGTACAGGAATAAAAAAATCCTGTTACAATTGCACAGGGTTTTGGTGAGACCACATCTGGAGTACCGTGTGCAATTTTGGTCTCCACATCTAAGAAAGGGTATACCTACATTGGAGGCAATACAGTGAAGGTTCATTAAATTGGCCCTGGGATGAGGGGGTTTTCCTATGATGAGAGGCTGAGTAAATTGGGTCTATATTCTCAGGAGTTTAGAAGAATGAGAGGCGATTCCATTGAAACCTATAAGGTTCTGAAGGGGCTTGATAGGGTAAATGCTGAAAGATTGTTCCCACTTCAGGGAATCTAAAACACAGGAACACAGTCTCACCCTCAGGATATGGGGCCGATTATTTAGGACTGAGGAGAAATTACTTTGCTCAAAGGGTTGCGAATCTTTGAAATTCTCTGTCCCAGAGGGTTGTGGGTTCTCCATCACTGAATATGTTTAAGGCTGGGACAGACAGATTTTTGGTCTCTCAGGGAATCAAGGGGTGTGGAGAGTGGGCAGGAAAGTGGAGTTGATGATCATACTGAATGGCAGAGCAGGCTTGACGGACTATGTGGCCTACTCCTGCTCCTATTTATTGTGCTTTTGTGTTCACTCACCTACCTAAAGATTAAGGGGCAAAATTCAATAGCTGCTCAAAATGGGTGTGGGTATCATAACACACGATTAATCCGTGCCCGTCTCTTCCATTGCAGCAGCAGGCAAACTTTAAATGATAATATGGGGCCCAGCACTAAAAACACTGTTGAGTGACTGCATGCATCAGTATGAGTCAGGTTTGTGTGAAGCTAGCACCACTTAACACTAACCTGCGCAACTTAAATGCAGACTACACCTTTTAAAGGTCGGGGGTGGGGTGGGGTGCATTCTGGCTACAGAAGGTGCTGCAAGTGGCTGGGGGAGACAGTCTGACTTGAAAGAAGCCTAATGGTAAAACAGGGAAGAGAGTGTGCTCCAAGTTTCTCACACAGTGCTAGAAGCCCTGGTGCAGGAAGTGGGCAGAAGGAGAGAGATTCTCTATCCACAAGGGACCAGCAGGTCCTCCAAACAAACCTTGAGAAGACAATGGGAGCAGATACTGTGTCACTCAATGCCAGCCATGTAACCCCAACGAAGTTTGGCGTTACATAGCTGGTTGCAAGAACTTCAATGAACTCACACCAGTGGTCAAGTTTAGCGAATTCATTTTCAAATACCTCCTTACAACTGAACTATTAGCCTCACACGCAGATCAATTCACTACATCCCTTCAATCACCAACCAACAACCTCTATCAATCACGTCTCATCCCTCACAATCATAGTTCCATCTCATCCTCACAAACATCAAACGGTTGCACGCCTCACACCCGCATCTCACACCTTGCACGCACTGCCAGCTCTTCAGCCATGACAGACACATCACCCACACAGATTGCACCACACTCACTGGCACACTTCCCTCACCTTTGCAGGACAAGATGGTGCATAACTGGAGGCAGTGGTACCTAACTGATAGGGGATGTGCACATCTGCATGTCCTCACCCTCGTCCCACCACCATGGTGGTAGCCATGAATGAGTTCATGACCAATGGCAAGGTAGAAACCATTGAAGGTGATTACATACTTATATCTAATCCTCCTTCTCACATCACACTTGCCACTCGTCCCACAAACTCTTCCAATTTACAAGCTGCAGATTATTTAAACATGTACTTCTGGTTTTCATCACCCCCCACCATCCCCTCCACTCAGTACAACCTTGTGCCTTTTTTCTTTCAGATACCCAAAAACTGCAGACTGGCCAGGCAGTGGTAAAAGAACAAGAGATGGGAGAGCCTGGAGAGTGATAAAGAAGAAATACCATCACTTGATCTCACACTTGCAGACATCAGTTCAGACACTGATACTGTGCATAGATTAGTGGATAGCTTAGAGGCAGAATCCATAATTGGTGAGAAGACAACAACAATATTTATGTAGCACCTTTATCGTCATGAAACACCCCAAGGCACTTCACAGGAGCATTATAAAACATAATATGACACAAGCCAGATACGGAGATATTATGCCAGATGACCAAAAGCATTGGGCATAAAGCTATGTTTTAAGGAGCGTCATAAAGAAGGAAAGTGAGGTGGAGAGGCAAAGAAGTATAGGGAGGGTATTCCAGAGCTTAGGGCCTGGGCAATTGAAGACACAGCCATCAGTGGCAGAGTGATTAAAATTGGGGGTGCACCAGAGACCAGAATTAGAGGAGTGCAGTTATCTCAAGAGTTTGGGGGCTGGAGGAGATTCAGAATAGGGAGGGGCAAGGCCATGGAGGCGTTTGAAAACAAGGATAAGAATTTAAAATTAAGATATTGCTTTCTTAACTGGATGCCAATATTGGTCAGTGAGCACCGGGTTAGTGGGAACAGGACGTGCTATGAGGTAAGACACAGGCAGCGGAGTTTTGGATGACCTCGAATTTACAGAGTGTAGAATGTGGGAGACCAGCCAGGAATGCATTGGTCTAGTTGAGTCTAGAGGTAACAAAGGCATGAATGAGGTTTTCAGCAGCAGATGAGTTGAGTCAGGAGTGAAGTTCATGATGTTTTGGTGGTGCAAATAGGCAGTCTTAGCGAAGGCACGTGTTTGAGGTCGGAAGCTCAGCTTGGGATCGAATGCAACAGCAAAAGTTGCATGTACATTAATCTCAGATTGTTGCTAGGGAGATGGATGGAGTCAGCAGCTGGAGAATGGGGTTTAAAGGGGAGACTGAAAACAATGGCTTTATTTAATTGGAGGAAATTGCTACTGTTGGATAAACAGTGTGATAGTTCAGCGACAGTGGAGGAGTCTAGAGACATGGTGGTGAGGTAGAGTTGGGTGAGGTCAGCGTACATGTGCAAACTAATGCTGTGCTTTTGGATGATGTTGCCAAAGAGCAGTGTGTGGATGAGAAATAGGAGGGGGGCCAAGGATAGACCCTTGCAGGGCAACAGAAGTTACAGTGTGGGAGCAGGAACAGAAGCCATTGCAAGTGATTCTTTGGGTACAATTGGATAAGAATGGAACCAGGTGAGAGCAGTCCCACCCAGCTCTTCAACAGTGGAGAGGTGTTGGTGGAGGATGGTGTGCCAATTAGGGCAATTCAGGTCACACTTAGGAGCCACTTTGCAATGGTGCCAGTATTTGTCTGTAATCAGAATGGCCCCAGCCAAGTGTGGAAGCCGCCAGCTCACTGGGGATGGCCTCCCAGTGGCTGGCTGGGCTGCCATACATTCGAATATATGACCAAACGAATTAGGAGCAGGAGTAGGCCCGCGCCGCCATTCAATACAGTCATGGTTGATCTGATTGTAACTTCCACCCAACATTGCTGCCTACCCCTGATAACCTTTCATCCCCTTGTTTATCAAGAATCTATCTACCTCTGCCTTAAAAATATTCAAAGATTCTGCTCCCACCATTTTTTGAGGAAGAGAGTTCCAAAGACTCAACCCTCTGAGAGAAAAAAATTCTCCTCATCTCTGTCTTAAATGAGTGGCCCCTTATTTTTAAACAGTGACTCCTAGCTTTAGATTCTCCCACAAAAAGAAACATCCTCCCCACATCCACCCTGTCAAGACCACTCAGGATTTTAAAAGTTTCAATCAAGTCACCTCTTACTCTTTTAAACTCCATTGGATACAAGCCTAACCTGTCCAGCCTTTCCTCATAAGACAACCCTCCCATTCCTGGTAGTAGTCTAGTAAACCTTCTCTGAACTGCTTCCAATGCATTTACATCCTTCCTTAAATAAGGAAACCAGTACTGTACACAGTATTCCAGATGTGACCTTACTACTGGCCTGTACAATTGAAGCATAACCTCGCTCCTATTGTAAACAATTTCCTTCATAATAAGTGATAACATTCTATTAGCTTTTCTAATTACCTGCTGTACCTGCACACTAACCTTTTATGATTCATGCAGTAGGACAGATTGCTCTAAATCTCAGAGCTCTGGAACCTCTCACCATTTAGATAATATGCTCCTTTTTTATTCTTCCTGCCAAAATGGACAAGTTCACATTTGCCACACGATACTCCATTTGCCAGATCTTTGCCCACTCACCTAACCTATCTATGTTACTTTATAGCCTCCTTACATCCTCTTCACAACTTACTTTCTTATCTATCTTTGTATAGTCAGCAAATTTAGCAACCATACCTTCAGTCCCTTCATCCAAGACATTTATATAAATTGTAAAAAGTTGGGGCCCAAAACTGATTGCTGTGGCACACCACTCGTTGCATCTTGCCAACCAGAAAAGGATCCGTTTATGGCTACTCTCTGTTTCTTGTTAGCAAGCTAATCTTCTATCCGTGCCAATATGTTACCCCTTACACCATGAGCTTTTATTTTCTGCAACAACCTTTGATATGGCACCTTATCAAATGCCTTCTGGAAATCTAAGTACAGTACATCCACCAGTTCCCCTTCATCCACAGCACATGTTACTTCTTCAAAGAACTCCAATTAATTGGTTAAACATGATTTCCCTTTCACAAAACTATGTTGACTCTGCCAATCCAATGGCCTCATTTGCTTCAGGGATCTTAATTTGATTAATTCAATGCAGGCAATCAAGGGGATCTCAACATTGAGATGTCCTCATGCTTGCTTGCCTGCCTCAGCAGAGTTCACCTCTCCCAGTGAGGTTGCCAGCCTGACATGATCTATGGAGGGGCCCCTTGGTGAAAATTCTGTTGTTGGGATGTCTTGGAAGATGTTGGGTGTCTTACTCTTAGCAAGAGATCTGGCTGGAGGTGAAGATCCTTTTTCAAAGTAACCTTTATTTACATATTCACTATGTATTACAAGGCAGTAGGATGGAGCTGCTGCTCCTCTCTTAGATCCTCCTCATTTTCTTCTGTGTGACATCATTATTACATAGCTCCTTGAATGAAATGAAATGAAATGAAAGAATGAAAGTCACCGTAGCCCTAGAGGATCGTAGGCTGTCCTCTCATTTGAGAGAGATGACTGGTGGTGGGTTTAACCTGGGGGTCACCACACCTCAGGCGAGGGGCATGGATGACCTCAGCCAGTACGGGAATTGAATCTGCGCTATTGGCATCCCTCTGCAACACAAACCAGCTGTCCAGCCAACAGAACTAACTGACCCCCACAACATATGCTCATGCTCATGCCCATGCTTATGCTCATGCCCATTAGCTATTGTTAGAGTAGTGTTAGAGTTAGCCCTTTACTCTACATTTCCCCCCTAAGTCTTAATCTCCACATGCTATGTACACATCCTCCTAGAGCAATGGCCGCCCCGAGCCAAAGGCAACGATTCTGGACTAACCTCCCCCCACACCAATCACCGGGGTCTACATGCCTGCCCTTGGCTTCCCCAGAAAAACTCAGTGATTTTCAAGGGTGCTTGGGTATGGAAGCAAGATATTATCCTTCATGATGCATCTGCAGCAGCTGCAGGACTTTACCCTTTATGACAAAATTCAGCCCACTGTAAACGTAAAGCAGGTAGAAGATCCTACAAATCCAGTCAATGTTATTCAATCCAACTTTAAGCTTGCTTCAGCACTACTCTAAGGTGAACACAACATTGTCCATACCAGAAAGTGCCAAAAAGTTTGAGTCTATTAATGATTAAAAGTCTCCTAAGGAACATTTTTGAAGAATTTATTTGATGTGTATTCAGAAAGCACTGCGCATACTTTAGAGGATAACACAGAGGTGAGTCCTACATGTGGTGAGTCACTGGACACAAACAGCCTGATGCCAGTGTAGGAGAACAGATTAGTGCAGATGTTGGCTCCCAAAGGCCGAGGTCGCATACGAATTCTACTGTGAAGGAGATGAGGTCTTTAAAAGAGGTGTGTACGGATAAAGGCTCATGCATAGAGAAATTTTGGTGCATTGGCAGACCTGCCACTCAGCCTGTTGTCACTGTCAAGTAGCATGAAGGATACCACCTCCAATTTGGCACTGGGCTTTGTGCAAAGCTTTGGGCCCATCCTTTCCAGGGTGGAAATGGTGGCCAACTTCATGAGAACACTTGCAGACCCAATTGTGATGCAGCGTCTGATGGCCAATGTCTCAACTTCCAAGCCTGAGTGCTGCAGTGAAACTCAGACTGAGATCATGAAATCTTGGTGCCAATAGAGGCTCAAACTGCTGCCATCATGGCTTTGGATCTCAATGCTCAAAGGGGTTTTTAGGCTCTCACAGCAGACCAACAATCTGTGCTGCAGGAAATTACTAGGATTGCTGAGGTGAGACCCGAGTAGAGAGTCAGTGGCTCTATGCAAAACTTGCAGTCCTCTCTCAGGGTGACACCACTCTCAGCCTGCTAGTACCTTTGCTGTTGCCTGCCTGCCAGCCAGCCGGCCCAGATTGTTGCCATACTGAGGTGGAGCAGTCCCAAACCGAGCCTTCTAAGTCCAGAGCTGCTCAAGGGTATCTTGAAAGGCCATTTGCATTCTCCCTCACTGAAAGTCAGCATCCTTCCATCAGCCATGCTGCAACTACTGGGGTAGCACTGTGTAGGGACACCAGACCAGTCAGAGGCACCCACAAAACAAGCAATATAACCTCCTTAATAATAGATTCCAGCATTTTCCCTATGACAGATGTTAAGTTAACTGGCCTGTAGTTTCAATGACTTGGCCTCACCTTGAAAGTTACCAAAACAAAACATTTATATCAACCCATACCTGGTCAACCAAACATTCCACCTCCCATTAGAAGAGATTCTGGAACATGTTAAGCATTCCCCATACCTTGGTAGCCACCTCTCTTAAAAGGCCACCTTGATGAGGAGATCCAAAACCAGATCAGCTGTGCCAGCTCCACCTTCTACAAACTACTGTAGTGAGTGTTTGACAACAAAGGCCTCCACAAGTCAACAAAAGTTCCACTGCACAGAGCACTTGTCGTCACCACACTCCTGAACTGCAGTGAGATCTGGACTTTGTATCAGTGGCACATAAAAGCACTAGAGAAATTCCATCAACAATGCTTCCACCGTGCCCTTCAGATTCAATGGGAGTATCATCGAACAAATGCTAGTGTCCTTCTTGAAGCAAGCTCCACAAGCATTCAGGCAAATCTCCTGCAAAATCAAGTATGATGGACTGGACACTGTGTCTGGATGGCTGAAAAGTATCTTCCCTGCCAGGTCCTGTTTTCTCAAGTCTCAAACAGCCAGAATTTCAGGGGAGGACAAAGAAAGTGCTTCAAAGACATTCTGAAGTTCTCCTTGAAGCATGACAGCATTGATATTAATATCTGGGAAGAGCTTGCTACCAATCGTTTAAAATGGCGAAAACCTGTCCATCGAGCTGCAACATTCTTTGAATCCAAATGCCTTAATGATGAGGCAGGGTGGCAGCACAGAAGGATAGAAAAGGGAGCAAACCTTGCACTCCTGATCCCACTACCTCATGGGAAGTCCTGACCCATGTGCCCAAAGATCTGCTGGTTGAGAATCGGCCTGTTTAATCACATGAAGACCCATGGCAGAAACTTACAACCCTGAGTAGACATTATCCTCGAATCAAGGGACAGCCAATGATAGCGTAAAACAGGTGATAACAAACTGGTGGCTCATTTTACATCTCTTAGATATCAATAGAAATAAAAATGGGGAGAGATGTAAAACGGGCAACTAAGATCTACTAGCATTTGCTGCTCCCAATGCGGTCTTCTCTACATTGGAGAGACCAAACGCAGACTGGGTGACTGCTTTGCGGAACACCTTCGGTCAGTCTGCAAGCATGACCCAGACCTCCCTGTCGCTTGCCATTTCAACACTCCACCCTGCTCTCATGCCCACATGTCCGTCCTTGGCCTGTTCCAGTGAAGCTCAATGCAAACTGGAGGAACAGCACCTCATCTTCCGACTACGCACTTTACAGCATTCCGGACTTAATATTGAGTTCAACAACTTCAGATCATGAACTCTCTACTCCATCCCCACCCCCTTTCCGATCCCCCTTTTTCCAATAATTTATAATTTTTGTGAATATATTTTTTTAAATATATTTTTCATTTCCCACCTATTTCCATTATTTTTAAATGTATTTCCATTCATTGTTTTATATCTACTTTAGCCTATTTATCTATCTATTTTAGCCTATTTCGATCCCTTCCCCCCACCCCACCCCCACTAGGGCTATCTGTCACTTGCTCATCCTGCTTTCTACCCTTAATGTCACCATTAGCACATTCCTTAGCTACTATCAGTACCGTCAACACCCTTTTGTCTATGACATCTTTGGCAATCTCTTCTTTGCCTCCACCTATCACTGGCTCCCTATCCAGCTCTACCTGTTCCACTCCCCTCAATCAGCTTATATTCCACCTCATTTCTATATTTCCTTAGTTCTGATGAAGAGTCATTCGGACGCGAAACATTAACTGTGTTCCTCTCCGCAGATGCTGTCAGACCTGCTGAGTTTTTCCAGCTACTTTTGTTTTTGTTTGAGATTTACCATCACCCATTTCACACTATCACACGCAATCAGAATTGAGACTGTTGTTGGGAGGTTTGAATGTCAGGCAGCTCTAAAGCTAAAACTCTTAACAATAAAGTGATGCATCAAATGGTTTAAGTGGCATGTTGCAGAGTTCATCTGCTCTTTGCTAGCATTTGAAGTTTCATCCTCCCAGTCGTAACTCTAATATCTGGACAACAGGCTGCTATGTTTACCTGACAGTTAAGGTCTGTTTAATTCTGTTCCTAAAGCTCATTGACAGAACATCTATCATTCTAGCTTTGAAATTATTACTTGCTTCATTGCAAGGCATGAATGGTTTCAAAGCAGGATGTGGGAAATATTTGTGGCATTGATGGAAAAATTGTTTACAAACAAGCCTGAAATTTGACAAAAACAAATAGAGAGATGATCATTCAACAAGAGACAAAACCTGTTCTTGTACAGTGTGGTTTTGAGTTTGTCATCAGTACAGAATCTTGTTAAAGACAGTAGGTCATACTGCAGCAGTACAAGAACCCAAAACAGCTTTACTTGTACATTTGCTTGAGTTCAGTGAAATTATTGATGTTCACCATAATTTACAAATTCAGCCATTGACATCAGCAAAATAATTTTGCAATGAATGTTGAGAAAGAAAAAGTAAGAAGTAGAATGATAATATGGAGAAAATAAAACAAGAGTGATCCTGGGGAAGAAGAGACATACAGTGGAAAGGACAAATCAAATGGGGGCAGACAGGAGACCAAATTGGAAGAGATAGTGAGATTGAACTGTTGCATCAGAACAAATCATTAATTTACTAATCTAGCTCTCTATACATAACATTAAAAGTCTTGGTCCATAATTTGCTGTCAAAATAACAGCACCTTATTTATGTGCAAATTTTGGAGAAAGTGCAGGTGAGGGCAGATGCATGGGGAAACATGGAAATCCAAATGTTTCTGAACAAGTTGCGTTACTCTGCCATTAGCTTCACCATTGAAATGGATTGAATGATAACATTAGGGAATTTGTGTGGTAGATATGAATTAAACTTGCAGCAAAAGATTATTACCAATACAAAGGCAAAATGCTGTGGATGCTGGAAATCTGAAATGAAACCAGCAGACCAGGCAGAGAGAAAAACAGAGCTAACAGATGAAAACTTGTGGAGGTCACAGGGATCTTGGCCGCTGGCTGGAAAGCTGACGAGACTCTTTTCAGGAGGGCGCGCCATATCTTCTGCCACTCAGGTACTTAACAGGCCAGCAGTGGGCCTTCCCTTGGGATCAAGGACCCCAGGGTGTGAAAGCCCCACCTGAGGAGCTATCAGCCAATCAGAGACCAGCAGCTGTTCTGTACTCAGCAGAGAGGCAGTGTCAGCTGGAGGTATTGCACCCACCCATGACCAAGATCGAGGAGGCACCCATGTACAGGTGAGTGATGACGGGAAAGAGGCCACTGGGTGGGCGTCGCAAGGGAGGGTGACTGCAGCAAAGGCAGGAAGTGGGTCTCAGCAGGCAACTCCATTTCGCGATACTGTGTCTCTTGATTGGGTACTGAGTGCCTTTGAACAAAGGCGCTCCCTTGGGAGTCTGCAAGCAAACAGTCCAGGGTTTGCTTGCTGTGCTCCCCGCATGCTCATCCACCACTGGGCACTAATTGCTCATTTAAGGACCTCAATTGGCGGCAGGGAGAGAAGGCTGCCCGGAGGCCTTCCTGCCCCAAACTTAGTCAGGTAGAGGCGGGAAGATAGCTGGGTCTCCACCCCACACCCTCCCATCCGTTTAAATGCCCCAAGCCACCAAACTCACCATGGGGAGGGCACAAGATTGGACACAACATTTCAGTTCAGTTAGATTCAGAACTGGAAATAAATAGAGATTTAACAGGTTTTAAGCAAGCATGTCTGTGCTGTTGATAATGACTGTGAGGCCTTGACAGAGACAGAGTCAAGACAGAGATCTTGTATCAACCTGCCCTGGCCATGTGCTCCAAGACACCACAGTCACTATCAACAACACAGCCCTCTGTTCAGCAGAAATTTTTCTACCTTGGGAGTACCCTCTCCAATAACACTATGCTAGATGACTATTAATCACTGCCTGGCAAAAGCCAGCTCAATATTTTTCAGGCTCATTCACAGACTTTGGAAGGAGCCTGGAGTTTGTCTCAGAACAAAGATCAAAGTCTACCAGGCAGTGCTTCTTTATCGGAGTGAGATTTGGATAACCTACCGACATCACAAAAAGCAACTAGAAGCATTCCGTCTTCGCTGTTTGAGATATTTGCTACATCAGGTGGCAGGACAAAATTCGTAACACAGAGGTTCTTGCAAAGAGCTCCGTACCTGGCATCAAGAGAATGCTCATCAGAGCTCAGCTCACTGGGTAAGTCTTGTGGTTCGTATGGACGATTCCCACATACCAAAAGTAATACTTTACAGTCAGCTGAGCGTGGGAACCTGCACCACAGGACATGCAAAACTTAGATATAAAGACAATCTGAAAACCAACTTCAGATCTTGCAAGTTGGATCCCAATCCATGGGAAAGAAAACCAACCTCAGAGAGGCCAAATGGGGAAGTCTCTGTCATCAAGCGAATTCAACATTTGAGGAGAACAGTGCCATGTACATTCAGGACAAGCGAGCATGGCGCAAATCCAATGCCTCCATCCATCCCTCCAACACAGACTTATTTGCATTCGGTTATGCAAATTGAGACTTGGCCTAACATTACACATGACACGACATCAACAATAAACCGGTCATTTTTTTACTTGCTGCACACTCATCTGTTGAAGCAATGAGAGAATCCATCAAGTAGGTACATAGGCAGCAAAAAGTAGAAGGGGAGGAAACTATAAAAGAAAAGTCTGAAATAGGGTAGAAGGCAAGAGAGATTAAAAGACTAAAGGGATGATGGTGCAAGGCAAAATGTGATGGAAATAGGACAAAGCAAAAATACAAAAGATTGGTCTAAAGGAGGTGTCAATGGATGTTGTAGGGAACATATCTTTTTATTTCTGTCGGACTGTCGATTGGGGTTGCAATGGCTGCAGTTTGAAAGATATGTCCACTGGAACAGGATGAGCGATATATGCAATGTTACAGTTCTGGAACAGAATGCAGCATGAAAGACAGGATGGTACTGTAACGGGGTCCTGGCAACTGCATTTTAATTGGTTCCTAACCAGGTGACCAGGGTTTTGTGTGAGAACAGTGCAAAAAGCTCCTGGCCTGCAAAGAGAAAACATCTAAAATCTATTTTCCTCATATCTCTATAACCTGCTCTGTCTCTGAGGAAACCATGTAAAAAAGAAAAGGAGAAAACCACTGTCAAAGACATTGAAAAGCAAGTTCTCAACCGGTGACCTAAATACTGAAAGTACCGGAAGACCACCTCGTGTCATCAACAAGAACTAAAAGGAATTTGAAAGAGATTGAGCAAAATCAATCCACTGAATTCCGTATTCCAGATTGGTGCTTTTCAATTGTTTTATCCCACCCTTAAAATCCATCTTTTGTGTGTCTTTTCTGTGTGTGTGTGTGTGTGTGTCTGTGTATGTCTGTGTGTATATGTGTGTGTGTCTGTCTGTCTGTGTGTATATGTGTGTGTGTGTCTGTGTGTATAGGTGTGTGTGTGTATGTGTGTGTGTGTGTATGTGTGTGTGTGTGTCTGTGTGTATATATGTGTGTGTGTGTAGGGATTTAAGAAGGGAGTAGAGTTTAGGTTATAGAGTTAGAAGTTAGCAGTTTATATTTCTCTCTTTTGCCACTGGTTAAGGACAGTTTGTTCAATAAACAGTTATTTACTTATTAAACTTACAAACCTGGTGCTCATATTCTGTTAACCTAAATTAAACAGTTAGGTAGAATTGGGGCAATCTGGTGGTTTGGTCAAACATTTTCACATTTGTCGCAGCTCGAGGAACAGTGGAGGTTTAATATTACAGCACACTATCCCCAGTGAGTCATGACATGTAATAAAATCATTACCATCAGCTACTCTCTGAACAAATGTGACAGTGGCCATGATTTGAAATTGGAAACTGAATGTTGATTCCAACAGCTACAAAGTGCCAAACCAAAAGATGATGGGGAGAAATTTGTTTCACGTGGTGCTGTGCAGACTTACACCAATTCACCAGTCAGGCAGCGCCATGGGCAATGATAACAATGAAGACCACCTTGTGGGTCTCGCAGGTAGCAGCCAGAGGCACTGCCCACTCCAGCAAATTGAGGCAAGTCTTACGCGAATGAATTTCTCCCATGAAGTGTTGATCCTCAAGCTTCCCTTGTGCTCAATTAGAACAGTATAGGAGGATGAGGACAGCGAGGTCAGAGTGGGAGTACCTATGGTACTTCTAGCACCTGGGCAGACAATTAAAATAATGGGAAACTGGAAGTTCAATGTTGTACCTGTGAACTTAATGGAGAGGTTCCAGAAAGTGATCATTCAGTCCACATTTGGTCTTCCCTAATGTAGGGGAGACCGCGCCATGAGCAGTGAATATGGTATAACAAATTGAAAGAAGTATGCATAAATCACTGTTTCACCTGGGAGGTGTGTTTGGGGTCTTGGACGTTTCTCTGACTCACAAACCTATGCAGTGGAAGAATTGCTAGAGTATTTAAAAAGAAAGTTGTGAATGTGGGGTTCAAGTTTGCTTTCGTATTGATCCATAAATGATCAGGCAGTAACATAAGACAGCCATAGCCTTTATCCATGATACACTCCTGTCAGATGCCATCTCTGAAACTCAGGCCAACTACAGCACTGGATGAATGTCATTGCCAGACTAGAATGGAATGGTGGCAAAGGAATCTAATGCCACAACCTACCAACAACACAACAACAAACTCAAGAATGTGGTATTCTTACTATTCTTGCTGCTTTGCATCTCATCCCTTCTTGAATTTATAGTAACCAGCCTCTGAGCTCCAGGCCCAGCGCTACCTGTGAGCAATGTCACTAGAAAATGAATAGGAGTTGCTGAATAGTAACCAGGAAAGGCATCAAACCTGGGATCATCCTATCTATATGGCTGATTTCCACACTGTGCAGTGCACTTACTAACTATATCACAGTGAAAATAGCTTGAAAATTGTAAATATATTTCCAAATCGAGAACACAATACTATCATAGGCACTGGATTTCCTCAGATTTTCTGACACTGTGCCACCAGAACTTCTTGCTTCCTGTGCCTATTGGGAATTATAATCCGTATTGAGACTGGTCATCGTTCAACAGGCTTTCCATCACATTTCTGACAAAGTCACAGTGGTGCAGGATAAAAAGTCCAAGGAAATTCAGGGACTTTATAGGCAGAATTTTACGTCCCGTGGGAAGGCGGTGCCCGACCCGATCAGGCGTAAAATAGCACGCGATGATGTCAGGCGAGCGTCCCGACGTCATCGCATACACAAACGATATTCCATCGGTGTGCACAAGCAGGTGTTGGAGCTGCACCTGCCATTAATTAAGATGCCACTTAAGGCCAATAAAAAGCCAACTGATGCCAATTTTTCATTAAGTGTGCGATTTCACACTTGTCACATGGGCAAAACGCACAGGCAGCCAACCAACATTTTCAAAAACCTCATCTACAGGTGGCATAAAAGGAGTGAACAGTGTTGCCAGCGTCAGTAATGTGGAGCTTTTTGCTCTTAGCAGTTTCATCTCTGTTTGGGGGTCCATTCTTAGCATTTCTAGGCTTCATTTCAGGACTCCTTGGTGTCCCCAAGGCCCCCGGAGGATTCAGACCATGTGGACCCTTCCAGGTATCAGACAAATTTCTGTTACCCTGGTAATGCGATTGTGGTCTTCACTGGTGGCAGCTCCTCTGAGGGAGAAGAGAGGGGCAGAAGGGAGAGGAGGCCAGGTGTCCCTATGCAGCTTCGAGGGGAAGGACCTGTGGGAGGAGAGGCGCAGGCATAAGGAGCACAGAGCCAGCAGGAAGCCCAAGGCAGAAGGGGCCACAGAAGACACCACTATCCTGCTGCCAAGGTTTACAGGCAGCGATGCAGCTGCCTCAATATGTCTGAGATGCAATGCCGAAGGAGGCTCCGCCTCTCAAGGGAGACAGTTGATTGGGCCTGAGATCAGCTCCAACTGTGTGGGTGGACACCCCATGCCAGTGGCTCTGAAGGTCACAGTGGCCCTCAACTTCTATGCCTCCGGCTCTTTCCAGGGATTAGTGGGGGAATCTGTGTGGAATCTCCCAATCAGCTGTCCACAGTTGCGTCAAGCTGGTGACAGAAACTCTGTTCAGGCAGGTACTGACCATTATTCTTTACCATAAAGACGAGGCCAGCTAGGCTGAGCGAGCCAGAGGCTTTTCAGCGATTGCTGGGTTCCCCGTGTCCAGGGTGCAATCGACTGCACACATGTGGCCATCAAGGTGCCAGCGGGACAGCCGGGTGCCTTCGTCAACAGGAAGGGATTCCACTCCATGAATGTGCAGATAGTGTGTGACCACAGGATGCAGATTCTGCAAGTCTGTGCAAGGTACCCTGGCAGCTCCCATGACGCTTACATCCTGAGACACTCCCAGATGCTGAGGCTCTTCAGTGCTCCAGCCCGACTGAATGAATGGTTGCTGTGTGACAAAGGCTACCTGTTAGAGGTGGCTATGACACCTCTCCGCCACCCAAGAACAGAGGCAGAGAAGCGTTACAATACGAGTCATGCCTCCACAAGGGCGGTGGTAGAGAGGGCCATAGGTCTTCTGAAGATGCACTTCGGATACCTGGACCATTCAGGGGGTGAACTACAATACTCCCCAGCGTGGAGGGGCACTGATAGTGGTTGCATGCTACGCTCTCCACAATCTGGCACTGGCAAGGGGAGACCCACTGGAGGGAGAGGATCTTGACACAGCTGCACAGGCCACAGAGGATGAATCCAGTAGTGAGTCAGAAGAGGAGCACGGTGAGGAAAACGCTGATGCATGCAGACAGACCTTGGTAACCTCCAGGGAGGGAGGGACAGCAGGGACACCTTGATCCAATGGTCCTTCAGTTAGGCTTCCAAAGATCCACTCCCACCTCATGCCAGGGCTGCCACCTCCATCCCGGATGTCTGAAATGACCCTTTCATTTGAACACAAAAGCCACTCAGTGCCTGTGTAATAAAGTTTAGAGCCACTCACATCCAGCATTACATACTGGTGTACCCTGCACCAAAAAAAAAAGTGAAGCATGTTCAGGCCATTATGACAAAAACAAAATTTATCTCATTTTGACAATCCAAAAAAACTTACATAACCTTCTCTGCTCTTCAGTCCCAGATCAGTAAAGATAAACCAAACGTAAATGAACAGAAAATCACCCGTAAACTGCCCCGTTTGTGCTCATGGTGCCTTTAACCTATGTTTCCAAGTGCTACGTCTTGGTGCCCTAGAACCCCCCCCCCCGCCCTCACTGGCACCGGCATTGGAGACGCCTGCTGACTGTGGTGTCTTGTTAGCCTTGATGACCTTGGCACTCATCCACTGTTGGCCAGTGGAGCCTGTGCTGGCCCCGCCTGGGAGGGAGTGGTCAGTGCCATGGCTGGCATCTCCCCAATCATCGCAGCATCATCAGATGCGACGGTCACTGGCAGAGGGGCAGAGGAGCTGCTGCCATCATCCAGAGGGCCCCGAGAGGAGCCCACAGAGACGACAAGCAGCTCATGCGCCGACGTCAGCTCTGGACCTCCCTGCTCGCCATTGATGGACGGGCACCTAGCTGGAATACTGGGTCCCTCATCCATCTCCCACACTGACACTGGCCACCAGAGATCATTGCCTGTGTGAGGGCTTGCAGGTCCGAGCGCAATCCCAAGAGCTCCTCATTCTGTCCCTGGAGCTGCCCCTCCATGACAGTCACCACTCTCTCTATGAAGGAAGCAATGCACTCAGTCATGAGGGTCAATGCAGTGCTCACACTCCACATGGACTCCTCCACAACAGAGACCATGGCAGGCAGACCCTCATGGATCCCTGCCAGATCCTCCTGCACATCCCACTGGACATCCAGCATCTGCCGCCTAATGGACAACTCCAGAGGCTCATTGTCTGCCTTTGACCCAACAGTGTCCTGGTCCCCAGCAGTCCTCAGACTGCCAGAGCCCTGGGCACTCTCTGCCTCCGCCCGTACCTCAAGCGAGTATAAAGTGCTCTCACCAATGTGCACTGACATTCTTAAAAACAAAAAGCTAAAAGCTACTGCGAACGCTGGAAATCCAAAACAAAAACAGAATTACCTGGAAAAACTCAGCAGGTCTGGCAGCATCGGTGGAGAAGAAATCAGTTAACGTTTCGAGTCCTCACGACCCTTCGGCAGAACTGAGTATAGTTAGGAGAGAGGTGAAATATAAGCTGGTCTAAGGTGGGGGGGCGGGGGGAGAGAGAAGTTGAGGGTGGGGTGATTGTGGGGATAAGCAAGCAGTGATAGGAGCAGATAATCAAAAGATGTCACAGACAAAAGGATCAAAGAGGTGTTGAAGGTGGTGATATTATCTAAGAAAAGTGCTAATTAAGAATGGAAGGCAGGATACTCAAGGTACAGCTCTAGTGGGGGTGGGGTGGAAAGACTAACAAAGTTTTAGTTTTAGATTTAAAAATAATGGAAATAGGTGGGAAAAGAAGAATCTATATAAATTATTGAGAAAAAAAAGGGGGAGGGGGGAGAAACGGGGTGGGGATGGGGGGAGGGGGAGTTTAAGATCTAAAGTTGTTGAATTCAATATTCAGCCCGGAAGGCTGTAAAGTGCCTAGTCGGAAGATGAGGTGCTGTTCCTCCAGTTTGCATTGGGCTTCACTGGAACAATGCAGCAAGCCAAGGACAGACATGTGGGCAAGAGAACAGGGTGGAGTGTTAAAATGGCAAGCGACAGGGAGGTTTGGGTCTTTCTTGCGGACAGACCGCAGGTGTTCTGCAAAGCGGTCGCCCAGTTTGCGTTTGGTCTCTCCAATGTAGAGGAGACCGCATTGGGAGCAACGAATGCAGTAGACTAAGTTAGGGGAAATGCAAGTGAAATGCTGCTTCACTTGAAAGGAGTGTTTGGGCCCTTGGACGGTGAGGAGATTTCAACTGAAATTCCATCCCTCTTGTTTCGAACCCGCCCAGGATTACAGGTATCTCCGGGACATAAAACGTTTCTCGGACTGCTGTTCCCGTCGCATTCTGAGATCCACACTCAGTGCCATGCACCGCCATATGAACACACTCGACCTCTCCCTCCAGCAGCACCGCCGCACCCTTTTTCAAAGCTGCGCGTGCCCCCAGTTTCATTTTGTTCTTCGCCTCATCCGTCGCCTCAACAAGAAACTTTTTCTCTTTCTCTCAAGTGCTAAGGAACGCAAGCTCCAACAACTCATCGACACCAACACCCATCTGGGACCCTCCACCCCTGCTTGTCCCTCCGTCCCCACCCCATCTTCCAATCCCAGCCCCAGCCGCGTGTTCACAATACCCCCTGACCTTCCCCTCTCCGATGCTGAACGTTCAGTGCTCAGCAAAGGACTTAGCTTCATACCCTTACGCCCTCATCTCAATGAATTTCGGGCTTGGCATGATGCTGAACTCTTCTTCCGCCGTCTTCGTCTCCATGCTCACTTCTTTGGGCAGGAGTCCTCTCCCCGTTCAACGGATCCTTTTACACACCTCCAATATTCTCCCTCCACCTGGACCCCTCCCTCTGGATTCTTACCTTCTCTTGATCTTTTCATTGAGAACTGTCGGCGTGACATTAGCCGTCTCAATTTCTCTGCTCCTCTCATCCATTCTAATCTGTCTCTCTCTGAACTTACTGCACTCCGTTCTCTCAGGTCCAAACCCAACATTGTCATCAAACCCGCTGACAAGGGTGGTACTGTTGTTGTCTGGCGCATTGACCTCTACCTCGCGGAGGCTGAGCGTCAACTCGCAGACACTTCCTCCTACCTCTCCCTGGACCATGACCCCACTACAGAACATCAAGCCATTGTTTCCAGGACTGTCACTGACCTCATCTCCTCTGGAGATCTTCCTCCCACAGCTTCCAACTTAGTCGCCCAACCTCGGACGGCCTGCTTCTACTTCCTACCCAAAATCCACAAACAGAACTGTCCTGGCAGACCGATCGTGTCAGCCTGTTCCTGCCCCACGGAACTCATTTCTCGTTATCTTGACTCCCTTCTCTCTTCCCTTGTCCAGTCCCTTCCCACCTACATCCATGATTCCTCTGACACCTTACGTCACATCAACAATTTCCAGTTCCCTGGCCCCAACCGCTTCCTCTTTACCATGGATGTCCAATCCCTCTACACCTCCATCTCCCACCAGGATGGTCTGAGGGCCCTTAGCTTCTTCCTTGAACAGAGGCCCCAACAATCCCCATCCACCACTACTCTCCTCCGTCTAGCTGAACTTGTTCTCACACTGAACAATTTCTCCTTTAACTCCTCTCACTTCCTCCAAATAAAAGGTGTGGCTATGGGTATCCGCATGGGCCCCAGCTATGCCTGTCTCTTTATGGGGTATGTGGAACATTCCTTGTTCCAGTCCTACTCCGGCCCCCTCCCACAACTCTTTCTCCGGTACATCGATGATTACTTCGGTGCTGCTTCATGCTCTCGTCGGGACCTGAAAAAATTTATTAATTTTGCTTCCAATCTCCACCCCTCCATCATTTTCACATGGTCAATCTCTGACACTTCCCTTCCCTTCCTTGACCTCTCTGTCTCAATTTCTGATGATAGACTGTCCACCAATATCCATTACAAGCCTACCGACTCCCACAGCTACCTCGACTACAGCTCCTCACACCCCGCTTCCTGTAAAGACTCCATCCCATTCTCTCAGTTCCTTCGCCTCCGTCGCATCTGTTCTGATGACGCTACCTTCAAAAACAGCTCCTCTGACATGTCCTCCTTCTTCCTTAACCGAGGTTTTCCACCCAAGGTCGTTGACAGGGCCCTCAACCGTGTCCGGCCCATATCCCGCGCATCCGCCCTCACGCCTTCTCCTCCTTCCCAGAAACATGATAGGGTCCCCCTTGTCCTCACTTATCACCCCACCAGCCTCCGCATTCAAAGGATCATCCTCCGCCATTTCCGCCAACTCCAGCATGATGCCACCACCAAACACATCTTCCCTTCACCCCCCCTGGCGGCATTCCGTAGGGATCGTTCCCTCCGGGACACCCTGGTCCACTCCTCCATCACCTCCTACTCCTCAACCCCCACCTATGGCACCTCCCCATGCCCACGCAGAAGATGCAACACCTGCCCCTTCACTTCCTCTCTCCTCACCGTCCATGGGCCCAAACACTCCTTTCAAGTGAAGCAGCATTTCACTTGCATTTCCCCTAACTTAGTCTATTGCATTCGTTGCTCCCAATGCGGTCTCCTCTACATTGGAGAGACCAAACGCAAACTGGGCGACCGCTTTGCAGAACACCTGCGGTCTGTCCGCAAGAAAGACCCAAACCTCCCTGTCGCTTGCCATTTTAACACTCCACCCTGTTCTCTTGCCCACATGTCTGTCCTTGGCTTGCTGCATTGTTCCAGTGAAGCCCAATGCAAACTGGAGGAACAGCACCTCATCTTCCGACTAGGCACTTTACAGCCTTCCGGGCTGAATATTGAATTCAACAACTTTAGATCTTAAACTCCCCCTCCCCCCATCCCCACCCCGTTTCTCCCCCCTCCCCCTTTTTTTTCTCAATAATTTATATAGATTCTTCTTTTCCCACCTATTTCCATTATTTTTAAATCTAAAACTAAAACTTTGTTAGTCTTTCCACCCCACCCCCACTAGAGCTGTACCTTGAGTATCCTGCCTTCCATTCTTAATTAGCACTTTTCTTAGATAATATCACCACCTTCAACACCTCTTTGATCCTTTTGTCTGTGACATCTTTTGATTATCTGCTCCTATCACTGCTTGCTTATCCCCACAATCACCCCACCCTCAACTTCTCTCTCCCCCCGCCCCCCCACCTTAGACCAGCTTATATTTCACCTCTCTCCTAACTATACTCAGTTCTGCCGAAGGGTCGTGAGGACTCGAAACGTTAACTGATTTCTTCTCCACCGATGCTGCCAGACCTGCTGAGTTTTTCCAGGTAATTCTGTTTTTGTTTTGCACTGACATTCTAGCCGCCAATCTAGTGCCCACCGAGGTGCTGGTATCTGCGCTGGTGCCTGCTTCAGAAAGCGGGTGTGACGCAGGTGCAAGTGAGGCCCAGTTGTCCTCCGGAGTCAGGGGTGGCCCTTCAGGGTCCAGAGAGCGATTGCGTGCTGGCGACTCTAAAAGGGAGAACAACGACATTTTATTAGTTAAAGTCATCACACTGTCACTGTGCATTCCAGGCACCCTGGTGAGACAATGGAGATCTGCATCACGGTGCCATCGTCTTCCAATGATGAATGGGGACTCCAGGTTCAAGGCTCCTATCAATCACGAGACTACACTGGAATGGTGCACAATCCGAAACTATCACCACTGTGCACTGCACTCTTACCTTCGTCTGACACCCTCGCCTCTCCGTACCCGGTTGCATGGGCAGCGTGCCAGCTCTCAGAGGGCCTCCACCTGTACATGGCCTCTCTGCTTGGTTATGGCTCCTCTACTCCTGAAAGGACGGAGGAGCATTGATTATTCCACTCTCTACCTACAGCCTGGCCAACCCCAGCTGAGGAACACCTCGCAGGGCACATCCGAGTCGTGGCCCTCGAGCCGCAAGACACTCAGTCCAAGCAGCCAGGACTCACCCCCTTGGCCAGCTCCGGCGTCACTGACAATTGGCACACAGACTCTAACACCCCTGAGGTCCACAGGGGGATGGCCAGACCTTAACACTTCTGCACACTGATTCATGCCAACATGATACTCCCTTCCTGAGCACAGCAGGTCATTGAACTGCTTCTGGCACTGCACCCATGTGCTCCGCACCACGTCATGGCTGTTCACCAGCGCTGCCACCTCCTCCCATGCCCTCTTGGTGAGGTGCAGTGGCCTCCTCTTCCCATCTCTGGGGACAAGGGTGTCCCTCCTGGCAGCCACCTCCTCCAGCAGGACGGTGAGGCATTCATCCGAAAAGCTGGGGGATGAATGCCCACACAACCTGCCCTCCGACCTGGCGTCTCCAACCGCACTGAACTCCATCACTTGAGTTTTCTACCGCAGAACAGACCTCCTTCCTTGGCAGCCTTTCAGGGGCTGCCTGGGCCGTTTTTAACTGGGCCACCTGGTCACCATTGGACCTAAAGGCCAACAGGCACCCGCCCCCGCTCGGCCCTTCCCAACCAGTGATGAGCCGCATTTCTCACTGGGCGGGCCCGCCCACCACGCCAGCCCGACGACCTCAAAATCCTGTCCTATATGTTCTTAAGTATGAAGAATTTTTCATTCTAATCAGTGATATTCATTGGCATAAGCAATATGGTCCTGCTATGCTTCAGTGGAAAGCAGGCCAGATACTCTTCAAGTTTAGTAGCTCGAGTGTACTCACCACAATTCGCCACAGATGTGCAAAGGAGAATGAGATATATCAGAATTCTAACTGCAATTACTAACATTGTTAGGTGCACAGTACGGTGGCCAGTAACGATCCAAATTCCAAATTATGCTGGTGCGCTCAAACACACTCCCTAGTTGCTGGTTTGAGAGCAATATTGCAAAAGAGAAAAGCACTTCCTGTGCCTGACATTTCATCTTTCAGTTCAGGATGTGTGAGACAGGCAGATTTATAGAGAGATGAGGCAAAATATTTTTCTCCATCTCTGGAATATTATTTCTTGGAGATTAAAGGATGATTCTGCAATCCCATACTACCAGCAGGGAAAGTTATGTTTGCAGTGAGTGTAGGTAAGTGATAGAACTGCAACATTGTGGTTTGATCCCTAAAATGCAGCACTCCACATCAGAGCATCAGAGCCAGGGCTTGCAAATTCAGTCCCTTTACAAAGCCTTAATAATTATAAGCAAACCCATTGGTCTGTGGTATTCACGGAAAAATCGAAAAAATTGGGAAACAAGATCGCTAAACATCATTGAAAATCCTGGAATTCCATGTGATAAAAATGGAATTTGCCTTATTCAATCATCATAAATCAATGTCCCTGGTTATAAGGGGTTATTTAAAAGTTCTGAGAATAAAAAGATTTGGAGAAAATATAAACCATTAATATATTTTATTTTCTAAACCTGCCCTTACTGTCTTCTTTTGGCACAGGACATTTCCCAGACTCTGGCTCCAATTGACCAGACTGGGAGACATTTGCAAAACCCATAAATCTTCTCCAGTGATGGTGTAATTGCTCTTTTTCCAAGAATTGGAATCATTGTCGATGACAAATTTTGTTCCATTCTGAATAGCAGATGTTAAGAAGCTATAATTTCTCTGAACTGAGGGAATCAAATCTGTTGCATCAAAGAGTAAAGCACGTAAAATGTTTAATTTAGTTTACATACTATTAATGGTGGCATAGTGGTAATGTCACCAGACTAGTCATCCAGAAGCACCTGACTAATGCTTTGGTCGGGTATGGGTTCAAATCCCATGGTAGCTGGTGGAATTTAAATGAAAGCTGCTGTCTGTAATGTGGTTCATGAAGCTATACTTGATTGTCATAAAAACCCATCCAGTTCACTAATGCCTTCATGAAAGGAAATCTGCCATTCTTACCTCGTTTGACCTACATGTAACTCCAGACCCACATCAATGTGGTTGACTCTTAACTGCCTCTGAAATGGTCTAGCAAGCCACTCAGTTCAAGGGGAATTAGGGATGGGCAATAAATGCTGGCCTTTCCAGTGATGCCCATGTGCAATGAAAGAATACATTTTAAAAAACCTTGTAGTCAACAACTCCATTTTGGGTGCATCTTGCAACTACAAATGTGTTAGAAGATGAACCTTGATCTTTTTCATTTGGCAATTCCTATGTTCCTAATATTTTCATCATGGCTTTCATCCAAGGGTGACTTTGTCAACATTTCAAAGAAAACTGTTGGAATGAAGACTTTTTCAATATGTGTCTGACATTGTTAATACTTATGTAGCTTTCTCTGTTATATACACATTTATGCATTTATTAATCTATTTCAACCTTTTTTGATACAGAGGGTTCCATTAAAATTAAACAATCTCATTACATACTTTCACAACTGTTCATCATGGCGAGGAATGCTACTGCTGAGGAATGCAAACTTTCCCAGTGCTGGGTAAAGTCTCTGCTCTCTGCATCAGAATGCTCCAGTTCCCAACCTCAGAAGAGTGCTCCCCACTACATCTTTGCAACATTTTTTCCATTTCTCATACTAGCCTCACTGAGTGAAATTGCCCAGTTAGTACCAGTTTTGTGCTCTAGGCTCAAACCAACTGGGCTAGAATTGAAACTGACCAAACTTGTTTCACAGCTGACAACCAGCAGACAGAGAAGAATTCATGTCCATCATTCCGGACTAGATTTCACCCCAGCTTTGAGAGGTAAAAGATCAATGTCCAATCCACTGCTAACTGTTTATTTTTGAGACAAAGAATAATGAAACAATTTTTGTACATTTAAGTCACCAACATAGCTGCTGGCTCAATGGAGAAGTGCCTTGAATGGTTGGACACTAATCCATCCAGTCCAGAGGAGTCTAATTCAAGATGGATTGGTTGATTTTAGGTGAAGACTGTAGTGAGAGAGCTATAATTGACTCCAATGACCAAGTTAGATAGAAGAAAGGTCTGCACTTCCAATCCTGATTTTGAACTCTTGACACCTCTTAGTGTGTATGTGTGTGGTTTGTGTATATAGTTTGTGTATGTCTGGCTTGCATATGGTTTGTGTGTGCTTAGGTGTATGAGCACCTTTGTGTGTATGGGCGGAATTACCCCTTCCAGAGGCTAACAGTGGAATCGTCCCAGGTTTGCACTGAGTGCAGTGGCGGGCAGGTAAAATAACGTCCTTCCCACAGACCGCAATGGCGGGTTTTCACGGCTTATTGTCCCAAACCCGCCACATTACTTATGCATTCCCAGGAAACAAGCCATTTCCATTGTGGGTGATCTCTCATTCGCCCACCACCTCATCACCTCGCCGCTTTATCACCGTATTTAAAGTCCAGCTGCGCACACACATTCCAGTGGTCTAGCCCACGACTACTGCAGGGAAGATGTCCACGAAAGGCAAAAAGACTGCAGCCCCCAGGTTTAATGACGCATCACTGGAATGGTTTTTGGACAACATGGAGGCCTGCTGCGATGTCCCCTACCCTCACTCTGGCCACAGGATGGGCAGCGGCATCACAAATCCAGCATGACAGGCGGTGGCTGGTCAGTGCCAATGCTGCACAGAAGAGGTTGGCCATCCAATGCAGATAGAGGATGAATGATCCATGCAGCCAGGGTATGGCAACCACCTCATCACTCTAAAGCCCATCTCATCACAGTCAAGCTCATCACACATTCACTGGCATCTCGCTCACTGTCAGCTCAAGGGACATCACCAACCATTCTCACACACATACCCTCACATGTCCACCTGGCCTCACCTCCTCTGGAGACTGCCTCCTCAGCCCTCACCATGTTGAGGCCACTTGTACAAATCAATATGTGCCCCCACAGACAGATAAAAGCAAAATATTGCAGATGCTGGAAACCTGAAACAGAAACAGAAAATGCTGGAAAAACTCAGCAGGTTTGACAGCATCTACGGAGAGAGAAACAGAGTTAACGTTTTGAATTCGTATGACCCTTCTTCAGAGCATTTTCTGTTTTTTCCCCCACACACACCCTGGGATACCCCCTTTCCCCAGTACAGCCATCATCCTGCAGCCTGTTCCCTTGCCTGAGGCCACTTCTTCCCCTTTCCCAAGCAAGACCTAGCCCTGCAACCATTGAAAGGCTACCCACATATGATTGATCTGGTATGTAGAGACCTACCTGTGAGCTTCCCCTAAAATGATGTGGTGCTGTCTGTGAAGCCTGGCACTGATGATTGCAAGTGCTGACTGAAGCAATACAGACAAACAAACCTTGAAGTCCCAAGCGAAGTGCAGCCCTCCAGGTGCATGTCACTTATGTGCTCTTGTAAAACACGTTGGTGTGTTTTCCCGCCGATGTGGGCTGGCTTTATAATGATACACTGATGTATTACAATGAGATTCCCGGCGTCCGATGGCGGTAAATGCGGCCTGCCATTGGCAGGCTGAGCGGACAATCGTGCCATATTGTCCGCTCACGCCGTCGAACACGCCCAATGCCGGCGGGCATGGAAAATTCCCACTGGGCTGCAGGGCAGGAAATCATGCCTGCTTTCATGCTCGGAAGCTCATTAATTATGGATCAGCGAGTAGCTCTCCGAATTACATGGCAAAGCGGGCACTGATTTGTTTTCCCTGCTGTCACCTAATGGGGTTGAGAGTCATATTTAAATGCCACTTGAACACACACGTTACTGTCAGCAGGCCTGCTGTGTGCAGAAAATGTCTTGAAATGGCTCCACCAAAGAAAAAGCTGTTCCCAGGTTCAGCAATGGCGCCCTTGAGGTCCTCATACATGGAGTCCAGGATATCCTCTACCCTAGGGATGGCTCCAGGAGCCCCACCAGCTTCATCTCGCCAACCTGGGAGGCGGTTGCCAGGGAGGTCAGCTCGTCAGGCACCCTCCTGAGAAACACTATCCAGTTCAGGAAGATGAATGATCTCATCCACTCCGCCAGGGTAAATCAACCTTCAGCTCCCTCCAATCTCACACTCGCATAATGGCATCATGCACTCAAAGGGTCACACTGCTCAAGGATCTCACACAATACTAACGGGGGAGACATCAGCACTGATTGTCTCACGGGCACTTTAACATCACCAGAATCTCATCTATCATGCTGCATAAACTGCATCCTCAGCCCTTACTGGGGAGGGCACAGCACACACAGCAGGCATGCACGCTTCCCAACCTCTCCTCCAGCTCTTCTCATCACCTTCCATTCCACTTGTCTTCATGCAGGCCAACCTCGCCAACAACTGGAGGGTGATATCTCAGAGGGAGGAGGGACAGCGGACCTCCAGGAGCTGACCCAGTTTGAGGAGGATGCTGCCGAGCTAGAGGCGAAGACAAAGATTGCTCCTGTAGGAGTCAGTGCTGATTAGTCCCCCCATGAGTTGATCACACCCTGATATTCAGTGAGTGACATACAATCTTGTATTCTGCCTACTTATGAACTAAATCTATCTTCTCTCTCTTACACACACCAGCAGGCCCAGACAGAGCTCCAGACGGACCATAAGCCTCAGCCCCCAGCCCACCTCAGAGGCAGATGCATCAGAGGAAGAACCATCACTGCATTCACCTCCACCCTCAACCAGTGCAGGGGCACACACCCCGGTGGGTCATGGATATAGATTAGGCTTGGGTCACATTCTGGGGAGCATCTCACTGACATGTCTCTGTAGCAGTCAGAGGCAGTGACAGCTCAGGTCTCTGGCACTCGGTGGACTGCTGGAGATCAGGCACCCACTGAGCCTCAGTCAGATGTTGAGCAACTGGAGATGCACCAACAGGCGGCAGAAAATCAGGTAGGGTTGCGAGAGGCAGTCAACAGACTAGAGAGAATCATGAAGGAGTCGGCCTACGTTCTGTCTAACGTGATGACTCCGACATGCGAGCACCTCGAGATCTCCATGGGAAGGCTGGTGGCTGCCTTGTAGACCTTGCTCCAGCAGATCCCACTGGATTTGCGCTCGGACCTGCACTCCATCGCTATAAGCATTGGTCGGATCTATCAGCGGCTGGGCGAGAGGGAGCAGGGCACCTCAACCTGCCTCGAGGTGCCCCTTCGCCTCTTAGAGTCAGGCCGAGGCCCTTGGGCACTCATAGGGAGGAGGAACAGCAGCTGGAGACCTCAGGGCCATCCACCCAGGTGACTCCGAGAGTGCCCAGCTGATCCTAATTCCTTCTGCCTGTGACCCCATCACCTCCAGCTGTACAGGCCAAGGAGGATACACCTGCCCCACAGCAGGACACCCAAAGTAGGCTGGGGCCCTCCAGGTCTTGGCCCTCTCGAGGATGTCTGCCAAAGTCATCAAAGACAACAGGGCATAGCATTCAGCAGGCTGCCTCCCCTTCTGCTGTGGATGTCAGGGATACACCAAGACATAATGGTAGTGTTAGGAAAATTAAGAAATATTGACATTACTTCTGGGTCATGGGTATTCAATCACTCTCTATATCTTGCACTTTTGTAAATACATTTGCTCTTAATGAAAATGGTCTCAGCATTTGAAAGTTTCATGGATATGCATCAATTATTGTGAGGGTGACCATGCTCCCATGCATCACCTCCCTTTGTGAGCCTCACATTCATGTAATGTGTATCTGAGTCATGATAGTTACTCAACCCTTGTGTTATGTCAGGGAGATGTGTCAAACTCTTTACTGGAAATGTTTGCAAAATGTGTTAGTAACCTGCACCCCTTACAAGACAACATGGAGTTAGACGTTCTCAATGGCCTTGGAGGGTAGGCTGTAATTGTTTCTCAAAATGGGACGGCCGTCTTCATTGGTAGCGTCAAAGCACAAGATCTGCAGCCATGATGGTCTCTCCAACCATACACGTGTCTCAGTAGACCGCTAAAAGCTTCTCATTAAGGTAGCGACAACTACAACAAGTCCTTTGACACAGCATTTGCGCTGTTGTGCCGACCTTCACTTCCCAGACTGCACAGGATACAGGGTTCACTGCCAACCTTTCCAAAGATTAGGGCCTAGTGAATCATGAGGGCTGAAGGTGCAAATCTGAATACTGAACTTGCTCACAATGTTACTGGTTGTAAAGGCCTTTAAGTGAACTGGCATGGCATTAAGGGACAGAGGGAATGTGGCCGCGTCCTGTTGCCTGTACCTTACGTGACCTGGAATCTTGTGTCTATCAGTGTGGCACGGGCAATCTTCTTCGTTGTGCTTCTTCAATGTCATTATCACGTGGTAGCTGACCCTCATCTCCCTCTTCAGGTTCCTGTCCTTCCTGCTCTTCATCATCCAAGGAGCTCTCAACCTCTCCCATGTCTCCCTCTGGCAAGGGATCCCCCCATTGAAGCGCCAGGTTGTGAGGGTGCAGTAGACCACAATGATGCAGGACATCCTCTATGGAGAGTACTGCAGAGCCCCACCTGAACGGTCCAAACATCAGAAGCGCATCTTCAGGATGCCAATGGTCTGCTCTATGATGGATCATGTCGACCTATGAGCCACATTGTATCTCTCCTCCGAGGCACTCTGAGGATGACGCATGGGTGTCATGAGCCATCATTTGAGTGAGCACACCTTATCCCCACGCAGTGCCCTGTAATCACTAAGGCCCTTTGAATATATGAGGCACCTGGGAGTGACTCAGGATGTGAGCCATGGGAACTCCCTTGGTACCTGGCACACACGTACATGATGTGCTTCTGATGACCGCACACCAGTTGAACATTCAGGGGGTGGAAAACCCGTTCCTGTTAATGAACATCAGGGGCTGCTGCCATGGGGATCTCAAAATGGCATGTGTGCAATCGATTGCACCCTGTAGTCTAGGGAAGCCTGAGATAGCTGCAAACCCCAGAAATCTAGCAGCCTGGCTTCATCGAATGTGAACTTCATAAAATGATGAGCCTTACTGTAGAGGCATCTGTCACTTTCTTGATACATTTACGTGCTGAGGACTGAGATGCTGCATATTTCTCCTCTCGATTCCTGGAATGCTCCACAGGCAAAAAACACTGAGCATGGTGGTGCCCTTCAACGACACTGGTAGGGGATGTCCTCCCAGTCCATGGGGCATTAGAGCCTCCCACAGAATGTGGCAGATATGATTCACCACATCTCTTGACAAGTGCAGACGTTTGTGGCATTGTCTTTTGCTCATCTCCAGATAGGAAGGTCTCCTCCCGTAGAACCTTGGTCATGTGAGTCACCTCCATAGGATGGGTCTAACCTCCTCATCCTCTGGGTATTGCTGGGGCTCCCCTGGAACATGGACCTTAGGCTGGGCCTCCTCTCGAAGCTGCGCTAGGCGGGACCAGGCCCTTCTCCTTCTCAATCAGATCACTGCCATCAAGAAGGCAGCATTGAGCACAGGCTTCATTATTCAATCCTCCTTCTCCGTGTGGACTGATGGATGCAACAGATTAACAAATACTGGGCAAATAGAAAGCCACTGTCATGCCCTAGGGCTGCATCTGTGCTATTAGCTTGTGACTGATACAGCCTTGCAGCTGAGGTGCAAGCTCACAGATCTAGGTGACCAAGGTGCCAACCCTGATACTGGACATCCCAATCCCACAGAGGTTGGAAGAGGTTAGGATGCATTCATGAAATGTGCCACCTTCCCAAGGGCACTCCTGTAATCTCTGATCTGGTTTACTGATTAAGCTCAACTTCAGCAATGACTGGATGCCCTTTGGCCCATTATCCATGCCAATTGGAGGAAACACATTAGGGGCTTTCTTTGATGATCTGGCAGATATGCAGCAGCTGTGCTTCTTTAACAGTTGCCTGTATTTTCCATTCTCACACTGTTAATGCTCAAATGGAGCAACTGTGTTGTGAAGCCAATGACTCCTGCAGTCTCTCATTGAAGTGCACCAAAAGGCAGTGGCTCCAATGGACCTTCTCAAGGAAGTTTTCCTCTTTCCTCTCAGTTCTGGCTCTATTTCAATGTTGTGACTCTAAGCAGTTTGAGGGTGCCCCCTGAAATGGCCCCTGAGTCCAGCCATGGGCTCTTCCTACACTGCCTCAGACCCGTCCCGTGTAGCTTCTTTTCCAGTTTTGATTTTAAACTGCGTAACAACTTCGGGGTTTCACGATGGTGGTGCTGCATTTTTACTTTGAGACCAGCTTCGGCCCTTCCCCTGTCAGTGCTCAGGTCCCTCTAATCTTCCTGGAACCTCACAATGAGCAGGTAGAGCTCCCTCCGGTTATTCTCCAACTGCCCCCAGTAACCCTGGATCCCATTGTCACTGTGGTGGACATTCCAGACCTCCCCCCAAACCCATCACTGTTAATGTCCTCACGCCCCATGTGGACCTCACCCCTCCCCATCTCGAAGCTATGTGCACAGCCCCCCAGGAGAGCTTCGAATACTCCCACCTTTATTACGTTTACAGGCTGCAGGTGCCTCCCCTAACCATGACCATCCAATCTGCAGCCCAGTACCAAGCCAGACAAGCCCATCACCACCATAAGACAATGACCATGCCCTGGACACCAAGCTGTGCCTTATCCCAATTGAACACACCGGCCTTGCCCCTCCCTGGAGTGGGACTACAAATATACGTGCCATGCATAGCCCTGTAGCATGGTCTGCAAAGCCTCAGTACTGCCTTTAATCTCTCACCCTGACTGAGGTCCACAAAGCCATAAGACTGCCTTTAATCTCTCACTCTGACCTTTTGGCCCCAGATCAGGGACAATGAGTATCTTTCAACGAGCTATCATATTCCTTCATGACTGATCATAACACAGTCTCCCTTCCCCCCGCCACCCCTCCATGAGTCTCTGTGCAACCCGTCCTCATGTGCAAGCCTTCCTTTCCTGTTCCCCCCCCTCCATGGGTCTCTGTGCAACCCATCTCTTGTGTGGCAAACTAACACAAACACCCACCCACCTCCCCCTCGATTCTGGAGTCTACATGCATCCCCTCTCATACATATAATTCGATTCCCATCCACCCTTTTCTGTGGCTGTGTTCCAATCTTCCATGTCAGGCTACAGCTTCCCCACCCTTGATCTCCTCTTTGCCCACCATCATTTCCCCCCACCTCTCCAACCCAACCATGCCCCGTTGTCCCCCATGTGTCTGTCATCCTTCCCCTACCCCACCTCCCCCCCACCACCCCACCACACCAAGTCGTAATGTTAGTCTCTGTTTCAGAGTGCAGCCTGAGACCCGTAGCACACACTGAGTGCTGTCCTCCTGGAGTACAGAGGCACCCATGATGAGGAGACCAACCCTACACCCCCACCAGTGTGGCATCACATTGGCATTGCTGAAAACCCGGAGCAGCGCTGTTACAGGTGAGCTTTGAATGTTGCACTCACCTCAAAGTCGAGAGCGAAGTGAGACCGGACAAGCTACACGCCACTTATATCTGACTGTGATTTAGACCGGCCTAGTCTCCCGTAGGCATGGCACTAATTGGGAGGGAATACGTGATTCCAGCGAGTAGCTTTTTAATGAGTATTCATGACATGGTAATGTATGCAAATAGCATTCCTGACATGGATCAACGGGAAACCCGACCTGCCATCAGCCCGCCATAAAACTGGTAAGGGGATAATTCTGAATTGATTTCCCGCCGGCAGCATTCTGATTTTTGGCCTCTTTGGCAAATTTCCTGCTCCCGCCCACCATGAAACCCACCACTGGCAGGGCCAGAAAATTCCGCCGTGTGTGTGTGTGCGTGTGTGTGTGTGCATATGTGTGTATGGGTGTGTGGGTGTATGTGTGTATCCATGCCCAGAACAGGATCAAGGTCAGCTCAGTACTCACTCACTGCTAGTCACAATCCAATGACTCACACAGAGCAATGACTGCAGGGATGGCAGTATGTGTGGAGCTGTGCTTTAGCAGAGAAGGTTTGAAGAGAAAGTTGGAGGAAAAATGTCACAGTGCAAAACTACAGTCATCGTCTTGGAGTAATTGAGATGTTTCACCTTTTGTAGTACTGAAAGTTGCCTCTTAAAAAATACAGGGAGAATGTTTCTTCTTCTTGTGGGGGCAAAAGTTTAAAGGGGATATTAGTGCAATGACATTCCTTTGACTGATGCAGACAGAAGGCCTGACTGACAGTTATTTTCTAGGGCAGCATAGCAGCAATCAGTGCTCTGAGAGGTTTCCCACGTGAAGTGTTTGTCAGAGTGGTCAATGTGTCAATGATCCCTAGAGTGTAGCGCCTGGCCTGTGGAAGAGGGCTGATGCTGAGAAGTGATAACTTCCAAACTGTTGTCACATCCCAACAATGATTAGATTCCCTTGCCTTAGATTATCGTACAAACACTGTAGTAGTCAAGAGTGCATGAAGTAAGTTTGAGCAGAATGACAGTGTACAATCAGATCTCCAGGAGCTCTTTGAATTCCTTATGATTGAGTTTTATTTAAATACTCCATTTATTTGGAACCTTTTGAACTTTATCAACTGTCACTTTGGACACAACTATGTTGTGCAAGAAGTCATGACACTCTTAAATCATTTAATTCAAGTGGAAGGAACAGCATGTCTTGTTACAATTCCACAAAGACCTAATGTGAAGCCATAAATTACCAAAAGTATTACCTTTTAAAAATGATCCAAGTTCATTCTAGTTTCTTTAAGCACTCAGTTAGAACTTGAAGCTCACTTTTAAAGAGCTGTGAGTGTCAGTGATTCATTCATTGCTTTAATCCACTGAACTTTATGACCATGTGGAGAAATATAAATAAGGTTTTATGCCTAAATCAATTTAATTTGTCTTACTTCGTGGGAGCTACAGCATTCTATTGATTTATCAAATATTTGACCAAAATGAATACAGCTACTTTAAAAAAAAAGGTTACTATTTCCTCTCTGCCTCTCTTTTCCATCCATAGCATACACCTACCATAACTGAGCAGAGCAGCGGAGTCCAGAAATTAAGCAATCTTTTTAGGACAAGAGGATGGTGGACAGGGGGAGGGTATGGGGTGGTGTCAGGATTTGGAGCCAGGATAGGGTACTCTAGAGTTCCTCCCTTCCTGAAATACATCATGAAATCCTGCGGATGTGGGGTGGACAGAAGCCATGCCCACCGTGAAAGCGGCGATCTATGCCAATGATGGGATTCTAAGGCCATAACCTGTTCTATCAGAAATGACATTATTCAAGGTAATATTCCACCTAACTTACCTCAAACCTGCAAGAAAATGCCTAGGTTCTTTGCATGACTTGCTAAACCACAAGTTGTCTGACATTGCAGATCCTGAGCGTCAACAACTATTATTTAACAAAATAAAAGACCCTGAGGCGCTTCTCAGGAACATTATAAAACAAAGTATGATACCGGGCCACACAAAGAGACTTTAAGTCAGATGATCCGAGGCTTGGTCAGAAACTTTGTTTGATAGCTCAACTACATAATAACTATTTTTTTGTATTGTTCTGCAGAGAAAATACTCGATGAATGGTTTTGAGTAGTTTGATCTACTTCCTCCTAGCTATCTGTTATGGAATCCTTACCATAGGGTTTATTGCAGCCATTCCCTTCGATATTCTTAGGCAGGCAGAACAAGAGCAGGATGAAGAGGAAATTAGTGAAGCATGCAGGATAAGGGGACACCAAAAAAGAAGAAAGAAGTATTGTTCCATTAGAGTTTGCAGACCAAACTGCACATTTCCAGATGTATTAGAAGAGATCTACTTAAGGAGGCAACAGTTCAGTAAGAGTGGTTGAAGGAACTCTATGATCTGTTGCAACTAAATATCCTCTCAAGCACAAAAGCAAACAATGAACATTTTTCTGAACAATGGACTTCACATTTCAAAATGCTTTAACTGCACATTTCAATATTTACAAATGATTCCTTTTCAAAAGCTCATTTTAATGTTTACAATAAATGTTTCCTTACTCATTGTGTTTCCCTGGTGCTTTATGCTGTTCCTTATTCTATACTATTCTATCTTGGCATTACTTAATGGGCAGTGTTGTTTGGCTATGTTGTGATATCATAAGGGAAATTGTGGTGTGCTTGATCTCGAGGCTTCTAATCACAGGAGGATTCACCAGCTAGCTGTGTTGCATTTTTATAGAAAGCCAGCATCTGAATCCCTCCACTTTTTTTTTATTCATTCACAGGATGTGGGCTTCTATTGCCTATCCCTAGTTGCCCTTGAGAAGGTAGTGGTGAGCTGCCTTCTTAAACCGCTGCAGTCCATGTGTTGTAGGTACACCCACGGTGCTAAATGAACAAGTAGCTGAGGGTGCTGATTGGAAAGTTCACACAAGCTGTCATCAGGAGTATGGGCAGTTTCACTGGGGCAGAGTCTTAACACAGCATTTCTGCTGGTTCCTGGATCTGCCTACCATTAATTGATACATAGACAGAGCTGATTATTGCATTTAGACTGTGAAGATTCTGAAAGATGGCAACCACTTGCTCCAGGTTATATTATATCATTTTGAATCCATCCCAGATATTAACAGAGAGGAGAGAATGGCATTGTACTCTAACATGACCCCTGCTACATTTCTAAGATCCTCTGAGGTGATCCTTAGAGCCTTCACATAGGTGCAATGTTCAACGAGTATCCTTCTTTTCGGTCTAGGGTCTCTGAAATCTGAACCCTGAGATTTTAGGATCAGTAGTTAACCTCTGCAGAGACTCCAATGAAAACTATCAGACACTTCTGTCACCTCTGATTTAAAAATAGGAACATAGGACCATAGCACTTAGGAGCAGGAACAGGTCATTCAGCCCTTCGAGCCTGCTCCACCAATCGTTAAGGTCATGGTTGATCTGCTTGTGGTCTCAACTCCACTTTCCTGTCTGCCCCCCCATAACCCCTGACTCCTTTGTCAATCAAAAATCTAACTCAGCCTTGAAAAAATTCAATGTCCCAGCCTCCACTGCTTTCTGGGGAAGAGAATTCCACATACTAATGACCCTCTGAGAGAAAAAAATTCTCCTCATCTCCATCTTAAAAGGGACACCACTTGCTCTTAAACTGTGCCCCCTAGTTTTAGTCGCCCTTTTTTCCCCAGCATCCTTGTGCTCTGTGACTCACCCAATGACAAACCATCATCAGAACTATTGCACCATTGTACTGCAATAGATTTTGCTGGCTGGTGGACAAGATAGGAAGATTGAATTATGACCTGCGTGACGATAGGACTGTTAGAGCAGAACCAAAATGTGTTACCTTCATTTCCCTCTTCCACAACATCTTGCTGTGACTCATGTGAGGATTAAAGCAAAGCAACAGATGTTAGAAGGTCCCACTGTTTAGTGGAATCTCAATCGTTGCATGTGAATGGTTCCAAGTACTATACAGGTGATCTGGTCCACAAACCAAAATTATAGTGAACTCCTGACAGACCTGACAAACCTGCATGTGCCACACACTCTTCCATTTCACCATTGCAGCAATGCTTTCTGATTGCTTCCCCAGGATTTGGAACATTCCGTTTGGTATTAAAGGTCCAATGATCTGCCTGTGGCCTGTGACTCATAATTATTCTGGACAACCTTCTCCTATCATGGAATGCATTCAAGATACTTTTCTAGCTCAGTATGTTGAGGAACCAGCTACAGAACAGGGGATTTTCAATCTAGTATTTTGCACTGAGATGTGGTTAATTAATAATCTTGTATCAAAGGCACCTCTGCAGAAGAGTGATCTTAATATGATAGAATTTTGTATTAAGTTTGAGAGCGATTTAATTAAGTACAAAACTAGGGTCTTAAATATGGCCAAAGCAAACTACATGAGTCTGAGGGTAGAATTGACTAAGATACATTGGGAAACCAGCTTAAATGAAATGACAGTAGAAAATCAATGACAAACATTTAAAGAATTCATTCATAATTCACAATGAATATGCAATCCCTTAAGGAATAAAAATACAGTGGGGAAAATCTTATTCTTAGGCAGTCCCTCAGGGTCGTGGATGACTTGCTTCCGCTCCAGTTTGATGAGTTCTGAGATGGCTGTTAAGTCCAATGCAGACTCTGCCACATGTGGGGCAGGTGGTGCTTGGAGGCTTGGGTAGATGAGTTTTTTTGAAATCTCTCCAATGCCTTGACTTCACTTCTGCCTGTTCCTGACAAAGTCCATCAATGTGCCTTCCTAAATGAATCTTCTCCATTTTGGTCAGTCACAAGCCAGGGACTCCCATGAGTCGGCAGGAATGCTTGACCTCTTCAGGAAGGCTTTGAGAACATCGCTAAAGCATTTCCGTTATCCTCCTGGTGTCAGCTGCCATGACCGATTTCTGAGCAATGCAGTTGCTTCAGGAATCTGGTGTCAGGCATACGAGTGGCATATCCTGCCCAGCTGAGCTGATTTTGAGTGATTCGTGCCTCAATGCTGGGAATGTTGGCTTGAGAGAGGACGGTGCTGTTGGACCACCTTTCTTGCCACAGGATTTTGAGGATCTTGCAAAGGCACTGCTGGTGATACTTTTCCATTGCTTTGAGGTGCCTGCTGTAGGTTTTACAAGTCGCCAAAGCGTATAGGAGCCCAGGGATCACTGCTGCCCGGTTTGAGATCCTGGTCCTCAAATAGTTTTTTCCTCAGCTGAGCTGGTGCATTGGAGGCTATGATGAATTTTGTCGTCTACGTCTACCTTCGTTCAGAAGAGGCTCCCAAGGTATGGAAAATAAAGGAGTCGACAATGACCTGGAGCTCAATTTCTGAGTCAGTACAAACACAAGCGTCATCTGTATTCTGGAGCTCAATAACGGAAGCTGGAGCGATAGTCCAACCATGGCTAACAAAGGAAGATAAAGATAGTACTTGATTAAAGATAATAATATTGTCAAAAAGAGTAGTAAATGTGAAGATTAGGAGGCTTTTAGAATTCAGCAAGATTGACCAAGAAATTGGTGAAAAAATACAAAATAGATAAAGAGTAAACTAACAAGAGATATAAAAGCATTGTAAGAGCTGCTAGGGGTTTATAAAAATGAAGGCATTAGCTCAAGTTAAATGTACCTTAGGGACGAAAACAGGAGAAATTAGAATGGGAAATATGGAAATGGTAGAGACATTAAACAAATACTCTGTATCTACTTTCACAGAAGAAGATACAGAACACATTCCAGGGATAGCAGAAAAGCAAGTTGGAAATGAGGGACTTAAAGAAATTAGCACTGATGAAATTGATGGGACTAAAAGTCAATAAATGCCCTTGGTGGGAAAAATAGAAATGCAGAATGTTTTTTTGTAAGTGACGAATGACTGAGAAATGTGAGAAACTCAGAAGGACCTGGCTGTCCTTGTACATGAATCACTAAAAGTTAACATGCAGGTACAGCCAGCAATTAGGAAAACAAATGGTATGTTAGTTATTATTATCAATGGATTGGAGCATAAGTAAAGAAATCTTACTGCAATTATACAGAGCATAGTGGGACAATGCCTGAAGCACTGTATGCAGTTTTGGTCTCTCAGCTACAGGGGAATGCAACAAAGGTTCACTCGACTGATCCCTGAGATGAGGGGATTGTTCTATCAGGAGAAATTTAACTAGGCTATGGACTAAACCTATATTCCCTAATATTCAGGAGAATGAAATGTAATTGGAGGATGTTTCCCCTGTTTGGGGAGTCTAAAGCCATGGGTCACAGTCTCAGAATGAGTGGTCAGCCATTTAGGAACAAGATGAGGAGAAATTTCTTCACTGAATGTTCTGAATCTTCAGAAATCTCAACACCTGAGAGCTATGGATGCTCAGCTTTATATTCATGATAGCAATCAATAGATTTGTTTTAGATACTAAGGGAATCAAAGGTTATGGGGATTGTGTGGAAAAGTGGAGTTGAGGTAGAAGATAAAACATGATCTTATTGAATAGCAGAGCAGGATCGAAGGGCTGAATGGCCTATGTCTGCATTTCATACATTCTTATGTTCTTTTTTCATGGAGGATAAAAGGAAATAGTATCTTAATTTTTTGTTGCCAGTGCGGTGAAGCATCTTCTTCAGAATTTAGTCCCCTGTCCTCCCACCAATTATCTTCACAGATGGGCTAGGATCTGCATAGCTGAAATGCTGGGATTTGGGGGTCCTGCTGTGTGTCATTCCAAGAGGGATGGTTAATCTGAATATTGACAGTTCTACTGTTTCAGATAATGCTGGATGAGTAATATTTCACCCATTAAACACAGCGAGGGTTGATACTGTGATTGTAACTAACAGTTAGTATAGTTCACTTTAAAAAAAATCAAATATACACTGTATTCAGGGAAGAGTTGTAGGTCACATATACTTTACCTTTTCTGTTCTGGTCGGGTCATTAAATTTCTTTTGGCGCTGCAAAGGATTCTTCATTCTCACCGGTACCAATGCAATCTCCCTCCACATAGTCTTGAACTCCCTGAAAATACTTGAACAAGTATGAACAACAAATGAAAGCTGGCTCTGATTTGATAAGGGCAAATTGTGTTTGACTAACTTGATTGAATTGACAGAAAGGGAGGTATAGGCCCAGATTTTCAGTTCAGTGTGCGGGGCTGGGCCCTGCATGCCGATGCGTAAAATGACACGTGGTGATGTCAGGCGAGCGACCCAATATCACTGCGTGTCATTCCGATCTTTCATTTGGTGGGCACACACCGGAGTCGGCTGTGCACCCGTCCAACTGTCAAAGGCCTGTTAAGTCCATTAATAAACTAATTAAGCAATTTGACAGGGCTGCCTGTCCAACCTTAAGGCTGGTGGGCAGGCGAAGAGCCTGGGCGGCCCTCGCATTTTTCATGAAACCTCATCCACGGGCGGGATACAGTTTCATGAAGGGTTTATTAAATTAATAAATATTTATTAAGCATTTGATAAACATGTCCCAGCATGAGGGGACATGTGCAAATGATTTTTAACTTTTTTTATTTTAAATTTAAGATGGACTTAAAGATTTTGGAGAGGGTGCAGAAGAGATTTACCAGAATGGTTCCAGGGATAAAGGACTACAATTATGCAGATAGACTGGAGAAGTTGGTGTCATTCTCCTTAGAATAGAGAAGTCCGATATTTGATCAGCACGCTTAAAATCATGAAGGGTTTAGATAGAGTAAATAAAGAGAAACTTTTCCCAATCGCTGAAGGGTTGATAATGGAAGGGCACAGATTTAAGGTAATTTGCAAAAGAACCAAAGGTAACTTGAGGAAAGACATTTTTATGCAATGATTAATGGTTAAGATGTAGAATATACTACCTGATTGAGTGGTGGAATTGGATAAATAATTGATGGGGAGAAAATTAAATGATATGGGGAAAGAGCGGGGAAGTGGGACCAGCTGGGTCACTGTTCAAAAGATCTGAGCGGACTCAATGGGCCAAATGACATCCTTCTGCATTGGACTATTGTACAACAATTCTACACCTCCTGCCGCTGACACTGAAATGTTGGTCCTCTATCTTCTAATCCCTGCCAATGAAATATCACCTTCAGACTCCCTGAAGTCAAAATCACTTTTCTTATCCACTATGACTATTCCCAGCAGTCTTCCTCCCCAGTGTTGCGATTGTCTCTTTAAAAGCAACAGGATTTATATCCTTTGCGGTGCCATCTCTGCCTTTCCCAAACTTATTTTCTGCTTCCAGCCCTGTGTTCCAACCATTCAGGTCACATTTCTGATTCAACTTCCATTTCCCAATGTATTTTCCATTTTGCATTACCACCCAGCATAATTCTGGCATTGCCATTGGACTCCACACACTCCAGCATACTTGCTCCTGAGAATTCTGGTGGCCATTGCTGAAGTTCTCCCCTAGCGCACCTACTTTGCTGGAATTTCCAAGGTAGGATCTCTGCTAGTGGAATGCTATAGTCAATGATTAGGAGGTGCCAATGGGCAGCGCACGTGGTGACTGGCAACCTGATGTTAGCTGTCTCTAAATGGGAAAATTATTGATTTCTGCTTAACATTGCCACTTAAAAGCACTGCCAGTGCTTTTCCTACCACTCCTTGAGAAAAAAAGAAAGACCTGCCTTTACACAGCACTTCTCACAACCTCACCACCTCTCAAAGTATTTTACAACCAATGAATTCCTTTGAAATGCAGGCTAGGATATTCCAGCCCTGGTGCAGCGGGCCATTCAACCTTCCATTCACTTTGGCAGGACTGGAAGATCCCAGCGGCGAGAGGGGCCAGAAAATTCTGGCCATAGTCACTGTTGTAATGTAGGAAACATGGCAGCCAATTTGCACACAGGAAGCTCCCACAAACAGCAATGTGATTCTGACCTGCTGATCTGTTACTATGAAGCAAGATAAATATTGGCCAGGACACTGGTGATAAATCTTCTGCACTTCTTTGAAATAATCCAATTTTTTATGACCACCTGAGAGAGCAGATGGGGCTTTAATTTTAACAGCTCATCCAAAAGATGGCACTTCCAGTAGTGCAGCACTCCCTCAGTACCATGCCGAAAGGTTAGCCTGGATTTTTGTGCTCAAGTCTCTGGAACCTATAACCTTCTGACTCAGATTCATGGGCTAGGATTTTTCCCACGTCGGGCGGGCTCGGTGAGGGCGGCAGGAGCAGTCGGGAAGCCGACTGCCACCTGCAATTGGGGCCGGACTGCAATTTCACGCTGGCAGGCCAATTAAGGAGGGGAGGAGGGTGAGAGCGAAGTTCGCACATGTGTGCGGGTGCACACTGGAAAAACTCTGAGGCATAGAGCTGCCTCAGGGAGATGAAGAGTCTTGAGAATTAAAAATAAAAGATTTTTAAAATGTAAAAAAAAAACATGTCCCCTCATGTGACTACGAGCAGGGGCATGTTAGATATTAAGATTAAATCTTTTAATTTTTTTTTTCAACGACGGATCGAAACCTCATCCCGCCCGTGGATGAGGTTTCGCAAAAAAGCCAAAGGCCGCTTGGCCTTTTCGCCTGCCCACCAACCGTAAGGTTGGACAGGCAGCGAAAAATTTAATTCAATTACATGTTTAATGGTCTTTTAATTGTCAGCGGTTGCGCGCGGGAGATGGCAACGCGCCCGCGGACCAAAATATTGCGCGAGTGCCCGAAGACGTCAGGACACTCGCCCGACGTCATCGCGCGTCATTTTATGCTTGAGCGAGTCGGGCGTGCACCCACCCGCTCAGCGAAAAATCCTGCCCAAAAGTGCTACCAGCTGAGTGGGCTGATACTAATTCCATACAACACAAACATGATAGAGAAACAAGGTTTACACAAGAAAGCAAATAACATGAGGTATTTAAATAAACAAAAGAAACACGGGTGCTCTTTAATATATTAAAAATAGCCTTCTGAGCATTTTCTACAGTATTAAAATAAATTATAGAATAAAGGTTGTTCATAAAGATATCGGCCTGAATCTTCCGAACAGCGGCAATGCTGTGTGAAGATTTTCCCCATCTGACTCTAACGTGCATTTCCACTAGGATCTTCCGATGTGCCTATCAAAGAAATGTGCAGGGCAACATCCCCTAAGGAACTCCATTGGAGCGGAGTAGTTGGGGGATGAGAGGACATGCCCCTTTTCACGGCACTAACTGCCATATTCTGGTAAGCATTTAGAGGTCCAGTCTTTTAGTGAGTGTTAGTGAATGAATGGGTGAATGGATGACTGGATGAGTGAGTGAATGGGTAGGTGAGTGAGGCTCATAGGTGGGTGAGGTGTGTAGATGGGTAGATGGGCGAGGTGGTAGGTGGGTAGGCGGCTGAGTGAGTGAGGTGGGTAGTTGGGTCACAGGGTAATCAGGTGGCCGGCTCTGGTTGCGTAGTCAGGTTGAGGGGTAGTCAGGTTGAGGGGTAGTCAGGTCTGATCAGGGGCTTAGTCGGGTCAGATCAAGGGGTCATCAGGTCAGGTGGCTTCGGCTAGGGGGTAATTGGCTGGTCAGGGCTAGTCGGACTGGGTTGGGTCGTAGTCGGGTGGACAGGGGAAGTTGAATGAAGCCGGAGTGGTAGTCAGGTGGTCGGAGGGGTAGATGGGTCCAGTTGGGGGGTGGTTAGTCGAGTTGTGGGTGTGGTTGGGTGGTCAGAGGATAATCGGGTCAGGTCGAGGGAATAGTCAGGCAGTGGGTGGGGGAGGTAGTCGTATCTGGTTGGAAGGTAGTCAGGTGGTCGGGGATAGTACGGTGGTTTGAGGGTTAGTCAGGGTTGTCAGGAGAGGTGATTGGGTGGGGGCAGGGGGGCAGTCAGTTGTGGAATTACCCAGGTTTTAGACCATGGCCAGAATTTTCCCATAGGCAATTTGGGGGCGGAGCCCACTCGCCAACCGGAAAATGATGCGGAATGACGTTGGGAGGAACCCCCGACGTCATCCTGGCCCCTTTAAATTTTTAGGAAGACAGGCGGACAGCGAAATCAGTTGTCCACCCGCCGACCTGTCAATGGCCAATTAAGGCCATTGACAGGCTAATGAAAATCATTAAAGACCTGCCCATCCAACCTTAAGGCTGGCGGGCAGGCCAGGAGCCCCAGCGGGCTCATCCACTGGCTTGATGAGGTTTCATGTCCGTTTTTAAAAAGTTTAATAAAGTTTATATTGTTTTTATTAACATGTCCCATCTCGTGTGACATTGTCACATGAGGTGGACTTGTTTATAATATTTTTATTTTTCTATTTTTTAACTTTTGTGCACTGTCACTAATCTCCCTGAGACAGAACTTAGTCTCAGGGAGCAGTGCGCTCTTTCGTGCACATGCATGAAAGAGCGCACTTTGACAGCTGGGGATTCCCTTCCACCCCCCCAGCACAGGAAGCGCTTCCTGTCGGGCAGGCTGCTTGGCGGGCCTTAATTGGCCCGCCCACTCAAAATGGCGGCAGGGCCTGTTTCAGCGGCGGGGGTCAGCTGTCTGCCCACAGCCGAGCCGGTGGGGCCCGCAGGCCCACCGAGGGCAAAATTTTGCCCCATGTTTTAAACTGTCTAACAATTCTGAGACCTCTACCACCTAGAAGGATGAGGGCAGCAGATGTGTGGGAACATCACCATCTGTAAGTTCCCCTCCAAGAAACACTCCATCCTGACTTGGAAATATATCGCTGTTCCTTCACTGTCGCTGGGTCAAAATCCTGGAACCTCCTCTCTAACAGCACTGTGGGTGTACCTACAACACATGGACTGCAGCGGTTTGAGAAAGCGGTTCACCACCACCTTCTCAAGGGCAATTAGCAATGGGCAATAAAAATGCTGGCCTAGGCAGCGATGGTCACATCCTGTGAAATAATTTTTTTAAAACCCAGGGAAGTACCATGGATCTGTTCCAAGTCTCTGAATCTAGATCAGAGTCAGAGACATATCTGCAGCGTCCCTAGCAGTAGTGAATTACCTATCGGAAGTTTAAATTTCCCGGGCAACTCCCATGTAGATCCGGCAATCAGAGACCAGGAGATTTGGGACATTGTCTTTTGCAAAGGAAACTGAATGTCCAGTGGATCTCTGGGTTGATTGGGGGAGAAGGAATTCCACAGCAAATAAATGTAGGTGATGAAAAAGCGTAAGGAACAGCATAAAAATTGAAAGAAGCACTAGAGTTATATTAGCAGCATAGTCCGATCAAAGGAGAGTCAAAAACTCACTGAGCATTGAGGACCAAGAGATAATCAATGCCATAACATAAACAAGAGAGTAGACTACTTGAGCCATTATGTCTGCTTCTTTCACTGATCAAGTATGATTTACTCTTCCGGAGCAAATTTGTGCCTTTCATACATCAAGTATCCCTTGAAGAGACTCAGTTCTTTAGATTCACAAGAATCCTGCAGTGGATAATTGTTGGTAACATGCCAGGGATAGAATCTGTCCTTGGGTAAAACACACCAGTTTAAAGGGAAAAAATACTTTTTCTCAGACAGGACTATTTTCCAAAGTCTGGTGTCCAGGTGGACCACAATAGCCATCACATGACTGGAATATATGTACAAGCACTTAGAAAACAATTTTGTTTAATATGTAATTATCTTTAACCAAAATAACCACAGGGAACAGTGGGTTTACATTAATTTACATTGCACTTCATTCAACAGTTAGATTAAATGCTATTCCCCTGCCAATATTAGCAAACAAAAGATTGCTGTTTTATTATTTAGGTTTGAATAAACAGAACAGTACGCCTAAACTGTGGTCTGCACTATGCTTTTTTTTAAAAAGCGCATATTGTGCCTCGGTGTGAGAAGTGCTTCAGTAAATGGACACTCAAGCGTGGGCAAATAAAATTGGACTGAGCAGTGAACGTGTGGTCTTCTCCGTTCCACACACAGCTGAAACTTAAGCTACCTCCAAGTCCCCTCACAAGTAAACAAAAGCTAGGATACAGTCACAATAAATGTCTCAGCAAAATAAAACAAAACCATGCATGGATCCAACAGCTCCACACACGATCACCGACACGTCTGAGGCATTGTACTTTCCATTCAGGCATCGTCTGTGAAATAAAAGACAGTGTCCCTCTGTGTAGATTGTGGCTGAATATTGTGGAGACAGTGGTTTAACAGTGGAGCAGGCGCAGGGTCACCAGCAGATCACTAACAACTATGTCAGCCTGCAGTGTTTTTTTGACTGATATGTCTGGAGATTTTCCAGTCCTTTACCACGGGATCTTTACTCAAGTCTCATACCCATGCCAAGCAGGAGGTCATAGGAAGGAAAAGGGCAACAGAAGGCCAACAGAGATCATTTGTTTCTCATCTTTTCTTCCAGTTAGCTGTATCTTATCATTTCCTGTAGTACTATAACTTACAATCTCATTCTTAACTTTAATAAAATATGATAACAAAAAGATTTGTTGTATTAAAATTTTTTTTTTAAAATAGTGCAAGCAGTAGGACAGCTGTCTGTATCGAAAGGGAACATAAAGTACATTAAATGCCTAGAGTTAGATTTTTCAACTGAGGTTTGGAATACTCCTTCTGTTCAATAGAAAGTTAAATTGACTTTTCACCATTCGAATTGGAATGATGAAATGAAAAATAGAAAATGCTGGGGATATACAGCAGCTCAGTCAGTACCTGGAAGAGAAAAGTAAGTCAATTTCTCGAGTGGGGCCATTTATCAGAACTCAGTTGTAATTCAATGTTATCAATAGAAATCGAGTCAAATTTGCAGGCAAGTGCTCGAGAAACAGATTTAGCAAATATCTTTCAGGGGAAAATGCAACACAAACAAGAAGGGACAAACAGCATCAGCAGTGAACAAGCCGAAAAAGAAAACATAAATCATCAAAAAGAACAGTAGTTGCTCAGATTTGAAAAATGGCAATAAATCAAATAATGAAGGTCAAATTATTTGTGATTTTGATAAGCACCTAATTATTGAAATGATTTGACTGCCTTATGTAAACAGGCCTGCCACTAATTGGATTCTTTATTCATTTTAAATGAATTTTATTACATCTAAGTTGGTGAAGCAACAATGGAAAAAATGTATTTCTGCTCGAGTGACAAAATTTTTTTTTTTTGTATTCGTTCATGGGATGTGGGCATCTCTGGCTAGGCCAGCATTTATTGCCCATCCCTAATTGCCTAATTGGTAAAATAACATAACAAAGTAGTTTCAATTGGTTTTCTTGGGCTACAAAAAATATTTCAAAAAAATGCCCATTAATTATTCAATTTCAGTCGAAAGCTCACTGGAATTTCAATTGGCAGAGGCCCAATTCATTTGAACTACTGGTACCATTTTCCCATACTCAGTCCCCGTCCTACCCCCCACCCGAATGATGGACACCATTCATTTCAAAGCCGAATGACCCAGTCATAGGATCGCAAAACTGAAATTTTGAGATTGGAACTCGTGCCCATTTGCGTGGGAATTGAACAAAGCACATTATACATCTACTTCATTCATGTTCATTTTTAAACCGTGTCCGGTAAATTTTGACATGGTGATTAATAATTTCATGAAACTCTCTAGTATGCTTTGTGTTGTTAACATGAAGCTTAGAGGCCGATCTTTTGCTTTGTTTGCAAATAGGATAGTTCGATCAGTTGTGTGAAGTTCAGGGTAATTTGAGACAGCAACATAGAATTTCTTGAAACTTGTCATACTCTATCTGGAAAAATTAGGACTTCACTCAGTCAAAAAGAAAATAAATTTTGAGGCCTAATATGACGCTTGAAATACATTTTAAAAGATAATTAATATACAAGAAATATTTCTATTGGAATAACTATGCTTCTTTTATAATGTCAGGGTACCTTTTATGATCCTGGTACTGAACCTGGAGGTTTGTGCTGTCTTGAGTTAGGAACAACTGGGGTGCAGGGAGTTTCCCGCAGCTGGAAATCTTACCAGGGCTGCAGGTAACGCTCATTTTGTTGGCAATAAGAGCATCACAGATAACAGGTGAATCACAGGTAGCAAGTGCACATCGCCCAAAAGCAATGATGTGTAGTTCACATATAATGTCAATATTCAGCAATGCAACTGCACCTGCTGCTTTTAGAAGTGAGCCAAGGGAGGTTACCTGAGCTCCCTTGTCATTTTACTGCTCAATTTTAGGATTCTGTTTTGATTTTACATGTGGTCTGATGTTCAGTTTTAATTATTCCTTCCCTTGAGTATTTTTATTTACTTTTAACACATCCATTTCTTACAGGGCTGCTCCTTTTTGTTTCTGCCCATGCTATTCTTTATTTTTACTTTGGTTCTCCCCAATTTATTTTCCTCTCTCCTATTGTTTTATCTGCTATCCGAGAAGGTCGATGTTGGGCCTTGCAATTGCCATGTCTTTGGAACATTTAACCTACTTGCGGGTTTCTGTTTCCTCGATACTGTTAGCTCGTGATGGAGTTTTCTTATCCTAATCTGCAACAGAAACAACTTACATTTATATGGCACCTTCAACATGGCAAACTGTCCCAAAGTTCTTCACAGAAAAGTTATTCAGACAAAATTTGGCACAAACCATTTCAGGAGATCTCAAGAGAGTTGAACAAAATCTTGATCAAGGAGGTAGGTTTTAAGAAGTGTCTCATAGAAACATAGTATAGTTACAGCACAGAAAGAGGCCTTTAGGCCTGTCGTGCCCATGCCAACTCTCTGCAAAAGCAATTCAGTCAGTCCCACTCCTCTACCCTTCCGTCGTAGCCCTGCAAATTATTCTCTTCAGGTGCTTATCCAATTCCCTTTTAAAGCCACGATTGAATCTGCCTCCACCACAGTCTCAAGCAGGACATTTCAAATCCTAACCATTTATTGCATAAAAAGGTTTTTCCTCATGTCCCTCGCTAGGTATATAAATAGTAAAAGGGTAGTGATCAGAGGCTAGGGCTGATTAGAGAACAAAAAGGAGATTCACACGTGTATCAGAGGGCACAGCTGAGACACTAAATGCTCACTTTGCATCTTTCTTTATTAAGGAAGGAGATGATTTCAAAGTCTGAGTGGAAGAGGAGCTGATTGAGACACTGGATTACTAAAAGGTGACAAAGAGGAGGTATTAGAAAGGCTGGCTGTATTTAAAATTGATAAGTCACCAGGACTGGATGAGATGCATCTGAGGATACTGAGAGAAATAAGGATGGAAATTGCGGAGGCCCTGACCATAATTGTCCAATTCCCCATTGACAGAGGGGTGAACAAAGAACAAAGAACAAAGAAAAGTACAGCACAGGAACAGGCCCTTCGGCCCTCCAAGCCTGTGCCGATCATATTGCCCGTCAACTAAAACATTTTGCACTTCCGGGGTCCGTATCCCTCTATTCCCATTCTATTCATGTATTTGTCAAGCTGCCTCTTAAACACCACTATCGTACCTGCTTCCACCACCTCCTCTGGCAGCGAATTCCAGACACTCACTACCCTCTGCGTAAAAAACTTGCCCCGCACATCACCTTTATAGTTTTCTCCTCTCACCTTAAATCTATGTCCCCTAGTAATTGACTCTTCCACCCTGGGAAAAAGCTTCTGACTATCTAATCTGTCCATGCCACTCATAATTTTGTAAACTTCTATCAAGTCGCCCCTCAATCTCCGTCTCTCTAGTGAGAACAATCCAAGTTTCTCCAACCTCTCCTCATAGCTAATAACCTCCAGACCAGGCAGCATCCTGGTAAACCTCCTCTGCACCCTCTCCAATGCCTCCATATCCTTCTGGTAATGTGGTGACCAGAAGTGCACGCAATATTCCAAGTGTGGCCTAACCAAGGTTCTATACAGCTGCAGCATGACTTCCCAGCTTTTATACTCAATACCCCTGCCAATGAAGGCAAGCATGCCATATGCCTTCCTGACTACCTTATCCACCTGCGTTGCCACTTTCAGTGCTCTGTGGACCTGTACACCCAGATCCCTCTGCCCGTCGATGCACTTAAGGGTTCTGCCATTTACTGTGTAAATCCTGCCTGTATTAGACCTTCCAAAATGCATTACCTCGCATTTGTCCGGATTAAGCTCCATCTGCCATTTCTCCGCCCAAGTCTCCAGCCGATCTATATCTCGTTGTATCCTTTGACAATCCTCTTCACTATCTGCAACTCCTCCAACCTTGGTGTCGTCTGCAAACTTACTAATTAGCCCAGTTACATTTTCCTCCAAATCATTTATGTATGCCACAAACAGCAAAGGTCCCAGCACTGATCCCTGCGGAACTCCACTAATCACAGCTCTCCATTCAGAAAAGCACCCTTCCACTGCTACCTTCTGTCTTCTATGACCAAGCCAATTCTGTATCCATCTTGCCAGCTCACCTCTGATCCCATGCGACTTTACCTTCTGTACCAGTCTGCCATGAGGGACCTTGTCAAAGGCCTTACTGAAATCCATGTATATAACATCCACTGCCCTTCCATCATCGATCATCTTTGTCACTTCCTTGAAAAACTCGATCAAGTTAGTGAGACATGACCTCCCCTTCACAAAACCATTCTGCCTCTCACTAATACGCCCATTTGCTTCCAAATGGTAGTAAATCCTGTCACGTAGAATCTTCTCCAATAATTTCCCTACCACTAATGTAAGGCTCACTGGCCTGTAATTTCCTGGATTATCCCTGCTACCCTTCTTAAACAATGGAATAACATTGGCCATTCTCCAGTCCTCTGGGACCTCACCCGTAGCTAGTGAAGATACAAAGATTTCTGTCAAGGCCCCAGCAATCTCCTCCCTTGCCTCCCTCAGTACTCTGGGGTAGATCCCATCTGGCCCTGGGGACTTAGCCACCTTAATATTCTTCAAGACGCCTAATACCTCCTCTTTTTTGATCTCAACATGATCCAGGCTATCTACACACTCTTCCCTAGACAAATCGACCGCTAAGTCCTTCTCTTTGGTGAATACTGATGAGAAGTATTCATTCAGTATCTCTCCCATTTCTTCTGGCTCAACACACAGATTCCCACCTCTGTCCCTGAGTGGGCCCACCCTTTCCTTGGCTACCCTCTTGCCCTTTACATATGTATAAAAGGCCTTGGGATTTTCCTTAATCCTGGTTGCCAGTGACTTTTCATGACCCCTTTTAGCCCTCCTGACTCCTTGCTTAAGTTTCTTCCTACTTTCTTTATATTCTCCACGGGCTTCATCTGTTCCCAGCCTTCTAGCCCTTACAAATGCTTCCATTTTCTTTTTGACTAATCTCACAATATCCTTCGTTATCCAAGGTTCCTGAAACTTGCCATGCTTATCCTTCATCCTAGCAGGAACATGCTGGTCCTGAATTCTTATCAACTGACGTTTGAAAGCCCCCCACATGTCAGTTGTTGATTTGTCCTCAAACATCCGCCTCCAGTCTAGATTCCTCAGTTCCTGCCTAATATTGTTATAATTAGCCTTCCCCCAATTAAGCACCTTAACCCGAGGACTCCTGTTATCCTTATCCACCAGTACCTTGAAACTTACTGAATTATGGTCACTTTTCCCGAAATGCTCCCCTACTGAAACTTCGACCACCTGGCCGGGTTCATTCCCTAATACCAGGTCCAGTATTTCCCCTTCCCTAGTTGGACTATCTACATATTGTCTCAGGAAGCCCTCTTGGATGCACCTTACAAATTCTGCACCATCCAAACCCCTAGCACTAAGTGATTCCCAGTCAATATAGGGAAAGTTAAAATCACCCACCACAACAACCCTATTGCTCTTATATCTTTCCAAAATCTGCCTACATAACTGTTCCTCAATCTCCCGCTGGCAATTGGGAGGCCTATAGTAAACCCCCAACATTGTGACTGCACCCTTCCTATTCCGGAGCTCTACCCATATTGCCTCGCTGCATGAGCCCAACGAGGTGTCTTCCTGTCGTACAGCTGTGATATTCCCCTTGACCAGCAGTGCAACTCCCCCACCTCTTCTACATCCCTCTCTATCCTGCCTGAAACATCTAAATTCTGGAACGTTTATCTGCCAATCCTGTCCATCCTTCAACCAAGTCTCTGTAATAGCAATAACATCATAGTCCCAAGTACTAATCCAAGCTCTAAGCTCATCTGCCTTGCCTGTTATACTTCTCGTATTGAAACAAATGCATTTCAGACCCCCAGTCCCACTGTGTTCAGTATTTCTCCCTGCCTGCCCTTCCTCTTAGTCCTACTGGCCACATTCACTGGTTCCCAGTCCTTTATTTCACCTGCTGACCTATTGCTCTGTTTCCCACCCCCCTGCCATACTAGTTTAAACCCTCCCAAGTGACACTAGCAAACCTCGCAGCCAGGATATTGGTGCCCCTCCAGTTTAGATGCAACCCGTCCTTCTTGTACAAGTCCCACCTGCCCCGTGGTTCCAGGGAACTGGAGAATTGAAAATGTTCAATTGAAAAATGTCCAAATGATAAGCCCAGCAACTGCAGGCCAGTCAATTTAACCTCAATGGTGACAAGCTTTTAGAAATGATAATCTGAGACAAAATTAACAATTCCACGGACAGATGTGGATTAATTAAGGAAAGTCGGCAATGATTTGTCAAAGGCAGACTGTGCTTATCTAACTTCATTTGATCTTTTTGATGTGGTAACAGGGAGGTTGTTGAGGGTAATGCAGTTATGTAGTGCATGGATTTCCAAGGCACGTCTGATAAAGTGCCACATAACAGGCTTGTCAGCAAAGTCAAAGCCTATGGAATAGAAGGGAAAGTGGCAGCATGGATACAAAGTTGGCTGAGTGACAGGAAACTGACAGTAGTGGTGAATGGTTGTTTTTCGAGCTGGAGGCAGGTACACAATGGAGTTTCCCAGGGATCTGTACTCAGACCATTGTTTTTCTTGATATATATCAATGAATTTTACGCTCCCACACTGGCAGGTTTTTAGGCGGCGGGGAGCATGAAATTGAAGGGACAGGATTCCCTCCAGGTCCCGCCCGCCCCAACCACACAGCAATTTTACCCTGGGGCAGGCAAGGCCTCGGATGGGAATCCTGCCTTTGCCCCAGTTAAGGCCCTTAAGTGGCAATTAGTGGCCACTTAAGGGCTGTGTCCATCCCAGCCTCAATTTTTATGCTGGCAGGAGGATTGAACCTCCAAGAGGGGAGCCCGAAATACATAAAAGCATCAAAGTTACATTCAAGGGGGTCTGGGGGTGGGGGTGGTGGGGGGGCACCTCCATCAGAAGCCCCCGTCTGAAGTCAAATATGACCCCCCCACCCCCCAGCCAAGCTTAGGGTCCAATGGCCTCCCTCCCCCATTGGCCTCTCCACCGATGCTTCGAGAACCTCCCTTGCACCCCCACAGGTCTTCCCTGCCCTCCCCTTCGTAGGACCCCCTGAACTTACCTGGGCCTCCCATTCCTGGACTTAGTATCTGATATCTTCTTGAACTGCCTTTTCTGTCCACTGCAGTGCTGTCGTTGCAGGGACGATTGGCCAGCAGCCCTCTGAGGTGGGACTTCCTCCCGAGTGAGGGTCAGAAGTCCCGGACTGCAGGCAATTAACGCTCGTTGGAGCATAAATTGGTTGTGGGGCAATCAGAGTTGGCCAGGATGTGTTTCCTGCTGTCTCTTTGGGTGGCGGGAAACAAGACCCCGCCATCTGAAAAATTCAGATGAAGTGTGAAGTAATATATTTTGGTAGGAAGAATAAGGAGGAGCAATATAAAATAAAGGGTGTAATTCTAAAGTTGGTGCAGAAACTGAGAGACCTGGGGTTGTGTCTGCACAAATTGTTGAACGTGGCAAGGCAGGTTGAGAAAGTGGTCAAAAAGGCCAACGGAATCTTGGGCTTCATAAACAGAGGCAAGTGCAAAAACAAGGAAGTTATGATGAACCTTTTTAATACACTGGTTTGGCCTCAACTGGAGTATTAAGTCGAATTCTGGGCACCACACTTTAGGAAGAATGTGAAGCCTTTAGAGAGGGTGCAGAAACGATTTACTAGAATGGCTCCAGGGATGAGGGTCTTCAGTTACATGGAAACATTGGAGAAGCTGCACTCCTTAGAGAAGAGAAGGTTAAGAGGAGCTTTGATAGAGGTATTCAAAATCGTGAGGAGTCTGAACAGAGTAGATAGGGAGAAACTGTTCCCATTGATGGAAGGGTCGAGAACGAAAGGACACTGATTTAAGGGGAAAGGCAAAAGAACCAATGGCATAATAGAATCATAGAATTTACATTGCCCTGAGTCTCAGATCTTGCACAGTTTATATACAAAAAAATTTGTTATCTGAACATCAATGTTATCTGTAGCTATCTGGATCTGTCCAAAACACCTTGCAATTTTACCAACATCTGGAGAAATCCATGACACACATCTGTGTGCTGTTGCACTTTATCAGAACTTCAATCCACTGCACTTTGCATTCCCAGGGGTTTCTATGTTTCGACAATGACAGAATGCTTTTGCACACCGGGAATATCTTTCATGAACACACAAACTGCTGCTATGGAAACCTTAGGCATTAACATACAGCAGACTGCAATGTCCAACTTCAACATGCTGAAGGATCAGATGGGTTTCACTGATCTCATTGACGCCCAGAGGTCTGTTCCCACGCAGTTTGGTAGTTTGGTGAACATCGTAAGAGAGCACCCAGCAGCAGAGAGATTTCCTTCATATGGCAGGAAACCTAGATGTCCTTCTGGTAGTATTAAAAGTGTCTGCTTAATTTCCCATTTGCAAAGAAATTCCGGAACTCCCCTGCAACATCCCTCCCCCACCCCCCCACCCTGTACCCCCCATTCCTGCCCTCGGAAAATTTATCGGGTCAGTTGGAAATTCCTGGTGTAGACAATCTTGATGTAAGATTTGGAATCAAGGCCATAGTGTTTTTTTTAAACATTCTTTACAAAGGAATAGTTTTGTTCTTGAATTGAATTCTTTTTTTTATTATTATTTTAACCATTTGAGAATGCTGTAAGGATGTTTGCTGTAAATATTACACAAATGTCAATTATGTACTTGTTTATGAAAGGAATTCACTTAATATTTTAAATTCAGAATGAGGTATAAAATGATGTTCCATTGTTTTTGAAAACTGATGTAAGAACTGAAGGAAGCATAAGACTGGTTTTACGATTCATTTTTTAGACACATTACAAAAAGCTCACCAAGATCTCAAAGCCAGGTTAGATACTTCTGTAGGTTTGTGGAAATGGAATTTTTCCATGAGAGTGATCTAAGAGAGATAATTAATTGGATAAGCATGTTAGAAAAGACCAAAAAAACAATTCTCAGTAATGGTCCTGGCGCTGCAAACAGTTTGTTATGTCTATGCTCGCTTGGTTTTCCTGGCAGTCGCAAAGTTGTTGTGAGCCAGATTGAAGAGGCTCGTTCTTCCTTGAAGCAATCCATTGAATCTGACTTCTCATTCAATTAACACTGCCAAATAGGATTTCTGTAAAATAAAAAAAGTCATGAGTGTTTGATATCGCATGATTCCATGTAATTTCTCACTCAATGGCTGGGATTTTCTGTGCCCGTCGGCATCGGGCGTGTTCGGTGGCATCAGTGAACAATATGGCACAATCAGTTTTACAACGGCGGGACACCAGTTTGCAATCATCCCCTCAGCCCACCAATGGCAGGCCGCGTTTCCCTCCATCTGACGTCGGGAACCTCATTGTAACACATCTGCAAATCATTATCAGACCAGCCCGCCAGAACTGATCATCCCGCCGCTGGATCGTCCGTCCATGCCGATGGGAAAGCACACCGATATGTTTCACAACAGCACATAACAGGCATGCACTTGGGTGGCTGCATGTTGAGGGGAACTCGAGGTGAGTACACAACAACTGTTGGAATTCAAGCTGAGGAGCATGGGGGGTGCGGTCAAGGGCAGCCCTGCCATTCAATATAGCAACAAGCATTCGGGGTGGAGGGTAGGGCAGGCGAGGGAAGCGGCCACGCATTAGGGAAACCTTGTATATAGTGACAATTCCTCTGCAGCTGAGATAGATCATGTGCAGCCACATTGAAATGATTGGAGTCGGGATTCCAGCTTCTTTGCCCTCTCAAGCAACGCAGAGGCATCAAAGTGCCACCAAGTGTTCCAGAGTTTTTCACCCCTCGGGCACAGACAGCAAAGTCATGAACATTTTAGTGGACTGCAGAACAGTTGGACAACTGCACACATTGTACAATCCACTCGCTAAAGCTGGCCATGGAGCAGTCACTGCTGGAGGTGCTCACAGCCCCTTGCAATGTCATTACCCCGGTTTGGACCAGTCTCCCCCATGGTACAAGCTAACAATGCAGCCTTGCAGTGTGGGTTAGGAGAATGCCTGTGCCTGAGCTGAGAGTACAACATACAGTCCAATGGACAAAGATGCCGCCAATAGGTCAGGTGGATTGGGGCGGAGGAGGGTGGGGTTTCGGGCAGCCATGCAGCGCACTAATCTCTGGCCATCCAAGTGGTGGCCAGCACTCTCCGGAAAGCATTAAGGAGCCCTCACACTTAACCAGGACACGTTTTTACAGCACCCATGATAACCACATATCTCTCCCTTTCACCTCACCCAGGACAAGGACAGTGAGGATGCAAGGGCCATTGGATTTGCCCAGATCTCAGGTTTCCAACAGGTGTAGGATGCGATTGACTGCACTCATGTGGTGCTTATGTCTCCATCGCAACACACCATGGACTACATCAACCACAAGGGCTTCCATTTGCTGAATGTGCAGCTGGTGTCTGACCACCAGAAAAGCATCCTGCAGGTGTGCACATGGTTTCCAGGGAGTGTGCACAACTCCTACATCCTCAGTCAGTCACATATCCATGAAGTCTTCCAGGGTCCACAGAAGTTGCAGGAATGGCTCCTCGGGGCCAAGGGCTACCCATAGAGGACGTGGCTGATGACACCCATGCAGCAGCCTCAGACTGCAACAGAGTGAAGGTATAACGTGGGTCATGCTGCAACTCGCAACTTGGTGGAGCAAACCATCAGGATGCTGACGATGAGGTTCCAGTGCCTGGACCAGTCTGGTGGAGCCCTGAAATACAGTCCACAGCGGGTGCCATCGTCTGCTGCACCCTTTACAACCTGGCGCTGCAACAGGGAGACGAGTTGGCTGAGGAGGAGATGGACGAGCTGGAGGTCTCATTTGAAGAGGAGGACACCGACGGGGATGAGGGTGAGGAGGTCCTCGAAGACAATGATGATGGGGATGAGGCCCTTGCACTGGCCAGACGAGGCAGGAGCGCTCGGGAGGCCCTCATAGCTGCTAGATTTGTGGAGGATGATGACGACATGCAGTGAGGTGTCTCCAGAGATCCTTACATTGCAGTTGTGAACGTTTGACTCCAGTCTGGCTTATGGCAGCGCCAATACCCTCTGTGAGAATGCTCCTGTCATGGAGACACAGTGGAGGCCCTAATAGTCGCTCGCTTGCAGGAAGATGATGATGATATGCAGTGAGGACACTCCATAGATCTTCACATGGCCTCTGAGAATGTCTGACTCCTGTCTGGCCAAGGGCAGCTCGCTTGCGTTCTGTGATCAGGGTCATATCATAGAGACGCAGACATGAAACTTTTGAAGCATCTGATCCTTTGCCCATCTTCAGTACCTGAGCCCTTCAGGAGCACAGTGTCACTGGTCACAAATGTTGAAGAGATGGGGTCCAGCACACAGAGAGAATGACGGAACTCTGTCTTGCCTGCCCACTACATTCTGGCAGCAATGACAAGCACCATCGAGGTACAGGTATCAGTAATGTGTCCAGGGTATGTGAGGCCGGACCATCACTTTTGTCTGAAGGCTGCACAAAGCACAGGGAAGAGGCCTTGGACTGAGGCACTGCCTTCATCTTGTGCAGAAAGGTTTCACATTCTCAGTGACACAAACACTGCTCATCAGAACAAGGAGCCAAAGGCAGGGAAACATTCTTGGGAGTTTATTGACAATAGTGAACAGTAAGTACAAGTGATTAATACCCATGTCCAGGCTTTGCAACTAATTCTTCTTAACTAACCCTTAACTAATTCTTCTTTCCTAACCCTGCCGCTACGTCTTGGTGCTCCCTGGACATCTACAGCGGAGGTGGAGGCAGCCTGCTGACTGCTATGCCCTGGTGACCTTGGCGGACGTTCCCTGTAGGGCTGAGACATGGAGGGTCCTGGCCTGCTTTCGGGGCCCTGCCCTGTGGCAGTGGCACCCTCCTCGGCCTGAGGAGCTGGAACTGCTGAGGTCACAGGAAGAGGGGATTCGAATGGGCCGGACATCCCTGGAGTCACCTGGATGCATGACTCAAGGGTGTGCACCTGCTGATCCTCCTCTCTATGGGTGTGCGAGGGCCTCTGGCTGACTCCTTGGGGAGAAGGAGTAGCTGGAGTGAGATGGAGCTGCTCCACAGCCCTCTCGCGTACATGCTGTTGGAGGCCAACTATGGCATCAGCGATGGGTTTAAGCCCGCACAGCAGTGCAGGAGCACCGTCCTGGACTAAGGTCTCCAGGGCAGCCGCGATCCTACCAGTGTTGACCTCGGTGCATTGGCATGCTGGTGCTATCACCTCAGAGTGAAGGCAGATGGGCTCCTCCATATTGCTTTGCAATCTGAGGAGTGCAGCAGACATCCCTTCCTGATGTTCCCGAGCTTACCTTTGCAGCTCCAGTAACTGTGACATGACCGAGTCCAGAGGCTCGTCATCTGACTTGGCCTCAGCAAGATTCTGGCCTCCAGTAGTCCTCCGAGTGCCGGGCACCTGGGAAGTCCCTGCCACCACCTGCTGTGGATCAGACAGTGTGATGTGCTCACCATGTGATCCCGGGGCTATTCTAAGCTAAGTCCCATTGAGGTGTGTGTCTCTGTGCTGGTGGCGGGTGTGGGTGGGCGCTGTGACGGAACTTCAAGGAGGGTGCCTCCAGATTCCTCAACAGAGGTTTCTTTAGGACTTGATTGGAGGCCCTGGGTCATGGACTCCATCAGCTGTTTCCCAGATGTGCCTGCAGAAGCAAGGGGAGATAGTTAATGCATGACAGTGGCCTGTGAAACAGGACACATCACTCATGGCATGGTTGTCTGATGGATGTTGCACTGCTGGACCCTCACTTGTTAGAGCAGCACCGACCTCACCATTGGCACAGGACTGGTTGTCGCCGGCCAGCTGGATGGCTCTGTTCTCAAAGTCTGTGAGGACCTTGATTTCAGGCATTTCACCACTGGTCTGTGACCTCTCCCTCCTGTTGTATGCCAGCTTCTCCTGCATGAATAGAGATGGAGAGAGTGTAAGCAGGATGCCTGCCAGGCCAGATGATAAGTATGCCTGGCATGTGTGGGTGGTGAGTGGTCTCATGGACGGGCTGAGGACAATGACGGTGAGCGTGAGAGAGGGAATGGTGATGTCCCTTGACCTGGTAGTGAGTGAGGGCCCTGTGGATGTGTGATAGGTTTGTGAGTGTGTGAGTTGAGAATGATGAGGAGAGTGACTTACCCTGGCGGAAGAAAGGAGATCATTCATCCTCTTGTGGCACTGGGTGGCTGTCCTCTTTTGCAGGGCGTTGGTGCTGACCACCGCTGCCATCGCCTCCGAAGCCTGGTTGGTCATGCCACTGCCCATCCTGCAGCCCGAGTGACGGTGGAGGACGTCCCAATTGGACTCCATGGCATCCAAAAAGTGTTCCAGTGACATGTCGCTGAACCTGGGGTCTGCAGTCTTTTTGCCTTTCATGGACATCTTCCCTGCAGCAATTGTGGGCTGGAAGCAGTGAAATGTGTGCACGCGGCTGGACTTTAAATATGCTGCCCGGCATAATGAAGCAGCACGGTGATGGCAGGCAGGCGAATGAGAGCCTGCCACAATGGAAACGGCGTGTTTTCTGGGAATGCATAACTAATGTGGCTTGTTTGGGATGATACGGCGTGAAAACCCACCATCGTGGCCGGTGGGTAAAAAGATATTTTGTTGGCATTTAGTGAAAATCTGGGATGATTCCACCCAATATCTGCACATTGATTAATTAAACTCCCTATATTTCATTAAAATCATGAATTGTGTGCAGTGCCCAGAAGGTATCTTTGGGGCTTTTAATACTGCCTTAACCTTTGGGGAATTATGTGATATGGAAAAATCATAGTGTCCTCTGTTGCTTATTTTGTATGGGGAATCTCATAATGGTATTTGTTCTGGTATACAACGCATTGATGACTTGCTTGATGCCTATGTGCATTGTGGATTGACTCATGTTGTGAATGTGTTCTACAGTCATTTAAGCTATAAAAAAATCCAAGGTCCTAATAACTTTGACTGCCTGTGGTAGTGTTGACCCTGCACTGGAGGACAAATCATACTCCAAATGATGAGAAACTGTCTCCCTGATAAAATAGGGAACTGCAAAGACAATTGTCCTTGGATGTTCCCAGAACAGAGTGCCTGAGTCTTTACACATGACTGCATGAGTAAGAGCAAAAGCGTATCATCCACCTTGCATCCCTCCTTCAATCTTAACCTCCTCCAAAAATCTCAGATAAAGAAAACTTCTCAATCCAAAGTTCATCTTAAGAATTGTTATCATAGCGATGAAACATCCACTAATATAACTTTAAGTACTGTTGTAATCTGATATGTAATATACCTTTAAGACAAGCATTGTAATGTAAGGTCACATGATCTTAATACCCAATAGCAGAGTAGTGCAGGCTACCTCTCTGTGAGAGAGTCTTGAGTTAGTCACTGAATAGAATTTTATGTTGTGAGCACACAAGTATAGCTGCTGAGTTTAGTTTGTAAATAAACAGCATGTGTTTATTTTAACAATGGTCTCCTGACGTTCTCTGTCTCTGTACCAACTCTGTCACCCCAATACAAGTGTGTAACCTAGATCCTTTAGCCCAACAAACCGAAGGACACTGGATCCAACAAGTGCTCACTTTCTGAACAGCCCAGAATAGGCTTTCCTTTCTTTTCCCTTTTATCATATGATTGAGTGGAGGCATATGAAGGAATCATATACATCCTTGCTTCAACATACATTATATTAAATTGAGCCCATTGTATAGAATGTGCAAACCATGTACATAAAGTGCTGCAGAGATGTTAAAGGAATCTGGTGATATGGATCTCCAGCTGATTGTCTGGTCCCCATTTGATCATTGCTCAATGGCACGAATCACCTCATTGGCAAAAACTTTTATCCTGTTATTCTTCCTCTCTCTTGCTTTAGGATCATGTTAGTTTACTTCTGGCCTCTTTCCAATCCTAACATATGAAGATACATATGAACATACAAATTAGGAGCAAGAGTAGGCCACTCAGCCCCTCAAGCCTGTTCCACCATTCAATAATATCATGGCTGATCTGATTGTAACCTCAATTCCACATTCCCACTTACCCCAATAACCTTTCACCCCCATACTTATCAAGAATCTATTTACCTCTGTCTTAAAAATATTCAGACTCTGCTTCCATCACCTTTTGAGGAAGAGAGTACCCAAGACCCTCTAAGAGAAAAAATTTCTCCACATCTCTGTCTTAAATGATGACCCCTTATTTTCAAACAATAACCCCTAGTTCTAGGTTCTCCCACATGAAGGAACATCCTTTCCTCACCCACTCCGTCAAGAGCCCTCAGGACTTATATGTTTCGCTCAAGTCGCCTCCTACTCTTCTAAACTCCAGCGGATACAAGCCTAGCCTGTCCAACCTTTCCACATAAGACAACCTGCCCATTCCAGGTATTAGTCTAGTAAACCTTCTCTGTACTGCTTTAAATGCATTTACATTCTTCCTTAAATACTGTACATAGTACTCCAGGTGTGGTCTCACCAATGCCCTGTATAACTGAAGCATAACCTCTCTACTTTTGTATTCAGTTCACCTTGCAATAAACAATAACATTCTATTAGCTTTCCTAATTACTTGATGTACCTGCATAGTAGTCAGAGTGACTGACCTCTCATTTTCCTTTCATCAATATGGAGAAACATCATATCTCTGCTTGATTAAGCTCACATTAAGCTCACGTGTGGTATTATAGGAGGGGACCATATCCGACCATTACATCCAACATCATACATACAGCTTCAGCATGCAGCAGCACCACATCAACCCCGGGGAAGTGTGTTTTAAGAATTCTCATTAATTTCCAAGCATATAGGTATTGAGCTATGTATAATGTAATTTTTATATTTCTTTTACAATAGTTACTTGACAATGAGAAAACAGTTCATTAAATGGAATAAAGCATTTATCAAAATGCAACACTAGTATAAATGCTGTAAATCTAAAAAGGCCGTAATAAGCTACAAATCATCACAAAATACATAGTTGAAACAGCTATTCAAAGAAATGTTGACTCATTTATGTTTCACTGACAGGACTGCATTCTTTCCAGGAGCTAAGCACTGAACTGGTTATAGGTCAACATAAACAGTATAATTACAGTTGATGTATATAATACTTGGAAAGAAAGAGAAGGCTGGAAGTGAGTTGTAAGGCAGATTTTCAATGAGAGATTGCCATAAAGCAGTCAGTCTAAAATTTCTGAGCCTAGCATTCCTTCCTAACTTCTTCTCAAAAAAGCCAATCCAAGCAGTGGGAAAAAAATCAAGTGGTGCAATAGGATCAGCAGTTTGTGTTGGATTTACTCTACAGAGCAGAGTCCTGTAGGAACTGTTAGACCTATACTGTCCTGAAGTCACTGGCAGTCAAAGAGGGGAGAAGGGCACAAAAACAGAAAATGCTGGAAAAATCCAGCAGGTCTAACAGCATCTGTGGAGAGGAAAAAAACAGAGTCAACATTTTAAGTCCTTATGACTCTTTCCAGGCTTTTCTGTTTTTGTTTCAGATTCCCAGCATCCACAGTATTTTGCTTTTATCTTAGGGAAGAGGGGCAACCTACTCTCAGCACTTTGGATGCGATGGAGTCTGCTCTTTTCTTTTAATCCTTTCATGGGATGTGGGCGTCGCTGGCTAGGCCAGCATTTATTGCCCATTCCTAATTGCCCTTTAGAGAGTTGTGGTGAGCTGCCTTCTTGAACCACTGCAGTCCATGTGGTGTAGGTACACCCACAGTGTTGTTAGGAAGGGAGTTCCAGGATTTTGACCCAGCGACAGTGAAGGAACAGTGATATATTTCCAAGTCAGGATGGTGAGTGACTTGGAGGGGAACTTCCATGTGGTAGTGCTCCCATGTGTCAGCTGCCCTTGTCCTTCTCGATGGTAGTGGTCGTGGGTTTGGAAGGTGCTGTCTAAGGAGCCTTGGTGAGATCCTGCAGTGTATCTTGTACATGGTACACACTGCGGCCAGTGTGCGTTGGTGGTGGAGAAAGTCAATATTTTGGATGTGGTACCAATCAAGCAGGAAGCTTTGTCCTGGGTGATGTCAAGCTTCTTGAGTGTTGTGGGAGCTGCACTCATCCAGGCAAGTGGAGAGCATTCCATCACATTCCTGACCTGTGCCTTGTAGATGATGGATGGGCTTTGGGGAGTGAGAAGGTGAGTTATTCGCTGTAGGATCCCTGGCCTTTAACCTGCTCTTGTAGCCACAGTATTTATATGGCTAGTCCAGAGCAATTTCTGGTCAATAGTTACCCCCAGGATGTTGATAATGGGGGATTCAGCGATGGTAATGCCATTGAAGGGATGATGGTTGGATTCTCTCTTGTTGGGGATGATCATTGCCTGGCAGTTGTTTGGTGCAAATGCCACTTGTCACTTGTCAGCTCAAGCCTGGGCATTGGACGTGGACAAAGCTGCATTTGGACATGGACTGTTTCAGTATCTGAAGAGTCATGAATAGTCTGAATGTTGTGCAATCATCAGTGAACATCCCCACTCCTGACCTTATGATGGAAGGAAGGCCGTTGATGAAGAAGCTGAAGATGGTTGGGCCTAGGACACTACTGTGAAGATTCCAGCACACCCCTGACTTGTGCCTCATTGATGGTGGACAGGCATTGGTTAATCAAGGGAGTGAGTTATCCACCGCGGGGTTGATGTGGTGCTGCTGCATGCTGAAGCTGTATGTATGATGTTGGATGTAATGGTCGGATATGGTCCCCTCCTATAATACCACACGTGAGCTTAATGTGAGCTTAATCAAGCAGAGATATGATGTTTCTCCATATTGATGAAAGGAAAATGAGAGGTCAGTCACTCTGACTACTATGCAGGTACATCAAGTGACTATCTCTTGTAACCACAGTATTTATATGGATGGTCCAGTTCAGTTTCTGGTCGTGGCAAATGCCAAGATGTTGGTGATGGATGACATGGTCAGGGATGTTAACACCAGAGCAAGAGGAGGAAGTCAAGTCAACCATCAGCCTGAAGGACAGCACTGGCCAACATCTAAGGCACTCAATTAAGCAAAAAAAAAGATTATTTCTGCTTTATCATGGAGCTAAAAGAAAATAGGAATGGGAATGCATGGAGTAGTTGTGCGTAATTTTCCCATTGCGCCCGTGGTTAGTTTTATGACAGGCAGGAGCAAAGAATCCAGCGGCAGGAAAAAAGTTAGAAATCCGCTGGCATAAAAGCAGCTTACAATTCTCCCAATGGCGGGTTTATGGTGGGTTGGTTATCCCGCAGACTAGTGGTGTGAACACCATTTGCATTCATTAACATCTCATGAATGCTCATTAAAACAGCTGCTCACCAGAATCTTGTCAGGCCTTCCAATCTTCCGCCACACCAGCGGGAAATCACATCGGCCTCAAACCTGTTTGAAAAGGGGTGGCATGCACAAGGCAGACCTCAGTTCACTCGTAACTTCAAGGTGGGTACAACACACATAACCTACCTGCCATAGCGCTGCACCGGTCTTGTCGTGATGAACATCACACTGCTGGGGCTGTAGGGTTGGTCTGCTCCTGCTCTTTGCCTACGTTATCCCAAAGGACAGCACTGTGCTGGGGTACTCATGCAGGCCTCCACTTTCAGACAGTGACCAGTACTGCAGCCGGAGCTGGGGAGCGCAGGGGCCTCCTACTCCCGGTGGCTGAGGCCGTTATCCACAGGACAGCACTGTGCAGTTGTAGTCAGGCAGAACTCCACTTTCATAACTAGCACTTCAACTGGGGGTGGGCTGTGAGGTGAGAGTGGGGGTGATGAACACAAGGTGGGCAATGGGGAAGGAAGGCTGTGGAATGGCAGTCAGGGGGAAGTGTGAACATGGTAGGGGGGGCAAAAGGGAGGGAAGGCTGTGGAATGGCTGTGAGGGAGAAGGGTGAGCACAAGTGGGCCTTTCTAGGGTTGCCCTCTAACTTGTTGTTTCTGCAAAAGTGAACGGGAGTCTGCTTAGAGAGAAAGGAGGAAGGCCTCCTTGCGATGAAAGCCACTGAAAGCCAATGGTTTCATTAGCACTGTTAAAGGGCTACTCAAAACTCAGTGGTTTCACATCACAGTCGCTGCATCTCAAGAGTAATGGGAATGTAAAATTTGGGAATGCAGACAATAGTGAAGGAGGCACAGCTGGATCATATATGGCATTCCATCAATGAAGGCCTGTCATGTATTCATCAGATTTAACATTCCTAAAGGGCCAAAGGGGATCCACTCATTGACCATGAGCAACTGATTGGTCATTAATATGCCAGACCAGAGATTGGAGCACAGAGTTAGGTTGAGTCACTCATCTCAAATTAAACTTTATCATCCCACACAGGGCTCAAGATGTTACATACCTGCGATGTTATCTTGATCACCTCTGTGTGTACTAATGTCTCAGGGACAAGGCAGCATCAGCCACCATGTAAGTAGGGCAGGGTAAACTATGGACCCTTATAGTTTCCATACATGTCATCTTCTGAGCATCACTTTCTTGCCCCGATGCCTCCGATGTTTCCTTTCAGAGAGAAGACAAAAGCAGATGTGGATCCAGGGCTCAATGCTGCCTTTGTCAGGATCCTAATGCAATGGAGGAGGCGAAGGAGGGAGAGGTGACTCCGTGTGCAGCTCCAGCAGGAGGCCACAACTAAGGGACATGGTCAAGCGGAGCTAGAGCATGAACAGGAGGGTCAGGAGGAGAGACCCAGACAACAGGGGTGACTCGCCAGACCTAGGGTTTATTGTAGTAGATTCTCCTATTTACAACTGAGTGAGAGGCAATGCCGTACACGTCTGCGCTTGTCCCAAGCTCTGGTGCATTACATGTGCCACATTCTTTGAGAAGACCTGATCCCACATGGAGTTCGAGTGTATCCCCTGCCAGTGGCTCTGAACGTGATCGCAGCGTTCAATTTCTTTGCAACTGGGTTTTTCCAGGGATCAACAGGCGACCTGTGTAGCATCTCTCAGTCTGCAACACATCAACGCAAAAAGGTCACAGATGCCCTTTACAGGAAGGCCCATCATTATGTCCGGTTTGCTCTGGATGAAGATAGCCAGGCTGCGAGATTCATCGGCTTCATCGCCATCTCAGGCTTCCCTAGAGTGCAGGGTGCAATAGACTGCACCGGGTGCCTATACAAGCTCCATGGCAGCAGCCCCTAATCTTTATAAATTGCAAGGGCTATCCTTCCATCAATATATAACTGGTATGTGATCACTGGAAGCACATACTGCACGTTTGCGCACGGTACCCTGAGAGTTGCCATGACTCCTACATCCTGAGTCACTCCCAGGTGCCTGAGATTTTTGGGGGGCCATTACGTCTGCAGGGATGGCTGCTTGGGGATAAAGGGCACCTACTGAAGCGCTGGCTGATGGCACCGGTGTGTCGCCCTCAGAGTCATTCCAAGTAGAGATACAACGCTGCTCACAGCTCCACGTGCTCCGTTATAGAGCAGACCATAGGGCTTCTGAACATGAGCCTGAGCTGGATAAGACTGCATGTGAGTCACTGTGATTGTCGGGATTTGATGAAGTGATGGAGCTGTGATCTGCGCTGGGTTGGTGGGAGAGGCCGATCTCCCCTTCCCCACAGGAGCGATTCCTGCCCTCCCCAGCCAGCTCAGCTGCAGCCTCCTCAAACTCAGTGAGGGCAATGATGGCAGCCGTCCCTTCCCCGGTCTGCGATCTCTCATGACTGTTGTGTGCCAGCTTGGCCTGTATGAAGAAGAAAGAAAGGCAAGTGATGAGAAGGGATGGAGCAGAGACTGGGTGAGATGCATGTCCCCTGTGTGTGGTGAGCCCTCCCCAGAAGGGCCAGAGGATGGAGTGTGAACAATATGATAGATGGGATGGTGGCAATGTTTAAGTCTTGGTGAGAGAATGAGTGTTGATTCGTGTTTGAGTGTTTATGTGTCCCTCGCTAATGGTTGTGTGAGACCCCCTGAAGAGAGTAGCTGTTTGAGTGCATGATGCTATGATGAGAGTTGGATATTGGAGGGAGTTGAAGGATGATTTACCCTGGTGGAGCGGATGTGATCATTCATCCTCATCCTGCACTGGGTGGTGTTTCGCATCTGCTCCGCGACGGCCTCCCAGGCTGGAGAGGTGAAGCTGCTGTGCTTGCTGCAGCCATCCCTGGGATACAGGACATGCCTGTGTGCCTGCACTCCTCTGAGCAAGGCCTGGAGGGCCTGGTGAGTGAAGATGGGGTGCTGCCTCCTTCTTGAGGCTTTTCGCCTTCTTCTTGTGGCTGGGGAAGACATCTTTGCACATGTCCTGAAGCCAGATGGGCTGGAGAGAGTGAGATGTATGTGTTGGACTGGCGTTTAAATGTGGCGCTTAGACCTTTGGCCCTGCCAGCTGATGGCGGACGAATCAGCTCCTGACCTGCCAGGTGATTCAGACCAATACTCGCCTGTGCTTAACTAATAAGCTTCCAAGCACGGAATCGAGCGCGAGTTCCCGCCATTCCAGCCAGCAGGGTGGGTGAAACCGCCTTTCATACTGCACTCAGTCTCATAAATGGAAAATTCCGTCTGTTGAGCTGAAGAGCATAGATTCATTTAAAGGGAAGCAAGACAGATACAAGGGAGAAAAGAATAGGAAGATTGTGAATAGAGTTAGCTGAAAAAGGGTAGGAGAAGGCTAATGTGCAGCATAAACACCAGCATAGGCCAGTTGAACTGAATGCCCTGTTTCTATGCTGTAAACTCTATATAAAATTTTGCAAAAGCACTGGAATCCTGAGGTTCTAATAACCTAACAAGGGCAACTAAAGTAGTAGAACTGTGACTTTCCATTTTTACTTTGGCACCATGGGACTCCCTCCACTGATTACTCTAACTTATTAAGTGGTTGGCAAGTCTTTATTCACAGCAAACCTTGACTGACTGGCTTTCTAACTCTTCCATCTGGTGCCACTGTTTAGAACTCCCCTCACAAGTCCTACTTGCACCTGGCCTCTATTACTCCAAACTTTCATGTTATAAGGTCCTTCTGGTACTTGTCCTTTCAGCTACAAAAGCTATCTGCTGATTGGGAGAGTCCATAAAGGTATTTGCCCTCGCCCAAAGGACCAAATGGCGATAAACTCTTCAGACCTGTCTGTATCTTGTCACTCAGTCTGCGGGCTATACACCTATACTTACCTCATGTCCTCATCTTTAGCAGATCCTGCACAGTGAGGTGGAATGGTAGAAGATGAGGAGGAGGAACAAAGGCCAATAAAAAGCATACAGAGGCTTGTTTTGCTGCATCAATACTCTCCTTTTTGCTGATCTGGGATTTCAGGGGCTTCCTGGTAGGGTGGCTGAACTGAGCATGTGTCTGCTTTAGGTGTAGATCTATCAATGTCATGATAACAAGGTAGGGATATTTTAAACCACTTTCTCCTGTAGGATGAGCACGTACAGGGATGCCCCAAGCAGCTGATGGAGCATTTGCATCAGGAAGTGTCTTTTAGACTAGGGCGGCTATTCCTCTGATTTTATACTGGACAGTCTGGTTTTTAGTTGGTCTGTTCACTGCCTGGTCCTGTATGTCGTTATGTCCTGTATACTAGCATTAGAATGGAATAGTCATTTAAAGAGGCATGTGCCTAAAGAAATTTCACAAATACAGGAATCTAAAAGACAATGACTAGCCAGGATTTTTCACTTGAAAATAAACCATTATACTCACAAGCCAAGTGCTTCTGTTACATTTTATATTGCGGGATTGTGGATGGGTGGCCTGTGATTATGTCATTTCCATGCAGTGATATCTTTCCCCTCTCCCCCACCCCTCGGCAGCTGTGCTGCTGGTCTGGTACCCAGTATTCTTGGCCTCTGGTAGTGACCACTCTACTTTAAATCAGGCAGTCTGCTGTAGAGCCTGCGGTCAGTGACCAGAAACATGGTTGAAGATCTTTCAGGCCTGCAGCTTTACTCTAATCTCCTGCCCTGTATCCAACATTAGACATAGGAGCCTGATCTGAGCTCTGTCCCTGGTCCATGCTAATAGCCAGGACAGGAGATTTCAGCAGACCTGACCTGCAGGCTCAGCACTTTTTGCGTGCACTCAATTCAGCATGATAAATGGGGTGGGGGCAGAGAGAGAGAGAAAGAGAGAGAGGACAGGAAAATTGGCCCCTTTATTTCTTCTTAATCTCTTTTCCTCCAATAAATCAGGTTTTTGTTCACCTCAGACTTCGAGTCCAAAGTCCTAGAATCATCAAACAATAAGCAAATACTGGAAGTTTAGAACAAAAGCAGGAAGAACTGGAAACACAGCAGGCCAATCAGCATTTGTATCAGGCTCAGACCCTTCAGAACTGAAAAATAAGAAATGAATAAGTACGGAAGAAACAGAAAAGGGAGCGGAGAGACAAAACAAAATACATGCTGAGAGGAAATATCAGTGGGATGATTATTGATTGTGTGATAGATCACTTTAGCCAGGCAAGAGAAAGGATCACTAAAGAAACAAATTATATTAGTGATACAAAGGGTGTGTGAGGGAGCAAGAGAACCAATGAAAAGGCAACAAAATGAGGGAAATGGAAATCATATAGGGCTAGAAAGTAGATAGCTTCGTTTTTTGGGTTGCGATTAATGACCTGTCCATGCACATTCAGGTCAAGATGGGAAACAAGCAAAGTTCTTGTACCTAATTCATCTGAAAGATTATAATGTTGGCCCAAGCGACTCCCTCTGGAAGGATGTTATGTTTCTCCAGGTGGGCAGGAAGCTCTCACACACCAACCTGAGGAGGGAGCGGGAGCATGTCATCAGGGAGGTCAATGTCCAGAGTTAAACCCCCAGGATATGGCAGCAGTGCTGGATAGAAGTACAATGACCTCACACGAGTGGCCAAGGGGAGAGAAAATATCCTCAGATTACATCTCATACCCACTGCACCACCAACTTCTCAATGCACCACACCCCATAACTCACACAGCAACTCTACTTGGCACTCAGGACTCACGTTGAACTTTCACATAGGGCACCTCACCAATATACAATTTCCAATACTTTGTGCATCACACAATCCTCTTGGTGCCTCTACAGAACCCTCCAGCTATTTAGCTATGGCAGACACATCACCTAAACACAGTGCTAAGCAATCACTGACAGTGTACTCTCTCTCTTGCAGGAAAGCATAATGCACAACAATCAGAAGACCCAGAGAACCAGAGGGGAGTGCTCCAACTTCAATCACCTGAGCTCTCTGGAGGAGGAGGTGCTCAAGATCATAGGCCCTTAGGCGACACAGCAAGAGGTATCTGGTGCAGCGGAGGCTGACCAGGATGATGATAAGTGGCTAGATTATCCTCCCTCTGAATTCTCCCCTCACCCTCATCCTGAGAAGTGTCAAGTGGAGGCCACAGATCTCCTGCTTTCCTTGCCCCATCCCAACTCACCCCTTCTGCTTTCAGATACCCAAGGCCTTCCACCTGAACAGTTTCAGCAGAGCCAAGAGGAACAGGAGTAAAAATCCCACGATAGTGATGAAGAGGCACCATCACTTGATCTAATGCTCACAGTCACCAACTCAGACACTGGCGCTCTGTAAATTTTAGAGACAAGTATAAAGTTAAGATCTGCACATGTCACCAGGCACAAGCAGCAGTCAGGCCAGGGGGAAAGGGTGGCTCATGTGCCAGCTCCCCAAAGGGTAAGGGTTATAGATAAGTCCAGCAGCAGGGGACTCAGATGAGGACTTTGATGGGGTGGGATATAGGAGAACACTGATGAGGATGCACACTGATGGAATTGGCATACCTGCCAGACAGTCTGCTGTCACTATCTAGCCTAGGAGCATGGATGAGTCAGATTCCTCAATGTGGCAGAGGGCATCGCATTGAACTGGAAGTCCAGACTCAGTCATAATGGAACATCTGGCAGCTGCTATCTCAGATTCCAAATATCTCAGTGATGCAGAGGAAGCTCAGACAGCTATCTGCGGTAGTTTCAGTACAGGTTCATGGCCATCATGGGTGAGGATCTCAGTGCATAAAAAGGAATGTAGATCACAGCAGATCAGGAATCTGCCGTCCAACACATTACCAGGATTGTTCAGGTGCCACCCAGTGGGAGTCCAGTAGAGGATGAACCTGTTGCTTTCATCAAACCATGGCTGCCATTCTGCCAGTGCCCTTGCTGTTCCCTCTGCCAGCCAGCCCAAACTGCTGTCACAAGTGCTGAGTCAGTTCAGTCCACAGTCAGGTCCCCAAGGCCCAGAGCTGCTCAAGGTCACCCTGCTTGGCCATCTGAAGTCTCCCCCACTGAAAATTAGCAGCCTTTCACCAGCCATGCTGCAGCCGCTGGGGTAACACTGCATAAGAGCATTGGGCAGGCAAAGGCACCCACAGATCAGGCAGTAGAGAAATGCACAAGGTTGAATGTTTAATTGTTGCTTGTATGATTGGATGTGTTGTTATGTAAAGGTATTTTATGAAGGTTTTTGATGGTGGCTTTTATTGTTCAATGTTGGCCAATGGGACATTGTGATGGGGAATGTGAAATGGATGTTACAGTGGTGAATGGTGGCTCCATGTTCAGAAGGGGATATTGTTGAAGTGGAAGTGGAGCACCTCAATTCATTCTCCTACAATCGTACAATTAAATGATGATTGCACTGTGTTCAGTACCATTCGCAACTCCTCAGATACCGAAGCAGTCCATGTCCATATGCAGTAAGATTTTTTATATATTCATTCATGGAATGTGGGCGTTGCTGGCTAGGCCAACATTTATTGCCCATTCCTAATTGCCCCTGAAAAGATGGTGGTGAGCCACCTTCTTAAACCGCTGCAGTCCATGTGGTGTGGGTACACCCACAGTGCTGTTAGGAAGGGAGTTCCAGGATTTTGCCCAGTGACAGTGAAGGAACAGCAATAGAGTTACAAGCCAGGCTGTTGTGTGCCTTGGAGGGGGCCTTGCAGTTGGTGATGATCCCATGTGTCTGCTGCCTTTGTCCTTCTAGGTGGTAGAGGTCCTTCTAAGGGCTTGGAAGGAGTTGCCATAGGAGCAAAGGTGAGGTGCTGCAGTGAATCTTGGGAGAGGCGGTGGTGTAGTAGATTTGTAACTAGACTAGTAATCCAGATACCCAGGGTAATGACCTGGGGACCCGTGTTTGAATCCCACCACGGCAGATGGTGAAATTTGAATTCAATTTTTAAAAATCTGGAATTAAAATCATGAAACCATTGTCAATTGCTGTAAAAATCCATTTGGAAATCTGCCTTCCTTACCTAGTCTGGACCCACAGTAATGTGGCTGACAATTAATTGCCGCCTGAAATGGCCTAGCACTTAGTTCTCGAAGGCTGGCCTAGCCAGCGACACCCACATCCTATGAACAAAAAAATAATACATACTGTGCATCGGTGGTAGAGGGAGTGAATGTGGATGGGGTGCCAATGAAGTGGGCTGCTTTGTCCTGGATGGTGTTGAGCTTCTTGAGTGTTGGTGGAGCTGCGCTCGTCCAGTCAAGTGGACAGTATTCCATTGGCCAGCCATATAAATACTGTGGCTACAAGTGCAGGCCAGAGACTGGAAATTTTGAGGTGAGTAACTCACCTCCTGACTCCCCAGAGCCTGTCCACCATCTACAAGGGACAAGTCAGAAGTGTGATGCAATACACTCCACTTGCCTGGATGAGTGGGGCTCCAACAGCATTCAGAGAAGCTTGACACCATCCAGGACAAAACAGCCCACTTGATTGGGACCCCATCCACCACCTTAAATATTCACTCTCTCCACCACTGACACACAGTGGCAGCAGTGTGTACTATATTCAAAATGCACTGCAGCAACCCTCCAAGGCTCCTTCAACAACACTTTCCAAACCCATGACCTCTACTGCCTAGAAGGGCAAGGGCAGCAGATACATGGGGACACCATCACCTGCAAGTTCCCCTCCAAGCCACACGCCATCCTAACTTGGAATTATATCGCAATGAAAAACATATATAAAGAGGGATGGAAGACTATGTAGGGGTGTGGCCATGTAAAATCCTGAAAGGTACACTGTGTGACGGACCTGAAGGAAGCCTCTAGCCATTTTTGCAGAAGTCTGCTATGTCCAGTAACTAAAACTGTGTTAAAAAGCCTTTGGAATTCCACTGTTGAGTGGGTGCATGTGGCAACCTTGCTGGATTGCTTATCTAAATTTAAAATCTATTTTGGATTGTTGCCTTAAAGAGGGTGTGTAGTTGGGAATCAGGTTAATTAGGAATTTTGGGATTTGTTACAGCATTAAGTAACTATAACCTTATGTACATGCTTGAAATATTTTCTTTTGTTAATAAATGTTTTAATTTAATTTCTAAAATCTCTAAAGGTGTTAGTGGACTCATTACTTCTGAATTCAATGCACAAATCATCTCATAATAAATACAAATTGCAAAACGGTTCTGATGGTGTGGCCAAGTTTCCCTTGTGGATTTGGTCTGCCCGGCACATCACCTGCCACATCATAAAATGTGACAAAGCAAAACTTACTGAAAAATACCTCACTGTAATTGGCTGAGTGACTTTTTAATTTGTACAGGTTCAGGTTCCAGCTTGCAGCTGCAAACCTGATCTTTGTTGGGTGATGCATGAATTTGAGGGCTGGACCAGGATATAGTCCAAGTTTCCAATCCTGGCATCTTATCAGCTGGTTGGGCTGTGTAATGTCAAGTTAGCTTCTAGTTATGGTCTTCTGGTGTACAACAGGGTTGCCCCTGTGAGCACCATTCTACTGCAGCAATGTCACACCAGCCAGGCAGGAAGCAGTCAGTGGCACATTACACCCTGGGGAAACAGCATTAGGTCTCCGCACTGCTGCAGGTGGCGCTACACAAACAAATTCCTAGCCCATAAAGTACAGTAGTTTTACTAGTTCTGAAAATAAAAGAGCAGATCAACAAAGAGGACGCATGTCACCCCTTTCAGCACTCTTCCAGGGTTATCAATTTCTTTTATATTGATCGACTGATTCAGATTCCAAAGCCCACTGTCTCGTGAATCAACCGCCAGCATTTTGTACCACTAAATCCATTTTCTGTAACCCAGTGGCAGACTGATACAGTAATTAGTTTACTTAGCATTCTAGCACATGCATCTGCACATTAGTAGGGCAGTAGGCATAGCATGCTGGGCTCTGAATTAAGAGTCTGTTGACAGAGAAAGAGACCTGGGTCTTACAATGCATGAGTCTCTTGGAACCGACTAGTGCAGAGGGCCCACATTGAAAGCAAATAGATGATTAGGATAATGTAATATGAAGCAAAAAGTACCATAGTGCTGTTATTCAAAACAATTGGTTGGATCCCATTTAGAATGCAGCGCCCAGTTCTGGTCTCTTTACGTGATGGGCAAGATAAAGACTGTAGAAAAGGTTGAGAAGAGGGTTATTAGATTAGTATCTAGTTTTTAGAAACCCATGGTTATCAGTACAGTCTCAGAAAGAATAAGGGCAGAGGTGTAGAAGCTGCATAGAAATAGAACTAGGTTAGATGTCAGTGCATTTTTCTTTATGCTGAAATCCACTGACCTTTGGAATGTGTTCCTGGTTTGTGCTGCAGGTGCAGGTGCAGATTTGCTGCAAACATTCAAAAAGGAGCTGGATGATTTCCTGGAGGAACATGATATCATGACATACAAAAGGTGTGTTAGATGTTTGATGATTTACCTTATAATCATTGTTAACTTCTGTAACTCACTTTGATCACTCTAAGCAATTGGTGAGGAATTTCTCAGAATTTATTTTTCCCCTGAATTGGCCTAGGTTTTTTCAAAAAGATATGTTTGCCTCTCCCAAAAGATTACTTAGCTGCTTGAGAGGTGGGAATTATTGGGGGTTAAGTATTGCCTGGTTGCAACACAGCAGAAATGAGGCAGATTTGCTGAACCAGCTGATCTTCCCCTTTCTTTTTTTGTATATTTGTATCTTTGTGAGACAGTTGCTGAATCAATATTGAATATTCCTTACGTCCCATACACCATGGGGTGAGAACAAATGAACATTTAAAGATTTATCTGAAATTTCTCTGCTATTTTAGTGAAGGTATTGCCCCATTTATAATAAAGTAGCAGAAAGAGGAACATCAGACAAGTGTCTGAAACATTTGTCCACTGGTATCTTTTTTGTAATTTCAGAGTCCGTGTCCTTTGATGAGCATTGATACCAGCCAATAATGTGTTCATCGGCATTATCTCCATGTCAGACTTTGACTAGTTGGTCAATAATTCTAGTCTGATGTCTCATTCCTTTTTTGGAATGAACCCTTAAGTGGTAGAGCACCTAAAAAGGGAAGGTCCTCCCAACAAACTGAACCAGCCTCAAACCTGTTACCCAGGAGGAACGTAATCATGGCCACTTCCCACTGCAGTACCCAGACTTAATGATTAGTGTAATTTTTATTTCAGGTTACAGCACCCACAGTAAGTACTTTACTTCAATGCTGTGTTGTTAAATGATTTGGAGATTTCAGCTATATTTGCCAATTTAATTTAATTTTATCCTGTCCGGCTCAATAATTCATCCAAGCTATTTCCCCTAATATGCCAGAAGTGTGCAACAGGCAAACAAATCAAGGAAATGGATGTTAAAGCTACTGCTAATTCTTTGTACCTTTTCTTTGTTTGAGAGGAATGTTAACTGTGCATTTCTCTTTAAGTATGCATACAATGTGATGACTTGTTTGTTTTTTCTCTTTAATCCATTTTATTTTTATTGAGTTATAATAATAGCAGTTTCACAAAGGTCATACAGTTAAGGCAATAAAAGTGGAGTTCATTAAAAGGTTCCAGACATTGGGCAAGACACTTCTAAACCGGTGCAGTTACACAAAACATACAAGACTGGCAAAATGACAAGATGACTTAATGCAGCATTAGTTTCAGGATGAGTTTTGAAAGGTGACAAACAGATTGGTTACACAATAGACTGTGGTACGAATATTTAGGATAACGTTTTGGGATGTTTTATGCATCTTATTGTGTCTATCTCTCATTATTATCAGCTTCATGGGATAACTTCCCTTATACTCCACAAATTATGGGTTTTGACAGCTGGTCTGGGACTTTTAGTTGATTTTAAAAAACCTTATTGTTACTAGAAGGCCCTCTAGGAATAAATGCATTTTACAGCATAGCCAGAAGCTAAGAAGTTGTGCAACTGTACAGTGAGCATAAATAATGCAGAACTGTCATCTAGAAGCCTCTCCATAACACTGGACTAGCAAGCTCATCACACACTGTCACTTGTTCACATACCCCACACATTTTACTGGAATAGTAAGAGTTACAGCAATGATGGAAATAAATCATCAAAAATAAATCAGTTAGAACCACCACCAGGGTGGAGAATGCAGCTGCATGAAACAATTTGAGTAAATTTGTCTCTTTGTTCACTTAACATTTGAAACTATGTTCAATTAGCCTGTTTCTAAAATCAACAATACTTGAACTAAATAATTTAAATTAAACTGGGCAAGCAGCCCATCAGTGACCCTTCAATAAACATTTCCTCTGCCATAAATTCACAATCTTCCACTATTTCCCTCTGTGTCTTGCACGTCTGTTTCAGCAGTATCTGCAATTGCATTGATTTGTTTCACTGGCCCCTTTCTTTTAATACAAAATGGAAATAAGGAAATCAGTATATCAAAAAAGAAATAATACAAACTACAGCTGATAAAATAATACAAACTATGATCCAAAAGGTTACAAGTGCAAATGCATCAAAGCTCATCAGATTATCAGTGGCAATGTGCAGTCACACGGGACTGAACTTTACAGTGGCTTTGGGACCCCAACATTGGCCCAAAAAGTGAGTCAGGTAAGTTTGGGTGAATACATGCCAAATATGCATGCTAGTATGTTTTTTATTTTGGTGGCACATATTTAAATTTTATAAACTCTCACGTTTCTTTTTTAAATTATTGATTTTGCTCCTACCTCGCCATTGATAGCGTTAAATGTATTTTATGACACATAAATCTCAATTGAAGACTTGTTGATACAAAAATATTTAAAGAAACTCTTCTTACTGTATCAGGTATGCACTGGTGTTGTTCTTTTAAATTAATATTGTTCAAATCATTTTAAATCGCGAGCTGTGATAGAAAGGGCCACAAATAGTCTGATGTACACCTTTCAAGATATGAGGAAATAAAGAACTTTAAGAAGAAATGCGAGAATTGGAGGAAGTTTCTCCAACCTGGTCAGAAGCAGGAAGGGGAAACACAATAAGATTGATGACTATTCTGCATGGAGGGAATGTAGCAGCACCAAGACCTTACAATAGACATTGTCAGAGGCTATTCCTCTGAGCTCAGTCCAACTGTGTAAATATCTCCAAGGACTAAACTGTGTTCAGCTCCTGAGTGAAGGAAATTAAAAACAGCAAAGACAAACCTCTGACACTTAGTAAATAATTCTTAAAGTAAATAACTCTTAGCATGTAAGATCATTTAGATATGTTTTCCCTTAATTTGTATTTTGAATGAACAGGAAACAAATCCAACATTAACAGTTCAGCCAACATGTATATAGTATCTGAAGCTGTACAATGTAGGATTAGGTTATCAGCTTCTCTGTTTTTTCTAATTGGGATTGAGTGAGTGAAGTGATTCTTTATTCATTTATACAATCAAAGGGACATTGAATCTTTTACAGTTTGAATATTGGTGCCTCTTTTATTCGCTTAGCCTTCCTCCCTGTGGGTTTAAACCATGTTGTAGTTACATAGCCCTTTCACTTTAACCTATCAATATTTCCTAACATTCACAGGGTGAAGATAACATCTTCCCTGAATTTACTGTAGAACAAGATTAATTTGGGAAAGGGGAAATTTTCAACTAGTCGCAATGAATTCAACCCGTGCCTGTCAGACAGAGATTGTTTCACTGCAGCTGGGATTCTTCTACCTTATAGACGAAGTTTCTCACTCAATTTTCTTATGTTACATCAATGATTACATTTCAATAGTATTTCATTGGCTGTAAAGTGCCTTGGGACATCCAAAGTCATGAAAAGTGCTATATAAATGCAAGGATTTCCTTTTTTTCTTGATTTCCTTTTGTTCTTATTCTTTTTTAATGTTCTTTTACTTCTGTGTTTTGCATCGTTATCTTTTCTTAACTCCATTGCTGGAATTACTTCTGTGTTTGAATCACTATTTTCCGTCGATTAATCATTTTTTTCAGGCAAAAAACCAAACGATAGAATAAGTTGCAGCCTGGAAAACTACCTATGTATTTTCTTATTTCTCCAATTTTTTCCACTCCTCCCTCTCCTGAAGATGTTAACTTCTTGTTGGAATATGGGTTGAAAGTTGCTGGTCACCTTTCAATATCTTATCAAAATAAAGATTATTTATGGGGCGAAATTCTCCACTGATCGGGTGGGCATGCGTCATCCCGTGATCATGCAATATTTTGGTCGGTGGGCGCGCGCAAAAGTCAGAAGCGTGCCCGCCGACAATTAAGAGGGCAATTAAGCCCATTAACAGCACAATTGTCTGTCATTTTGCGTAGTCCGTATGGTTGGCGGGCGGGCGAATCAGCCGGCTGGCCTTTGCACTTTTCAACAAGCCTCGTCCATTGGTGGGATGAGATATCCATGATGAAATAAAATATAAATAAATTTCTGTAAACAGTATTTTCATAAGCTAAATTTTCAGGTGACTGATTGTGATGCATGGACACTTTTTTCAGCTTTTGAAACCTTTATTTTTGCAGTTTCAGGTCTTCAGCTCCCTGAGGCAGCTCTCTGCCTTCAAGGAGCTTTCTGTCAGCACTGGCCTATGCCTGCTTTGACGTCATCGCCTGCCCTCTTCCTGTCCCCACTTGGGCAGCGCTAACCTTTTCAGCGCATGTCACACGCTGGCTAGCCAGTAATTGGCCAGCCAGCACGAAATTGCGGTCAGGGGCCTGGCGGCCTGCTTCCCGGCTGACCCTGGGCCCGTCGATCGCGCCTGCCCACCGAGCTGAAAATTCAGGCCAATGTGTTACAGAGGCTGTTAGTAAGTCAGTTAACCCTGGGGGAACTATTCACTAAACCAAGTCTTTTACTCATCTAGATCCACAGACATGCATTGCCAACTGGGATCACTGGATAGTAACGTAGAGTATGAGCTCTAGGTGATTCTCACCTCCCTCACCGAGAATGTTGAGGTTGGATGTACCCCTCTCCCTCCCTCAGTAATTCACAAAAATAGAAGTGAGTGACCCTTGCCTGAGAGACTGACCACATCAAATCTGGCTACAAAACCTAAAAATATCTAGGAGCATCAAAAAAATTAAGAAAAGCATTCATGGCCTTATTCTGAGCAGCATGTTTTAACCTTCTTAACCCAATGCCGCTATTTTCTCCTTGTAGCTAGGAAGTTTAATCAACATGAAGGAAGAGCAGTGAATCCATCAAAATTTGCTTAACAAAATGTTGGATTTTCTGTAGGCAACTGTACTATCTACAGTGATACTGAGTCACACAAACTAAACCTTTCCAGCTTAATCTCTGGGCTGCACATATACCAGATCATCTGCTGAGTTATGTTTGAATATCAGTATTTTCATGACAAAAACGACTGCTTCCTACACTGATCTTTGCCCCTTTTCTAAGGTCATCAGAATGCCCACAATTTCTTCTTGCACATGTGCAAAGGTTATATGGTCACACAGGTCCTGCACATGATTGTGATCAGCACCAAACAACAGGGAAAAATTGAAAACTTTTTTGATGTGTTTGAGGCTGTGGAGCTCCCAACCACAAGACTGACTGTTGCGTGAGGCAATGGGAGAAATGACAGTAAACTTAAACAGTACCAGCTTTCAGCTTTGGCAATTTATTTTTCATGGTTGATGAATATGATTCTATTGGAGACACATAGGCTGGAATTTTCCAGCCCCGTTAGCGTCAGGTGTCATGGCGGGTGGGGGAGGGGTGCAATATGTTGAGAAGGACAAAAAGAGGTTTTACGCTGTTGTGAACCAGTTTGCAATCGTCTGCTTCAACCGTCAATGGCAGGCCACGTTTAATGCCATCGCACATCAGGAATGTCATTTTAATACAAGCGCAGTGCAGCCTTGCAGTGCGGATTAGGAGAATGCCTACGCCTGAGATGAGAGTACAACATGCAGTCCAATGGGCAAAGCGGCCACCAATTGGTCAAGTGGAGTGGGGCGGAGGTGGGTGAGGTTTCGGACAGCCAATGAGCGTACCACGCACTGGCCATCCAAATGGTGGACAGCACTCTCCTGCATGCTTGAAGGGGCCTTCAGGCATAACCAAGAGAGGTTCTTAGGACACCCATGCTAACCCACGCATCTCTCTCGTTGATCCAGCAGGAGGAGAACATCAGGGTCATGGGGACTGGTGATTTAGCGGTATGTCTCAGGGCTTACAGAGACTAGAGAAGAGAGCAGCGGAGATGCCTGGCTCACCAAAGGAGGAATACCTTCCTCAAGGTGAAGGGGCAGCAAAGCCTGATGTGCACATAGCTGAAGGTCCACAATGAGCCGTTGCTCGTAGGCACCTCGCTAGTCCCAGGGTTTATAGACGGCACTTGACATTCCTGCAGATGACTGAGAACAAGTGTCATTGAAGATTGTGCATGTCTAGGGCACTGGTAGGTCACATATTCCACCTGCTGCAGGATTTGGAACCATCAGGACATGGAGGGCATCCACTGCCAGTGGCCATAAAAATGACCGTGGGGCTCAATTTTTACGCCAGTGGTTCCTTCCAGGGCTCCACAGGTGAGTTGTTCGTGATCTTGCGAGCCTCCATGCACAAATATATCTGGGAGGTCGCAGGTGCCATCTTCATAAGGCACAGAATTTTGTGCATTCCCCCCTCCCGGGATCAGGAAAGCCAAGAAGCAAGAGCGCTGGGATTTGCAGCGATTTCTGGTTTTCCACAGGTGCAGGGTGTCATCAACTGCACTCATGTGGCACTTAGATCTCCATGGCAACAAGCAGTCAGCTATGTCAACTGCAAAGGCTCTTACTCGCTGAATGTTCACCTGGTGTGAGACCACCACAAATGCATCCAACAGGACTACGCATGATTCCCACAATTCCTACATCCTTAGCAGGTCTCAGATCCCTGACATCTCCCAGGGTCCACAGAAGCTGCAGGGTTGGCTCCTTGGGGACAAGAGTTACCCACAGAGAACGTAGCTGATAATGCCTATGTGGCAGCCTCAAACTGCAGCAGAGCAATGGTACAACAAGGCTCATGCCGTGACCAGGGCTTTGGTGGAGCAAACAATAGGCATTTTGAAAATGAGGTTCCAGTGCCTTGACAGGTCCAGTGGAGCACCGCAATACAGTCCCCAGAGGGTGTCGCACATCATCATCGCTTGCTGTATGCTCCACAACTTAGCACTGCAACGGAGGGAGGACCTTGCTGAGGAAGAGATAGAGGAGCTGCACATCTCCTCCGATGAGGACAACGTCAAAGGGGATGATGATGATGAGGTCCTTGAAGGTGAGGATGCTGGCGGTGAGGCCATCGCACTGGCCAGATGAGGCAGGTGCTACTCAGGTGGCCATTAAAGCTGCAAAATCCGTGGAGGATGATGACAGGATGCAATGAGGACAGCCCTGACATCCTCACCTTGCATCTGTGAATGTTTGACTGCTGTGTGGCTTATGGCAGTGCACATACCCCCAGCGCTCAGGCTCATTACATGGAGACACAGCGGAGGCCCTAATAGTCGTTAGATTCCAGGAGGATTATGACAAAATGCAGTGAGGTCACTCCATAGACCTTCTCACAGCCTCTGTGAAGGCCTGACTCCTGTCTGGCTGAGGGCAGCTTGCCTGCGCTCTGTGATCAGGGTCATATCATAGAGATGCAGCTGTGAAACTTTAAAAGCACCTGATCCTTTGTCCACCTTCAGCACCTGAGCCCTTCAGGAGCACAGTGTCACTGGTCACAGATGCTGAAGAGATGGCGGGGGGCCACCCAAAGGTGCTGAGAGCACACAGAGAGAATGATGGAACTCTGTGACACCTGCCCATGACATTCTGGCAGCAATGACAAGCACCGTCGTGGTGTGGGCATCAGTAATGTGTCCAGTCAGATTCTTCTTCCAAGGTGTCTTCTGGGCTTGAGTTGAGAACCTGGCTCCTGGATGCCCTCGGCTGCTTCCCAGAGGTGCCTGCAAAAGCAAGAGATAATTAGTGCATGGCAGGGGGTTGCAGAACAGGGGAACTGACTCACAGCATTGTTGTCTAATGGATGTCGCATTGCTGCATCTTCACTTGGATGAGCACCACTGACCTCAACGTAAGGTCGAGGAATGGTCCAGATCCTCGCCAGCCAGCTAGATGACTCTATTTTCAAAGTCTGTGAGGATCTTGATGTCAGGCATTCCTCCACCAGTCTGAGGCCTCTCTCTTTTGTTGTGTGTCAGCTTCTCCTGCATGAATACAAGTAGAGAGAGTGTAAGAAGGATGCCTGCCAGGCCAGATGAGAAGGATGCCTGACATGTGTGGGTGGTGAGTGGTGCCATGCACAGGATGAGGACACGATCCACAGGGTAGATGAAGGTGTGTTTGAGAGAGTGAATGGTAATGTCCCTTGAACTGGCAGTGAGTGAGATCCCTGTGAATGTGTGATGGGTTTGTGAGTGTGTGAGTTGAGAGGGATGAGAAGAGTGACTTATCCTGATAGAATGGAGAAGATCATTCATCCTCTTTCGGCAGTGGTTGGCTGTCATATTTTGCAGGATGTTTGCACTGACCAGCGCTGCCACCACCTCCCATGCTGGATTGGTTACCTTGCTTGCTGGTCTTTGCCCAGCACGGGGGTACAGCGCTTCATGGCTGGCCTCCACTGCCTCTAGTAGGTGCCCAAGGGAGGTGTTGGTAAATTTGGGGGCAGCATGTTTCCTCCCTTTGACAGCCATGACTTTCCAGCAGCTTTCAATCCCTTAGAGAGTGTGGGATTTGCGCAGGAGTGCACTTTAAATATGGCACCCAATATTGAAGGCCTTACATGAGGGCGGGATGTGTGAATCAGACGCCAACCTGCCAGCAACCCAGCATGTTTCCTGGGAAAGCATTATTAATGAGGCTGGGTGCATCAGGAATGGGAAGGATGTTTGAGATCAGTTGTGATTTTGTACACAAGTGTGGAGCAACATAAAGCCCAGGAGACATTGTTTTTCTTGACACAAAAGCAAAATACTGCAGATGCTGGAAATCTGAAATAAAAATAGAAAAATTCTGGGAATACTCAACAGGCAACACCTGTGGAGATGCTGCCAAGTGGCAAGTAACATTTGTGCCACACAAGTGCCAGGCAATGACCATCTCCAACAAGAGAGAATCTAACCAATCTAACCATTTCCCCTTGACATCCAATGGCATTATCATCACTGAATCCCCCACTATCAACATCCTGGGGGTTACCATTGACCAGAAACTGAACTGGACTAGCTATATACATACTGTGGCTACAAGAGCAGGACAGAGGCCAAGAATCCTGCGGTGAGTAACTCAGCTCCTGACTCCACAAAGCCTGTCTCCCTTCTACAAGGCACAAGTCAGGAGTGTGATGGAATACTCTCCACTTGCCTGGGTGAGTACAGCTCCAACAACACTCAAGAAGCTTGACACCATCCAGGACAAAGCAGCCTGCTTGATTGACACCACATCCACAAATATTCACTCCCTCCACCACCGACACATTGTAGCAGCAGTGTGTACCATCTACAAGATGCACTGCAGGAATTCACCAAGGCTCCTTAGACAGCACCTTCCAAACCCACAACCACTACCACCTAGAAGAACAAGGGCAGCAGGCATATGGGAACACCACCACTTGTAAGTTCTCCTCCAAGCCACTCACCATCCTGACTTGGAAATATATCACTGTTTGTTCACTGTTGCTGGGTCAAAATCCTGGATCTCCCTTCCTAACAGCACTGTGGGTGTACCTACACCATTTGGACTGCAGCAGTTCAAGAAGGCAGCTCACCACCACCTTCTCAAGGGCAATTAGGGATGGGCAACAAATGATGGTCTAGCCAGTGATGCCACATACAATGAATTAAAAAATAGTTAAGGGGCATAACTTAATGCCCAATCCCTAGAGTTGAGGCAAGTACAGAGGTAATGGGCAGTTCATTTGATCAGGCAGGAGGGTGTGGGATGGGGACTCTGCTGCCTTCCCATCTCCCCCCCAGTTAAGCTCATGGCGAGATAGGTGGAGGCTGGTCTTCCTGCCCGGAGGCCACTTGAGACCCTTAAGTAGCCACTTTAGGGCTTCATCCCGCTGCCTCTGATATTCAGCCAGCGGCAGGCAGGGAACTCGCCACGTGGAGAGGTTGCCCAGCAAACCCTCTCAGGTTTGCCTATGGCCTCATGGGGGTTGGTCCCTTTTTCACAGGCACTCAGTGCCCAATCGAGTGACCCAAAATTGGGAGGGAATGGACCCGCTGAAAGTCACCCACCTGCCCTTGCTCCTGAACACCTCGCCCCCTCACTAGCCAGCATCCTCCTCCCTGCTACCTCACTCAACCACACTTTTTTAAAATTCATTTACTGCGGTCCCTGTGGTGTAGATACACCCACAGTGCTGTTAGGAAGGGAGTTCCAGGATTTTGACCCAGCAACAGTGAAGGAACGGCGATATATTTCCAAGTCACGATAGTGAGTGACTTGGAGGGGAACTTCCAGGTGGTGGCGTTACCATGTGTCTGCTGTTCTTACCTTTCTAGATGGCAGTGGTCGTGGGTTTGGAAGGTGCTGTCGAAAGAGCCTTGGTGAATTCCTGCAGTGCATCTTGTAGCTGGTACACACTGCTGCTATTGTGTGTCGGTGGTGGAGGGAGTGAATATTTGAGGATGGGGTGCCAATCAAACAGGCTGCTTTGTCCTGGATGGTGTCAAGCTTCTTGACCGTTGTTGGAGCTGCACTCATACCTCTCTCTAGATATCCAGCAAGCATCCCTGGTGAAAGCCTCAGTGTTTTCACTGCTCCTGGTGGCACTGCCAGTACTGGAGCTGCTGGCCTCTGTTTGGCCAACAACTCTCAAGGGCAGGATTTCTACCCTACTGGGGGCTTGATCGAGTGGGAGTACCAACACTGTCCAGGTAAGTGCCTAATTGCTGTGAATTTGGTGCAAGACCTCCCTGAGAGAAGTGATGTGGGAATCCATCAGTTCTCGAACTGGAGGGCAGGACCCCCGTCAAACACATTAAATTCCACCCAATGTTTCAATTCAATGACCATTCATCAGAACTGAGGAAAGATAGAAATTTTGAGCAAGTGAAAGGGGGAATGGGGAGGGTAGAACAAAAGGAAAGTCTGTTATGGAGTGGAGGGTAGGAGAGATTAAATGACAAAAAGTTTCATGGTACAAAGCCACAGGGAGTGCTAATGGGAAAGGAAAAAAAAGATGTGTCCAGATGAGGTTGTCAATGGCTGTATAGCAGCTATCCAAATGCAAAGTGAAGGAATAAAGAAAGAAACTAGAACAAAAATGAGCAAGAAATCATGAAACAAAATAGAAGCAGATGTTATGAGCTAAAATTGTCCAGAGAGCTGTAGAGTGCTGAGTCAAATGAGGAGGTGCTGTTCCATTCCTTGACCTTGCGTTGGGCTTCATTGGAACACTGTAGCAGCTGTGGGCAGAAAGATCACAGTGGTAGCAAGGTGGGGAATTGAAATAACAAATGACAGGAAGCTCAGAATCATGCCTGGGGACTGAACGGAGGTGTTCCGCAAAGCAGTCACCCAGTCTGTATTTGGTCTTTCCAATATAGAGGAGATGACATCATGAGCAGCGAATACATTTTGTACCAAATTGAAAGAAGTACAAGCATATCGCTGTTTCGCTTGGAACTGTTGGAATTGTTTTTATTGATTCTTGCCAGGTTTTCAACCTCTTGCCTCTTGCTTTATGAAGAAGCTGGAAACTACCAGTGCCCAGGGGTCCTGGTGGCTGCTAGCCTCAATTTGGGCATTTGTGAACCAAGCTAAGATAGCAAATTTATCTTTCTCATCCTTGTTCACTGACAGCTAAACCCCAAAATCTTTAAGGCCACAATAGGTGAACCAGGCTTAAAAAGAGTTCTTCTGATTTTGGGCTAATGTATGTCAGACATTAATTGCACGTTGACTGAATCAAGGGGCAATAACAAGCCCGTTATATCCCACCGGTGATATGACCTGAAACTAATGGTAAATGAGTTTGTGAGTGAGGTACATGAGTGGACAATGAGTGAAGGCATAAATCATAGCTCATTGTTCTCATACAGTATTGTTGTAATATCCTGTACACAGTGTGTTCTGTTCCCCCATAACTGGAATGAAACACAATACCGCTGCAGTTCACATCACATACAATAGCACATCAGTACAAATCACATGATTCAATCACGGGAACTTTCCATCCATCACTGTCCAATGTGACACCTGCTACCAGGAAAAAATGAATTAAGTAGTTTCCACAAACCAACTCCATGAACGTAACTTCACTCCTGCTGGCGTGATTTTCCAGTCCCGCTGAAGTCAATGGCATTTTGAACGGTTCGCAGCATTTTACAGCCCCGGCCCCGCCACAACAGGGCTGTCAAATTCTGCCCCATCTCTCAGCTAAACCTAGTATTGGCACAGTTCATATGACACTGTTCAATGAAAGGGACACACTTCAGCCAGCAAATTTATAAATGAGCAGTAATACTGTACATTCTCAAGTTTTCCTGGAAACAGTTACAGAAAGAAAATAAAGAAAGAACTCGCATTCCTGCAGCTCCTTTGACAATCTCAGGGTAGCCCAAAAGGGTTTCACAGTCGACAAAGTATTTTTGAAGTCTAGACACTGTTGTAATGTAGGAGAAATAATAGCCAATATGAATGCACAACAGCAAAGGAACAAATGGCCAAATAGTCTGTTTAATGAAGTAGGTTTACGGATAGTAATTGACCAAGACGCAGCAAAAACATTCTTGATTTGTTCTCCAATAGCACCATGGTATCATTTATATCCACCTAAAAGGGCACATAGGACCTCAGTTTAATACCTCATCCAAATGAAATGGCAGTTCTTCCAAAAGTACAACACTTCCTCAGTACTGCACTGAAGTGTATGCCTAACTTAAGTGTTCAAGACTCAGGAGTGAGATTTAAATTCCCTGATGTTGGAATAGGGGCAATGAACCCCCTGATCCTGGAATGGGGATTATGAACCCCCCCTGACCCTAGAATGGGGACTAAAAACCCCATGATTCTGGAATGGGGATTATGAACCCCCCTGATCCTGGAATGGGGATTATGAACCCCCCTGATCCTGGAATGGGGACTAAAAACCCCCTGATCCTGGAATGGGGATTATGAACCCCCTGATCCTGAAATGGGGATTATGAACCCCCTGATCCTGGAATGGGGATTATGAACCCCCTGATCCTGGAATGGGGACTATGAACCCCATGATCCTGGAATGGGGATTATGAACCCCTTGATCCTGGAATGGAGATTATGCTACCCAGACCATGGTAAAAAAGGAGGTAATTCTACCTCCTAGAAGGGTTTAAAATTGAAAAGGAGGATGTATTGGATAGGTTGCCTGTGCTTAAAGTTGATAAGGCCCCGGGACCAGATGAGATGCAGCCAAGTATACCACGAGAAGTGTGTGGAAATTGTGGAGGTGCTGATCATAATTTTTCAGCCTTCCTTAGACTCAGGGGAGGTGCCAGAGGACTGGAAAATTGCAAACATTACACCCTTGCTCAAAAAAGGGAGTAAAGATAAGCCCAGCAATTACAGACCAGTCAGTTTAACTTTGGTGGTGGGGAAACTTCTAGAAACAATAATTTGGGACAAACTTAATAGTCACATAGACAAATGTGGGCTAATTAAGGAAAGCCAGCATGGATTTCTTAAGGGAAAATCATGTTTAACTAACTTGGAGTTTTTTGAAGAGGTAGCAGAGAGAGTTGATGAGGGCAATGCTGTTGATGTGGTGTACATGGACTTTCAAAAGTTGTTTGACACAATGCTGCACAACAGAATTGTGAGCAAAGTTATAGTGTATGGAACAGTATGGGACAGTAGCAACATGGATATGGATTTGGCTGAATGGCAAGAAACAGAGCGTGGTGGTTAATGGATGTTTTTTGGGCGAGGAAGATTTGTAGTGGAGTTCCCCAGGGATCAGTGTTGGGAACCTTGCTCTTCCTGATATATATTAATGACCTAAACCTTGGTGTACAGAGCACAATTTCAAAATTTACGGATGACACAAAACTCAGAAGCATTATGAACTGTGATTAGGATAGTGTAGAACTTCAAAAGGACATAGACAAGTTGGTGAAATGGGCGGATAGGTGACAGATGAAGTTTAATGCCAAGGAATGTGAAGTCATTCATTTTGGTAGAAAGAGTATGGAGATACAACATAAAATAAGGGGTACAACTCTAAAGGGGATGCAGGAACAAAGGGACCTGGATGTATATGTGCATAAGTATATGTGCATAAATTATTGAAGGTGGTAGGACAGGTTAAGAGAGCAGTTAATAAAGCATACAGTATCCTGGCTTTATTAATAGTGGCATAGAGTAGAAGAACAAAGAGGCTATGTTGAATTTGTATAAGTCACTAGTTCAGCCTCAGCTAGAATGTTACATCTAGTTCTGGGTGGCACACTTTAGGAAAGATGTGAAGGCTTTGGATAGAGTGCAGAAAATATTCAAGAGAATGGTTCCTGGGATGAGAAACTTCAGTTATAAAGATAGATTAGAGAAGTTAGGACCCTTTTCCTTCGAAAAAAGAAGACTGAAAGGAGATTTGATAGAGGCATTCAAAATCATGAGGGGTCCAGACAGAGTAGATAGGGAAGAAACTGTTTCCACTTGTGAAAGGATTGAGAACAAGAGTGCACAGATTTAAAGTAATTAGTAAAAGAAGCAATAGTGATATGAGGAAAATTTTTTTCACGCAGCAAGTGGTTAAGGTCTGGAATGCACTGCCTGGGAGTGTGGTGAAGGCAGGGTCAACTGAAGCATTCAGAAGGGAAGTATACTGTTATCTGAAATGTGCAGGGTTACAGGGAGAATGGCACTAAGTGAATTGCTTTCTCGGAGAGCCAGTGAAGACATGGTGGGCCGATTGGCCTCCTTCTGCACTGTAACAATTCTGTGATTCTCTGGTGCCCTCACAAAAAACAAATTATTCAGTCATTATCACATTGCTTTGTGTGACTTTGCTGAGTGAAATTTAGGATTACAACAGGGGCTACACTTCAAAGTACTTAATTGGCTGTAAAGCACTTTGAGATGTCTGGTTGTCATGAAAAACACTATATAAATGTAAGTTTTTCCTTTCTTTCTCTTGTCAATGAACAGCAGCTGCTGTGACAGACTGCAAACTGCTTTGAACGCTGGTATCTGCAGCCATGATGACAGCAAGCCAACCTTGCATGACCTCTACCTGAGCTTTCACTGCAGCAATCAGATATTGGGTGACTTATGCTTCTGCTGCAAGGGAAGCTGAGGTATTAGCCATCATGGTTGGCTTCACAAGTGTGCTTATTGAGTTGGCCATGACTTCAACGCTGGAGAGGATGGGCTCCAAGTGCCACACAAAATTGATGTCAGACTCTTCCATGCTCCTGAACATTGCTTGCCAGCTTGCTGGCAGGCCTGCCAATGCACCAAGAATTTCAACGTGCATACCCACCAGCTGCTTCTGTTGCCTGACCTATTGAAGTCCTCATCTGGTCCTCTACAGCAGACCCCCTGTGCAACTTTGCCCTCTGACAAGCTGACACCTGTACTATCCAAATCCCCTAGCAGGCCACTTGTGCCCAGTGTCCCATCATGCGCAGATCCTTCCACTAAGATACCCTCTAAATTACCTGCTAGTCCATTTCAGTTTCTGGTCGATGGTAACCCCCAGGATGTTGATAGTGGTGGAATTCAGCAATGATAATGCCATTGAATGTAGAGGGGCAATGGCTAGATTCTCTCTTGTTGGAGATTCTTCTGGCATCTGTGTGGTACATATGTTACTTGTCACTTGTCAGCCCAAGCCTGGATATTGCCCAGGTTTTGCTATATTTGGACATGGACTGCTTCAGTATCTGAGGAGTCATGAATGGTGCTGAACTTTGAACAATCATCAGCAAACATCCCCACTTCTGACCTTATGATGGAAGGGAGGTCATTGATGAAACAGCTGAAGATGGTTGGGCCTAGGACACTACCCTGAGGAACTCCTGCAGTGATGTCCTGGAGCTGAGATGACTGACCTCCAACAACCACAACCATCTTCCTTTGTGCTAGGTATGATTCCAACCAGCAGAGAGTTTTCCCTGATTCCCATTGATTTCAGTTTTGCTAGGCCTCCTTGATGCCACATTCGACCAAATGCTGCCTTGATGTCAAGGGCAGTCACTCTGACCTCACCTCTTGAGTTCAGGTATTTAGTCCATGTTTGAACCAAGGCTGCAATGAGGTCCGGAGCTGAGTGGCCCTGTTGGAACCCAAACTGAGCATCAGTGAGCAGGTTACTGCGAAGCAAGTGCCACTTGGTAACACTGTTGATGACCCCTTCCATTACATTACTGATGATGGAGAGTGGACTGATGGGACGGTAATTGGCCGGGTTGGATGGGCTCCCCCATCATTGAGAATGGGGATATTTGTGGAGCTTCCTCCTACAGTGAGTTGTTTAATTGTCCATCACCATTCATTTCTGGATTGGGCAGGACTGCAGATCTTAGCTCTGATCCATTGGTTGTGGAGTTGCTTAGCTCTGTCTATCACTTGCTGCTTATGTTGTTTGGCACGCAAGTTTCACCAGGTTGACACCTCATTTTTAGGTATGCCTGGTGCTGCTCCTGTAATGCCCTCCTGCACTCTTCCACCACTGTCTGGCCAGTCTGTAGTCCTTGGTTGCCTAAAAGAGAAAGGCAGTATGGTAAGGCTGTGGTGCCGAAAGGGGGAGAAGTACAAGGTGCATGCTTATACTATCTGCAGCTTCTGAATCAGAAGGGAATCTGGGGTCAGGGCTAAGTGAGATGTGAGAAGAAGGATTATGTAGCATTTGAGCCACGCCACTGGCCAAGGCCTCAGCAAAGGCCATTCCAATAATGGCGAGCACCAGCTCCTACATGGGAATCGAGGCATACAGGTGAACCTGTGCCTCTGTGATTAGCTCCTGCTGCCTTCTGTTTTGTGCTACATTATTCACCAAGAGAGAGGGAAATGTGTTAGTGAGTGCAGTACAATCTGCTTGGACGATGTGGCTGTAATTGGGATTATATGTGAACAAATCATTGAAGGTGATGGTGCAAGTTGAGAAAGTGGTTAATAAAGCATGTGGCCTGGACTTTATAGAGAGTGGCATAGAATATAAAAGCAAGGAAGTTACAATGAACCTTTCTAAAACACTGGTTCAGCCTCAAATAAAGTATTGTGTCCAATTCTGGGCACCACACTTTAGGAAGGATGTGGAGGCTTTAGAGAGGGTGCAGAAAAGATTTATGAGAATGATTGCAGGGATGAGGGGCTTCAGTCACATGGATAGATTGGTGAAGCTGGGTCTGTTCTCCTTAGAGAAAAGAAGGCTGAGAGGAGATTTGATAGAGGTATTCAAAATTGTGAGGGGTCTGGACAGAGTAGATAGGGAGAAACTGTTTCTATTGGCATATGGGTCAAGAAACAGAAGACACCGATTTAAGGTAATTGGCAAAAAAAAGCAATAGTGACATGAGGAAAACCTTTCAATGCAGCAAGTGGTTAGGATCTGAAATGCACTGTCTGAGAGTGTGGTGGAGACAGATTCAATTGTGGCTTTCAAATGGAAATTGGATAGGCATTTGAAGAGCAAAGAATTCCAGGGACTGCAGGGAAATGGAAATGGGACTAGTTGAATTAATCTTGAGGGAGCACAAACATAACAGGCCAAATGGCTGCCTTCTATGCTGTAACCAATCATGTTATGGTGTAATAGTTGACACTGTATACAAGCTGTGAGATGTGGGTATGAAGCTTGCAGAAACCCTAAGTGTGCAACAGTAAGGTAAATCTATGAATGTTAGGTATGTTGCGATTAATAGAGATTCTTGGTAAGTGTGAGATAGGGTGTGATGCATTGAGCAGTTGCTGAGGCTAGTGGTGCAGTTGTAAGGATATGGTTTTTGAAGATCCATTCACTGACTTTGACCACTCATGTGAGATCATTGAACTTCTTGCAGCACTGCATTCAAGTCCTCAGGGCTAGTCACCGGGAATTAACTGCCACAGCTATCCATTTCCTTCTGAGACTTTGCTTAGAGGGTCTCTTGTCTCCTCTTAAAAAGCACATGTCTCCTTCTCTACACCTCAGAACGCAGTCTTCCATGAGATGCAATTCTTCTGGCTTTCTTAGGTAACAATCAGTTGTGTTGATATCCAGCACCTGCTGCAGTCAAAATGCTCCTCCCTTTAAGAGGTGCAAGCTGACTTTAATTAGTGCATGATAGCTTTAATAGTGCTAGCCTCTCACAAGTTTGGACCCTGCTGAGGCATACAGCCACTTACCACTGACTGCACAGAGCAATCACGTTAGTTACAAGGCATCATAAAGTTGGTGTGCTCCCTGTATCAGAAGCAGCAAGCTCAAATATATCCTGCATTATGATCCCCATGCTCATTATGGGGCTATTGAATTTTGTCCCCTTTGAATCTGGAGTGGGTCTATTAAACCTCTGACTCTGGAGGGAGACCACCATGAATCCTCTGGATCTGGAGTGGGACTATGAACTGAAGCAGTTCATGTCCAAATGCAGCAAGACCTGGGCAATATCCTGGCTTGGGCTGACAAGTGGCAAGTAACATTCATGCCACACAAGTGCCAGGCAATGACCATTTCCAACAAGAGAGAATCTAACCATCGCCCCTTGATGTTCAATGGCATTATCATCACTGAATCCCCCGCAATCAACATCCTGGGGGTACCATGCACAAGAAACTGAACTGGACTAGCCATATAAATACTGTGGCTACAAGAGCAGGTCAGGTGCTAGGAATCCTGCAGCAAGTAAATCACCACCTGACTCCCTAAGCCTGTCCACCATCTACAAGGCACAAGTCAGGAGTATGATGGAATACTCCCCACATGTCCTGATGAGTGCAGCTCCAACAACCCTCAAGAAGCTTAACACCATCCAGGACAAAGCAGGCCACTTGATTGGCATCACATCCACAGACATTCACTCCCTCCACCACCAATGCACTGTAGCAGCAGTGTGTACCATCTACAAGATGCACTGCAGGAATTCACCAATGCTCCTTAGACAGTGTCTTCCACAACCACTACCATCTAGAAGGACAAGGGCAGCAGACACATGGGAACACCACCACCTGGAAGTTCCCCTCCAAGTCACTCACCATCCTGTCTTGGAAATATATCGCCGTTCCTTCATTGTTGCTGGGTCAAAATCCTGGAACTCCCTATCTAACAGCATTGTGGATGTACCTACACCACATGGACTGCAGCAGTTCAAAATTCTTTCGAGTTATCAACAGTCACAGATTGCAACTCTTTCGAGTACAATCACAGTTCTTGGTTTCCGGGAGTGGGACACGAACCCACAACCCTCTGATTCAAAGGCGAGGGTGCTATGAACTGAGCCACAGCTGACACCTCAGCTGCAGCAGTTCAAGAAGGCAGCTCACCACCACCTTCTCAAGGGCAATGAGGGATGGGCAATAAATGCTGGCCCAGCCAGCAAAGCCCACATCCTATTAATAAATGAAAAAAAAGAACTCCCTGACCTTTGAGTGAATCTTGAGCTCTGATCTTAGAATGGGATTATGATTATTCTGAAGTGAGACTTGAACCTTCTAAATGCTACAATTGAACTAAAGCACACAAATAATAGCAAAAATCACAAGATTTGAATTTTACTCCAAGGTCTGGTTTGCAGTAGCATTAAACATTAATTTATATGACAAACAAGACCTAAACCACCACAAAACCTAAACTTCAGGAAGAGATGTATATTTATTTTGCCACCAAGGAACTCTGATCGCTGCACCTTTAGGTCAAGATGACTGCAACACATAGTGGGGAAATTTTCTGAATAATTCATTAAATACACTATAAAACAAATCCTCTTCCATAAAAAGAACTATTTGCAAAGGCAGCTTTATAATTATGCCACTAAATAATAATTTTACTCAAAACCTTAATACTACAAACAAGTTATGCAAATTAGCCTATTTCCTTTACCCTGTATCACCGGATAGCAGCAGTCAAACATGCTCTGAAATGTAGATTACTTGGCATTTGTAAGATTGCAAAGAATAACACAGGTTGGAGCCTGTTTCAAGGGTGTAACACATTGCAACAACAAAAGTAGGAACAAATTAGATCAGAAAGAAGGATAAGTGCTTCCGACACCATATCAGACTACAAATAGTTATCACATGTTGTGCATTGTGCCATGGCAAAATGGCTAAGCGGTGTGGCCCTTTGTAGGCAACATTTACTGTTTACTTGTTCTTGTCATTACTCTGGCCACTGTCCAATGAAAATGCTTCAGCAGACCAGTTGCAGGCAACCACACAACTTAGAAAGCTCAGTGGGCCACAACCTACACAATATATTTTCCAGGAAAGTAACTTTAAATCAGAGAACACTTAGGTGGGACATTTTGATATACATTTGAGACTACAGGAAATGTATTTAAATTGAGAAAAAAACCCATTCAAAGTAAGGTCTTTAACAATCTCTATCTGCTTCCTTTGGCCAAATTAATTTGGCACAAGAATCTTAACCAAGGCTTCAGTGGTCAGTGCTGATGTATAAACGCTACATAAAAAAAATCAGGACAGTCACAAATAGGGAACCAGAGCTAAATTCCATCACTAAAAATAAAAGCAAAACGCTGCTGATGCTGGAAATTTGAAATGAAAACAGAAAATGCTGGAAGAACTCAGCAGATCTGGCAGTGTCTGTGGAGAGGGAAACGGATGACTCTTCTTCAGAGCTAAATTCCATCACATCAGGATCAACTGAATAAATAGATTTAAGAATAGATTGGAGGAAAATAAAGCATTTAGACAAACAAATCCTAAAATGAAGATCCGGATTATATGTTGTGGCATTAGCCTGCCCCAACAGCATTTAATGATTATATAAAAAGGTTGGAAGAAGGTGGCATAAGTGGGAAAATCCATCTTTTCACTTCATCTCGACCATGAAATGTTTTCAATACGTGGTGCTCTTGCTTACTTATTTTACGCACAGCTCCCCGTCTTCCCAGAGAGAGGAGATACTGTTGGTCCTACAGTCATTGAATCTGTTTTTTTTTTGTCAATTGTTTGGGATGGTTTTACATGAGCCACTTCTTAAATTATCAAATTGTTTTCAGAGGCATGGGGTTGGATTTAACGGTCCGCTGCCGACGGGTTTGAAGGCGGGGTTTGTGCGGGTGGGTGGGACAGTTGTTAATCCAGCAGGTGGCCAGCACAATGCCTACCTGCCTGACCCTGCCCCCATTGCAAATTTACCAACTGCAGGGGTGGAGTCAGGTGGCCATCAACACTTGGGCCAATTGAGGCCCATCAGTGGGCAATTAGTGCCCACTTAAGGGCCTCCTCCTCACCGTCACTAAAATTTAACCGGAGGCAGGAGAGGCCCATGGCAAGCAGCCAGCCTGGCAGGTGCTGGTGCAGGCATGGGGGCCACTCCTTAACAGGCCTCCTGGGCCCATCAGAGGGCACCCCAAAGTTTTTACCCCAGCCCCAGGTTTCCCTCATCGCATGGTCTCTAAAAATCCCAGCTCCCTACCCGCTTTGGGATTTTCTACCCCAGAGGGTTGCGAATGCTCTATACTCGGCTATGTTTAAGGCTGGATTAGACAAATTTTTGGTCTCTCTGAGAATCAAGGGAGCAGGTGGGAAAGTGGAGCTGAAGCCCAAGATCAGCACGATCCTATTGAATGGCAGAGCAGGCTCAACAGGCCATATAGTCCACTCCTGCTCCAATCTCTTGCGTTCTTGTGTTTGCCCCCCTCACTGGGGCTTGCACCCAGTGAGATCCCCAAAGACTTACCCAAATCCAGATCCAATGCCGCACACCTCTGTCCTGAAATGCTGGAAAGTTGCCAGCCTCTGATTGGCTGCCAGATCTCTGAGGCATGATTTCCTGATCCAGAAGGGCAGGAATCCTGCATCCAGCCTATTAATGGCCAATTTAACATTAAATGGCTGAGGTGAGCTGGTATTCCCCTTGGTGGAGTCGTGTCCCCCCACCCCCCCCGACTCCTGGCATTTTAGCTGGGGGCAGCAGGGAATCCAGTGCCAGGTTTAATTTAGCCCATGGGCTCTCGAGATCTAAATACAGAGAGTGCACTATTTCCAGTGCTGAGTATGGAGATGTTCTCCAAGGCAACTCTATGCAATATTTGCCCATGTCTTCAGGGTATTGTTATTTCCTTATTGTACGGTTTGCTGTTTGCCTTGTTGCCTCCAAGTTACTGCATTTTTCTTTGCCCATAGTTCAAATGATAAAGAGTAAACTTTTTTTTTTAAAAGAGTTTCCTGATTGGGTGCAGATATTGCACTCAAAATTACGCTGGATTTTCGAGTTGAATTTTTTGCTCAAGTTTCCACTCAAATTTGTTTGCATATCAACAAACATAAGATCTTCCATGAACCAATGCAATTGGGCTGTGGTTTAGAATGTTCATTTTTTTCTCCTGCATTAAAAAATATTCCTTGATATATTTAAGATTGGTAACCTGGTGCAGTTTTGTGAATGCAGCTGGAAATGGATTAATCACAAAAAATAAGCAGTTTTAATGACTGTGTCAATCCACCACCTGTGAGTAACCAGGTTTTAAATAACTGAAAATTATTTTAGAAAACTAGGCTAAACCGTTTATTAGTTTAATTGGTATATAGCAGTCATCTTCTTAAGAAATTAAATACTTCTAATATTTAAAAGCATTTGAAAGGTTTCTTAAAACACCTAATTTTAAGAGCATCCTCAAAGGATCACAGAAAGGTGCAATTAGTGGAAACTCGCCATGGTGATCCATTTGATCTGAGGGTGTGGCCAGTTTTTGGGTGAGGCTGACTTCCAGCACAGCGCTTCTTAAACCAGCGCAAAAGGTCACGGAACTCCTATTTGCACTGGACGCATCTTGCACCTGAAATAGCTCAATCTTTTGCACCGGTTTGGATAATTTGTGGCAAACTGAGCTGGAAGATAGGTGTAACCTAGCAAAAACTCTACCTGGTCATATTTATTTGTTTTGCAACATATCGGATTGAAGTAGCCTACGTGATAAAGTAGGATAACTTTACAAGTTCAGGAGCAGCAACAATCATAAGGTCAAATAATAGACATATATTAAATGAAGGCGGCTGTTTGGCTCATTCTAACTTAGCTAGTTGTAAAGAACACAGTCACCCATCACAGATTGCAGCTGTTTCCTAAACGTTTCTGTGATTCTGTGATTCTGTTTTCAGGCAGTTTGCTTCCAACACCCTACCCATGCTTCCAAATGTTGATCACCCTATTTGTTAAGAAGAACTTCCTGATGTAAGTCTGAAATTTGTCTTTCACTCAGTTGTACTTGTGTGACCTCGATAGACTGCAACCATTTAATTTGAAGTAACTTTATGGATTTTCCCTTCTATACTGCTTACTATTTTACATATGACTATGACACCTCCTCTTGGTCCAGCTCCTTCAAAGGTCGAACAACCCAACCCTGTCAAGTCTTTCCTTCTAACTAATTATTCTGATGCTCAGAATCAGGTTTATGGCCCTTCACTGCACCATCTGCAAGACTTGAACGTTTCCTTTGTACCTTGGTAATCAGAACTCAGCCTAGCACGCAAAGTGACAGATAATATGATGGTAGGAACTCCAACAAAGCAGGCATGGAGGCTTGAAACCTGAAATACTCCCAAAGATTTCACAGTGCCTCAGTGCAGCTGCTGAACAAAGAGAACTGGGAGTCAGTACACAAGTTGTGCACTGCACACATTAGGCAGTCAAGTAATATGCGGATTTAGTGGCTGCCCCTAACATGACACATGCCTAAACAGTGCTTCCACATGGCATCTGTTCCAAACAGCTACTGAAGGGGAGACCATCATTAAGGCAAGGCCTAATAAATTAGGGCATACCTGGCCACCATTCACCTGGCAGCTCTGACACCAATGCACATTTACCCAGTGCCTAAATGTCCTATGTGCTCCTTATTAATTTGCACATTGCATGCTGTCCTCCCCAATGCTAGTTAAATGCCTGTTGCACAACAGTCAGCCAGTATATTTTCATGCCTGCTGGCATCCAAGATTACAGCCTTGGTGCATCTTGAGAGACATGTTGATAGCACCAGTATTTTATGCAGACGCAATCATTTCGTATTATCTGGCAAAGTGAGCCCATTTTGTGCAGGCACAGATAGCATCTCCACAGTGCTGGCACTAATGATGCAGTGCTCAGGTAGCATTATTAGCCTCAAGGTCCGGTTTGGCCAAAGCACCATACAGTTTAAGCATGACTGCCTACAACTTGTACTCTACAGTTTTGCCAATACAGTTTAGCATTACATTTTCTTTGTTAAATGCTGTTCCACATTGGTTGGGCATGTGAAGGGCCAAGTTTCACAAAACTCAAAAATCACTTTCAGCTTCACCCTGAATATTTTGTCATCATTCCTCCTATGTGCAATAATTAACATTTATTAATTATAATATTCTACTGTTTCACCTATCAACATATTTTATCTAATTCATTTTGGTCCTCGGCTGTCCCCGCAAATTTGATTGAGTTTGATATCACTTGCACATTAGGTCAGTTTTCACTAAGTTTCCAGACTTAAGTAATTCTTAAAAATTAGAAAATGAGTAGGGATCCAAAAACCTGTCAATGGGAAGGAAAGACTTTCTTTTATTTAGTGCTTTTTGTGACCTCAGGACATCCCAAAGTGCTTTACAATCAGTGAAGTGCTTTTGAAGTGTAGTCGCTGCTGTAATGTGGGCAGTGCAGCAGTTCCCACAAGCAGCAATGTGATAATGAGCAGATCATCTGTTATAGTGATGTTAGTTGAAGGATAAATATTGGCCAGGACACTGGGGAGAACACCTCTTCAAATAGTGGCATAAAATCTTTTACATTCACCAGAGAGAATCCAACAGACAGAATTCCCTCTCTGCCTAGACTTTATGCTCAGTCTCTGGGGAGTGGAATTTGAACCCACAGCCTTCTATTTCAGAGGCAAGCATGCCATCACTGAGCCACAGGTGATACCCATTGAACCCCTCCTTCAACCCCATCACCATTGCTCTAATTAATATCCACTGTTTAACACCACTGAGACAAATTCTTATCCATCCCTCACTATTTAAAAAAGGAGGGAGGGAGAAAACAGGGACTTACAGGCTGGTTAGCCTAATGTCAGTAATTGGTACCACAGGGATCAGTGCTTGGGCCCCAGCTATTCACAATATATATCAATGATTTGGAGGAGGGAACCAAATGTAATATTTCCATGTTTGCTGATGACACGAAACTTGGTGGGAATGTAAGTGGTAAGGAGGGTGTTAAGAGGCTTCAAGGTGATTTAGACAAGTTGAATGAGTGGAGAAAATACATGGCAAATGCAGTATAGTATGGATAAGTATGAAGTTATCCATTTCAAGAGGGAAAACAAAATGGCAAAGTATAATTTAAAATGGTGATAGAAAGGGAAATGTTAATGTACAAAGGGACCTGGGTATCCTTGTACACCAATCACTGAAAGCAAGCATTCAGGTGCAGCAAGCAGTTAAGAAGGCAAATGGTATGTTGGCCTTCATTGCAAGAGGACTTGAGTACAGGAGCATGGATGTCTTACTGCAGCTGTACAGGGCCTTGGTGAAACCACACCTGGAGCATTGCGTACAGTTTTGGTCCCCTTACCTAAGAAAGGGTATAGTTCCCATAGAGGGAGTGCAGTGAAGGTTCAACAGGCTGATCCCTGGGATGGCAGGATTGTCGTATGAGGAGAGATTGGGCCGATAGGCCTGTATTCACTGGAGTTCAGAAGAATGAGGGGATCACATTGAAAGATATAAAATTCTGACAGGGATGAACAGACTGGATGCAGAGATGATGTTTCTTCTGGCTGGGGGGTCTAGAACAAGGGGTCACAGACTCAGGATAGGGGATAGGCCATTTAGGACTGAGATGGGGAGAAACATCTTCACTCAGAGGGTGGTGAACCTATGGAATTCTCTACCACAGAGGGCTGTGGAGGGCAAGTCACGGAATTTATTTAAGAAGGAAATAGATAGATGTCTAAGCTCTAAAAGCATCAAGGGGTATGGGGAGAGCGCGGGAGTACGGCATCGAGATAAAGGATCAGCCATGATCATATTGAATGGTGAAGCAGGCTTGAAGGGCTGAATGACCTACTCCTGCTCCTATTTTCTATGTTTCTATGTTTAGCTTGGATACCCTCCACTTTGAGATTAAATTGTGGTTTTTCATGGAGAACCTGGTCAAAAAGCTATTTGGAGGTTTTTACACATCACATTTTCAAGATGTCAATAATCTAAGTGGAATGCTGCTTCCTTGCATAAATCAAGGAAATTGGTTAACCAGGATTCACCACCACCCACCCAACCCGCCTCCTACCACCACCTCCCCCACCACCCCCCACCCCCTTTTGAATCCATGAATCCATGGAGGCTGTCATTTATTGGATTATTCTCTTTAAGTAATGCTCTAATTTAGTCCTATAGATTGATTCTATTATTTTAACCAGTTTTGACTTGATATTATTGTATCCATAGTTGCCTGGGTTTGCATTGTCACCTTTTTTAAAAAAAAATAGTATTTGGCTCATTTCAAATCTAATGGACTTTGGTATTCATGAATTCCTTCATAATGATACTGTCATCATCTCATAAATCATCTATTGTCTCTCAGACCCTAAGATAAATATTAACAATCCCTGAAGATCTCCTGACTAATCTCACAAAAGTTTGTAAATCCACTTTGTGATGATTTCATTTGAATTTGAGCATCAATTTATTAACTTTATCAGGTATAGGGTGGAAATTAGATGGAAACGTTCTCTACGTCAGAACTGGGACACTGGAGATGTCTAACAAAAGGGCCCCATAAATTTAGAAGTGGCACCAATGCCCCTGCATTTTGGGCGTTGGTCATCCCACTGCTTAATTGAAACACTTTGCACCCAATTTACAACGAAACAATGGGCACAACAAATACCAACTCCTATCCCACAAAGTACAATGGTCCTTTCATATAGCTTACCTCCTTCATAGATGCAAAAATAGAAGACTGGCCCTCTGAATGAGGCTCTACTTCCAAAGTTCAGAATCAGTAAGTTTCTCCAAATCTGCAAGGGAGGCAGGGAAGCAGCAAATTGTGAGGGAAATTGTAGGAAGCAGCAGGAGGGTATGGATAGCTAAGCAAGACGAGCAGATAGGAGGCAAAGTGACAATAAGAAGTGATCTGCATTCAGTAATATTACAGCAAAAAGATTGGGGAATGTGAGTTTACGTGCAATAAAATTAAAGATGCATTCCCTCAGAAGGTGAAGAAGGGATCCCAGCTAGAAAGGACCATGTAGAAGTTAAAGCTGATACTGCAGGTTTGTGTATGGAAAGAATGGAATGAACTATCTTCTTTACTGTGGGAGGCTTTGTAACCACCAGTTCTACTGTTGTTTATTTTATTTCTGGAAAATACTTTTAACTATAACTGACTTTATGATTTCAAACTTTAGAAATAATAGAGTTTTGGCAGACAGCAATTTGCTGAAGGGTGGTACTGCACCATTTGATGTAAATTAAAAATAAAAATTTTGAACCTAAGTGAATATGCAGCATTAGTTAGGGATCAAACGTATATAAACTTGGCATAAGATTTTCTGGTAACCAACAGCAAATTGTTACTCCACAAACTTTCTATAGTGACACAAACATTATCCTTTGGTGTTTATGTGGGATATGCCAAATTATACCTGCTGCTGCCATTATATATGAATCCAAAATGAATTAAATCACTTCTTAAATTGCCAGACCATATTAAAATAATATTCAACATGGTGCATCAAATGACTGATTTATTTTTGTGGATCAATTTAGAAGTGATGTCACCTAAACCCTGCCTCCAATACCCACATCATTGTAAACTTGCATTGCATTGTATTGCAAGTGAACACAGGTATTCATTACGTTATTTTGTGATGTTCTGTTATACATGTGTTGTTGGTGCCTCAGCTGGGACCCAATGTGCTCTAACCTTGAACAATAGTCTAACTAGTGAAATATGGTGGTGAGTTCCCTCGAGTGCTATATTATGGCCTTGCATTGCCTACGTGGAGATTTCAAAAGTGGAAGTTACACGGAATATCTGTCTGAATTGTTGATTAAAATCAAAATCTGGGGTTTTGGTGGATGTCAGTTTCAGCTTGAATGAAGTTTCTTGGATCATGCTAAATAACTGGTGACCAGGATTTTAGTCTGTTCAGAAACATCAGCAAGGTCCCTAAACATGTGCAGCTTTTAGTTTAGCCTATGTCAAAAACAGTTTTTTTCATAGTTCAGAACTAACCAAAACGATAGGGTGACATCCTGTGCTCCATGTATGAAATCCAGGACAAAGTTATAAAGTAGATTTGTAGCAAAAAAAGGGGAAAATACCTGCAGCTTACACTAACCTGACACTGAGTACCTTGCAGGGGGAGTCAGACTCACAAAATGTGCATACTTTTATCAATGTTCACATGAGGACCTGGATTAAACAGTTGTTGATGGTAAGATTGGTAATGACACTGGAACTGAACATCTGGAATATTAAACTGGCTCGTACACCACAAATTGCCCTATGCTCATCCTTTTACCACACTGAAGGCAGATATCTATTGTACAGCTGATGAGGAAGCTCTAAGACTTGGGATAACAGCTGCTGTAAGACATTGTTTGGAAGCCAGGTATGAGAATAAGTGTTAAGGGCTCAGTACCTACCATGATTGGGTTGCAGAAAGACAAACAGCTGCTGCTGAAGTTTCTCAACTCCAGTTGGCGGAACCACTATCAACATGGTATGGTATGTGTCCATCTTGTAGCCAGGATGAAATGGGGAATACATTCAGATTACTTGGTGAATTGCATTCCTTACCCTGCCACTTCCAAGAGCTTGTGGTGCATGTTCTTTGCTAAACAAGGCTGAAACCCAAATTTGTCATTGTTTAGTGACCAACTCGTAATTATCCTTTGCACATAGGGATAAGTGCAGTATTTTTGAGGGCGAAGTGGCTTCAAAACATTATGCTTGGTGACAGAAATTTGGAACTATGGCCTGAATTTTAAACTCCTCCACCGGCTGGTTTTTAGGCAGGGGAAACGTGAAATTGAAGGGAGGGGATTTCCTCTGGGTTCCTGCCCACCCCGGCCACATGGTGATTTTACGCTAGGGCGGGCTAGGCCTCGGACAGAAGGCCCACCTTTGCCCCAGTTGAGGCCCTTAAGTGGCCAATAATTTGCCACTTAAGGGTTGTTCCCTACCCAGCCTCAATTTTTAGGCTGGCGGGAGTTAGATCCCAGGCGGGAAGTGGAGGGGCGGGGGGTAGAGGTGGGTAAACACCTCCATCAGAAGCCACCTTCTGAAGCCGGCTCCCCTTTCTTAAGGCCCAATCACCTTCAGACCTCCCTCCTGAGACCCCGATTGCCCCTTTCACGCTCCCGCAGGCCTTCCCTACTCTCCCCGCCCTGGGACCCTTAAAACTTACCTGGGCCTCCGGTGCCTGGACTTAGTTTCAGGTCTAATCAGATTGGTGGGCAGCTGGCTAAGGCAGGACTTCCTCCCGAGTGAGGAGCATAAGCCCCACTTGAAGCCACTCAATGCTCATTCAAGCGTGAAATGATTGCCGGGCACTCAGAGTCGGTGGGGTTCAGATGGTGGGAAGTAAGACCCCACCACCCGAGGCACCTGAACCATGCGACAGTATTCCAGAGCTGATGACTGACTAGCCAACCTGGCTCACTATTGGAACCTGAAGAGGTAGATATGTCATTGGGGCTCAGAATCATATTATTTGGTTGTGCATAACCCCACAGCATAATGCCCAAATTAGGTGGCTCTGGCTAGACAAGCAGTGGGAAACCTACAAGTGCCCCTTGCTGGTAGGTAGCACAGTTTTAGCCAGTTGATCTCCAGCAGCAACTTTGTGCACACTACTGGGTCACTGGGCTTTGGCTGTGCCTATTTGTGCCTGAGTCTCTTGGAGCTGCATGAGTGAGCTGTATCTCTCTAGGGGTGGACTGCACAATCTATGTTGGGTAGAAAAAAATCTCTACCTATGTGGCTTCCCCAATAAGTTGTCTTTGATTTTCATGCATGTCTGTGCTCTGACAAAACAGAACTTTGTTCATATATATTTAAAGGCATATTCAAATGATGGCTCACTGGAGTCTGGTTGGTAGTGAAAGATTTAATGTTAGTAAGGATCTGACTGTCCTGTGTTGAAAGCTTGTTAAATAGTGAAACTGCATAGCCAAAGTAGTGTGAGACTAGGCAGTGGTCTCAGACAGTTTGTAATAAACCAATACACCCTCGATCAATTGTAACTATAATACACATTCTACAACATATATCATAAGAAATCTAGGTTAAGTCAAGGAAAAATACAACTGGCCCATAAGACATTTTCATTAGTGTCATGTTGACATTACTTCTAACTGTCGTTACACAATTGGTTCTGGAAATGCCAATTCCAATGATCCTGAAAGCAGTAATTATTATTTCAAAAGCACATCTATAAAAGCACATGCATAATCACTAAAATGAATGGAAAATTCATTTTACTTGTAACTGAATGTTCTAGAGAAATTCAGTACAGAAGAAAATCACCAAGAGGGAAAAGTTAGTCATGATGCAAAAATGGGCAAAGGAACCATGATGCAGCATACCTCGTTGTCTCTAATACTAAGTTAAATGACTGTAGTGACCAGCCAGTGCTAAGTGGCTGTTGAATAGCTGTGTGTCTGAGCAGGGAGCATAAAAGCCTGAGAGGCTAGCACAAGTTCAAGCTAGCCTGCACCTGTTAAGGGGCGGTGCATGTTGACTGGAGCAGGTGCTGGAAGAAGTTCGAAAAGTGATTTTGAGTGTGGAGCACAACGTGACAGACAGCGTGGGGGAGGGAGCGCAAAGCTGAAGGTTCACCTAGAGTGCCTAATGCTCTTGCACTGGCCCTGGAGGGAAGCATGTTTTGAGAGAATGGAAAGGAAAATGGATTTGTGACAGAAGATCAGCTATGTTCACATTGAACAGAAGGGTAGTCTCCAGGGACTGTATAGTGTACTCCAGCTACTATTTCTTATGTTCTTAGCAGCCCCCACCCCGCACCTCACACCTAATCATCCTTCTCACATCCCATTTCCCCGTCATCCCACAATCTCATTTGATTTACAAGATGTAGATAATTTAAGCATGCGCCTCATGATTTCCCTTCATCCCAGCTGTGGTTTCAGTTGGAACCACTCTTGCTTTTACATCACAAGGTTCAGGATTCAAGTCCCATGCGATGACTTCAGCCCACAAAATCAGGCTGATGCTCTACTGTAATCCTGAGGGTGTACTGCACTGTGGAGATGTGAAACCAAGATCTCATTGTTAAACCAAGGTCTCATCTGCCTGCTCTGGTAGATATAAAAAATGTCATGGCACTATTTCAAAAAAGAGCAGGGGAGTTATCCCTGGCATCCTGACCAAAAATTATCCCTCAATCAATATCACAAAAACAGATTGGCTAGTCATTATCACATAAGATCATAAGACAGGAGCAGAAGTAGGCCATTCGGCCCATCAAGTCTGCTCCACCATTTAATGAGATCATGGCTGATCTGATAATCCTCAACTCCACTTTCTTGCCTTTTCCCCTTAACCCTTGATTCCCTTACTGATTAAAAACCTGTCTATCCCAGCCTTGAATATATTTAACGACCCAGCCTCTACAACCCCCTGAGGTAAAGAATTCCACAGATTAACTACCCTCTGAGAGAAGAAATTCATCCTCATCTCTATTTTAAATGGGCGCCCCCTTACTCTGAGATTATGCCCTCTGCTCCTAGACTCTCCCACAAGGGCATCTAACCTGTCAAGCCCCCTAAGAATCTTATATGTTTCAATAAGGTCATCTCTCATTCTTCTAAACTCCAATGAGTACAGGCCCAACCTACTCAACCTCGCCTAATAAGAAAATCCCTCCATACCCGGGATGAACCTAATGAACCTTCTCTGGACTGCCTCCAATACCAGTATACCTTTCCTTAGATAAGGGGACCAAAAATGTTCACAGTATTCTAGGTGTGGCCTAACTAGTGCTTTGTATAGTTTTAGCAAGACTTCCCTATTTTTATACTCCATTCCCTTTGAAACAAATGCCAATATTCCATTTGCCTTCCCTATTACCTGCTGAACTTGTATGTTAGCTTTTTGTGATTCATGCATGAGGACCCCCAAAACCCTCTGTGCTGCAGCTTTCTGCAGTCTTTTTCCATTTAAACAATATTCAGCTCCTCTATTCTTCCTGCCAAAGTGCATAACTTCACATTTTCCCACATTATATTCTATCTGCCAAGTTTTTGTCCACTCACTTAACCTGTCTATATCCCTCTGTAGACTCTTTGTGTCATCCTCACCACTTGCCTTCCCACCTGTTCTTGTGTCATCCACAAACTTGGCGATAGTACATTCACTTCCCTCAACCAAGTCATTAATATATTTGTAAATAATGGTGGACCCAGCACTGATCCTAATGGCACCCCACTAGTCACAGGTTGCCATCCTGAAAATGCCCCCCTTATCCCAACTCTCTGACTTCTATTAGTTAGCCAATCCTCTATCTAATATACTAATATCTAATATCTAATATACTACCCCAACACCATGGCTCTTATCTTATTAAGTAGCCTTATGTGTGGTACCTTATCGAATGCCTTTTGGAAATCCAAATATATTACACCTACTGGTTCCCCTTTATCTATCCTGTTTGTTACCTCCTCAAAGAATTCTATTAAATTTGTCAGGCATGATTTCCCGTTCATGAAACCATGCTGACTCTGCTTGATTATATTATGTATTTCTAAATGCTCTGCTATTACATCCTTTATAATAGACTCTAACATTTTCCCAATGACAAAATGTTAAGCTAACTGGTCTATAGTTACCTGTTTTTTGTCTCCCTCCCTTTTTGAATAAAGGTGTTAAATTGGCAGTTTTCCAATCCTCTGGGGCTTTTCCAGAATCTAAGGATTCTTGGACGATTAATACCAGTGCATCCACTATCTCTGTAGCTACTTGCTTTACTGTCCTAGGATGCAACCTATCAGGTCCAGGGGACTTATCTGCATTTAGCCCCATTAGTTTCCCTAGTACTTTTTCTCCAGTGATAGTTATTATATTTATTTCCTCCTCCCCCCTTTTGTCCCTTGATTATTTAGTATTTTTGGAATGCTATTAGTGTCTTCCACCATGAAGACTGATGCAAAGTATTTATCCAACTCCTCTGCCATTTCCTGGTTCCCCATTATTATTTCCCCAGCCTCATTCACTAAGGGGCCTATATTCACTTTAGCCTCTCTCTTCCATTTTATATATTTAAAGAAGCTCTTACTGTCCATGTTTATATTACTTGCTTGTTTACCCTCAAAGTTTATTTTCTCCCTCTATTTTTTTTGGTCATCTTTTGTTGGTTCTTAGAACTTTCCCAATCCTCTGGCTTAACACTAATCTTTGCCACATTGTATATTTTCTTTCAATTTGATACTATCCTTAACTTCCTTGGTTAACTATGGTTGGTTTATCCACTTCCTAGAATCCTTCTTCCTCACTGAGATATATCTTTGTTGTGAGTCATGAACTATTTTCTTAAACACCTGCCATTGTTCATCAACAGTCTTTTCTGCTGAACTCCTTTCCCAGTCCTTTTTTTACATGCCCTCATTATCTCCAGATTTATTCTCTGTCTATAGTATACCTACTGTTAGAGGACCTATAGGCGACTCCCACCAGTGTCTTCTTCCCCTTGTTATCTCTTACTTCCACCTATATGGATTCTACATCTTCCAATCCAAGATCATTTCTTGCTATTGCACTTATTCCATCTCGTACTAACAAAGCTACCCCATCACCCTTTCCTTCCTGCCTGTCCTTTTGAAAAGTCCCATACCCCTGAATATTTAGTTCCCAGCTTTGATCCCCTTGTAACCATGCCTCTGTAATGGCTATAAGATCATATCCATTAACCTCTATTTGTGCCATTAATTAATTTATTTTGTGCCAAATACTACATGTTTTTAAGTAAAGAGCCATTAATTTTGCCTTTTTACCATTTTTTCCCCCTTTGACCATATTTGCTGCTTTTTTTATGTTTGTACACTCTATCCCTTCCTGTTACACTCTGGGTATCGTTACTTAAGTAGCTTCCCTACAATGCTGCCCTATCCTTTTGCTTTTTAAGCCTACGTATTCCCTCTCCAGAACCCCCCACTATTTAGTTTAAAGCCCTCTCTACAGCCGTAGTTAATTGATTTGCCAGGATACTGGTCCCTGCACAGTTCAAGTGAAACCTGTCCCACTGGAACAGCTCCCTTCTACCCCAGTACTGGTGCTAGTGCCCCATGAACAGGGGTGGGCAATAAATGCTGGCCTAGTCAGTGATGCCCATATCCCAAAAATGAATTTTAAAAAACTGAAACCCATTCGTCTCACACCAATCTTTGAGCCACATTGCTATTTTTGGGAGCTTGCTGTGTGCAAAATTAGTTTCTGTGTTTCCAATATTACAACTGTGACTCAGCAGGTCTTCAGAAGAAGAGCCATACAGACTTGAAAGGTTAACTCTGTTTCTCTCTCCACAGATGCTGTCAGGACTGCTGAGCTTTTCCAGCATTTTCTTTTTTTATTTCAGATTTCCAGCAACTGCTGTATTTTGCTTTTATATTACAAAAGTGACTGCACTTCAAAAATACTTGATTGGCTGTAAAGTGCTTTGAGATGACCAATGGTCATGAAAAGCCCCATATAAATGCATTTCTTTCTTTCTCTATCATAAATTCCCATGAAGAACATACAACAATGTCCATTCCATGAGCATATCAGGAAAAAGGGCAACACTGAGGAACAGGCTGCTGAGGAGGAGGCATCAGGTAGTGGACCTGCCGTGCCCACTCTATGAGTTGAGAAGAGGGCTTGCTCACAACCTACAAGGTGAAAGGCATTGTACTATTTGATGAAGAGCAGGGAATTCCTCTTACCTGGCCAACATTCTTCCCTCAATAAATACACCAAAAAAATTGGCTTCCAATTCATCCCATTGCTCCTTGTGGCATCTATTGGAGGAAACCAGCTGGCCATTTACCTTCAAACACCAGTCACTGTATTTTTGAAAGTGAGACATTTTGTAAAGCAATGTGAAATGTTTCAGATGAAAATGTATTTTCACAATATATTTCCATCTGCAAATCAGTTTTTCTTAATACAAATGAAATTTGGCCACATGAACCACCGTTCAGTGCGAGCTAGTAATGAAATACCCATGGTCAAAAACTTCTTATCAGCTGTTATTGGTTGAACAGCAGGAACACTGATTGAATATTTATCTGCATACAGCCACACAGAGGCACATGCAAACACACTCAGCAACAGCTTGTATTTATATAGCGCGCACATATTTTACAACAGATATTAACTGCACCTCAAGAAACTGATCAGATAAGCCCGGGCATTAGATAAGAGTCTGTAAAACAAAAATAATTTGAACAGTTCATCCGAGATGTTATTTTCACTTATGCGCGCTTGTGACACGATCGGTTCAAAGAAAAACGCTGGCACTAGAATTTTGTTTTTGTTTCACGCTGATTTTATGATCAAAAGTTGTTTACGTTTCATTTCTCTGATCAACTTACTGAATGCAGTCGGTTCCACTTCTAACGCAGCTCACGGCCGAGGAGATCACTGCTTGACAGATTGATCTGGTATTGACGGAATGGGCAAATCTTTGGAAGAATAGGATAGTACATCTTTAAGGAGACTGAGAAGTGAAGCATAAATACTTCAGCTTTAAATCCCAATTTTAAGCCTCTGACAGGAGATTTATGAAAGTGCTATATATTATTGTGAATGGCAGGAAAGCCTCTATTATTCTCTTACATTATATATGACACTGGGCAGTGCGGCGCCTGGAGACTGTCTGCTTTAAACTAACTTCCCATGATTTCCGAGTCACAGCCAGACTTGTCCTGAAAGCCAAATATTTCACTTCTGAGACATTCTACATTTCCTGATATAGGATGCACTTGCGTGTCTCCCAGTGACCTTAAACATCAATTAACGAGTCATAATATCGCTCAGATATGGCCTGGGAGTCACTGAGAAAGTTGGCATGGAACTGCAGTCACTAATGGCAGCGTGAGGTTGGGAGAACCGTTAGAAAATAGAGCCGCTGTTTTCATTGTGTGCTCTCTAATCAGTGCAGGGAGAACAATAAATGCATGTAATGCTGATTTTGGACCACTTCCATCCAGCTTTTCCCATGCAACCAGCCTTGGGAACTGCTGATTGAGTGGCACACAAGGGGTACAGCCTTTACTCACTCAGCCGAAGACGTGGGTCGACCTTTTTTTTCCTTTTTTTTTATATGAGTGGGCATGAAAAGAATGTTTCTAGCATGAATACGCAGTAAACAATCTTTGTATTCTGCTCGAAAACTCTTCCAACGTTTTGATGTTTTCCATCATAAAAGACATGCAGAGGGTCACGTTTTGAAGTGTTGCACAGCCATACCTTTAAGTTTAAAGTGAACCACTTCCTTCGGCCCACATTTCTCAGGGTTGGTGGGGGGGGGGGGGGGGGGGTGGAGGAGGAGAAGGGGAGAGATTACATCCAGTTTTGCTTTTTTAAAATGTATTTCAATACATTTGGACGGAGTCAATTCCACGATGTTTTGGAGAGCGGAGTGATGTCAGGCCACTTTCAAGAACTGAAATTTCTGAATTTCATGAGAATGAAAATGAGAAGATGTGAAATATGCCTCTGATCGGCCCAGGAATAATCAACAGGAGGCGAGAGCGGAGCAGGATTGTTTAGTTGGGTCTGAGTGATGAAATTGGCAATAAGGCACAGATGCACGATGAGAAGGGAATCTTCGGCTGTGATTCAGACCGTGCGGCCACCTGAACAGATGCATTCCTCACTGGTACCTTAACTCTTCCAAGATAAGAGCGATCATTTCACTAGCTCACAAACTTCAGCTCAGCTAAGTACATCCCACCACAACCACCAACTCCCCTCCCGCCTCCCAAAAATGCACATAATCAAGGGAAGGTTGTTCTCTGCAATCCCTGTACGAAAATAAAGATGTATTGACTCCCCTCGAAACGTTTCGTGTAATCAATATTTCCAATAATGGAGCGATTTCAAACTGATGACAGCGCGGAATTCAAAATGTACCCATGCCATCTGTTTGGGGATGTTAATAATAAATAAATTCAAAAATGTAGAATGATTTTGCAATTGATCCATTTAGAACCTACATTTAGAAATCAATTTTTAACAAAATTACTTTTAAAAGTGCACAATTTAGCTGGGGAAGAATCAGCGCTTTCAGAAAGTTTAATTATCTGAAAAAAAAATTATGAAGTATTAAAATGGCATTTGGTAATTGTTTATGTCAAGGAGAAATAATATTAACTGTAGACTGTAATGTGGTGATTTCTAACAAGCTCATTTTTTGTTTGAACATATTTTCACGTGAACGACTGCATGCATAATAGCAAAATGTCTCTTATATTCCGCCAAATAAAGCGGCACCTTAGGTTGCAAGGATTAAAGCGTATGTCTTTTGCAAAGCAAAGGAGTCATAGCAAAGTGTGTCCCTGGTGCTGCCACAACTTCATCGATTTTTTAAAAATACTTTTGCAGATTTCCAAGATAACACACAAACTTTAGGTACTGTTTTCACAGCTGACACCTTAATAATGAGCTTGGGGTCAAAATTGTTTCTCGTAAATGGAAATGACGCCTTTTTGTTAAATTGTTAGCAAAATTTTGGAAATATTAAAGGGTAAAGAGAAAACAGGAAAAGCACACATCTGATATACAAATAGGCCATTTCAGTGGGAGAGATTTCACACTGGGACTATAGATTTGTAAAATCTAGTGGAGCTGAGACACAAAAGTATTTCCAAAATGTGGAAAACTTTGTAACTAGTAGAATTTGTCTGATGGAGAATATTGCCTAGACAGGATACCAGAGGTTTGCACTCTATATTCATATAATATGTTTAAAACTGAGAACTCTGTGCATATTTAGAAGGATACATTTCCATTTTGCTTATGAATGTTTGACTAGTGCATTTATTGCTTACATAGTTTTTATTTAATATAAATATATATTATATAAATAGCAAACTGTGATAACATTGAAATTTAATGAAGTTCAGGTCAACTATCAGCTATAGTTTCCACTACAATATTATGTAGAAGGAAGCCTCTGGCTTCAGTACTTGGATCGTATGCTGCTATTCATATTAACAATCTACCCTCATGAAGCAGGAACTTTGTGTGTTGCTATCAGTACAGCCATCTGCCTCTTATGAACATGTCACCTCAATAGCCGTAAAGTATATCTGATCAGATTTAACTGGACTCAATTAACACTTCCTTTCAACAGTCCTTTTATAATCAAGCATTTGAAATGTGACTGCTAGAAAACAGAATAATAAAGTTTACTGTATGTGGTGTAAAGTCAAGCCAGCGTGAGATTGCTTCCTGAGGGAGTCACTTGAGAGACAGATTAGGAACTAACTAAAAGGTTATACTGCCAATTTAGGCTTTGCATGCCCAAAACCATTCTGTATCAACATGACAGTCGTGGTAAAACTGTACCCTAAAATACAAGAAGCACAGAAATAGAGAACACGGGTTTATAATTTGCAAGACCCGGTCAAGACGACAAATTGGAAGACAACTTTTTACCCTATAGTGTTTTGGATTTGATGAAAAGGCTTCCAGGAGGAACAGTTAATGCAGTTTTAGTTAATTCTTTCGAAGAGGTACGAGGTAAATAGAGTGCAGTCATAGACACAGGACACAATTGACCGGGGACCGGGAGGTGGAGGGGGGGCCGGGGGGTGGGAGGTGGAGGGGGGCGGGGGTAGGGGGACCGCGGTAGAGGGATGTTGCTTCAGTGTCTTCATGCCAAAATTCAGATGGATAATTGTTCCAGAGTCTCATTTCATTACCTTTAGGAATTGGGTATTTATTCCCTTAGGGGATTAAGGGGATTCCCTTAGTGTGTCTGCATGTTGTGGGGGGTTTGGGGAAGGAAATTAAAGATGAAATGTGCATGTTCTGTTATTGACCAGGCATTGTGCACCAAATGGCTTTTTCTCTTACCATGTTTTTGGAGACATTACATAATTTCTGCCAGTTTTCCACTGGCTTGGTGCTCCTCTGTTTCCTGCCATTAATGGCTGATAATATTGTGCTAAGATCTGTATTAATGATGCCAGTTTCAGATATGAAGGACTCGCGCAGCCAGCTGAAAAACTGAAAGCACACTTGCTGTGATTTGCTTTGATGGCCAGGAAAACCCATTACTTAGTTTTGTTGGATGTTTATGTAAACCATGCATTTACTGCTTTTATATCGCAGCCTGGCCAGCTATTAGCTTTAGCGGGCCCTGGAATGGGATTGCAGTTGGCTGCATGAAACCTGGGCATCAAGAGTTCGCACATAGATCTCACGTTCTGCTCAGAAATACCTTCACTTCATCACTTTGTTTATTATGATCCTTTCTTGAGGATTTAATTGTTATTCATTAAAGGGGGAACTTTGAGTTATATCAGGGGAAAGGCTTCAAATTACAAGAGATCATTGTAGTGCAGTCACCGTTGATGGGGGTCGGTTAGCTCAGTTGGCTGGGCGGCTTGTTTATGATGCTAGCACGAGTTCAATTCCCGTACCGGCTGAGATCATTTATGAAGGCTTCGCTTCTCGCCTGCGGTGTGGTGACCCTCAGGTTAAACTCAACACAATGGGAGAATAGCCTCTGGGACTACGGCAACTTTCGTTGGTAAATCTGGCGGCCACTTTACAACAGAAGATCGCTTAAGCAACGATGCGATAAATAGTCAACTGATTTTTTTTTTTTGGTAGTGTTATGTCTACATAATATTGTAGCTGACAGAGGTGGAAACCTAAATTTTAACGTTATTACAGGTTGCTTATATATATTAAATAAAAAAATATGTATAATAACTGCACATGACATTGTCGGTCAAACATTCATAAGTTTGAGACAATTAGTTTCTCTTTGATATATTGAGCCTCCTTCCAGTTCTGGGCGCCATACTTGAGGAAGGATGTGAAGGCATTGGAGAGAGTACAGAGGAGATTCACGAGAATGATTCCAGGGATAAACAACTGTAGCTATGAGGATAGATTGGTGAGGTTGGGTCTGTTTTCATTGGAGAAAAGAAGGCCGAGAGGAGACTTGATATAGGTATTCAATATCCTGAGGGCTATGAACAGGGTAAATAGTGAGAAGCTGTTTCCACTTAAGAGTACATCAAGAACGAGAGGGCACAAATTCAAAATATTTTTTTACCCAGAGGATGGTTGGAATCTGGAACAAGCTTCCTGAAAGGGTGGTGGCAGGTTCAATCGAGGTATTCAAAAGGGAATTGGATTGCTATCTGATGTACAAGGTTATGGGGATAAGGCAGGGGAGTGAAACTAGGTAGAATGCTCTTTCAGAGAGCCAGTACAGACTCGCAGGGCCGAATGGTCTCCTTCTGCACGGTAAAGATTTTGTGATTCTGTGAAAGATGAAAAGGTCTCAAATGAGTGAAGGGAAACACTGGGAACAGTCAAATCACTCTGCTGATAGCTAGCTTTGCTTCACCATTTGAACAAAACACCACAAGGATTCAAATATATATTTAAAAAGGCAGAGATGAGGATTTTAACAGTAGATGGGCTGAGATAAGGGCTTAGGCAGACTTTGCTGTTGCTGAGGTGGTAGGTGGTTTTGCAATGGAGAGGACATGGGATCAGTAACTCAGCTTGAGGTCAAAAACAATACCATAGTTGATCAGTTTAATTCAACCTGAGACAGTGGCTAGGGAGCAGAATGAAATTGGTGGGAAGGGTACAGAGTTTGTAGAAGAGAAACAGAGATAACAGGTTTGGTCTTCCAAATGCTTAACTGGAGGAAATTGTAGCTCATCTACAATGGGTGTCGAACAACCAGGCTGACAGCACAGAGGTAATGCCATCATGTGGAACATGTGGAACCTGATCCCATGGCCTGGATTTTACACTCCTCCACCAGCGAGTTTGGAAGTGGTATGGGGACTTGTAATATCCAGCGGATGGCCTGCCCCCAGCCTACTCTTCCGCCTCCGACCTATCTGAAAGTTTATGGAGTGGGGGGGTGGGGGTGGGGTGGGGGGGGGGGGGGGGGGGTGGTGTTGGTGGTCAAGCAATCCACCTGATCCTAGGCATATTAAAACTTAGAACTGACCAATTAATGGTGGTTAAGGGTTCATCCCACCACCACCGGTATTTTACCCTCAGTGGGCCTGGGCCTAGGCCTATGCCATGCAGGAAGCCTGGCAGCTTTAGCTGCACAGGCTACTGTCAGGCAAGAGGGGGGGGTTCCTTTGGTGCCCCTTGGGCCCATCAGAGGCACCCCTCCAGCTGGTCACCCCCCCTTTTAATCCTGCCCCCTTGCCTCTTGAACCCGGCCCTCACCCCGTCATCTCCTTCTCCGAGAAATGCCAACCTGGTCTTACCTGGGCTCCTCAGCATGGTGTAGCTGCCTGCAGTCTCTGAAGTAGCCACCATCCCCATTTGGTGCTGCTGGGGCTGCAGAGCTGCTGGCTATCCAATTAGGGACAGACGTCTCATCTTAAAGCAATTAACGCTGCTCCCAGTTTTAAATTGATGCGTGGCAGCCATCAGGATCATGGCAGGCTCCCCGCAGTGTTTTAGCCAGGTGTCCCATAAAATTCAGTCTCATGTCTTTGGATGATGTTGCCCAAGGGGCAGCACGTAAATGAAGGATTCACCTCTAAATTGTTAACATGTCTGTTATCTCCACTGATGCTATCTGACCTGTTGAGTGTTTCATCATTTTCCATGTTTGGATGGATGCAATATACATTCAATATCACTTCCAGTAGACAATACCAGATGTGGCTGAATAAGCAGGGAACCAACAGAACAGCCTCTGAAGACGTTTCAGCAGCATTTCACTGGAGTTGTGATCTTGTAACTCCAGCAGAAATCTACGTGACAGATTTTAATTATGTGGCGACTCGTTAGACTTGAAGTACAATTTTCCAACTTTACATTTTGTGCAAGAAGTCTTCTCTGTCAAAAATGAGTATCCGGAATTCTGCCATGCGCTGCACTGATTGCTGACTAAAATGAGAGATAAAATTGTGTGGCACAGGAATCATTGATATCCATTCTCAGCAGGGGCACAAAGTGGAACATTTATCCCTTCAAAGCAGAGATAATCTATATTGTGTGAAAGAGCTCTCACACTGAATGTCGTTCTTCTGCTGAGCTCCATGCAGAGCTCACCTTGTTCATGTAAGATATGTACATAACTAATTTGTTAACATGGCCTGCAGAAGTTAGATTCTTAAAATTGGAAATTATTTTGAAAAATTGTGACAATACCTATTTTTTGAACAAGCATGTATGTTAATATTTTTCCCCCTGTGCTACTTTCTCAATTTTTGGACAGCAAGATTTTTTTGTTAACCAATATTTTTTCAAGTTTCATTCCAATTGAATTTACAGTAAAATACTGAGAATGGGAATTCCTTTGGAGGTTCCTATAGCACAGCCAAAACAATTAATGACAGACATCGATTGGAGATGTGACAAGAAATTAAGTCTTACATCCACACTGGTTATCATCGCAGGATGCACATTTACAGAGCCTGACACACCTAATTGGGCATGCTCGGGGAGACTCATCTTCACTAAATTATGCTCATTGCTCCAAGTTGTCAAAAATAGAGAAAGCGCTTTACAAAAGTGTGAAGTTTACTACAGTATTAAGCTAGTGAACCCCTCAAATCCACTGCAAGGAGATTTGCCAAGTCTACTGCCCCAATTTCTAATAAAATCAATTTTTGATTGCTCCAGAAGCTGCTGGTCATGCTACAGAAATACATAAATATTAAAAATCAACTCCCATCCACACCCTCCCCACCCACTCAACATTAATCACAGAACTAAAAATAAAAATTAAGGGTTATTTCCCTATAAATTACTATACCATATATACCACTATATACTATATAACTCTTTCGGGTGAGATATTAAACCGAGGCCCTGTCTAACCTCACAGGTTTACATAAGATATTCCAATACACTATTTTGAATAAGGAAAGTTATCCATGTTGCCCTGGTCAACATCACAAAAAAAAGCATCTGGTCATTATCACATTGCTGTTTGTGGGGAGCTTGCTGTATGTAAATTGGCTGCTGCATTTCCTACAAACAACAGTGACTACACTTCAAAAGTATTTTATTGCTTTAAAGTGCTTTGGGATGTGAAAGGTGCTATATAAATGCAAATCCTTTCTTTCTTTACCCTGTGTAATAATAAGAGATACACTAAAAACCTTATTTCCATTCATTAAAAATCAGTTATCATGCAGTAAAAATTAGACCTCATTCTCTGAAAAGCAAACCCCATATATAAAAATCAGAGTAGATATTTTTCTTGGTCCCCACACTATCAGAATTTTAGAAGGAAGAAATATGCCTATCACCTGCCTTAGCCCCAATCCTGGTCAATTGCCTGAGGAGGGTCACCACTACCCTTTGATTTTGTTCCTTACTCAATTTGATATCTGCACAGCCACTGCCCTTTAATCCTATGGGCTTCAATTTTGCAAATAAATCTATTATGTAGTACTTGAACTTTTTGAAGGGTCGGAGACACATCATCAACACACAGCCATCCTCCCTGTTAGCTGTTTCATTAAAGGACTCAATCAATTTAGTCAGACACAATTTACCTTTACAAATCTGTGCTGTTTTCCATTTATTAATTCATTTTTTCCAAGTAACAATTTATGTTGCCCCATACTAATGTATCTAAAACTTTCTCCAGCTGATTGTTAGGCTGACTGGCCTATGGTTGGTGGGTCTATCCCTCTTCCTTCTTTTGAAAGAAGCAGAATATTTGCAATCCTCCAATCCTCTAGCACCACTCCTATACGTGAGGAGGGTTGGAATATTGTGGCCACAGCCTCTGCATTTTCCACCCTTACATCCCTGAGCAACCTAGAGTGCATCCCATCTGAATTGATGACTTTTCCACTTTGAGTTCTGCCTACCTTTTAAGTATTTCATCTTTATCTTTTTTCACTCAATTCAATTTTTCTACTACCTCTTTTACTGCGACATTGGCAGCATCCTCTTCTTTAGTGAAGACAAGTTGTTACAAAAGTACAAGTTACAAAAGTACAAGTTACAAAAGTTACAAAAGTACTTGTTGAGTAGCCATGCACTTTGCCTCCATAAAAAGATCTCCTTTTGGATCCCTAATCAGCTCCACCCTTCTTTTGACTAACCTTTCACTGTCATAATAGCGAGTCTCCTTTGCGCCCTTTCCATAGCCCTTATATTTATTAAAGCACAAATTTCCTGAATATGCATAAAACTGGGCACATTATTCTAAATTAAAAACAAAATACTGTGGACACTGGAGATCTTAATTAAAAACAGAAAATGCTGGAAAAACACAGCAGGTCTAGGGGCATCTGTGGAGAGAGAAACAGAGTTAATGTTTTGAAGTGTTTTCTTGCACAATATTCTAACTCTAGCCTAACCAATTAATCCATTAATATTTGGGTAAATTTGGTATTCCCTCTTTCCCTGAGAAATCCACAGCAGCATATCAGTTATTGGTTCCAGAATTGCATTCTGGCAAATAACATGGATTAAGATGACATGCACATTACATTGTAAGGCTCAGACACAGATATTGTAATAAGTAACTATTTTATACCATATTATCATATTTGCTATTCATTTTGAATGCAAAACCTAGAATTCGATGCTAAATGTAAATGAATATTTGCTTTGTGTGTTCATATGATATTCCTTTTAATATTATTTTAACAAAGGCCACAAGGATCACAAAAATAAGCAGAGGTGAGGAAGGTCAAGCGACACATCTACTTTAACATACCACAGAAACCCACAATCCCCACATCACAACATCCAACTTACTCCAGAATGACTTCAACACTTTTTGCCTGTTACCCTACCCAAAAAAACTTTACAGTTTTGTGTGAAGTGCCTCCTGACATCACTCCTTACCTTGCCTTTTCTAAATCTGTGTCTATGTCACCTTGTCTTGTGGTTTAACATAGACACAAGTTCAAATAGTGGCTAAAGAAATATACTAATATCATCAGCAGCCATTTCTAAGCTCAACAAAGAGCCTTAGTGTTAGTTTTGGCTCAAGGCTAGCACTATTAACTTGGAATCTGAAAGTTTTGGATTCAAGCCCCACCCCACCCCCCACAAACCCTCGACACTTGAGTGAGTGCTGCCTGTCCGTAAAGAGACTTGAGGTGTTGTTAGATGGATGTAGTAGCACTGTTTCAAGAAAGTAGTTGTGTTGTCCTGGTGACTCAACTGACATTTATCTCTGAATCAATAAAAAAAAATTGGGACATCCTGAGGCTGTGAAAGTGAGTATTAAATGCAAATTATTTTTTATTATGGTGCAGAGTGTATTACTTCATTAGCTGATAACCACAACACATCTGATTTATTATTCTACTTTGGGATATAGCTTAGCTAGGTATATCATCTCTACAAAGTAATATACATACTAGAAAATACATAAAAAGTCCAATCCTGGTATAGAAAATGAAGCAAATAAAGGTTTAAAATTCTAGGTTTTCTGTGGAAGCTTGCTCCTGACCCCACCCCCAAGAAAAATATCCTGTTCATGGTGTGCAGTATAACAAATTTAATGAGTTGTTCCGTGCTGTGTGCAATATAACAGCAATGTGTCTGGGTGTGTGCCTTTACATTATGCAGTCGAAAACTGGTGTTCATTGTATTTCAGCAGTTTAAGGATGTGCTCTGTGAATTTGCATTTTACAATGGTAGCTTAACGTGTTGCTGGGTGCCTTTATATTGTACAACAGTAGTCTGATCTGTTGCTGTGTGCGTGGCGAAGGGAGTGCAGCAGTTGGTTGGGTTGCTGTGTGCGTGTATATTGTGCAGCGGCCCTTTGATGGCTCTGAGATGCATGTGCGGCACTATGTGATTGACCCAGGGCCTCGCTGGGCGGGTCCCGCTGAGTGACGCGCACGCTCTGCACAACGCTCACACGGCGATAGAGTTACATTGCAGTCAGGGGGAGCTGTGGGAAAGAGGAAAGAGTTTGGCACCGATCCCAGCGCGGCAAAACTCTCCATCGGAACTCCAGCAACAGAACAATACCACTGGAAACAGTGATCACTCAATACAAACACTTAATTCTCTTTTACATCGAAGTGTAATAACCGCTGCTATTTCTGATTAAAAACAACCAGTACAGTCCAATATTTTGATCTATGTATTAATTTGCAAAGTCATAATATAAAAACACTGATTTTAATAAGGTTATTATTTGATTGTTGCAATTGTAAACATTTATATCTCATTTATTTGCACAAATAGTGGATCCACCGATACAAATAACAAATTAAATGGCCAAACAGCCATTGTCATCATATTGCAAGTGGATTGCGTTTCGTTGCAATATCACTAACTTTTTTTTTACAATGGAATAGCTCCTACCTGCTAAAGTCACCAGGCTGCCTGACAAACTTAAATATTGTACTCTACTTGTTGTATCTGCCCTTGTGCCCGGCTGTACGTTCTTTAAATTACGCAAGTTTTCGAATGAAAGGGTGGACGAGGTCCACCTTTACCTGTCGCCCAGGCCTACCTCTGACTTCAGTCTGCAGCTCAGCATGTTGCGCCGGCTTCTGGTTTCTTAACTGAATGTTACTACCCGATAGTTTGCATCTTGATTTTTATTACCGGTTTGTCTGTGCTCGTGGCTCTGAATTGTTGTTCGGCCTAACATTTCAAACTGGAAATGTAACACTTTATAGTGAGCAATAAACACATTCTGTGATCAGCGCAAAGAAGTGCTTGTATGTTAGATTGTTTGACCCTCAAGTTGCTGCGAAGATTTTTGGAGCCTGCGACGGATCTGGTGGAGGATACGTTGACTCCCGAACTGCCCTGGGATCTCAGTAATTGCCAGTCATTGTTACAGTTATTCTGGGAACAGTCGTCTTTTGTAGAATCAGTGACCAGTCAACAGCAACACGTGTCTTCTCGACCGGAGACCACTGCTGAACCTTTACTACAGATCTTAAATCTAATCCGCGGCCATTAGTAACGGCCGTATCCAAGTGCTTTGCACCTGATTCACACTATAGAGTATGGTTTCAAAATATTAATGCCATTTAAAGGGCCATTCCTTCGGTGGTTATCAGAACAATCTCGGCAAATACTAAATAAGCAAATTTCCAGACAACCAATGCGTGTAAAACTTTATTCTTAAACAACGCTAAATGTATTTTGATCACACCCCTCCCCCAATTACATTGATATCAAGATGTCTTTTGTTAACATCACATTATAGTACATCGCGAGATGACTTGGCTTGTGCGTATTAAAGAAAAATGTGATGCCCTTATTCATTTCCTTCGTGTTTGTCTTTGAGCTTTTAGCTAATCTAGAGTTAGATTTGGAAATATTGGACTTTGTTGCAAGTATCAATATGGCCCTTGCTGTATCCCGAAGAAGCGTATACTAAATCTTTCAAATGTTTAACTAGTATGCTCAAAATTACTGAAATAATTTTTTAACTGTATAAAGTTTTATATTACGGACTTTTATCTGTTGTGAAGTAAAATGGAATTCAACCCAGATAAGTGTGAGTTAATGCATTTGGGGAGGGCTAAGAAGGCAAGGGATTACACTATAAATTGTAGGACCTTGGAAAGTACTGAAGATCAGAGAGACCTTGGTGTGCATATCCATAGATACCTGAAGGTAGCAGGGAAGGTAGATAAGGTGGTTAAGAAGTCATATGGGATATTTGTCTTTATTAGCCAAGGCATAGAATACAAGAGCAGGGAGGTTATGCTGGAACTGCATAAAACGCTGGTTAAGCCACAACTGGAGTGCTGCGTGCAGTTCTGATCACCACATTATAGGAAGGATGTGATTGCACTGCAGAGGGTGCAGAGGAGATTTACCAGAATGCTGTCTGGGCTGGAGGGTCTGAGCTATGAGGAAAGATTGGATAGGCTGGGGATGTTTTCCTTGGAGCAGCAAAGGTTGAGAGGGGACCAGATAGAGGTACAGAAGATTATGAGAAGCATAGATAGGGTGGATAGGAAGGCACTTTTTCCATTAGTAGAGGGGTCAATAACCAGGAGGCATAGATTTAATGTAAGAGATAGAAGGCTAAGAGGGGAGTTGAGGAGAAATTTTTTCATGCAGCGGGTGTTGGGAGTCTGGAGCTCACAGCCTGAAAGGGTGGTTGAGTCAGAAACTCTGGTAACATTTAAGTATTTAATATCCACTTGCGTTGCCATAGCCTCCAGGGCTATGGGTCAAGCGCTGGAAAATGGGATTGGTGTAGTCAGATCATTGTTGACTGGCACGGACACGATGGGCCAAATAGCCCCCTTCTGTGCTGTAAACGTCTGTGAGTCTAAATATTTCTTCTGCTTCTTGCTTGTGCGCTGATAATGCACGTGGTACTTTTCTACGCAAAGCAATAAACCGGTGCCAAATCATGACTCATGGCCACTCCCTCTCTTATTACACTGCTTTTCATCTCATACAGGCTAGATCAGTGAAAGGTGATGTTTCATAGTCAATGCATTCAATTTTGTTATCCGTTCTCATTAGTCTTGAGGAATTTGGCGAATGTTTCTGATCAAATACAAAGCGTTTTCATTTTATGAATATGTAATTGTTATATGAAAGTATTGCTGAAATATTGTGCAATGTACTTTTCAACAAAGATCGCCTGTGTCGTATTTCAGTTTTCTGACAATTTGTAAAACTGTATATGTCGTAGTTCTTTCAGTGTAACTGGCTTTGCTCAGATGGATATAAAATATTCTATATACGCAGGATATGTGTGCAAATCTTTGTTGCGTAAATCTAGCAATATATGAACATGGAAAATCAAGGGTCCATGTTGATGAATGAAGATTAAATATCGCATAGCAATACACAGGTCCTGTTAAATATCGTTTTCATCTGTGTAACCTCCATCTGCTGACATATCTGCCTGCTCAAATTAACCGATGAATGTTTTTACATTGCACCATTTATTTGTATTATTGGCGTAGGGAGGAGCATTATCTACCCAAAGTAATTCAAAAAGTGTGCAGGCACACTGAGAAAGAGTAACATTGAAAAAGGAATTAATTACACTTTGTCCGCACATTGTTATCGAGTGTGTAACCTTACTGGTTTAATTATGAACACCCTGGGACTTACAAGAATACCTAAACGCCGCTATTATCACTGAGAAAATGTGTTAGTAAAATCATTATCGGCACATAGATTAAACGAAGCAGCATTACCGTAAACAGCATTACTGCCCAATCTTCGAAGTCCTTCAGTTTAGTTTTTTTAATACGTAGACGATTTTAATACGTGGACGATTATTTTAAAATGTCAACTGCTACATGTATTTTTTTAAATCGTATTAAATCCCAGCAGGTATATTTAAGCGATCGTCGTTGCAATGTATTATCCGTTTTCTCGTTATCATTATTAACTAGCTGCTTCCAACGGCCGACCGGATCTTCTCTTTGCTATCAGATCAGATTTATCAACATTCATAGCATTGCTAAAGTATGCAGGATTGTGCCGGTCTCGAAATCAAAAATACAATGAAACATACTGTAACAAAAATGTATGAGAAACATTTCCACTCGCAGACATTTGCGAAAAGATACAAAAGTGTTGCGTAAATAATCCACTTTGTACCTGCCCTCCTGTAAATGTTGTGTAAACTTTACACAAAGCAACACCAGCAGAGTAATGAGGTGTGAAATAGGCCAAGCTCCTCCTCATCAGTGGCATCAGCATTACAAACACACGAGATGCGTAACATTCAATATACAAACACCCCTCGGGCTGAGAAATAGCACAACATTGGAATCGGCCGTTCATATCCACTGTGTCAAAACATTATCGAAACATCAGGAGGTCAACAGGTTGGATCCGGGGTTACTGTCAAAACAATTACACGTCTCTTGATCCCGACTCCACTAAGTATTGATCCATGAAATGACACGATCTCCTGGCATTTAACACACACATCTTTAAAAGCTCATACTCTCACTATGCTTGAAGCAATTGAGCTCAAGGTTACAAAGATGGAAATGTAACATTATTGATTTAATTTAAATCGTTCATAATTGCAGTAATTTAAAAGCAGAAGCGTATTTCTGTCTATATGCTTTACGATTTTAAAAAAACAAGTTAATTCTTAATCTTTAATGCTTTGGGGCGCACAGTTCATTTAATTGACAACTACTATTTTTAAAGATTCGTATTCATTTATTCTATTTACTTTTGAAACGTCGTTTTTACATTGTTCAAGTGTAATTGCAGCCAGAGTGATTACTTCCGAAGCGGTCAATAGCATACATAAACAGTCAACAGAGGTTACACGGGGGAACGATTTCATAAACATTTATCAATAGCCAGATAACATTCCTTAACTCTCCAACCAAAGTGGATTTAAGTAATAATCCTTTTGCTCTTGTAATTTTCCAAAAGTTCCGATCAATCTGCACTCACTGACACATATCCCTGAAGAGTTAAACTCGCAGAGATTTGCTGAGCCCCCGCAAACCGAGTAAATACAGACATCAAAAACACATCGACTCGGAACAGTTTGAGAGATGAGATCAAGATAACCAGCAGACTGTTGTGACAAAAATATGGATTGACTGTTCCGGAGTAAGACGTCTAACGAGAATATACAATGCGCATATGTGCACCAAGTAAACGCTGTGGGTGGATTCTTGTTCCACCTTGGAATTGTCTATGTGACAGTTAATTATATTTTTCAATTTCGTAAGACAATTCAAACATTGTAAAACGACGTGAAATTAAAGATGCCAAATAATTATAACGTGTCATTTGAAAATGTTGGTTATTCTGACTTTATTTTCTTTTGAGTGATGTATATATTCTTAACATGTTATATAACAAAGTAATAACAAGGTAAATTTGCATATGAATAAAATGGTCGGTATGTTTCTGACAATAGTCCGGCTGTCTTTAAACTGAGCAACAATGCCTCTTCTGTTTTATCCTCTTTTTTATTATTTTGCCCAGAACACCTTGTCTGGAGGTATGCACAGAGGGTGCTGTAATGTTTTTCAAACCACCTCTTGTGCAGACAGCGTGTAATTCAGAAAGTTCAAATTACAGGGGAAGTGCTGAAGAATAGTGTCCTGTTTCTGTTCACACGGTTATACCACAGCTTAACCATGCACCGAGTACAAAAGCGGCTTTTTAAAAAAAGAAAATCAATGGGTGCTTCTGTCTTTCACTGTCTATAGACACTTTAAACAGCCAAGCTTGGCTTACATAGTACATACATATGCGTTTATAATCGCGTCTGAGATTTGACTCCGGGGCTTGGACTGAGTGGAATACATGCCCAGTTTACTTGTGACATTGATACTAGGCTCGTGTTTTAAACTGTTACGTTTCCTTCGCATACAGCCTTAATAGAACTCTGATTTTATAAAAGGAAAACTAAACAATAATTTTTCTCTGAAGACGCTATACAAGTCCATTGTATTTTATTAACGGTGGAAAGTAGTAGAATCCGCACAACACAGTGGACATTTACCCACTTATCGCTAAAATTAAACAGGGTCCAGCCCAAATACGAAGGCACATTTCTGCAGATGAACAAGCCAAGTCTTTTAATAATTGATGTTTTAATATTTCCCAAAGAAAAACAAGGGTGAATGGAATATGGCAATGCATTTTATAGATTTAAGTATAAACCCATTCTTATAAAAGGAATATTGCAACTTTAATGCACACGCTACAACATCTGTTAACGTTACATATGTTTCCCCTCCCAAGAAAAAAAACGTTTGAAAGTTTCTCTAACAGTCGATTCCCTTTTAAGTGAGCTCTGTGCTGAGCTTTCCCACGCTTTCCTCGACCCGCGTGTTTGACGTACGGAGGAACCGTCATCATTCCTTTCCACCAATGAGAAAGGAGGCTCCTTGGAAAGGGGAGCGGCGGCCTGTCAATCAGAGCCTGTTGCGGTGGGGGTGAGAGTGAGCTCAGCGAGACATTGCAACATTGATATAGCTTATACCGTGGGAAAGAGCATTAGACTGAGTTCAGGCTGCCAACAGCGCGCAGGATCTGTGGTTTGAGCTCAAAGACCACGTTTCAAAATCCAGATCGTTGACAACTGCAGTAATTTCCTCCCGCGGCAATGAAGCGCCCTTGTGAAGAAAGTTCTTCAGATAGTGATATTGATGAAACTATAGACGTAGGGAGTGAAAATAACTACGGAGGGTGAGTTTAGGGTCGTTTTCAACTTAGTATAGCGTGTACTTTTGTGACACCTGTTAATCCTGTTCCTGCATGCTTGTGATTCGTCTAGAACGGGAATAAGGCTGACGATACCGACTTTTTGTTTCAACAGTCAGGGCAACAATGCACTCACAAGAGCCGGCTCCCCGTCTACAACTTCCCAAATCATGGCCAGGAAGAAAAGAAGAGGGGTGAGTTACTGCTTTATCTATCATTGTACACGTTTCGATTATTCCTTAAAATATTTAACCCGCCCTAACTGTGCGGTTCACTTTCTCCTAGATTATTGAGAAAAGACGTCGCGATCGTATTAATAATAGTTTGTCAGAGCTCCGAAGACTAGTTCCTACTGCTTTTGAGAAACAGGTACTCCATAGTGATTTTTTTTTTGTATTCAATTTTGTGCTCGGTTAGTCAAATAGCTTTCAAAATGTTATTTGCAACCTCTACCATGTCATAGTGATAAACTAATTGCAAATTCATAATGGATTTAATTAGTGACGGGGTGTTATATTACCTCTTTTATGGATGCTTGAGTGAAATACTGCATTGACTTGAGGGCAATGCTAACATCACCAGATTAAATCTGAAAAAGAGTTTAGCAAAATAATTGCGACTATTTTCTTCTTTCTCAAGGGTTCAGCCAAGTTAGAGAAAGCGGAAATACTTCAGATGACAGTGGACCATTTAAAGATGCTCCGGGCGACTGGAGGTAAAGGTAAGGAGTTAATTGAGTGCCTCTTCAGAGGCGATTTGAAGAGGGAGCCTAAGCAAACAGCACATTGACAATTGTGGGCGGGCCCGGCTGAGTGCAGTGGAAATGCTAATAGCATCATTGAGCTCGTGGGAAAGAGCCGGCGGGACAAAGGCAGCACTTGACCCCAGCTTCTGTTTGCTTTCCTAACACTGCGGGAGTGAGTGCTTTGTGAAACCAGGGAGCCGCATGCAGAGATTGTTTGGGCTTTTTTTGCTTAAAGCAGTCAGACCTGCCCGGGGAGACAAAACAAACACAAATAAATAGACCAACAGGGCCTTCAGCAACGTCTCCACACTGCCACCTAATGTCAACACGGAGGCACAAACCTGTCACGCTGTGAAATTTATCTGTCAGATCTATAACAGATCCTTTTCGTCCGCACGGCAAGAGACAATTTGCTGCAAACAACTAATTCGTTTAACCTATTTCATCCTTCAGCTCGTGGTCATAGCGTGATTTAAATAATAATCCAATAGAATTTATTTACAAATACTTGCTGCTGCCTCCAAAAGGCGATTAATGAAATCAATGATCGAGCGCTTTAAATTGGCTTCTAAAATGTTGAGAAATCGTATAAACGATTAAATGAAACTCTTGATTTACGCATCCCCCCCCCCCCCCCCCCCCCAATAAGACACACAACCGTCAATGCTGTATTGGAATATTGGCAATGTTAATCTAGTGTAATAATAATAACAGTGGACCTGTACACTATTCCCGAGTCACCTTTGGACTACATCCATTTAATTGGTTCTCCTGGTTATTTTTCGCTCTGCAGGGTTTTTGGACGCTCACGCCCTCGCCATGGACTTTATGAGTATCGGTTTCCGGGAGTGCCTGGCCGAGGTGGCCCGCTACCTGAGCTCGGTGGAAGGGCTCGACACCTCGGACCCACTGCGGCTCCGCCTGGTCTCTCATCTCAACACTTACGCCTCTCAGCGGGAAGCGGCTGTCATGACCTCGTCGGTCGCTCATCACCATCACCACCACCACCACCAGCAGCAGCAGCATCACCAGCAGCAGAGGCTCCATCACTCGCACCAGCAGCCGCACCAGCAGCACTGGGCCGCCGCCTTCCACCAGCTGCCCTCCGCCTTGCTGCAGCACCACGGGCTCTCCAGCGACAGGCTACTGGCCTCGGCCTCCGAGCTGCACCCAGGTACCGCGGTCCCGGCTCCAGCAGGGGGCTCGGCCCTGCTCACTGCCACCCTGGCGGCGGCCGCGGCTCACACCGACGCCACGCTGAGGGCGGCCCCGGGCGGCGGGGGGTCAGTCGCTGGCCGCCTGCCCCCGCTCTCTACCTCCCTGCTCTCCCTCTCCGCCACCGTACACGCTGCCGCCGCCGCCCACACCTTCCCGCTCTCCTTGGGCGGTTTCCCCGCCGCCGCTGTGCTGACGCCGGGCGGCCCGGCCCTCAGTCCGCCGGGCTTTGCCGCCATCCCGCAGGGCGGCAGCGGGGCCAGCGGCAGCGCGGGAGGGAAACAACCTTACAGGCCCTGGGGCACCGAGATCGGAGCTTTCTGAACAGACTGAGTGAGAAAGACTGAGGCAAAGTTCCGCCCTCCCAGGCCCCGCTCGCCCTCATCCTGCCTCCCAGCCCCCTCTGTCCCTTTCCTGGGGGGGGAGAGGAGGGCCGTTCACAGCGGTGCAGGCACTCGCTGCAGGAACCTGCTCAAAGGCAATTCCATCCGTTGCCCCTTCCCTCCATTTTACATTTGACTCCTGCTGGCAAACCCGTCGCCCAACTCAATTGATTTGAACAATTTAACATCTGACAACTCGAGCAAAAAAAAAAAAATGTTGATGAAAACAATAATGTAATTGCTTGAAAACCTTGCTCTCTGCAGGACCTTGGCTGGTAACCCACTGCAAGAGCCACCAGTACTGTTACCAGCAAGTCGACAGCCACTGGACTCGGGAGCTTTCGGCTTTTAAGTACCCCAATGTTGACTATTTCGTTTACGCAAATTGTAACCAATCGACTGCATCTCCCTGAAGAAGTTTATCTCCAATTGACACCCACTGCAGCCGAGCGAGCAGAAAAGAAGAGCCTTCTCATGTCGTTAGCAAGTCGACCACCACCCAATCGAGGAGTAGAGGAGTGGAACAACTCTCGCTGATTTTGGAAGCATCTCGCTTGTAGCGCCGTCTCTTGCAATTGCAGTATTCCTTCTATAAATTAGAGGCAAAGGGTTTTTTTTTTGGATGCAAAGTACACTTTTCTCCTGTGAGACCTCCTACCGTCTCACGAACAATGTTACTGATGTTTGGTGGAACAATGGAATAATTCAAATTGAGCTAAGTCGGAAGCTCCTGGCCACTAATATTCTCTCGTGGGATACTCGAGAGTTTTCTGGTAAAATGGGGAACTTAAACAGTCAATCACCGCCAAAAGCGAACGGATGGGGCACCTGCAGGAAACAAACCGAAACTTAGCGATCAACGGGTTACTCCTACAGTCGTACATACATTCCCGTAGCATCAAAAACAGCACTAATACCGAATAAGCATTCTCACACCGCTGTGCCTCTCGTTTTGAATGTTGAACAGATGTTGACGTTTATTTGGTTTGGAAATGGTCAGCAGTAACCTGGACACCGATCCCATTGCAAGAAGTACATTTTGCTGGGGCATACATGGCAATATTTTTGCAACTGTATTTTCTCGCTGGATTAGAAAAGGGCTCATTTTTAAAGTTCGGGGCTGAATTAGACACTTCATACAATGCAACGGAATGTTTGGTCCAATTTATGTATTATAAAACTAAAGAGCAAAGCAACATTTACTGCACCCGTTGTTAACTTCTTTGATCACTTGTCCATTGCGCATATTTTACTTATCCAAATTCATAATCTGTTTGCCCCGATTCTAAATATGCAACCTTTTTAATTAAAGATTAACAAAACTGAAAATAGAGTGAGCAGAATTCTATTTGTGCTTCTTCAGATGTACCACACACAGTTAGAATGGCAACCTCCCACTTTGGTTTAAAATATTACCTGTACAGCTATCATTCCTGGAAATTAATACAACTCCATATCTTTGTCAGATTACAATCTGTGTCCATTTTGATGATTATGAATATCACTCCTACTAAAGGGAGGTGTTGGCAGAGTGCTATTGTCACTGGACTGGTTATCCAGAGACCCAGGGTAATGCTCTGGGGACCTGGGTTTGAATCCCACCATGGCAAATTTTGATGATGATCATGAAACCATTGCCAATTGTCATGGACTAATGTCCTTTGGGGAAGGAAATCTGCTGTCCTTACCTTGTCTGCCCTACATATGACTCCAGACCCACAGGATGTGGTTGGCTCTCAAATACCCTCTGGACAAAGGCAATTAGGGGTGGGCAATAAATGTTGGCCCAGCCAGTGACACCCACATCACATGAACCAAAAAAAAGCTCTGTGCATTCTGATATACTTTACATACCATGTCCTCTATACCATCATCTCACATGGATAAGGAAGCAGGAGCAATGTCATGTCACGTGATTCTCATTAATTTTAATGTATTGTCCTTTTTCATCCATTATAATGCAGTTTCTTAAAGTACATTAAGTGACCTGTTGTCTTAATTCTTTCAGCCTTAAAGCTTAAAGTTAATACAATGGTATCAGGAATCTCAAATGCGCTTCACCACCTTTGGATTTTTTCCAGTGCTCTTTTATTCTAATTATCTGCTTTGGATGTAACATACGAGATAATTCCTCCATCATTCCCCCCAGTGGCTCTTCTAAATAATATCATACACATATGTGCAATGAAATGAATGACAATTAGTCATACATATTTACTCAGCAGTGAAATTATCACTTCATGACAGGAAAACAAAAGACCAAAATGTGGATTTTTAAATGTTGCTGTTGATATACTAAGCCAAATAGAATTCTGCCAATAAATTTGCTTTTGTTGCATTTTGGTTTCACCTTCCAAACATTTGTGTGCTTAGAATACTTGTATTAATGCTAGATTAATAAAACTTCTCAACTACTGCTGCAGGGTTATTCTTTTGGAGAAGGGGTTCCCCTAATTCTTTAAGTGAAACATGAAAGTTATTATTAAAATATTAATTATTAGATGATTGCACAGTGAACTGGTAAATGTTGTCACACAATAATTCTTAAATAAGCTGAAGTCACACCATTTGCTTTTTGAAATGACATAGCACCTGGTTGACAAGGGAGCTATGCAAAAACAAGCAGACACTGAAATTACATGTCCAGTTGAGCTTAACTTGGAACTAACAGGCCAGAGTTTATGCCGAGGACATTTTTTCTGGATCAAATAAATTCTATCTGCAGCCAACTCTAGTTCTCCATGGCAAGCAATCCGTAGTTAATACTGGGCCCTAGACATCAGGCAAAGTACTTGATGAAATAGAATTATCCAGAGCTGAAGGCTGAGGTCTGCCATAATTCTAGAATATTATTATTTAATGTGTCAATGCTTTGAGGTTTGTGTGTGGAAGACAGTTTGTAATGAGAAAAAGCTTGTACAAGAAGTTTCCTAGATGTGCAAGTACAATCTTAGATCACCCCCAAGATGATTTTTATTCAGTTACATTCCCACTGTCACTAATCTGTTGCTAAATATACTGGCCCAAGGCTAAGCAAATGACATTTAATTTTGAGCTCTGTCCCAAATGCAACTTATTCGCTCAGTTAAGTAAAATGTAAAATATGAGGTGAGAATATGTTTGTTCGTAAGATCAGAAATTAGTACTTGTGTATAGATGAAACACTGTAGTTAATATGTTGCACTTGAATTCTCTGCTGTGTGGAGGAGACAGTGGTAATAAATAAGTTTACTGTATGCAGGAGATGATACAATACAAGATGACACTTTTTGCTTCTTTACCTGCATTCTGTAACCCATTATGCATTAAATGTTTATAAATATACACTGGTTTTACAAAAAATGTGCTGCTTATTGAACATTCTCTGTACTACTTTAAGAAATGTAACTTAATTGATACTAATTGGTTTTAGGTACTGATTAACAATCTGTAACCTTTTTGTAAATGTCAGTTTTAAATCATCAAAAAGAAAATAAGATCTAATTTTTTTAAAGTCACATTTGACTATAGTTAGATGGCTACACTGAATATTTTTTGTAAGATCAATACTTTAGCCTGAGACAATTTTTCACATGAGACATGTTCTACCTGTGCCACTATGTTGCTTCCTTTGGTATATACCCATTATAGATATCAAATATGTGAACAGCATAGGCACCTTTACTGACTCTGAAGTATGAGACATGCAACCTCTGTTCTCCCCTGTTTGCTTTATTTGTTGTTACTGTTCCAATCAAGCCTCTCTGGACACTGTAGAATTCTTTCCCTTTGCAGAAAGGAAGGGATTCAGCTATGGAGATTTAGATTTAAGTGAAATGGGGATCTGCAAGTAGCTTGTTGCTCCCATGAACCATGATGCCAAGGTTCCTCAATGTTGTTTTGTAGGGTTTCATTTGCCAATAGGGGAAGACATTTTCCCACAAGAATGGATAAAAATTTGAAGCCAGCTTGTACATCTCTGAATAGCCGACTGAATACTAGCATTGGCAAGGATGAAGTCAGATTGCCTGCCCTTCCTTTAACAAGGAATGAGACTAATAGAGAAAAAAAAACCTTTAAAATGGGAGGAAGTATAGCTAGCTTCAGCAGTCTTTAAATAAAAACAAAATACTGTGGATGCTGGAAATCTGAATAAAAACAGTGCTGGAAATACCCAGCAGGTCTGGCAACAGCTGTGCAGAGAAAAACATAGTTAATGTTTCGAGTTGAATATGACTCTTCTTCTTCAGCAGTCCTGAACAACTTTGAAAAGAGTCACAAATAGAGCAGCATAGGAGGACAAATTGGCCAAGAAATTGGATCACATCTGAATCAGTACAATGCTGGTGCAGCACATATTGAAGGTGCCTAATGAGACTGGCAGCAACTTCATGTGGTGCATGAACTTAAAAAACTTTACCCACAAAGTGGCCAGTTGAGATTTGTTTTTATAAAGCAAAATTATATGAGTGTTGTGAGTGGGTTTTCTTTATTGAGTCCCATTAAGTATTGAACAGTGGGCTGCAATGATTTGATATTTTCATACAATGCCAGGGTAAGCGTTGCTACTACAAACTAAGTAAGAAAATTTTAACTTACTTTCCAGATGGAAATTTTGTCCAGCACTTGAAGAAATTGACCAGCAACTTAATGTGTGCATATTAATGCATACATTATGATGAAGATCCTAGAAACAGATTTTCTTTCCTTTTCTGTCTGGGCATGTCAGGCAGACTGCACACCAGGGTACATGTCACCTGACCTACCCAGAACTCATCGTATTTTCAGGTTGAGCTTATTCGCTAGGGCCAGTATACCTGAGATATCGGCCTTTTTGTTGGCAGGATGTTGCACCTGGCAAATATGGTAGGGTGTACATGTTGGAACTGAACTGAGCCAACAACCAATCTGTAGTTCAAGAATCTGAGTCATGACAAAAGGAATCAAAGCAAACTGCTATGAGCTGAAATGCTTTGATGTAAAAATTTTTACCCATAAAATATGAGAATCTTCTAGTTTAAACGACAGAACTGATCTAAGGCTAAAAGCTGAAACAAGAAAATATATATCTCCTGCAAATAATTTAAACAAACCCAATTTGGCTTGGAAGTACTCAAATAGAATTTCCTGCATCTCTCCAAAAAAATGGAAACTAGATTAACACTAAAATACCATACGATACTTAAGCTTTGATGTAGACAGGTCAAGATGCCCACATGAAAGTACTCTGGAGCAAATATTAAATCTGAGTGGCTCCAAAGTGGCTGTAAAATTTATACTGGAGTCAAACTGTTACCTGCTTGGTTTTAGATATGATTTGGGTGGTTCACATGTAACTCTGGTGAACAGGCTATGACTTCTGGCTTGTTACTTGGTTCCTGATTACATGTCCGGTTTCTTTCATTGGCTTCCATATGCAGAGCCTGTTTTCAGAGCAGGATAGTCTACCCTTGTGACCGCTGCAGAAATAAATGCTTGGTTTTCTTTAGACTTTAGCTGGCCAAGGAATCAGGTCCTTGAATGACTAAACTAGTAAAAGCATCACAATGACAGGACTGCCAGCAATAACTGTTGCAAATCATACCAACAATAGCGTGCTAAGCATTTAATCCATTTTTATTCCAGATTGTCAAGGAACATCCCGATTCTGTTAGTTGAACAGGAATCAAATTATTCAGCACTAGACTCTAAAGAATTGGACAACCCCCCACCACCACCCTCAAACTAGACCCTGAGGTACAATTACAAAAATAATATTGTACTTAGCATTGAGTTCAACAACTTCAGACCATGAACTCGCACTTCTACCTTCATCCCCCTTTTTAATCCCTTTTCAAAAATGTATTTTTATTTTTTATTTACTTATTTTCCTTTTCATTCATTCATTCATTGTTTTATCCCTTTTTTAAACCCATTTTTTATCCTTTTCCCCCTACCATTGCCCCCTCCGCCACCGCCCCCCCCCAAAAGGGCCATCTGTCACTTATTCTATATTGTTCTTTCACAGAGTGCTGACCCTTGTTCTGCTATTAACACATTCTACTCTCTTACCTTTATGCCACTATCAGCATTACCACTAACACTCCCTTTGTCTTGTGGCCCTGACAACTTTATCAATTTCTCCTTAGCAGCCCACCTATCACTGACCTTCTATACTGCTTTACCTGCTCCACCTCACCAAACAGTAAATACATTTCACCACATTTCTACTTCTGTTTAGCTCTGAAGAAGAGTTGTGCTGACTCGAAACGTTAACTCTGTTTCTCTCTCCACAGATGCTATCAGACCTGCTGAGTTTTTCCAGCATTTTCTGTTTTTATTTTATGCTGTATTTTTAGATATATCTTTGGTGTAATGTACATGACTACATTACCCCAAAATGATTATTAGATTTCTTACAGTTTTGTTATTGTTCAGACAATCATGAGTCTTTTAATCAGGAGCTTTTTACATAAAAAGTAATGTTTTCCAGCTTAAGTTTTCAAAACAAATTTCACACCAAAGGATAGAATGTCTATATCTCCCCCTTCCATTATCATGAATCATGCAAATAAATAAAATATTGTAAAAGTAATAAACGATTAATGAAATCATAACGAAGGCTTTGTATCATACAACAGGAAAATACACAGATTCATTTTGAATGGCTTCTGTATCATGTACAATTCTAATAGACAATGGTCCCAAAAATCTGGTGGGACTGCACTTTTACTGTAAGTCCTGAGGGACACCCACCCTGAATCTTAGCTGTCCCTACCAAAGTTCACTTGATTCCCTAACACTGTATGTGCCTGACCACAGTGGACACATCTGGGGTGGCTGACTTTACAGCAAGTTAGAATAAAATCATAGAGTACTTACAGCTTAGAAGGAGGTCATTTGACACAGCAAGACCATGCCAGCTCTTTCCAACAACAATTCAGCTATTCCCACTCCTCCACCCTTTCCCCATAGCCCTGCAATTTTTTCTCTTCAGTTGCTTATCCAATTCCCTTTAAAGCCTTGGTTGAATCTGCCTCCACCACAGTCTCAGGCATTGCATTCCAGATTCTAATTACTCATTGTGTGAAAAAGCTTTTCCTTATGCTGCTGTTGGTTCTTTTATCAATCATCTTGAATTTATATCCTCTGGCTCTCAACCCTTTTGCCAATGGGAACACTTTCTCTACCTACTCTGTCGAGTCCCCTCATGATTTTTAAGACTTCTATCAACCATCCTTAAGAGAACAACCCCAGTTTCTCCAATCTATCCATGTGACTGACATCCCTCATCCCTGGAACCATTCTCATAGATCTTTTTTCTCTAAAGCCTTTACATCCCTCCTAAGGTGCGGTGCCCAGAATTAGACACAATACTGCAGTTAAGGTTGAACCAGAGTTTTATAAAAGGTTCGTCATAGCTTCCTTGCTTTTGTGCTGTATGCCTCTCTTTATAAAGCCTAAGGTCCCCTATGCCATTAAAACCTGCCCTGTCACCTTCAACAATTTGTGCACATATAACCCCAGGTGTTTCTGTTCCTGCACTTCCTAAATAAAGAATTATACCTTTAATTTATTATCACTTCTCGTTTTTCCAACCAAAAGGTATTACTTCACACTTATATGCAATAAATTTCATGTGTCTGCCCATTTTATCAGTCCATCAAGCATTTGGCCTTGCTGGGAATGTGAGGATCACCAGAAGCTTTCTAGAAACAAAGTATAGTTGACTTCCATGACCTCATTGAGGACAAAGAGGTCTAAATCACAATCCGACCTGGACCTCCAGGGGGTTCCCACATCTGATGCTGGATTGGCTGGTTTACTGGATCTCACTGTGTGCCTATGCCAACCATTACTCTGGAACCCAAATGAAGAAAATATTTTTAATTTAAACTCTCAAGAAATCTCACTACAGACACAAATACTGAAATGATACTGAAAAGAGATAGAGATTAAGATGAAGCAGAGAAAGTGTGCTTATGACAGAAGTCAGGTGGATAATACAATTGAGGGCCAGATTGAACATAAAAAGTTTAGAACAAAAACAAAAATACCTGGAAAAACTCAGCAGGTCTGACAGCATCTGCGAAGAGGAATACAGTTAACGTTTCGAGTCCAAATGACTCTTCATCAGAACTAAGGAAAAATAGAAAAGAGGTGAAATATAAGCTGGTTTAAAGTGGGGGTGGGGTGGGACAGGTAGAGCTGGATAGAGGGCCTGTGATAGGTGGAGATTGCCAAAAGATGTCATAGACAAAAGGACAAAAAGGTGTTGACGGTGGTGATATTAGCTAAGAAATGTGCTAATGGGGACATTAAGGGTAGAAAGCAGGACGAGCAAGGGACAGATAGCCCTAGTGGGGGTGGGAATCGAAATAGGCTAAAAGGTAGAGATAAAATAATGGATGGAAATACATTTAAAAATAATGGAAATAGGTGGGAAAAGAAAAATATATATAAATTATTGGAAAAGGGGAATCGGAAAGGGGAAAGGGGGTGGGGATGAAGGAGAGAGTTCATGATCTAAAGTTGAAAACATTACTTTTTATGTAAAAAGCTCCTGATTAAAAGACTCAATATTCAGTCCGGAAGGCTGTAAAGTACCTAGTCAGAAGATGAGGCGCTGTTCCTCCACTTTGTACAGCACCTCATCTTCCGACTAGGTACTTCACAGCCTTCCGGATTGAATATTGAGTTCAACAACTTTAGATCATGAACTCTCTCCTCCATCCCCACCCCCTTTCCGATCTCCCTTTTTCCAATAATTTATATATATTTTTCTTTTCCCACCTATTTCCATTATTTTTAAATGTATTTCCATCCATTGTTTTATCTCTACCTTTTAGCCTATTTCAATTCCCCCCATCCCACCCCCATTAGGGCTATCTGTACCTTGCTCGTCCTGCTTTCTACCCTTAATGTCCCCATTAGCACATTTCTTAGCTAATATCACAACCATCAACACCTCTTTGTCCTTTTATCTATGACATCTTTTGGCAATCTCCACCTATCACTGGCCCTCTATCCAGCTCTACCTGTCCCACTGCCACTCCCCCCCCCACCACCCCCCCCCCCCCCCCCCCACCACCCCCACCCCTCCCCCTTAAACCAGCTTATATTTCACCTCTTTTCTATTTTTCCTTAGTTCTGATGAAGAGTCATTTGGACTCGAAACGTTAACTGTGTTCCTCTCCGCAGATGCTGCCAGACCTGCTGAGTTTTTCCAGATATTTTTGTTTTTGTTATAGAATTCCAGCATCCGCAGTATTTTGCTTTTATAAAAAGTTTAGAGGTGGATTGAAAAAAACAAATGTGAACCAAAGGGAAAGTATGAAAAGAGACTGGCAGCTAATATAAAAGGGAATCCAAAAGTCTTCTACTGGCATATAAATACTAAAAGCATAGTAAGAGGAGGAGTGGGGCCAACTAGGGACCAAAAAGGGAATTTGCACATGGAGGCAGGTGGCCTGGCTGAGGTATTAAATGAATACTTTGCATCTGTCTTTACAAAGGAAGAAGATGCTGCCCAGGTCATGGTGAAAGAGGAGGTCATTTAGACATTTGAAAAGTTTAAAATTGATAAGGGGGAGGCATTAGATAGGCTCTCTGTACTTAAAGTTGATAAGGTACCAGGACTGGATGAGATGCATCCAAGGATACTGAAGGAAGTGAGAGTAGAAATTGTGGAGGCATTGGCCATAATTTTCTAATTTTCTTTAGATTTGGGTGGTTCCAGAGGCCTGGAGAATTGCAATTCTTACACCTATATTCAAAAGAGGATGTGAAGATAGGCCTAGCAGCTGTGATGAGGACATAAGGAATCTGCAAGGGGATATAGATAGGTTGAGTGAGTGGGCAAAAACTTGGCAGATAGAGTTTAATGTAGGAAAGTGTAAGGTCATGCACTTTGGCAGGAAGAATCAAAAGGCAGACTATTATTTAAATGGAGAGAGATGCCAAAAAACTGCAGCGCAGAGGGATCTGGGTGTTCTTGTGCATGAAACACAAAAAGTTTGCAAGCAGGTCCAGCAAGTAATTAAGAAAGCAAATGGAATTTTGGCCTGTATTGCTACGGGGTTGGAGTTTAAAAATAGGGAAGTCTTGTTACAACCGTACAGGGTGTTGGTGAGGCCACACCTGGAGTACTGTATACAGTTTTGGTCCCCGTATTTAAGAAAGGATATACTGGCATTGGAGGCAGTTCAAAAGAGATTCACTAGGCTGATTCCTGGGATGAAGGGGTTGACTTATCAAGAATGGCTAAACAGGTTAGGCCTTTATTCATTAGAGTTTAGAAGAACGAGGGGTGATCTTATTGAAACATACAAGATTCTGAGGGGGCTTGGCAGGGTAGATGTTGAGAAGATGTTTCCACTAGTGGGAGAATCTCAAACTAGGGGACATAGTTACAGAATTAGGGGACACTCATTTAAAACTGAGATGCGAAGGAATTTCTTCTCTCAGAGGGTAGTGAATGTCTGGAATTCTCTACCCCAGAGATTTGTGGTGGCGAGATCACTGAAAGTATTTAAAGAGGAGGTAGATAGATTTTTGAAATATCGCGGGGTTGAGGGCTATGAGGAGCTGGCACGAAAGAGGAGTTGAGGCCTGGGGCAGATCAGCCATAATCTTATTGAATGGTGGGGCAAGCTTGAGGGGCCAAATGGCCTAGTCCTGTTTCTATTTCTTATGTCCTTATGTTCTAGGCTAGTCAGTTTAACCTCGGTGACATGGAAACTTTTGGAAACGATAATTAGGGACAAAATTAATAGACACTTGGACAAATTCAGGTTAATTAGGGAAAGCCAGCATGGATTTGTTCAGGGCAAATCATGTTGAACTAACTTGCTTGCGTTTTTTGATGAGGTAACAGAGAGGGTTGGTGTGGGTAATGTTGTTGATGTGGTGTACATGGACTTCCCAAAGGCATTTGATATAATGCCACACAACAGACTTGTGAGAAAAGTTAGAGCTCATAGAATAAAAGGGTCAGTAGCAACTTGGATAGGAAATTGGCTGAGTGACAGGAAACAAAAAGTAGTGGTTAATGGATGTTTTTCAGACTGGAGGAAGGTTTGTAGTGGAGTTCCCCAGGGGTCAGCATTGGGACCCTTGCTCTTCCTGATATATATTAATGATCTAGACCTTGCTGATCAGGGCAGAATTTCCAAATTTGCAGAAGATATAAAACTTGGAAGCATTGTGAACTGCGAGGACGATAATGTAGAACTTCAAAAGGACATAAACAGATTGGTAGAATGGCACTGAAATCCAATGCGGAGAAGTGTTTAGTGATTCATTTTAGTGGGAAGAACACGGAGAGACATTATAAAATAAAGGGTAAAATTCTAAAGGGATTGCAGAAGCAGAAGGACCTGGGTGTATATGTGTGTGAATCATTGAAGGTGGCAGGGCAGGTTGAGAGCACCGTTAATTAAGCATTCTGCATCCTGGGCTTTATCAATAGGGCCCTAAAGAACAAAAGTAAGTTACATCAAATCATTACAAAACACTGGTTTGGCCTTAAGTGGAATATTGGGCACTATACTTTAGGAAGGATGTGAAGGCATTAGAGAGGGCACAGAACAGATTCACGAAAAAGATTCCAGCAACGAACCTCAGTTATAAGAAAGATTGGCGAAGTTGGGACTGTTTTTCTTAGAGAAGGTTGAGGGGAGATTTGATAGAGGTATTCAAGATCATGAGGGGTCTACACAGTGTAGATAGGGAAGAACTGTTCCCATTGGTAAAAGGATCAGGAACCAGAGGGCATAGATTTAAGATAATTGGCAAAAGAAACAATGGCGCCATGAGGAAAATCTTTTTCACACATCTAACCAGCTAAGATTGATAAGGAAGAGATATTGGATAAGTTGTCAGTACTCAAAAGTGATAAGGCACTGGGACCGGATGATCAAGAATAATGAAGGAAGTGAGAGCGGAAATTGCAGAGGCACTGGCATTAATCTTTCAACATTCCCTGGATTCGGGCGAGGTGCCGGAGGACTGGAGAATTGTAAACATTACGGCCTTGTTCAAAAAAGGTTGTAAAGACCTGCCCTGCAAATACAGAGTAGTCAGTTTAACTTCAGTGGTGGGGAAACTTCTAGACACAATTATTCGGGATAGAATTAATAGTCACATGGAAAAATTTGGATTGATTCAGAAGAGTCAGCATGGATTTGTTAAAGGAAAATCATGTCTAACTAATTTGCCCGAGTTTTTTGAAGAGGTAACAAGGATGGTTGATGAGGGTAAGGCCATTGATGTGGTGTATCTGGACTTCCAAAAGGTGTTCAATACAGTGCCACACAACAGACTTGTGAGGAAAATTATAGGTCTTGGAATAAAAGGGGCAGTAGCATGTGGATCCAAAATTTGCTGAGGGATAGGAAACAGAGTAATGGTTAGTGGGTGTTTTTCAGGCTGGAAGAAGATTTGTGGTGGAGTTCTCCAGGGGTCGGTATTGGGACCCTTGCTCTTCCTGATACATATAAATGATCTAGATCTTGGCGGTATGGGACAATTTCAAAGTTTGCGGACGACGCAAAACTTGGGAGAATTGTAAACTGTGAGGAGGACAGTGTAGAACTTCAAAAGAACATTGACACATTGATGGAGGGGGCAGATAGGTGACAGTTAAAGTTCAATGTGGAGAAGTGTGAGGTGATATACTTTGGTACAAAGAACATGGAGAGACAGTATAAAATAAAGGACACTATTCTAAAGGGTGTGCAGGAGCAGAGAGACCTGGGTGTACACATGCATAAGTCATTAAAGGTGGCAGGACAGGTAGAGAGAGCTGTTTCTAAAGCGTACAGTATTCTAGGCTTCATTAATAGGAGCATAGAGTACAAGAGCAGGGAGGTTATGATGAGCTTATATAAGACACTGGTTAGACCTCAGCTGGAGTACTGTGTACAGTTCTGGGTGCCACACTATAGGAAGGATGTGAACGCATTGGAGAGAGTGCAGAAGAGGTTTACGAGAATGGTTCCAGGGATGAGACACTTAAGTTATGAGGAAAGACTGGAGAAGTTGGGATTGTTTTCCTTGGACAGAAGAAGGCTGAGAGGAGACTTGATAGAAGTTTTCAAAATAATGAGGGGCCTGGACAGAGCAGATAGGGAGAAACTGTTCCCACTCATAAACGGATAGAGAACCAGAGGGCACAGTTTTAAAGTGTTTTGCAAAAGAAGCAAATGCGAGGTGAGAAAAAACTTTTTCACACAGCGAGTAGTTAGGGTTTGGAATGCACTGCCTGGAAGGTAGACAGGTTCAAATGAAGCATTCAAGGGGGCATTGGATGATTTTCTAAATAGAAACAATGTGTAGGGTTACAAGGAAAAGGCAGGAAATTGGCACTAAGTTAAAATGCTCAGAGAGCTAGTGCAGACATGATGGGCCTAATGGCCTTCTTCTACACCGTAACAATTCTGTGATTCTGCGAAGATGGTTAGGATCTTAGCTACCTGAGAGTATGGTGGAGGCAGGGTCAATTGAGGCTTTCAAAAGGAAATTGAATCATTATCTGAAAAGATAGGACTACAGAGAAAAGGCAGGGCAGTAGTGCTAGGTGAATTGCTCCTTAAGAGGGCCAGCACAGACACAATAGGTTGAATAGCCTCCTTCTGCAGTGATTCCATGAATCCAGCTGTTCTCATTTTATTATAATATGAAGCAGAAATAAAAGCGGTGGTGGGTAGGGAAAGAAGTAGCTTGTTGCAAATGAATGCAAAAATAACTAAAAATATGCAAGTTACACAATTGATAAGCAAAAATAACACAATGACAGACAACTCATGGGAAGGGGGGTAAAAGACAAACATAATAAATTAACATTTGGAATTTGCAGGAAATGCCAGCAAAATGTTTGCTTTAATTAGCATCAGCATTATATGGCAGCACAAAGTGCTTTTACACGAACTGTCCACTTGAATAATCGCTTGTAGTTTAGTGTTATTCGTATTTTTTGCTCTGTTTTAACCGGCTGACTCATTCTAACAATGGCAAATTACATGTGTACGGACTGTGTAGTGGAGATTGTAGAGAAATGCAAAATGAGATAGTGATTTCCATTAACAGTAGGCAGAAGAACAAGTTCGCTAGATTTGCAAGAAAAATTAATGTTGCACATATATTTAAAGTCGTTTTAAAAAAAAACAATGATCGTTTAAAACGTGGCATTTTTTTAAAGAAAATTAGCATCTGAACAAACGAAAAAAAAAACCCATTCCCTGACCGGGAATCGAACCCGGGCCGCGGCGGTGAGAGCGCCGAATCCTAACCACTAGACCACCAGGGAACTCGACGAAATCTTACCCCAAGGACTCTATAAATAATGTGACAATGTGCATTTACAGTATCCAATTTCACCTTTTTATCTGTCTACCCACAGCCGCCTCTTATGGCGCTGCTAACGCTACACGGAAGTATTAATCCTTGCGCCTCAAACACCGACTGTAAGATTCTGGCGGCGGCCCCAGAGCCCGCGGTCTAATGCAAGGAAGTTTCTTGCTGCTTATAAAAAAGAACTGGCAAATTTTCTTTCTATCTGTCGCAGTGCTGTAAGAATCTGCAGCTCATACGTTGTGCACAGACAGGCTGCCATTCGTTTCATTCTGGACAATTGCAATTTTCTTCGCCCCACTTCTCCAATAATTCAAAACTGTATACGTTACACTTTTGAATGAGCTTCCATAAAACAGAATAGAAGCGATTAAGAGCCCAGTCACAAACCTTCCAAAGCCCAATAATTATTTTTATTTTCCTGCCTTGTTGCATCAGGACCGGGTGGGCTACATATTACATTTGTACACTTAAATCCTGCCCCCTTTTGGTGACTTTTTAGGGCGTACGTGTTGTGCTCTGCATTTTCTTACATTAAAATTGTGCATTTTACTTAACTATAAAAACATTTTTTACTTCACAGTTGTTAAAGTCTTAATGTACCTGTCTTTCTGATTCCCCAAAGCCTGTCAATAACAATGACTTATATTTATATAGCACCTCTAACGTAATGAAATGTCCCAAGGCACTTCACAGGTGTATTATAAAACAAAGCGTTCCGACGTCATCGCATATTTCGGGTGGGGGGCCGGGGGGCTAAACTCAGAAGCGTGCCTGCCGATAATTAAGAGGGAAATTAAGCCCATGAACCCATTCCCTGACATTAACAGATTTTTTTATTTCCCATCCATAGTTACGGTTGGCAGGCGGGCAAATGGAACAGACGGCCTTAGCATTTTTCATGAAACCTCATCCATGGGCAGGATTATGTTTCCGTGATAAATTAAAATTAAAATTAAAATAAATTTCTGTGGACAACATTTTCATTACCTACATTTTCAGGTGACTGATTATGAAGCTTGGACATATATTTCCAGTTTCTGTGACCTTTATTTTAGGTTATTCAGGTCTCCAGCTCCCTCGAGGCAGCTCTCTGCCTTCAGGCAGCTTTCTGTGAGCGCTCGCCTGCGCCTGCGCTGACTTCAGTGTTCACTCTCATCCCGCCTCCACCCCGCAGCGCTGAGCATTTCAGCGCACACTTCACGCTGGCTGGCCATTAATTGGTCAGTCAGCGTGAATTTGCGGTTGGGGGCCAATCACGGTCGGCCCTCTGTTCCTCGGTCGATCCCGGACCCACCGATCTAAAAATGCTGCCCCAAGCTACATAAGGAGATATTAGCCAAATGACAAAAGCTTGGTTAAAGAGGTAGATTTAAAGGAGTGTCTTAAAGGAGGAATGTGAGGTAGAAAGGCAGAGAGGTGTAGAGAGCGAATCCCAGAGGTTAGGGCCAAGGTTACTGAAAGCATGGCTGCCAATGCAGGAGCAATTATAACTGGGAATGCACAAGAGGCCAGAATTAGAGAAGCGCAGATATCTTGGAGGATTGTGGGACTGGAAGAGATTGCAGACATAGGGAGAGGCATGGCCATGGGGGTATTTGAGAACAAGGACAAGAATTTTAAAGCCAAGATGTTGCTTGACCAATGTAGGTCAGTGAGCATAGGGGTGATAGGGGAATGGCATTTGGAGTGAGTTGAGACACGGGCAGCAGTTTTAGATGACAAGTTTAAGGAAAGTAAAATAAGGGAAACTAGCTGGGAGTGCATTGGAATAGTTGAGCCTAGAGGTAATCAAGTCATGAATGAATGTTTCAGCAGCAGATGAGCTGAGATAGAGGGTGAAGTCACACAAATTGGCAACAAATGAACATGCGGATTAGGAGCAGGAGTAGGCTATTTGGCCCCTTGAGCTCCAATGTTCCAAAGGCAGAAATGGAATTTAAAAATGTACAAAAGAGTGATATTTGGTGCTCATCTTTATTCACGATTCCAACTAGACTGCCAAGCTGCCTGAGCAGTCATTCTGTTTCTTAGAAGCATTCCTTGACAAAAGATTTGTTTTCCCCTCGTAAGAGGCTTTTTCCTCCAGCACCGCAGCTCAGAGTTATTGTCTTTGGCAAGCATAATGGCGATAGGCTCATTGATCAGTGTGGGATAAAAAAATAAGTTATTGCAGCACAAGATCCTTCATGTATTCTGCCAAGGCTAAAGTATTGGGCCCAATTTTAACTCTGCGCAAGTGGGTGAATTTTGATTGAGTTAAAATCTCACCTGTAGTACATGTTTGCATACAATATTAGTTGACCTGTTAGGAGAGTCAAATAATTTTTTTCCCCGAGCTGAATGTTGCTTGTAATCTGAATAGCAGATGGCCTTCAGATGGATAACGTTAATAAAATATAGAAGAAAGAAACATAGATAAGTAATTAATATAATTAAATAATTATTTAAAACACATTAAGGGTGGCAGGACAGGTGATGTGTCAAGGCTGCAGTATGTAGGAGCTCCTGGATAGCATTATGATCCAGGGCAAACACGTCTGCAGTAAGTGTTTGCGGCTTGAGGAACTTCGGCTCAGAGTTATTGAGCTGGAGTCTGAGCTGCAGGCTCTGTGACACATCAGGGAGAGGAAAGCTATCTGGATGATTTGTACCAGGAGGCAGTCACATCACTTAGGATAAGGTCTTCTAATTTGGACAGTGGCCAGGGACAGGAGAGTGTGACTGCGAGTGAGGCAAATAAGGGGACCCAGTGGGCATGAGTGCACGAGTGTAAGCCTCTGCAACTGTCCAACAGGTTTGAGGTTCTCCAGCTTGTTTGGATGCGAGCAGGGGCTGCAGGGTGGATGAGCAAACTGACCATGGCACCGTGGTGCAGGGAGCCATTCAAGGGGTGGGGAGCAAAAAGGAATGTAGTGGTAGTCAGGGACAGTATAGTGAGGGGGATTGACACTGTTCTCAGTAGCAAAGAGCGAGAGTCCAGAAGGCTTTGATGTCTGCCCGGTGCGAGGGTTCGGGCCATCTGCTCAGGGGTGGAGAGGAACTTGCCATGGGAGGGGGAGGATTCAGTGGTTGTGGTCCATGTAGGTACCAATGACATAGGCAGGATGAGGAAGGAGGCTCTGCATAGTCAATATGAGGAGCTAGGCACCAAATTAAGAAGCAGAGGTAATTCCTGGATTATTACCTGAGCCACGTGCAAATTGGTATAGGACAAATAAGATTAGAGAAATGAATGCGTGGCTCAAAGACTGGTGTAGGAGAAGTGGGTTCCAATGGGGTACTGGCACCAGTATTGAGGAGAGTGGGATCTGTACTGTTGGGATGGTCTACACCTGAACATGCTGGGGCTGGTACCCTCATGAGCTGCAAAACTAGGGAAGAAGAGAGGGTTTTAAACTGAATAGTGGGTGCAAGGGATCAAATTTGGGGATACATGGTAAACCACAGAGTAGAGACAAGGCAAGAGAGACAGGTATCAATATGAGAAATGATAAACAGACTGTGACAGGAAGGGACATAGAGTACAAATCTAGGAGTAAATTAGCAGATAAGGCTAGAAGCTACAAAAATAATAAAAGGACAAAACTAAAGGCTCCTTCCTTAAACTTGAGGTCATCTGAAACTGCTGCCAGTGTCTCAACTCGTTCCAAGTCCCATTTCCCTATCATAGTAAATGTAACTCCTTTATTCATAAAGGGAGGGAGACAGAAAACAGGAAACTATAGGCCAGTTAGCCTAACATCTGTCACAGGGAAAATGTTAGAACCTATTATTAGGATTGGATTATCGGGGTGTAGGCAGGAATGTGAGGTTGAGGTTACATTCAGATCAGCCATGATCTTATTGAATTGCAGAGCAGGCTCAAGGGGCAGAGTGGCCTAATCCTGCTCCTAACTCGTATGTACCGGATGTTCAATACTGAACCAATTAAGCAATGAGCTTTTGGCTTGCACATGCAATTTTTTTTATCCCTCTCCAGAACAATGTCATGTATCTCAAAAAGCAGAATACTGCAGATGCTGGAAATCTGAAAGAAAAACAGAAAATGCTGGAAATACTCAGCAGGTCTGACAACTGGCTGGTTTTATGTCACATCTCCCTTTTGTGCGTGGTAAAATCTGCTGATCATTTTATTGGGTAAGTTAAACATATTGGATTTATACAGTACCCCTGCTAATAATTTTGTGCTTTAAAAATTTGTATTATGGCTCAGTTAGTAGCACACTTGCCTCCGAGCCACAAAAGGTTCTGGGCTCAGGCCCCATGTTAGAGCTTGAGCACAGAAATCAAAAACTAACACTCCAGTGCAGTACTAAGGGAGTGCTGCACTGTTAGAGGCGCTGTCCTTTGGATGAGATGGTAAACTGAGGTGCCACCTGCCTCCTTGGGTCGATGTAAAAGATCCCATGGTACTTTTCAATGAAGAGCAAGGGAGCAATGTCCTGGCCAATATTTATGTTTCAACCAACATTACACATAATAGATTATCTTGTCATTATCACATTTTTTTTTGTGGGAGTTTGCTGTACACAATTTGGCTGCCACATAATAGGAGGTTATTAGAAGTGGATACAGAATACTAAAATACTTATTTGTCTTCTTTTTGTTCCATGGTATAAAAGTAATTTTTCCTGTCCTCCTTAATTCTCCACTTCCCCTACGGCACATATCATTCTGACCAGCCTAGTCATGGTTAACCTGGAGAACTGTTCTCAGGTCTTCCCTATTAAGCCTCTTGACTTGGCCACCCACTGTGGCTGTCCAGGTTACTCACAATTCACCACCCGATCGGCTGCCGGCAGCTTTCCACCCCTGCCCTGAGCTCCTGCTTCTGAATCTCGGGTCTCGCTCTCTCGCCACACCCTAGGCCTCTGGTGACGTGGCCGAGGCTCAGGCATCAGAACATGGCAGCAGCTGGCCCAGAGTGCAGCATGTCGGTGGGGGTGGTGGGGGGGCGGGGTCGCAGCATTTGGACTGGCTTTTGAAATCTCTCCACGAGCCAGATGAAAAAGTGCAACGGGGCAGTTCCGGCCCCTGGGCCGAGGTTTTCCCATCCCTGCTTTAAGGTAACATATTCCAGATCACAAGAAATTGTGAAAAAATGTTTCCTGATGTCACCTCTAATTATTTTTGCCAATCAGCTTAAATCCTTCTGTTACTCAAAACAGTTTCTTCTTATTTACTCCATAATTCATGATTTGAACACCTTTATCAAATCTCCTCTCAACCTCCCTGCTCCAAGGAAAACAACCCCAACTTCTCCAGTCACTCCACATAACTGAAGTCCTTCATCCCTAATATCATTTTAGTAATTATTTTTTAAATTAATCATTCATGGGAAGTGTGCATCACTGGCTAGGCCAGCATTTATTGCCCATCCTTAACTGCCCTTGAGAAGGTGGTGGTGAACTGCATTCTTAAACGCTGCAGTTTATGTGGTGTAGGTACACCCACAGTGATATTAGAGAGGGAGTGCCAGGAATTTGACCCAGCAACAGTGAAGGAACAGTGCTTGCACACGAACAGGGGAGAGAGCTCATCCTGAGTGAGACACAGCCAGAGTGGATATTGGCAATTTGGTGCACTGTGGGAATTCGGTGCATAGAGGAAGAGGTGCTCTTGGCATTTTCTCCTTGCTATCCAACTTCTTAAATCTTCAGAGCATGGTCTTGCCCTGCTGCAGCAGTAGAGGCTACAAGAGAAAGGAATGACTGGTAAGTAGTGGGTAAGGTCGGATAAGTTTTTACTACTTTAATCGCTTAGAGTTTAAGGTTTTTTTGTGGCTTATAGTTTGTATATTCTATAGTAACGAGGATCAGGAAAGAAGGGCCTTAGAGTAATTGATTTAAAAGGTTTAATTTAAAGGGATAAGTCATGGCAGGAGAGCTCAAAGCTGTGGTGTGCTCCTTGTGCTCCATGTGGGAAGCCGGGGACATTTCCAGTGCCCGGGACCAGCATGCGTGCAGGAAGTGTGACCAGCTGCAGTTCCTGGAAGCTCGGGTTTCAGAGCTGGAATGGCAGCTGGGGATACTGTGGGGCATCTGCGAGTCTGAAAGCATCGTGGATAGCACGTTGAGAGAGGTGGTTACATCGCAGATGAAGGGACTTGAGGAAGGAAGGGAATGGGTGACCACCAGGCAGTCCAAGAGAAACAGGCAGGTAGTTCAGCCCTGGGGTCCCGCTCGCAAATCGGTATTCCATTTTGGAGGCTGAGGAGGGCTCCAGTTCCTCCAGGGAGTGCAGACAGAGCCGAGCTTCTGGCACCACAAGCAACCTGTCTGTACAGGAGGGAAGGAAGGGAGGAAGAGCAATAGTAATAGGGGATTCTATCATCAGGGGAACAGATAGACGCTACTGTGGCCATCAACGTGACTCCAGGATGCCTCCCTGGTGCCAAGGTCCGGGATGTCACAAAACGGCTGCTGGGCATCCTGAAGGGGGAGGGTGATCAGGCAGAGGTTATGGTACATGTTGGTACCAATGACATAGGTAGAAAGAGGGATGAGGTCTTGCATCAAGAATTCAGGGAGTTAGGCAGTAGACTAAAAAGCAAGACCTCTCAGGTTGTAATCTCTGGATTACTCCCAGTGCCACGTGCTAGTGAGCTCAGAAATAGGAGAATAGCACAGATGGATATGTGGCTTAAGAGCTGGTGCAGGAGGGAGGATTTTAGATTCCTGGATCATTGGGACCGTTTTTGGGGAAGATGAGACCTGTACAAGCCGGACAGTCTACATCTGAAGCAGAGCTGGACTAACATCCTTGCGAGCGGGTTTGCTAGTGCTGTTGGGAGGAGTTTAAACTAATTCAGCAGGGGGAGGGGACACAGGATGTTAGCAGAATAGGGACACATCATAATACAGTAAAACAATCAAGTCAGAGGGAGTACAGCTGCATTAAGTTTCAAGGGAGTAAGGTGAGGCTGGATGGGCTCTACTTTAATGCCAGGAGTATTACAGGTAAAACGGATGAGTTAAGGGTGAGGATTGACACATGGAATTGTGATATAGTAGCCATCACTGAGAGGTGGTTGAGGGAGGGCAGGATTGGCAGCTCAACATTCCGGGATATAGAATCTTCAGGCGAGACAGGGGAGGGGGTAAAAGAGGAGGAGGCATTGCATTATTAGTTAAAGAGTCAGTTACTGCAAGGAGAGATGATATCTTGGAGAAGGCATCGAATGAAGCTTTGTGGGTAGAGCATAGGAATAAAAAAGGGGCAGCCACGTTGTTAGGTGTTTATTATAGACCCCCAGATAGTCAGCGGGAAATTGAGGAGTAAATATGTGCACAATTTGCGGAGGTGTGTAAAAATAATAACAATAGGGTAATTATATTAGGTGATTTCAACTTTCCCAACGTTAATTGGGATAGACATAGTGTTAAGGGCTTGGATGGAGTGGATTTCTTGAAATGTGTACAGGAGAACTTTTTAGGTCAATATATAGAGGGTCCAACAAGGGATGGTGCAGTGCTGGACCTAATTCTGGGGAATGAAGCCGGACAGGTGGCTGAGGTGGTCGTGGGGGAGCATTTTAGTGATAGAGACCACAACATGGTACAGTTTAAGTTTGTTATGGACAAAGAAATAGACAAGTTGCAAAAATATGTTTTGGATTGGGGGAGAGTGGATTTTAGTAAAATAAGGCAGGACCTGGTCAAGGTAGACTGGGAACAGCTACTTGTGGGGAAATCTACAGAGGAGCAGTGGGGGCGTTCAAAAAGGAAATGGGGAGGGTACCGGCTCAACATGTTCCCACTAGGGTGATAGGAAGGAGTAACAAGCCCAGAGAACCATGGATGACCAGAGATATTCAGGATACGATGAGAAGGAAAAGAGAGGCTTTTAGCAGGTACAAGGGAAGCAAATCAGCGGAGGCATTAGTTGAGTACAGAAAGTACAGGGTGGTGCTTAAGAAAGCAGTTAGGAGAGCAAAGAGGCGATATGAAAAAGCTCTGGCTGGTAAAAGTAGGGAAAATCCCAAGATATTTTATAAGTATATCAATGGGAAGTGGATAATCAGGGTAAGGGTAGGGCCTATAAGGGACCAAGGGGGCAATCTATGGATGGAGCCAGAAGACATTGCTAGAGTGTTGAATGAATACTTCACATCTGTCTTCTCCCAAGAGAATGAGGATGAAGGTATTGAACTCGGAGAGAGAGACTGCGAGGTTCTTAAGCAAATTGTTATGGGAAGTGACAAGGCATTGTAGGTGGTGGCGGGCTTAAAAGTGGACAAATTTCCAGGTCTAGATGATTTGTGTCCCAGACTGCTGAGGGAGGCAAGGGAGGAGATCGCAGGGGCTCTGACCCAAATTTTAATTCCACTCTGGCCACGGGGGAGGTGCCAGAGGACTGGAGAACAGCTAATGTGGTTCTGCTATTTAAGAAGGGTTGTAGAGATAAGCCAGGGAACTACAGGCCAGTGAGTCTCACGTCAGTGGTAGGGAAACTATTGGAGAAAATTCTGAAGGAGAGGATCTATCTCCACTTAGAGAGGCAAGATTTGATCAGGGATAGTCAGCATGGCTTTGTCAGAGGGAGGTCATGCCTAACAAATTTGATTAAATTTTTTGAGGAGGTGACCAGGTTTGTTGATGAGGGTAGTGTAGTTGACGTAGTTTATATGGATTTCAACAAAGCCTTTAACAAGGTCCCACATGGGAGACTTATAGAGAAGGCAAATGCACATGGGATACAGGGTAATTTGATAAGGTGGATTCAAAATTGGTTTAGTTGTAGGAGACAGAGGGCGATGACGGAAGGATGCTTTAGTGGCTGGAAGCCAGTGTCCAGTGGCGTAACACAGGGATCTGTGCTGGGTCCCCTATTATTTGTCATTTGTATAAACGATATAGAGACTATGTGGGGGGTAGGATTAGTAAGTTTGTAGATGACACAAAGATTGGACAGGTGGTTAACAGTGAGGTTGAGTGTCTTGGGCTCCAGGAAGATATAGATGGGATGGTCAAATGGGCAGATAAGTGGCAGATGGAATTTAACACTGAAAAGTGTGAGGTGATACACTTTGGAAGGAGTAATTTGACAAGGAAGTATTCAATGAACGGCATGACACTAGGAAGTTCTGAGGAACAAAGGGACCTTGGCATGTGTGTCCATACATCTCTGAAGGTGGAAGGGCATGTTAGTGGTGTGGTGAAAAAGGCATATGGGACACTTGCCTTTATCAATCGAGGCATAGATTACAAAAGTAGGGAGGTCATGTTGGAGTTGTATAGAACCTTGGTGAGGCCACAGCTGGAGTACTGTGTGCAGTTCTGGTTGCCACATTATAGGAAGGATGTGATTGCACTGGAGGGGGTGCAGAGTAGATTCACCAGGATGTTGACTGGGATGAAACATTTAAGTTATGAAGAGAACTTGGATAGACTTGGGTTGTTTTCATTGGAGCAGAGAAGGCTGAGGGGCAACCTGATCGAGGTGTACAAGATTATGAGGGGCATGGACATGGTGGATAGGGAGCAGCTGTTCCCCTTAGTTGAAGGGTCAGTCACAAGGGGGCATAAGTTCAAGGTGAGGGGCAGGAGGTTTAGGGGGAATGTGAGGAAAAACATTTTTACCCAGAGGGTGTTGATGGTCTGGAATGCACTGCCTGGGAGGGTGGTGGAGGCAGGTTGCCTCACATCCTTTAAAAAGTACCTGGATGAGCACATGGCATGTCATAACATTCAAGGCTATGGGCCAAGTGCTGGTAAATGGGATTAGGTAGGTAGGTCAGGTGTTTCTCATGTGTCGGTGCAGAATCGATGCGCCGAAGGGCCTCTTCTGCACTGTGATTCTGTGAACGGAGATATATTTCCAAGTCAGGATGGTGAGTGACTTGGAGGGAAACTTGCCGGTGGAGGTGTTCCCATGCATTTGCTACCCTTGTCCTTGTAGGTGGTGGAGGTCACAGGTTTGGAAGGTGCTGATCAAAGAGCCTTGGTGAGTTGTTGCAATGCATCTTGTAGACATTGCTACCACTGTGTTGTCAGTGGTGGGGGAAGTGAATGTGTCATTTTCCAGATTGACACCTCAGTTTTAGTTATGTCTTGTGCTGCTCCTGGCATGCTCTCCTGTACTCTTTATTGAACCAGTGTGGATCCCCTGGCTTGATGGTAATGGTAGAGTTGGGGATATGCTGGGCCATGAGGTTACAGATTGTAGTTGTATACAATTCTGCTGCTGATGACCCACAGCGCCTCATGCCCAGTTTTGAGTGGCTAGATCTGTTCGAAATCTATCCCATTTAGCACAGTGGTGGTGCCACACAACATGATGAAGGGTATCCTCAATGTGAAGATGGAACTTTGTCTCCAAAAGGCCTGTGTGGTGGTCACTCCTATGAATAGTGGCATCATACAGATGCATTTGAGACAGCTAGGTTGGTGAGGGAGAAGTCAAGTAGGTTTTTCCTTCTTGTTGGTTCCTTCACCACCTGCCAAAGACCCAGTCCAGCAGCTATGTCCTTTACAACTTGGCCAACTCGGTCAGTAGTGATGCTACCAAGCCACTTTTGTTGTTGGACATTGAAGTCCCCTGCCCAGAGTACATTTTGTGCTCTTGCCACCCTCAGCGCTTCCTCCAAGTGGTGTTCAACGTAGAGGAGTACTGATTCATCAGCTGACGGAGACAGTAAGTGGTAACCAGCAGGACATAAGAACATAAGAAATAGGAGCAGAAGTAGGCCATTCAGCCCCTCAGGCCTGTCCCACCATTCAATAAGATCATGGCTGATCTGCCCCAGGCCTCAACTCCTCTTTCGTGCCAGATCCTCATAGCCCTCAACTCCCCGATATTTCAAAAATCTATCTACCTCCTCTTTAAATACTTTCAGTGATCTAGCCTCCACAACTCTCTGGGGTAGAGAATTCTAGACATTCACTTACCTCTGAGAAAAGAAATTCCTTCACATCTCAGTTTTAAATGAGTGTCCCCTTATTTTGTAGCTATGTCCCCTAGTTCGAGATTCCCCCACTAGTGGAAACATTTTTCAACATCTACCCTGTCAAGCCTCCTCAGAATCTTGTACGTTTCAATAAGATCGCCCCTCATTCTTCTAAACTCTGATGAATAAAGACCTAACCTGTTTAGCCGTTCTTGATAAGTCAACCCCTTTGTCCCAGGAGTCAGCCTGGTGAATCTCTTTTGAACTGCCTCCAATGCCAATATATCCTTTCTTGAATACGGAGACCAAAACTGTACACAGTACTCCAGGTGCGGCCTCACCAACACCCTGTACAGTTGTAACAAAACTTTCCTATTTTTAAACTCCAACCCCGTAGCAATACAGGCCAAAATTCCATTTGCTTTCTTAACTACTTGCTGCATCTGCATGCTAATTTTTGTGTTTCATGCACAAGAACACCCAGATCCCTCTGTGTTGCACTTTTTTGGAGTCTCTCTCCATTTAAATAATAGTCTGCCTTTTGATTCTTCCTACCAAAGTGCATGACCTTACACTTTCCTATATTGCCCACTCACTCAAACTGTCCATATCCCCTTGCAGATTCCTTATGTCCTCATCACAACATGCTCTCCTGCCTACTTTTGTATCGCCAGCAAGTTTGGATATGTTACATGTATCCAAATCCAATCCCCCTCCTCCAAGTCATTAATATAGATAGTAAATAATTGAGGTCTTAGGGCTGATCCTTGTAGCTCTCCACTAGTTACGTCTTTCCAACTGAAAAAGACCCATTAATCCCAACTTTCTGCCTTCTGTATGTTAACCAATCTTCAATGGATGCAAATACATTACCCCCAGTACTGTGAGCTCTTATCTTGTACAATAACCTTTTATGTGGCACCTTATGGGATGCCTTCTGGAAAACCAAATACACTACATCTACTGGTTCCCCTTTATCAACTCTGCTTGTGAAATCCTTAAAGAACTCTAGGAAATTTGTCAAACATGATTTCCCTTTCACAAAACCTTGTTGACTCTGTTTGATTGTCCTGCTATTTCTTCCCTAGTAATGGACTCTATAGCATTTTCCCAATGACAGATGTTAGGCTGACTGGCCTATAGTTTCCTGCTTTTTGCCTCTTTCCCTTCTTGAACAGGGGCGTCACATTAGTGGTTTTCCAATCCGCTGGGACCCTCCCGGAATCCAGTGAGTTTTAGAATATTTTGTTCAAGGGGGTTTCCTTGCCGATGTTTGACCTGATGCCATGAGGCTTCATAGGGTCTGCAATCGATGTTGAGGACTCCCAGGGCAACTTCCTCCCAACTGTATGCCAGTGTGACACCATCTCTGGTGGGTCTGTCCTGCCAGTGGGACAAGACATACTCAAGGACGGTGATGGTGGTGACTGGGACATTGTCTGTAAGGTATTATTCCATGAGTAAAACTATGTCAGGCTATTGCTTGACTAGTCTGTGGGACAGCTTGGCCAATTTTGGCACAAGTCCTCAGATGTTAGTAAGGAGGAATTTGCAGGGTTGACAGAGTTGACATGGTTAACAGGGCTGTATGTGCCATTGTTTTTTCTGGTGCCTAGCTCTATGCTGGGCGGTCCGACTGGTTTCATTATTTCTTTTAAACTTCACAACTGTTTTGATACAATTGAGTGGTTTGCTGGGCCATTTCAGAGGACATTTAAGAGTCAACCACATTGCTGTTGGACTGGAGTCACATGTAGGCCAGACCAGGTAAGGACGGCAGATTTCCTTCCCTTAAGGCATTAGTGAATCAGATGGGTTTTTACGACAATCAACAATGGTTTCACGGTCATCGTTAGACTAGATTTTAATTCTAGTTGTGTCAATTGAACTTAAATTCCACCAGCTGCCATAGTTGGAGTTGAACCTGTCCCCAGAGCATTAGCTTGGGCCCCTGGTGATATTACCATTATACCACCGTCTCCCATAACTCTGCCAATCCCACTTAAATTGTTTTGCATTTGTCCCCTATGTGATTCCTCCTACTTCTGACCTATCCTTTACTCTACTTTGATTTGCATCACCCAGCCCACTATGACCTTGTTTCTCTTTCCTAGTTGTTTCATCCTGGTGCTCCTTCCCCTACCAAATTAGTTTACATCCCTCCTCCACATCCCCACGAGGACAATGGCTCCAGCACCTTTCAGCATTGTCCACCAGAACTAGTTCCAATGTCAGAGCAATCTGAAGCCGTCTCTCCTACACTATTTCTCCAGCCATGTTTTATCCTACTATTCCTATACTGTATAATGTTTTAATCTTTTTTCCGACGAGAAAGATCGAGAAAGCTTTTATATTGGTTGCAATGAGAAATCTGGTTTGCTTAACATTGTTTCATATACAGTTGCACTTTTCAGGAATGCAACTAAAATGTTAAGCAAGGAATTGCTGTATTCACTAGCACATGGCACTGGGAGTAATCCAGAGATTACAATGAGGTTCTGCTTATTAACTTCATCTCTTGCTCCTGAAACTCTGACTGCAGGACCTCAACCTGTTTCCTCCCTATGTCATTGGTTCTCACTTGAACCATGACTTTTGGCTGTTTACCTTTCCCCCTCAAAATTTTCCACCCCTTCCCAGTGATATCCTTTGCCCTGGCATCAGGGAAGCAACACACCATGTAGCTTCATGACCAAAGCCCACATCAGATTCATGATCTGTGAAGAGTAATGTAATTTGACCCAGGCCAGTGAAATGAGCTAAAAACAAAAAACTACTGCGGATGCTGGGAATCCAAAACAAAAACAGAATTACCTGGAAAAACTCAGCAGGTCTGGCAGCATCGGCGGAGAAGAAAAGAGTTGACGTTTTGAGTCCTCATGATCCTTCGCCACAGTGTTACTAAGATACCATCAAATTCATGCGTCTGTTCCATATAGGATCAGCCCTGCTGGAAGTGCAAATGTTTAGATGCTGGATGGAAAAAGATCCAGTTCTGCTATGATGGCCCTTACAGAAAATAGTAGGCCAACACTCATTGCTCAGAGTCACAGGGGAGAAATGGTGACTTGGTGTGATACCAAAGGGACACCGAAAGACAGTGTTTGAAATGTACTATGGGATGAGTCACAGTTTTCATAAATGGAAGGGTCATGGAGAAAATTATAGGGGAAAGACAAAATTGGAGAGAAAATTGGGAGAAAAGGAACAAAGCACTGTGACTAATTAGAGCTTCTGCTCAATTGCTTTGATTTTGTTTTGTGCTATTTGGCCAAAATTGATGTAGCTGGTGTGAAGAATACGGAATTTTAAGCACAATTTGTATTCAGCACAACTCAAGTTTCTGTGATCATTTGTACCAGTTTTAAAAGTATCGTGCTGGAAGCAGTCCCAAAAAATTAGCCAATTAATCACCATTGGGATTTTCTACTGATTGCACTTGTTTGCAGGCCTTTTAATCTGATTCTTCTGGGTGCATGGACATTAAAAGGTATGATTTAAAGGCTTTTGAAAATAATTTTTGTTTTAATTTGCAAAGAAACTACTAAATTGTTTTATATTCCTTTAAAGGTGAAATTCAATACTTTAAAATTGGATTGCTCAGAGCCAGTGGATTGAAATGAAAGTGACTTATTTATTGTGATAAACAAACTTCATAAAATTACCATTCCTAAAATATATGAAGGAATATTTTTAAAAGCAAAATTTTTTTTAAAGTTTTAAATGCTGCCTGATTTAGCTGGTTCATGGCAGATTTTATGTTTGACAACATGCAAATATGTTTGAGCGGAAAACTTCAGGGAGAACGCTTGTTAATTCTTTGTTAATGTAGGGAACTATCTGACTGATTCAGAATTGTTTAAATGTAGTAGCATTTGGCTGATAATATTAAATGCATGATACAATGGAACATTTTTATAAGTCAAGTATTGTTTGCCACAGACACAGCAAATAAGATAATTAGATGAGTTGTCACTACAAATTTGAGGCCATCCCAGCCTCTGCAACTCAAGTGGAATACCCTATTGAAATGATAGACCCTCCACTTTGATTGTTGAGATCACCCCAACTTTCAAACCATTTTCCTGCTTACACTCGCTGAACAAAAGAAAAAGCATTGGATTGTAAAACTGATGCATTGTGGGCATGTAGCACAAGCGGCAATCCCCTCATCGGAATCTGGCTGTCTCAGACAATGCAGGATGTTTGAAGGCTATCGCTAAAAGCAACTATAAAAATAGGCTCAGCATTTCGGAAACAAAGAGCTGTTTTAATTTGCAAGCTGCCTTTACTATTGATGGCTATGTTTCATTGCCAGGAAAACTGCAGTGGAATAATACCACTACTGCACCTCAGCAGAGATCAGCTAACTCAGCAGAGACTAAGGATTGCGACTGATACTTTGCTGGTTCAAACTAGATACATTTACTGAGCCAATAGAGATTAAATAATGTTTTAATTCTCATTGGAAGTAAATCCAATTATGAGTGAATCGAAGTGTTGTTTCCAGGAATGTATCTGAATTTGGAAACATGACTAATCAATAGATTGGAACCAGAAGTATGCTGAATTGCTTTGCATTTAAATTATTACAAGGAAATAAGTAAAATGAACTTTAGAGCATCAGGAAAACAACAGTATAAGAACATTAGAAATAGGAGCTGGTTTAGGCCATTTGGTCCTTTGAGCCTGCTCCACCATTCAACAAGATCTTAGCTGATGTTCTACTTCAGCTCCACCTTCCCCACACTATCCCTGTATCCCTTAACTCCCTTAGTACCCAAAAATCTGTTGACCTCTGTCTTGAAGAAACTTAACAAGTAAGCATTTATAGCTCTCTGAGGTAGAAGATTTCAAAGATTTACTCCCTTTGAGTGAAGAAATTTCTCCTCATCTCAGTCCTATATGGTTGATCCCTTATTCTGAGACTATGACCTCTGTTCTAGGTGCCCCAGCCAGGGGCAACATCTATCCTGTCAAATACTTTGAGAATTTTATATGCTTCAATTCAATCACCTCTCATTCTTCTAAACCCCAGGGAATATAGGCCTAGTCTTGGCAGAAAAGTTGAAGCTCATGGAATAACAGGGACAGTGGCAGCACGGATACGAAGTTGGACAAGTGACAGGAAACAAGAGAGTAGTGGTGAACGGCTGTTTTTCAGACTGGAGGAAGGTGTACAGTGGTGTTTTCAGCCGTCAGTTTTAAGACCACGGCTTTTTTTGATCTATATTAAAGACCTAGACGTGGGTGTACAGGGCACAATTTCAAAATGTGCAGGTGACACAAAACTTGGAAATATTGTAAACTGTGAGGGGGATGTTGATAGACTTCAAGAAGACAGACAAACAGGTGGAATGAGTGGACCCATGGCAGATGAAATTTATTGCATAGAAGTGTGAAGTAATATGTTTTGGTAGGAAGAACAAGAAGAAGCAATATAAAATAATCAGTGTAGTTCCAAAGTGGGTGCAGGAATAGAAATACCTGGGGTATATGTGCACAAATTGTTGAAGGTGGCAAGACAGCTTGAGAATGCAGTTAAAAAGATACACAGGATCCTGGGTTTCATAAATAGAGGTGTAGAGTACAAAAGCAAAGATGTTATGATGGATCTTTATAAAACACAGATTGAACATTAACTGTAGTTTTGTGTCCAGTTCCTAACAATTTAGAAAGGATGTAGAGGCTTTAGAGAGGGCACAGATAAGATGTTCGAGAATGGTTCCAGGGATGAAGGGCATCAGTTACTTGGATAGATTGGAGAAGCTGGGGCTGTTCTCCTTAGAGAAAAAGTTGAGACGAGATTTGATAGAGATGTTCAAAATCGTGGGGCCTAAGTAGAGGAGATAAAGAGAAACTGTTCCCATTGGCAGAAGCACTGAGAACCAGAGAACATTGATTTAAAGTGGTTGGCAAAAGAACCAATGGTGACATGAGGAAAAGCTTTTTTATGCAGTGGGCGGTTAGGATCTCAAATGCACCACGTAAGGATGCGGTGAAGGCAGATTCACTTGTGGTTTTCAAAAGGCAATATATTAGTACCTAAAGAGAAAAAAATTGCAGGGGAAAGGGCAAGGCAGTAGGATTAGCTGATTTGCTCGTGTAGAGAGCTAGCACAGAGATATTGGGCCAAATGGCTTCCTTCTGTGCTATAGCCATTTCACCATTCTATGGCACTGATTTTGCAGCCAGGGGTGAAGAGGCAGCTTTCAGCAAAGTGATGGAAAGTGTTGTGGGCAGTGCTATCAAACAGCACTTGCTTAACAATAACCTGCTCACTGACGCTCAGTTTGGGTTCCGCCAGGGCCACTCAGCTTCTGACCTCATTACAGCCTTGGTTCAAATGTGGACAAAAGAGCTGAACTCCAAAGGTGAGGTGAGAGTGACTGCCCTTGACATCAAGACAGTATTTGACCGAATGTGGCGAATGAGTGCTATCAAAACTGGAATCAATGAGAATCAGAGGAGAAGCTCTCCGCTGGTTGGAGTCATACCTAGCACAAAGGAAGATGGTTGTGTCAATCACCTCAGTTTCAGGACATCACTGCAGGACTTGCTCAGGGTAATGTCCTAGGCCCAACCATCTTCAGCTGCTTCACCAATGACCTTCTTTCCATCGTAAGGTCAGAAGTAGGGAAGTTCGCTGATGATTGTACCATGTTCAGGACAATTCACAACTCCTCAGATGCTGAAGTGGTCCATGTCCAAATGCAGCAAGGCCTGAACAATATCCAGGCTTGGGCTGACAAGTGGCAAATAACATTCACGCCACATGACTGCCAGGTGCTGACCATCTCCAACAAGAGAGAGTCTAACCATCGCTCCTTGACATTCAATGGCATAAACATCACTGAATTCCCCACTATCAACATCCTGGGAGTCACCATTGACTAGCCATATAAATACTGTGGCTACTAGAGCAGATCAGAGGCTAGGAATCGTGCAGGGAGTATCTCACCTCCTGACTCCCTAAAGCATGTCTACCATGCACAAGGCACAAGTCAGGAGTGTGATGGAATACTCCCCACTTGCCTGGATGAGTGCAGCTCCCACAACACTCAAGAAGCTTGATGCCATCCAAGACAAAGCAGCCCGCTTGTTTGGCACCACATCCACAAACATTCACTTCCTCCACCACTGATGAACAGTAGCAGCAGTGTGTACCATCTACATGAACTCACCAAGGTTCCTTAGACAGCACCTCCCAAACCCAGGGCCACTTCCATCTAGAAGGACAAGGGCAGAAGATAGATGGGAACACCACCACCTGCAAGTTCCCCACCAAGCCACTCGTCATCCTGACCTGAAAATATATTGCTGTTCCTTCACTGTCGCTGGGTCAAAACCCTAGAACTCCCTTCCTAACAGCACTGTAGGTGTAACTACACCACATGGACTGCAAGGGTTCAAGAAGGCAGCTCACCACCAGCTTCACATGGGCAATTAGGGATAGGCAATAAATGCTGGCCTAGCCAGCAACACCCACATCCCGCAAATGAATTTTTTAAAAATCCCCACGGACCACACTAAAACTTGCTTCGTTGGCTGCAGTGAGAATTTCAAAATGTGAATGGTCCATCAACGAAAGGGGCAGCAAGGCCCTGCAGCAAAGCTTTCCTCCCTTTCTTCTCCAAAGTCCTTTAAATGTTTCCTCCCAAATCCATTTTTGAATTCCTTCAATCAGGTTTTCGTCCCTGTACAGCACCAAAACAACTCTTATCAAAGTCACAAATGACATCCTATGTAACTTTGACAAAGGTAAACTTTCCCCCCTCGCCGTTGTCGACCTGTCTAGTTTTTGACATAGTTGACAACATCATCCTCCTCCAATGCCTCTCCACTGTCATCCAGCTAGATGGGACTGCTCTCACCTAGTTTCTTTCTTATCTATCTAATTGTAGCCAGAAAATCACTTGAAATGACTTTTCCTCTTGCTCCTGCACTGGTGCTCCCCAGGTGCTTTCCTGGGCCCCCACCTATTTCTCATCTACATGCTGCCCCTCAATGACATCATCCAAAGACACAGATTTAGTTTTCATATGTCTGCTGATGACATTCAGCGTTATCTCACTGCCACCTCCCTTGACTCCTCCACTTTGCAAAGCAATCACACTGCTTAACCAACATTAAGCACTGTAAACACCTGGACAACATTCAGTAAGTAACATTTGTGCCACACAAATGCCAGGCAATGACCATCTCCAAGAGAGAATCTAACTATCACCCCTTGATATTCATAGGGATTAATATCGCTGAATCCCTCCCTATCAACATCCTAGGGGTTACCATTTACCAGACACTGAACTGGACCAGCCATGTAAAACAATGGCTACAAGAACAGGTCTGAGGCTGGGAATTCTGTGGCGAGTAGCTCACCACCTGGCTCCCTAACATCAGTCAGGAGTCAGGAGTGTGATGGAATACTCTCCACTTGCCTGGATGAGTGCAGCTCCAACAACGCTCAAGAAGCGTTACACCATCCAGTGGCAGCAGTACCATCTACAAATGCACTGCAGCAACTCAAAGGCTCCTTTGACAGAATCCTCCAAACCCACGATTCTACCACCTCAAAGGACAAGGGCAGCAAACACATGGGAACACAACCACTTGCAATTTCCTCTCCAAACCACACGCCATCCTGACTTGGAACCATATCCCTGTTCCTTCACTGTCGCTGGATCAAAATCCTGGAACTCTCTCCCCAACAGCACTGTGAGTGTACCTGCACCACATGGACTGTAGCAGTTTAAAAAGGTGGCTCACTACCACCTTCTGAATGGCAAGTAGAGATGGGCAATACATCTTGGCCTAGCTAGCGAAGCCCACATCCCATGAATGAATAAAAAAATCCTGGAACTCCCTCTCTAACATCACTGTGGGTGTACCTGCACCAGGTGGACTACTGCTGTTGAAGAAAGCAGCTCACACCTGAGGGACTATTAGGGATGGACAATAAATGCTAGATCCTCGCCAATGCTCACATCCCAGGAATTGAGTCAGTCTTCAGCAGAAAGGCAGGTAAGTGCTTTTTAATGATTTTAAACACTTTTGAACACTTTTAAACACTTGTAAAACTTTTAAAAGTCTGTGAAACCTTTGATATAATGTATTAAACCTGTAAAAACTTTTAAACACTTTTAAAAGCTTAAAAAGGTAAGTGCATATATAGACTTCAGGAAGGTGCATTGGACAATCTATAAAAAGGTGAGCTAAGCAAAATAAAGTTATTTGAAAACACTTATTTACTTGCATACAGAAAAGAAGATGGCTGCACAAAAGGCAGATGAGGTGAAGAAATGTCATAACATTATTGATGAAGACCTCAACACACTTCTCAATAAAGAGGCAAAGCATCACTGGCTTCTCAATAACAGTAAATGCAGGGTGTCTGAAGAAGTTAGCACCTTGGCTTGGAGGCTGTGACTGTTAACAGCACCGTACCCATGGACTGTTAAGCAATGTCACAAAAAATTTGAACAATTTAATGCAATTTGCCAGGGCTTGTAGAGTTCTTGGAATTAACTTTCATTTAAATTTTCATTTAAGATTTAAAAAATATGAAATGAAGATTTTTTTGTGGGCTGTTTGGTGGCTGGCTGGGATGTTCAAGGTGATATGAAGTCAAACGGTCATAAAATTCAATTGCCTTTGGAGACAGGGATCGCTAAATCTAAAGATTTCTTATCTTTACCCACAGAGTGGAGGCATGAAATTGCTTTTAGTGGATGATAACTGTCTGCAAACCTCACAATGTGTCAAACCCAAGCTAACAAAGAACCAGAAAGTAATATTTATTTTGCATGCCTATTTAGAGTAAAACGACTCGTAGTGCCCTGAACCATTCATTGGCCGGGTGGTCTGGCCTTTCTGAAGGATCGTAACGAGTATGAAGAGAGAGCCAGGCAGTTGGTGGAAATTAGTAATTCTTCAGTGACTGATGATCAAGCTGACGTTAGAGTGAGGAAAGGTGAATGTCAACAGCTGAATGTTTAAACCATTTATGAGCAGTATGAGCTTCTGTGCCGTGACAAATGAACATGCATCATCGCTGCAAATGTTTTCTTCTGACAGGTGCACAGCTTTGGACATACAGGCTGGTGATGGTGGTGAGTCAGCAGTTTTATGGGACAGTCCTTCTATCTTGGACTTCAGGACTGGGATTTGATATAGACAGACTGGGGACATACTCTGGTGCTGCTTAACACTTGTTTATTCATTCTGCGTCTAAACAGGTTACAGAGTAGGTATGTAGCACCTAGCATTATTCCAGCTCTTTAATGGAGGAGGTGTCCTCTTAGCTGGAACTGAGGAACTGGCTGGCTGAGAGCATCGGTTGCTTGGCAGAGCTCCCAGTGAACCAAAGTAGAGATAATTAGTGCATGGCAGCAGAGTCAAAAGCAGGGGACAGAGCACTCACAGTTGCGTTGAGACAGGGATAATGTGGTGTCGGATCCTCATGTGGGTATTCACCGCTGGCCTCAATGTTGCCACAGGCATGGTCCACGTCCTCACTGGTCATCACGATGGCACAGTCCTCAAAGTGAGTGAAAGACCTAATGTAGGCCACTTCAATCCCAGTCTGGGACCTTTCCCTGCTGTTGTGAGCCAGCTTCTCCTTCATGAAAGCAGATGGGGAGAGTGTAAGCAGGACACATGGCACAGCATGGAATGTTTGTGTGGTGAGCGGAGCCATGGATGGGATGAGGACGTGAGTTCCAGAGGATATGACCCTGATGGAGATGTGAGGGTGTGTGAGTTAGTAGTGTTGCTCCTTGAGGTTTGAGATCCCTGTGGATGTGTGATGGGTTTGTGAGTGTGTGAGTTGAGAGTGATGAGAAGAGAGACTTACCCTGGCGGAACAGATGAGAGCATTCATCCTCTTCCTGCACTGGATGGTTGACCTCCTCTGTGCTTTGGTGGCACTGACCACTACTGCCACTGCTTCCCAGGCTGGATTGGTGACTCTGGTGGACCTCCTGCAGCTGGAGCATGGGTAGCGGATATCACGGCAACCTTCCACTGCATCCAGCAGTGCCCCAGAGTGGTGTCACTAAATTTGCGGTCTGCCATCTTCTTTGCTTTCAGGACCATCTGTCACCTGGAGCAGTTCTAGTCTGTAGACATGAAGTAGGCTGCGCTCTGGTGCGCTTTAAATATGGTGCCCAGAGCGAGGAAGCGCTAAAGCAGAATGGCGTGGTGGGCAAATCTGAGCCTGCCCACCAGCAAGCTGGCATGTTTTCCACGAATTCATTATTAATGAGGCACTGGGAATGGGGCTATACAGTGCAAAAACCCGCCATTGTGGCAGGCGCCCGCTACAGCACATTGTGCAAATCTGGGATGATTCTGCCCTATTTCTTTAACTATTTACATTGCATTTCTCTAACTCCCTTTTTTACAACGACAGATTTTACCAAACTCTAACTCCTATACTTCCCCTCCCAAAGTCAGAGTCCTGGAGAATTCAATGATTCAATGTCCCTCGGTATTCTTGGCCCTTAGAGAAGATGTCTTGGAAACATAAGTGTTTTCTTCTGCATCTGGTAGGATAGCATTGTCTGCGGAATAGGACAAGACTTTATCGGTATTGCTGGGAAGCAGAGTGTAGGTTTCAGGATTACTGAACTGCAAGGACAATGAAGACTCTTCAACAAATGATTGATCCAAGAGAGAAAACTGAAGAAAATCAATCTTTGGACTCTCTGGGCCTTAAAGAGAAGAGCTCAGGACACTGAGGAACTTAAACACACAGGGAAAGAGCTCCAGGAGAGGAGTAATCTTCAACTCCAGGGAAGATTATCACAGCTATATCATCCACTGTTGTATCAATGACCAAAAAAGCAATAAAGATCTGATATTTTGATTAACTTAGACGACAAAGGAAAATGTGACTAAATTCCTTTAAGACTCTCAGGAAAAGAAGAAGAGATGATTTTCAAGTGATATTTTGGGAGGCATTGTAAGAGACCCACGCTTCTCTCTGTGTGAGGTTTCTCCGTTATGGGCAATTGGAAGAATTGCAGGGAATCTGGAGACAACACAACCTCATTTTCTGTAATGAGACTAATTTCCTGTAGACAATCAACATGGGGACAAGATCACTGTGCAGGATTCTTCAACTTCAGAAATGCTAAAGATTCTGTTGCAGCTTCTGTGCTGTCCTCCAGCTCTGGAGGAAAGAAGGCTTTCAGTTGGGACTGAAGTATGGGCGGCAATTGACTCTCACCCTGGGAAGTACCAGCTTTTTATCAGTGTGATCCTCTATGGACTCTGACATGGATTCAGGCAAAGCATCTTCTGTGGAAAATATTTCATGGACAATTGGAGGTAGGCTAGGCAATACATTAGTAGGTCCAGTAGAACAAAGATCTGAATGCTGCTCAGCCACTTGAAACACAGCTGACTCCTCTAAAAGAATAACAGAGACTTCATATGGTGCATCTATCAACTGGAAAGATGAATCATTCTCTAGGACCTCCATCTCCAAGAGATCATACAGTGCTGCAAGGGATTCTTCCTCATCGCTCTCTAGGAAGAGCCAATTCAGGCCCAGCAGGTCTTCATGGGGATGATCACCGTTTGCTGCAGTGCCTTTTGTATCCATCACCTCTGGCCTTACTTCATGAGTAACTGTGAGTTTCATAACTTCAGTCTCTGCCCTGGGTCTAGTGGATGGTGTCTCTGTGAAAGAAAATAACTTGCCACTGAGTGTATAAACTTACTCAGCTTCAGGTCCAATTTGCAAGGCAGACTTAGAGCTGTTAACCATGCTATAATTCGGCCCAACACATGACTCTGTTGACTGGATAGTCCCACAGGCAGTGGCTCCACCCACAAGAAAGCCAGCCAAACCAGTGCAGCAGGTGGTGCCCATCCCCATGAAGACCTGCTGGGCCTGAATTGGCTCTTCCTAGAGAGTGATAAGGAAGAATCCCTTGCAGCACTGTGTGATCTCTTGGAGATGGAGGTCCTAGAGAATGATTCATCTTTCCAGTTGATAGATACACCATATGAAGTCTCTGTTGTTCTTTTAGAGGAGACGGCTATGTTTCAAGTGGCTGAGCAGCATTCAGATCTTGATTGACCTCAATGGGTTTCTTTAAGATAACTGGGGATGCTATTACCTTTGATCCCGCCAGGTCATTGTCAAGGAGCAGATTGGCCCTGTCCATAGGCATACTGGGGATGACTCCCACAATCACTGGTACAGACCCAAGGCTGCACTCCAAGTGCACCTGATATAAGAGGATGTACCCTCCTTCAATCCCCTTTACCAACACCTTAGCACTTACTGCACATTCTGGTGGGAAGGTCATGCTTTTTCTCAACAGTAGAGTTTGGCTGGCCCCTGTATACCTCAGTATCACTACAGGCCTACTTGGTTCACCCTGGGGAAATGTGTCCACCCTTCTTTCAGATACAAAATCCTTGTAACTCTCAGGGATTTGTTTAACCTCACCCGCACTCCCAGGAGTGCATCTACAGGGATTCGCAGCCGCAGTCAGTGCCATAGGCTGGTCTGCCATGCTCTTTGACTGACTCCCATTCTCCGCACAGGGGGTATGTGTCCCGTGTTTTACCCGTAACCTCCAGAAATTTGCCTGGAGGTGCCTATCTTTCAACAGTTAAAACACATAGGTCTCTTGGCCTCACTTTTCATCTCAGCACTACCCCTTCTGGCCTGAGGAGGCACCCCAGCATTTCCCTTTCCCATGGGTACTCAATTTCCTGTCACTCTCTCCACCCCTATCCTTTCCAGTTGGTTAGAGGTGGCTAGGGGATGGTCTGTTCTGGGACAAGGGTTTGTGGATCAGTTAATAATCATCAGCCAGTGTGATTGCCTGCCTGGCCCCTGTTACTCTCTGTTCCTCTAGGTGTGCTCTTATTGGGAAGGTATGGCGTTTATAAACTCCTTAAGGAGAATTATTTCAGAGAGTTTTCATAAGTGGCTTCTGTTTTAGTGCTCACACCCTCTGGTCAAAAGCTTTCCTTGAAATTTCACTCTTCAGTAGTAGGGACCAATGTTGGACTGGCCACTTTACCAGCTGTGCTAACCGCTCGAAAAAGATAAAGTAGGCTTCCACCTCTGCTTTATCAAATGTAGGGATTAAATGAGCAAACCGGGTTGCCTCAGCTCTTAAGTCTGAGCTAGTGGTGTCTTCAAGGGACACAGTAGGATCTCTGGCCCTCAGCTCAAGCAGTTTTAGTTTAAACTCTCTTTCCCTCTCTCTATCCTGAAATTCTCTCTCTTGTCTCCGTGCTCTTTCCTGTCTTTCCTCTTTTTTTCTTTCCCTTTCCTTTTCCTTTCTCTTTCCTGAAATTCTAATTTCTGTTGCTCCAATTTTAATCTCTCTACCGTTACTCTATCCATTTCATTGCCCCCAATTTCCACCCGTAGACCGTTGTCCATCCCTTTTAAAATTTCAGGTTTTCTGGCTTTCGGGTGAAATTCTAATCCTAAGTGCCTCGCTATCTCTTTTAACTCTTCGAGGGACAGAACTGTTAAATTTTCCTTCCCTCCCACCTGTAAAAATTCTAGCATCAAATGTGGACATCTCTACACTTTAATTGTAAAGACTGCAGAAAACCTTTTTTGCAGATTTTAAAATTGGTTTCAAAGGAACAATTTACTTTCCCCATTCTAATTTGTTTGTTTTGTCTGTGGGAACTATTCCAGCACCAATCCCCCAGTCTGTTATGACTGGTCCCCAGGTGAGCTCCCCAATTTGTTAAATTCCCGAACGGGGCCCTAATTTTGTTATGCCGCTGGGTAAGGAGGAATGAGCTGGCTCCATTCTTTATTCAATCCCCTCAGTTGGTCGCAACAAGGTTAATTTAAAAGAGAACCCTTCCCCCCTGTGGATAGCTTTTCCCAGTCCAAATGTATTTCCTTTCAGAAGGAGCCAATTTAACGAGGCCTTCTTGAGTCAGAGAAAGACCAAGTTTATTAGCTACTGAAATGCAAGGAAACTTAATAAAAATGCAACACATATACACACAGATTAGAAATGAGAAGTGAGTCCAGAAATAAAAATTTTAAAAGATATACGAATCAGTCTTTGGCTTGTCTGTGAGGTGTAGATGGCAAAATGTTGCGGCCGTTAAATTGGGTGATTCCAGTAGGCCTGATTTTGGCAGTTTCACAGTGGATTTGGAGACACTTGATTCTGCAGGATAGCTGAAGAAGCTGTCCTATTTCCATTTTGATTGCAGCTTCCCCTGAGCCTTGCCTCCCGCAACAGAGAGAAAGAAAGAGAGAGAGACTTCACCTGCATCTGCAGGGGTGACTAGTTGGCCTTCTTGTGTTGTCACTCTCACAGCACACTAGCACAAACTGCACTGCTCTGCAGCTAACTTTTTAGCCCATTTATCCCCGTATATTTCTGTAAGAGAAAAAAAACACTTATTGCGCCCATAGCTTGTTTTCTTTGATCTCCAACGATTTTATACATTCAGAGATATGAACCAACAGGAGATAGATTTTAGATGACTGCTAGACATGGTAATCAGTCTTTTGTCTCTGCAAGTACAGGAGATTAAAGTTTAGTCTTTTGGATCTTTCCTATCTCCCTTTTAAGTGTTTCTGCTTGAAGAAGGCCATGACATTCTGGTGCGACATTCCATGTTCTCCCAGGACAGGTCTGTCAGTACAATCTATATAGGATTTTTTCCAGAAAGTGGTCACTTTACATTATCAGCCATCGTTTGCTCAGTGTCCTTGTTTGTATTTTGTTAAAAACCCACACAGCTTCCTTAAAAAGTTCAATATTCCTGTAAGTAATTCGTGACTTTAATGGCTTTTCTTGACAATACAAGCAACATAAGAATTAACATGCAGGTACAGAAATTAGGAAGGCAAATGACATTTTGGCCTTTATTATAAAGCAATTGGAGTACAAGAATAAAGAAATATTGCCACAACTGTACAGGGCTTTGGTGAGACTACACCTGGAGTATTGGGTGCAGTTTTTATCTCCATATTTAAGAAAGGATATACTTCCATTGGAGACAAGATTGGCTCCTGGGATGAGACGGTTGAGCTATGATGAGAGGCTGAGTAAATTGGGTGTTTATTCTCTACTGTTTAGCAGAATGAGAGGTGATTGCATTGAAATGTACAAGATTCTGAAGGGACTTGATAAGGTAGACACTGAGAGGATGTTCTGCTGAAGAGTCATACGGACTCGAAACGTTAACTGTGTTCCTCTCCGCAGATGCTGTCAGATGCTGTCAGACCTGCTGAGCTTTTCCAGGTATTTTTGTTTTTGTTTTGGATTTCCAGCATCCGCACTTTTTTGCTTTTATAAAGATTTGACTTTGGTGAACTCAGGAATCTTTCTTCAAATTTGGGAAAAAAAATAGGTTTCACTACTTTCATGTAGTCGAGGCTAAATTATCCAATTTACATTGAGTCACATTGTGTGATAAGAATGAGATCTTGTGTAGATTTGAATGCGTGCCTTGCAGTATTGATTGGAAAATAATTCAAAGCCTTTTAAATGTACAATGAAGTCTTTGCAATCATGAGAAACTATACCAGTGTGAAAGTTAATTAATCATTTACAGTAGCCATACCAAGCAACATAACACATTTATCTCTCTGAGTTAACAAAAGAATTACAACACGAGGAGTAATTTGATTCAATGACCTCTAAAACCAATACACAGTTTATTGTTGCATGTTTAAACACTCAAAACTCCTTATTTAGATGTGAATAAAGATTCCACATTTGTTCATTTTAAAATTGCAAAGCTATTGTTCTAGGAAGGACCCTGATATGGAAGCATTAATTGGAAACTAATTTTGTGATTTAAAACAACTTCTGATTTGGAAAGCTTAATTAGAGAGAGTCAATTTGATATTAGCTAGAGGGGGTCAATTTGATAAGAGTGAAAATTCAGCCCTAAAGGTTTAATTGTAATTAAATTGATATAGCCTTTAGCTGGATCATACTTGCCAATGTAAAGCAGAACCTGTTTATTTAATTCTATCTGAAGAAATAAGATGGAAAGACCAGGTAGGCAATGGAAGAAAAGCAATCGATACTGTAAATTGTGTAAAGTTTTTCAAAAGAAATTGAGCTAAAAGTTGAAATAGGAGACAAAGTTTCTTCTGAATTTGACCAAATGGCAACAGCAAGTTCAAACTGCTGATGCGTAGAAGCATATTTTCAAAGGAAACAGCTAAAGGAAGCATTTCAGGAGTTTAAGGATCATTTTGCAAAGATGCATATGACTGTGGTAAAACCAACCACAAGTGAATAAAATACCTTCAGATCTGAAACAAAAAGAATTAAGTCTGAACGACAGTAGAGAATGGCTTTCATATGTAAGATATGTTAAGTGTGCTGATGAAAAATGTAATGCCAAGTTTATTGAACTATTGTAAAAGGAAAAGAGAAGTATATTCTTGACTTTACAGAATTGAAAAGAAGAAAAACATACTGACCTTCTAAATAGAACAAAAGGAGAGCTTCGACAGCAGCTGCTCCTGAGTTCATAGCCCTGAGGTCAAGTGTGTTACAAACAACAATTTCACTGAAACAAAAGGAACTGACCGTGTTTCTTCAGATACCAAAGAAAGATGCCATTTCAAAGACTACAAAGGACTTCCAGCTTCAACAACTCATAGGTAAAAACATATCTCTGGGTTCTCCTTTCACTTCACTTACTTCTGACTCCAAACCTTCTTCCAATCTCACCCTTGACTTTCCTCAGACTTTCCCCTCTCTGACCCTGAAAGATCTGTCCTCAGCAAAGGCCTCAACTTCATCCCCTTCCACCCCACTTCAATTAATTTCAGCTTGGCATGACACTGAGCTCTTCTTCCATTGCCTTCACCTCCACATCCACTTCTTTGACCAGGGGTCTTCCCCATCTCAGCGGACCCTTTTACCCAACTCCAGTATTTTCCCTCCACCTGGACCCCTTCCCTCTGTCCTCTTATCCTCTTTTGATTGTTTTTCTGAGAACTGCCAGCATGACATCAATCATCCTAATTTCTCTTCTCTTCTCCCTCACTCATTCACTCTAACCTGTCTTCTTCTGAACCGGCTGTGTCTTTCTCTCTGGGCCTATCATTGTCATCAAGTGTGTTGCCCAGGGTGGTCCTGTTGTGTGGTGAACTGACACCTACCTAGCAGAGGTGAAACATCAGCCCTCTAACAATTCATCCTACCTCACCCAGAGCATGACCCCACTACTGAAAACCAAGCAATTGTTTCCAGGACTGTCATTGACCTTATCTCCTCTGGAGACCTTTTCTCAATAGCCTCGAAGTCCCCCAACTCCAAAGAGCCCATATAATGAGAACTGATAATACTGATCTGGATACATCTTCCATGGAAAACTACATCTTCCATGGAAAACCCTGTATTGTTTCAACCAGCAGGAGCTGATGATATTTGTCTGGACTCTGCATGGAATCAACTAATGGACATTGGAACAATAGGAAATAAACTTTGACATTTCTGAGTTAAATTATTATTAAAGCAGTGCAGATCTGAGCATCTGGACTGCCGTCAAGAAGGAGGGTCAGGAAGGGACAGATTGACTCGTGGACCTACAGTTCTCATCAGTAAGACCAGCCGTGTGGAGGATTGTAAGTATTTTCAGCCATATCCTGGTGATACTGACCTGAAGCATTTGGGCTGTAGTCAGAAGATGGGTCAAGTTTGGTCACCTTGACTCAGGCCTACAGTCAACACCGGACAGACCAGCCATGTTGGGGATTGTAAGTTTCAGCCAAATCATAGTGATATTAGTCTGAGGGTTTTGTGAAGGTTTGGGGCAAAAACTTGGTGTTTTTTTGCCGGTACCTTGTAACTTGTTTCAGCCATATCTTGATGATATTGGTCTGAGGGTTTTTTTTCCTCAAGGTTTCAGGACAATAGGTGATGGTTTGCCTGTGTTTTTTGTAAGTTTTAACCAAGTCATGGTGACTTTGTGTTGGGTACTGGGAATAGGTTGTTTTAAATTTTGTGTTTTGTACTGTGGGGTTATGGGTGATTCAATAAAGCAATTGTGAATTATCTGAAGAAACTTGTCTTGCTGGTCATTCTGTTCAAGCCATACACTTGTGAATCTGGTATCACAAACTTGAGTATGGGGAGGGTCTCTAAGGGAAAATGGGAACCCCTACAGAATTGGCGACCGTGGCAGGACACAAGTAGGTGATATGGCTGAACAGATGGCACCGTGGACAAAGTGGGGGAGGAAAAGTAATCCTCCCATGACAATGGAAGTGAGGTTACAGAAGTATATCTATGAGAAGCTATGGGGAGGCGGTGGTTAGTGGTATTGTCACTCGAGTAGTATTTCAGAGATCTAGGGTAATGCTCTGGGGACCTGGGTTTGAATCCCACCATGGCAGATGATGAAATTTGAATTCAATAAAAATCTGACCACAAAACCATTGCCAATTGTTGTAAAAACCCATCTGGTTCACTAATGCCCTTTAGGGAAGGAAACTCTTTCGAGTTATCAACAGTCACAGATTGCAACTCTTTCGAGTACAATCACAGTTCTTGGTTTCTGGGAGTGGGACATGAACCCACAACCCTCTGATTCAAAGGCGAGGGTGCTATGAACTGAGCCACAGCTGACACCTCCCTTTAGGGAAGGAAATCTCCCACAGCAATGTGTCCTCTGAACAAGGACAATTAGGGATGGCCAATAACTGCTGGCAATAAACACCCGTATCCCTTGAATAAATATTTTTTAAAAAGCTGGGTTGAGGGGTGGACTGAGCCTTCCCAAAGGTGAAAGTAGATAGAAAAGGCAGTGTGGTTGTATGGATATGACCATAAAGATCAGTGTGAAAATATTAAACTCAAGCAAGAAGTAGAGATCCTTGGAAACAAGTCACAGACAGGGAAGTGGTAGTTAACTTTAACTGTTTGATGAAGGAGCTTGAGGAGCTAAAGAAAGGGCCACAGAACAGTCAGATCATGAACAGACTATGAGCTATTATAAGGGCCAGGTCTGTAAGGTAGAGGAAGAGAGAAACAAATATCAGAGGTTGAGACTTGAAGGCTGAGTGTGAGGGTATGAAGGTTGCTTACCATTTGGTACAGAAAAGGGACAAGGTCCCTGAAGTAGAGAAGTTGTCTAATAAGTAAGTCCAGGCACTGCTCACTGAGTGCCTGGAGGAGGGGGACAGGGTCCCTTTTGCAGAAGTTGTGTTCATTCAAGAATGGATGGAGGAGAAAAAGCTAAGGGCTGAAAAGGTAACAACCCTTTTGGTTAGAACAATTTATTGAGCTGAGAAATGTGGCAAAGTTTTTCAGGAGTCAGAGAATGTAAGATGCAGGGGAATTCGGAACTTAAAAGGGAAAATGGGCAGGCAACAGATCTTGGTCCCTGCTGAGATAAGAAGAGATGAGCTCCTCTGTCAGTGAGACCATGGTGCAGCTGTTTGTGTAAGGTTGAGATGTAAGAGAAACTCTGAGGTTTAAGAAAATGGTTAGGGGGAAGTAAGAAATTAAGTTGATAGACCCACATAATAATTAAAATGCTGTGTGAACAGTAAAAGCAACTTTGCATGTATATAAATGGATTCACTTTCTGATTGTGTGTTTTAATTAATTTTGTGCGTCTGTGCTCCAGTGTTCAGTGCCTGTCATTGGGTGAGTATTGGAAGTGTTAAATCCAATTGTATTATTCTTTTAAAAATAAAAACAAAAAACTGCGGATGCTGGAAATTCAAAACAAAAACAGAATTACCTGGAAAAACTCAGCAGGTCTGGCAGCATCGGCGGAGAAGAAAAGAGTTGACATTTCGAGTCCTCATGACCCTTCAACAGAACTGAGTAATATTAGGAGAGGGGTGAAATATAAGCTGGTTTAAGGTGGGAGAGTGTGGGGGGAGAGAAGTTGTTGGGGGGTGGGGTTGGTTATAGGGACAAGCAAGCAGTGATAGGAGCAGATAATCAAAAGATGTCACAGACAAAGGAATAAAGAGGTGTTGAAGGTGGTGATATTATCTAAACGAATGTGCTAATTAAGAATGGATGGCAGGACACCCAAGGTACAGCTTTAGTGGGGGTGGGGTGGAAAGACTAGCAGGGCATTAAAGGTATAGATTTAAAAATAATGGAAATAGGTGGGAAAAGAAAAATCTATATAAATTATTGGAAAAAACAAAAGGGAGGGTGAAGAAACGGAAAGGGGGTGGGGATGGAGGAGGGAGTTCAAGATCTAAAGTTGTTGAATTCAATATTCAGTCCGGAAGGCTGTAAAGTGCCTAGTCGGAAGATGAGGTGCTGTTGCTCCAGTTTGCGTTGGGCTTCACTGGAACAATGCAGCAAGCCAAGGACAGACATGTGGGCAAGAGAGCAGGGTGGAGTGTTAAAATGGCAAGCGACAGGGAGGTTTGGGTCTTTCTTGCGGACAGACCGCAGGTGTTCTGCAAAGCGGTCGCCCAGTTTACGTTTCGTCTCTCCAATGTAGAGGAGACCGCATTGGGAGCAACGAATGCAGTAGACTAAGTTAGGGGAAATGCAAGTGAAATGCTGCTTCACTTGAAAGGAGTGTTTGGGCCCTTGGACGGTGAGGAGAGAGGAAGTGAAGGGGCAGTTGTTGCATCTTTTGCGTTTGCATGGGGAGGTGCTGTAGGTGGGGGTTGAGGAGTAGGGGGTGATGGAGGAGTGGACCAGGGTGTCCCGGAGGGAACGATCCCTACGGAATGCCGCCGGGGGGCGGTGAAGGGAAGATGTGTTTGGTGGTGGCATCATGCTGGAGTTGGCGGAAATGGTGGAGGATGATCCTTTGAATGCGGAGGCTAGTGGGGTGATAAGTGAGGACAAGGGGGACCCTATCATGTTTCTGGGAGGGAGGAGAAGGCGTGAGAGCGGATGCGCGGGAGATGGGTCGGACACGGTTGAGGGCCCTTTCAACGACCGTGGGTGGAAAACCTCGGTTAAGGAAGAAGGAGGACATGTCAGAGGAACTGTTTTTGAAGGTAGCATCATCAGAACAGATGCGACGGAGGCGATGGAACTGAGAGAATGGGATGGAGTCCTTACAGGAAGCGGGGTGTGAGGAGCTGTAGTCGAGGTAGCTGTGGGAGTCGGTAGGCTTGTAATGGATATTGGTGGACAGTCTATCACCAGAAATTGAGACAGAGAGGTCAAGGAAGGGAAGGGAAGTGTCAGAGATGGACCATGTGAAAATGATGGAGGGGTGGAGATTGGAAGCAAAATTAATAAATTTTTCCAGGTCCCGACGAGAGCATGAAGCAGCACCGAAGTAATCATCGATGTACCGGAGCAAGAGTTGTGGGAGGGGGCCGGAGTAGGACTGGAACAAGGAATGTTCCACATACCCCATAAAGAGACAGGCATAGCTGGGGCCCATGCGGGTACCCATAGCCACACCTTTTATTTGGAGGAAGTGAGAGGAGTTAAAGGAGAAATTGTTCAGTGTGAGAACAAGTTCAGCCAGACGGAGGAGAGTAGTGGTGGATGGGGATTGTTCGGGCCTCTGTTCAAGGAAGAAGCGAAGGGCCCTCAGACCATCCTGGTGGGGGGATGGAGGTGTAGAGGGATTGGACGTCCATGGTAAAGAGGAAGTGGTTGGGGCCAGGGAACTGGAAATTGTTGATGTGACGTAAGGTGTCAGAGGAATCACGGATGTAGGTGGGAAGGGACTGGACAAGATGAGAGAGAAGGGAGTCAAGATAACGATATTATTCTTTTGTGCCGAGTGTGTGTGTGTGTGTGTGTGAGAGAGAGAGACTGGGTCTTTTGTCTCTTTGATCTCTGTGTTGCAAGCCAGTGTCTGTGTCACTTAGAAGTTGTTTAACCCCTTGTGATCTATTTCTGTATGTGGCTTTAAATCAGTTGGTTGTTTAATGTGTTTCAAAAGCTGAATCCTTTTTTTAATTGGTGTAAGTGAGAAAGAAATTATGATAGCATGAATATTGGAATCTAAGAAAATGATTGTGTTCTTTGTTCTGAGAGAGAAAGAGATAAAGGGGGATCCTCTCCCATGCTGCGTGAGGCTGCTGTTAGGTTTAATTTTTGTCCGAAGTTAGGATGTTGTGCTGTGAAAATTCATCTTTCATGAGTTCCTACTTACAAGTGTTTCAAAAGGTACCTTGAAGAAAGAAGACCTTGGGAACCCAAGACTTATTTTCTTTTGTTTCTTTGTAAAACATGTGCTACGCTTATTGGTTTGAGTTGATAAAGTTAAATGAATATTTTGGAGATAGAATCAGATGCTTCCAAAATGAAGAATGTGTGTGTGATAAAGAGTTTACGTGGATGAGTATGTTTTAAAATTTCTCCTGAAATTGTGATATCTATCTTAAAAGGGAGGTGTAATTAGTGAAGTAAAATCTTCAATGCTTGAACCTGGAGCCATGATTACTGGCCAGAATCATGATTCCAGGGTATTTTGATAAATATGTGGGAATTTTAATCCGGATACAAATTCACATATGTGAAAGCGAAGGTAGTTTTAATGTTTGGTAGGGTTGATTGGAATCTGGGATATTTGAAGTGATCATGGCTAATCCTAATTGGAGTAATTTTGGGTTAGAAACTTGTTGCAAAGTTTAAGGGTTTGGGAATTTTGTCCCTAGAAATGGGAAAACTTTGAGATTGGATACTGCTAATTGGAACTTGAGTTCAGACTGCCAAAAGTAGGGGACATAAAAAAGAGAGCTTGGAATTTTAAACAATTGGAAGGGTAATTTAAAATACTGTCTAAGGAGAATGTTAAGAAATCTGAACAAGTGTGTAAAAGATGTCATAAAAATTCAAAATGTAGAAACAGTTTTTGATTTTTAAAATTTATTTGTATTGGGCATTACAGAATTTTTAAGTTTCTCAATTGTCAAATATGTTTGGACAAATTAACTCATTTTGCCCTGAGCAAATTGGATCTTTTGTGTTTTTCTTACAGGTAAGCTGTAACTAACAAGATCTGCAATAGCTTCAACGAAATAGTTATGGGCTAAAGACTTTTTTTTAAAAAGGAAAGCTAAGGGGAATTTGGCCTTAACCCATTCAGGCCATTGATTATTTCACAATCAAAGTGCTTGAGTATGTGAAATCTGATGTAAACGCATTGACCAATGAGTGTCAGACTTTTCAAAACCAGTGAGTCTGGGCACAAGAACTTGAAATTGACGAATTAATTTTAATTCATATGGGTTGGTACATTTTGAGGGAAAGTTATCTGAAATTCAAAGGGATTCTAGAAAAACAAAAAGGCATACACAGACCATCTGGGTGTTCTACTGATATAAAAAAAGGGATTTCTTTTGAAGAAGAAGTGAATTAAATATTACAAGAAATCTGTCTGCCCAAGAACACTGTTATTTGGATTTAGGACAATTTTGAGACAGGTGAGCAAAAGCACAGGAATTGCAAGACCCCTGAGTGAGAAACCACAAGAAGGATACAGATGGAGGGAGAGCTGGAGGATATTTTAAGACCGTGCTTGATGTAATTTTAATGATATTGAGAAAGGTGATCTGCAGGTCGGGAGTGTCATACCAAAAGGGGTATCAATCTAAGATGATATTATTCAGAAATCACATTCAAGTTACTTTGGATAAGCTGTTTCAGGCCAGAGAGATCAGTAATGCTCGGGATGGATTTTGGCACTAATATTCCGGTCCATCCCTGGATCTGGATTGATCCTCATTTTTTGTTATTGTGCAATTCATTATTGTATTATATTTACTGTGTGATTTGAAAAGACGTAGATGTAAGAAAGCCAGATGTCTGTATGATTATATGCAATTGCAAAGCAAGAGAAGGAATGTTGTAAAATGGATAACTGCTTAGATAAGTATGTACGTAACTTAATTAAGGGGGAGGAAACACTTTTGTCACCCATGGTTGGCAAAAGTCATGTGACCGAGCAGTAATATCTCATTTTGGGTATGATATCTGGCCATTACCCAAGTGTTTAACAAAACTGGTAAAAGAGGTGGAGCTTTCACAAAAACATTATTATACTCTCCAACAGGAGACTAGTAAAACGAGAGATGAGATCAGGGAGATAACAACCCCGCCCCCTTGGGGGGATATTGGTATCAATGTTGAAGCCCCCCCTTGGATGTGAATTGTATCACATGTATTAGTAGTTGTATAGTTAGTTATGGTGTTATATCTACTTATACTATCATCTAAATTAAAACATAAGGCAAAACAGGTGAAATTAGAAGGGTTATTTAAATGAGGATTTGGGTTGATGGATTTAAATGTATAGATTCTGTAAAAAATACAAGGTTTGGCTGGGACCTGCAATACCTCATCACAGCAGAAGATTCATCAGCAGTAACATCTCATTTAAGGTATAAAAGAGATATTATATGGGGGAGACGTAGGATCGAAATCCCTCCAACTGGGAAATTTATGGAACATAATTTAAAACCCATGGACATGTTTTGACCTCATGATTGAAACTATAAATTTCAAAAAGATAAACTGCAGTCAGCAGTACAGGGCTGGGCAGCAAGGGGTTAATTCGGGCATTTAGTGAAAACACAGTGGGCAGAATTTTGCCCTTGGTGGGCAGGCGGGCCCCACCAGCTCAGTGGTGGGCGGGCAGCTGAACTCCGGCCCTGAAACAGGCCCCGCTGCCATTTTGAGTGGGCGGGCCAATTAAGGCCTGCCCGACAGGAAGCAAAATGTGCTTCCTGTGCGGGGGGTGGAGGGAATCCCCATCTGTCAAAGTGCGCTCTCTCATGCATGCGTGCGAAAGAGCGCACTGCTCCCTGAGACTAGGTGCTGTCTCAGGGAGATTACTGACAGGTAAAAAAACTCCAAAAATAGAAAAGTATTAAAATTATTAACATGTCCCCCTCATGTGACAATGTCACACGAAATGGGACATGTTAATAAGAAACACAAACTTTATGAAACTTTTTAAAAACGGACATGAAACCTCATCCCGCCAGTGGATGAAGTTTCATGAATAATCAGGAGCCCGCTGGGGCTCGTGGCCTGCCCGCCAGCCTTAAGGTTGGACAGGCAGGGTCTTTAACAATCGTAATTAGCCTGTCAATGGCCTTAATTGGCCATTGACAGGTCAGCAGGCGGACAGTTGATTTCACTGTCCGCCCGCCTTCCTGAAAATTTAAAGGGACCGGGATGACATCGGGGATTCCTCGCAACGTCATCCCGCGTCATTTTCCTGTTGGCAAGCAGGTCCCACCCCCAAATCACCAACGGGAAAATCCTGGCCAGTAACTCATCAAAAGGGTTTGGACATTGAACTAATGCAATCAAGAAGTCTGATTACATAATACAATGGCATAAAGGAAATATCATCAATGCAATACACTCAAGGAATTATTCAACTGCCACAGACAATAGTACTGAAATAGGGCCATTCAAATCCTCATTAACTTTGGAGCTAGGTGCTGTTACTATGCCACCTCAAACAGCAGGAGAATTGCTCATACAATGAGAACTGCTAACGTTCATTTGGATACATCTTCCATGGAAAACCCATGGTTTCAACCAGCAAGAATTGATGACATTTGTCTGGACTTTGCATGGAATCAACTAATGGACATTGGAACAACAGAAAATATGTTTTGACACATCTGAGTTAAATTGTTATAAAAGCAGAGCAGATCTGAGCATCTGGGCTGCAGTCAAGAAGGAGGGTCAGGAAGAGTCATCTTGGCTCACGGACCTACAATTCTCACCAGAAAGACAAGCCGTGTGAAGGATTGTTAAGTGTTTTCAGCCATATTGTGATCTTACTGGCCTGAAGGTTTTGAGCTGCAGTTGGAAGAAGGGTCGGGTTTGGTCACCTTGACTGAGGCCTACAGTCAACAACCGACAGACCAGCCGTGTTTGGGATTGTAAGTTTCAGCCAAATCGCATTAATATTGGTCTGAGGATTTCGTGAAGGTTTGGAGCGAAAACTTGGTGTTTTTTTTGTCAGTACTTTGTAACTTGTCTCAGCCCTATTTCAGTGATATTGGTCTGAGATTTTTTTTTTTCCTCAAGGTTTCAGGACAGGACATGGTGTTCTGCTTGTGTTTTTTGTAAGTTTTAACCGAGTTGTGGTGACTTTGTGTTGGGTACTGGGAATAGGTTGTTTTAAATTTAGTGTTTTGTACTGCGGGGTTGTGGGTGATTCAATAAAGTGATTGTGAATCATCAGAAGAAACCTGTCTCGCTGGTCATTCTGTTCAAACCATACACTTGTGAATCTGGTGTCATAAACTTGAGTGTGGGGAGGGTCTCTAAGGGAAAAGGGGAACTCCTATACCACTCACTTCCCCAAGTAAAGGCATTCCTTTGGCTATCTGCATGGGTCCTCACTCTACCTGCCTTTTTGTGGGATGTGTGGAACATTCTTTGTTTGAATCCTAACCAGGTCCCCTTCCTCACCCTTTTTTACGTACATTGATGACTGTATTGGGGCCATTTCCTGTTCTCGCCCTGAACTGAAAAATATCATATACTTTGCTTCCAATTTTTGCCCTTCTCTCACCTTGTCCCCCACTTCCTTTCCTTGACTTCTCTGTCTCCATTTTAGGGGATAGGCTATGATCAATTTAGTATAGGCCTGCTGATCCCCACAGCTACCTTGATACACTTCCTCACACCCTACTTCCTATAGGGACTTTACTCCATTCCCCAGTTTCTCTATTTCCGTTGTAGCTGTTCAGATGGTGCAACCTTCCATACTGGCACTTCTGACATGTCTTCTATTTTCCTCAGCTGAGGACTCCTGGCCCTCCACCATGGTTGTCAGGACCGTTGACCATGTCCTTTTTATTTCATACCCTTCTGCTCGCACCCTTTCCCCTTCCTCCCAGAAGCAGGCTAAGGTGCCCCCTGTCCTCACCTTTCATCCCACCAACCTCCATATTAACAGATCATTTGCTGCCCTTTCCACCTTCTCTAGCATGATGTCACCACCAAATATATCTTCCCCTCCCCTTTCAGCATTCTGGAGGGACTGTTCCCTCCACAACACTCTGGTCAACCCCTCAGCACCTTTCCAGTTAAACACAGGTGTTGCAACACCTGCCCTTTTACCTCCTCCTTTCTCATGGTCTAACACTCCTTCAAAGTTAACAGCAATTTATTAGTTCTTCTTTAAATTTAATATTATGAATTCACTTCTCACAATGTGACCTCCTCAATATTGGAGAAACCAAACACAAACTGGGTGACCACTGTGTGGAGCATCTTCATTCAATCCACAAGCATGACGCTAAGCTTCCAGTTGCCTGTCATCTTAATTCTCCACCTTGCTCCCACTCTGACCTTTCTGTCCTTGGCATGCTCGTGTTTTAATGAAAATGAATTAAAGCCCGAGGAACATCACCGTCTTTCGACTGGGCATTTTACAGCCTTCTGGGCTCAACATAGAGTTTAATACTTTTAGATGATAACCCCTGCCCCCATTTTGTTTCATGTTTCTTTTCTGTTTTTTCTTTCTCTTATTTCCTGCATTCAGACGGCAGCTGAGATCATGAAAGCAATCAACCTCCTGTTGAGTGATGAGGCGCCAAGGTCGGATGCAATGTCAGGTGAAATTTACAAGACAGGAGGCACAATATTCAATACAGACAAATTCACCAAACTATTCCAGGTAATTTGGAACCAGGAAGCCATTCCTCATGATTTCAAAAAATAATCAATTGTCCACCTTACAAAAGGAAGGGAAATCTCAAGCTTGGGACAACTATCAAAGCATCTCCCCATTGTGCATTGCTGTGAAAATACTTGCAAGAATCCTGCTAACTAGCTTAACACTGCATCTTGAACAGGACCTTCTACCAGAGAGTCAATGTGGCTTCAGAAAAGGTCCCGGTATGGTTGATATGATGTTTGCTGCACATCAGCTCCAGGGAAAATGGCAAGAGCAGAACTGCATCTTGTACTCAACATTTCTTGACTGGGCTAAAACCATCAACAGAGTCAGTCATAAGGGCACTTAGGAGGTCATGGCAAAATTTGGCTTTCTAAAAAAGCTCATCACTATGGTGCGGCAATTCCATGACACTATGCTTGCTCATGTTCTGGATAGTGGAGAGTCTTCTAACACCTCCCCAGTCACAAATAGAATTAAGTAGGGCTGTGTGTTGGCTCCTACCCTGTTCAGCATGATGTTCTCTCCATGCTTTCTGTTTTAATGCTAGGAACCAGATATAGTTTAAGTAAGTATTGTTCTTACTTGTGAGTGTTATTAATAAGCTATAGCTTTAAGTTTAAGCTTTAGCTTTAAGTTCAAGTAAGTTATGTGTTTATTTGTGAGTCGAAGGGGTGGAACTTGAGTTTTAGTTTAATTTTTAAAGTTGCCTGCAAATCTGTGGGTTTGTGTGTATACACATTTTTAATGAAGTTTTATGACTCTTGAAGTAGAAAAACTGGGCTGTTGCCTAGCAACAGGGGGCCCACAGACACAGGGAGAAAGAGAACAGCAGTTTGTGAGTTCAGTTGGTGATTATGCTCTAAGGTGAAGAAAACAGGTTAAGTCTCTCTCTAGCTGGATATACTGGCAGATTGCTGAGGAAAATAAGTTAAGAATCTTAGATGAGTTACTCTAAAGTTAAAGCAACTGTAAATGCCGAGTGAATTCTGGATCTCATGGGAAATACCAAGTTTTCAGCAGTCTACTGGGAGAGAAAACTGCAGGGAGCAGGTCCTAAAGGAAAAAGAGAAATGTCCCAAGGAGACCTTTAAGTTAAGTCAAAGGACAAGGACATGGATCTGGAACAAGATCTTGTTCAGTGGAAGTGGAAGCAAGGAGCAGAGAGAAAGGCTCCAAGTTTAGAGAGAAAGCTGCAGGAAGCAGACTCGAGACAAAGTGGGCTTGTGAGAAGCCAGAATATCCAAGTAGACAGCCAAAGGCTGGTGACTCCTTACTATAAGCATGTGAAGCAGTGGTGTTCTGATGGCACAGCTGAGTATCTGAGAAAGAGTGAGTGGAAGAAAGCTTGAATGCACGTGACCATCAGAATCAAAAAGACTGATGTCACATATCCACTGCCCAAGCAGGATGTGAAACCAACAATACCTCTCAACGGTCAAGGGTTGAAGCAGTCGACAAATTTATCTACCTCAGCAACACCCTCTCCAGAGTAGTTCACATTGACAATGAAGTCAACACCAGAATAGTTAAGTCCAGCATTGCCTTTGGTAAGATATGAAAAATTGTATGGGAGTGAAGAGCAATTAGTCCCTCAACAAAAACAAACACCTAAAGAGCAGTTGCCCTTCCCACTCCCCCGTATGCTTGTGAGATGTGGACAGTTTAGTCCAGTCTCATAAACAAGCTACACCACTTTCACATGACCTGCTTGCGAATACTAATCAAGATCAGATGGCAAAACAAGAGATTCTCTCCCTGTCTGACATGCCTAGCACCTACACTCTGCTGAAAAGAATTCAGGGCAGAATATGATGGCAGCTTGCTTGTTGAGCGCTATCCAAAAAAGCTCTTCTACGGCAAGCTAATTGAAGGGAAATGTTCACATGAGGCTAGATAAAGCACTTCAGGGACACTCTGAAGGTCTCACTGAAGAGTATTAACATCACCCCTGAGCCATGGGAGAACCTCGCATTGGATTGCTCTATATGGTGCAGTCTCACCAGCAAAGGCACCAGCTCCTATGAACATAACAATGTTGCATTGGCCAACAGCAAGTCCAGAGCTGCAAGGACCTCTTCCACACGAATAATAGATGTGTGCACAAATGCAACAGGTTTTTTCATGCTCAAGTTGGGATGATTAGTTCATATTTGAACACATCGCAGCAGAAACTTAACTCATTGAATTCTTATTGGTGTCATGGTCATCTTCAACAACAAAGGACGAACACAATTCAGGATCCAGCCATTCACACTTCCTTTAGTCTCCTGTGGACTAAATCACACTTCCTCCCTGTCATTTTCTCCTGTCTGGAGAAATTCAGGACCTCTTTGGTGGGAGGGTTAGGTGGTTGATGTTGGGGAGAACATTAGGAACTGTTGGGTATGGAGGTGGAGTGGGGAGAAGAAAAATGAGGAGAGGCACTATAAACTAAATGGTGCAATTGTAAAAGGAATGCATGAACAGAGAGACCTGTGGATGTACGTAAGCAAGTCTCTGATGGTGGCAAGTAGAGAAGGTTTTTGAAAGACTTACAGGATCCATGGCTTTGTTAATAGTAGCAGGGGGGATTTAATGGGGCACTGCAGTCCCTGGCCTTCCCCACCCACCCCAGCTAAAAAGTCAGGGGCGGGGATCGTGACAGCTGCCCCGCAGCAATTTAATGTGGGGAGCAGCGTTAATTGCTTTAAGGTTAGATTTCTGCCCCTTTCTCAGGAGGAAGTTTTGCCTTAGTAATTTTCCAGGAGCTCCGTAGTTCCAGCAGTGCCAGCCAGGAGCAGTGGCTACTGTTGGGACTACAGGCAGTCACACAATGCCGTGGAGCCCAGCTAAGTCCAGGGCAGGGAGGCGAGGTGAGATGCTGGAAGGAGGGTTATGGGGATTGTAATGAGCTTGGGGGAGGGCGCCTCCCATGGGCCCAGGGAACCCGTAACGGAGGGTGCCGGGCTTCCCACATGGCATGAGCCTACCTTCACCATGGGTAAAATACCCGGTGGGGTCTCTAAAGGCTAAAGGGTGGGTGGGCTGCCCAATGCTGCACCCACCACAATAAAATTTCAGACAGGTTGAGGCAGGTGGGTAGGTGGCAGGAAGGCCACCTGCTGGATTTTATTTGTGCCCCCACCTTCAAACCCACTGGTAGGGCCATAGCTCATAGCCTATAGAGTGCAAAAGCAAGGGCATTATGCAAATAAATACAGCCCAACAAAGGCCACACAGCAGAGAAGAAATCACCATAGCAACAAGAACAAGCCCATGCCTGCTGGAGGTCATTTGAACAGCTGTATACTTGTTGAAGATCCTGAGAGGAAGCAAGTTAAGTGTCAAACAATTGTGAGTTGCATTTCTATTGTTGATAAGCCACTGCCTTAGGAGATGTGTTTCTATGTAAAACATATTTTAAAAAGAATGTATTTTAAAGCCCGGCAGAAAATGCCTGGAAAATGGGATTAGAATAGTTCAGTACTTGCTTGACCGGCGCAGACTCGATGGGCTGAAGGGCCTTTTTCTGTGCTATAGACCTCTATGACTCTATGACTAATTTTTAGCGGAAAGAGACACAGCTTTACAATGAATGCTCCCATCTTGTCTTTCACTTTCTGGTGGTGCCACCTCACCTTGTATCATCCTGATCTCTTATGTTTATGCAGGCTTACAGATTGCCTGTGAAGCAGATTTGGCCTCAAGAGAAAGCTATGTTGCACTACAACAATATTTATCAAAATACTTAGAATGTTCCCAACAAGCTTGAGCCAGTCATGAATATATAACTTTTAGTATGGGCTTAGTCTAAGACAGACACTTGGTTTCCAAAAAGTTAGGCATTTTGCCAATTCAGATGGTGTTGTTGTTAAAGCATTCTTATTCATGCATAAATCTAACATATTGTTTAAATTCTAAATCAATTTTCTAGTTTATTAATAATAAATAATTTTCTTTATAAAATGATGGTTTGTGCCTGAAGTTTCTTTAGGAAAAAGAGCCCATTCAATTCAAAACTAAAATTAAATCTTGAGGAAATTAAAGGCCAATTCCCCAGATTAAATTTTATAATTAGGTTACAGCTTTTGCTTCTACAAAAGGTTGTATAACCCATGGGTGAAAAAGACTGAGAAATTAATTTGAAAATAATTAATTTTCTCAAGAATGGAACATTGTCTTCAGAGAAACATGTCAAGAGCAAAATAAATTAAGAAAGACCAATTGTAGGATCTTCAGGCCTAGTCAAGCTCGAGGACAGAGGTGGCTGGGACTGATGAGCAGGTTTCCTGATCCTGTTCCTATTGCCTGCCAATTTGGCCAAGGCGGGTTTGGGGTTGGCCCATCCCCACGAGGTTGGCTGCCAGTTAAGAGCAGTGTTAAGGGCAGCTAAGGACTCCCAGTTAGCCTCCTGTTTCCTGATGCGACAGTGGGAGTGGGGTGCATTTAACTATCTGGAGGTTGGCACCCAACAGCAGGTCCTCCCTTCCTGCCTGCATGAGCATGGAGTCAAAGGTTACCCTTTGAGGGATTCCAACCCCCTCATCCCTTGCAGAGCTGTGGCCTATTTGCATTTTCTGTTTTTCTTTTGAGAGGGCACCTTCATGTTGAAGCACCTTCTCAGTTACTTATCCTTTACTGCATCCCACTGCTTAGTGTCATAAGAGTCATAGAGGCCTACAGCACAGAAAAAGGCCCTTCGGCCCACCGAGTCTGCACTGGTCAAACAAGTACACAACTATTCTAATCCCATTTTCCAGCACTAGGCCCATAGCCTTATATGCCACAGCATCGCAAGTGCACATCCAATTACTTCTTAAATGTTATGAGGGTATCTGCCTCTACCACCCTTTCAGGCAGTGAGTTCCAGATTCCCACCACCCTCTGGGTGAAAAAAATTCTTCCTCACATCCCCTCTAGACCTCCTGCCCCTTACCTTAAATCTATGCCCCCTGGTTATTGATCCCTCCACCAAGGGGAAAAGTTCCTCCCTGTCTACGCTATCTATGCCCCTCATAATGTTATACACCTCAATCATGTCCCCCCTCAATCTCCTCTGTTCCAGCGAAAATAACCCCAGTCTATCCAATCTCTCCTCATAACTAAAACTCTCCAGCCCAGGCAACCTCCTGGTAAATCTCCTCTGCACTCTCTCTAGTGCAATCACACCCTTCCTACAGAGCAGATTCCAGAACTGCAAGCAACACTCTAGCCGTGGCCTAACCAGCATTTTATACAGTTCCAGCATAACCTCCCTGCTCTTGTATTCAATGCCTCGCCTAATAAAGGCAAGTATCCCATATGCCTTCTTAACCACCTTATCTACCTGTCCCGCTACCTTAAGGGACCAGTGGACATGCACACCAAGGTTCCTCTGATACTCGGTACTTCCCAGGGTCCTACCATCCATCGTGTATTCCTGTGCCTTGTTTGTCCTGCCCAAGTGCATCGCCTCACACTTATCTGGATTAAATTCCATCTGCCACTGATCAGCCCATCTGACCAGCCAATTTATATCCTCCTGTAATCTAAAGCTATCCTCCTCACTATTTACTACCTCACCAATTTTCATTTCATCTGCAAATTTACTTATCAACCCTCCTACATTAGAGTCCAAATCATTTATATATACACAAACAGTAAGGGACCCAACACTGATCCCTGTGGAACCCCACTGGACACAGGCATCCAGTCACAAAAACACACCTCGACCATCACCCTCTGCTTCCTGCCACTCAGTCAATTCTGGATCCGATTTGCCAAATTGTCTTGGATCCCATGGGCTCTTACCTTCGTTATCAGTCTCCCATGCGGGACGTTATCAAAAGCCTTGCTGAAGTCCAGGTAGACTATGTCAAATGCATTGCCCTCATCTACACACCTGGTCACCTCTTCGAAAAATTCAATCAAATTTTTCAGACATGACCTCCCCTTAACAAAACTATGCTGACTGTCCTTGATTAATCCCTGCCTCTCCAAGTGTAGATTAATTCTGTCCCTCAGAATTGCATCCAATAGTTTCCCCACCATTGAGGTTAGACTGACTGGCCTGTAGTTCCCTGGGTTATCCCTTCCCCTCTTCTTGAATAACGGTACCACATTGGCTGTCCTCCAGTCCTCTCACCTCTCCTGTGGCCAGAGAGGTATTGAAAATTGCCAGCACCCCTGCTATCTCCTCCCTTGCCTCACTCAACAGCCTGTGATACATTTAATCCGGGCCTGGAGATTTATCTACTTTTAAGCCTGCCAGACCACTTAGAACCTCCTCCCTTTCTATGCTAATTTCTCCAATTATATCACAGTCCTTCTGCCTGATTTCCATACCCATGTCATCCCTCTCACTTGTGAACACTGACACAGAGTATTCATTTAGAACCCTACCTACGTCTTCCAGCTCCACACACAAATTACCACTATGGTCCTTAGTGGGCCCTACTCTTTCCTTAGTTATCCTCTTACTCTTAATGTACTTGTAAAATAATTTTGGATTTTCCTTTATTTTACCTGCCAATGTTTTTTCATGCCCCCTTTTTGCTCTCCTAATTTCCTTCCTAAGTTCCCCCTACACATTCCATACTCCTCTAGGGCTTCCACTGTTTTGAGCCCTCGGTATCTGCCATAAGCCTCCCTTTTTCTCTTTATCCAATCCTGTATATCCCTCGACATCCAGGGTTCCCTGGATTTGTTGGTCCCACCCTTTGTCTTTACTGGAATATGTTGGCCCTATGCTCTCCCTATTTCCATCTTGAATGAGTCCCACTGCTTCTCACAAGCTGGAAGGCCTCTGATTGGCCCTCTAGCTTTGAAAGCTGCTTGTCATCAATAATTGGACAGGGAACCTAGCTCCATGCCAATTAAGGGCAGGCCATGGTGATAATCCCAATGAAAAGCCACTTGTTCTGTACCAAACTTTGGAAATTCCTCCATGGATGGTACCTAGTTGCCCTACTGTTGGTCTTTGTCTACTGTTTCCAGAATGCCCAGTTGTATACATGCATTTCCACTCAGTAAAGATATGCTTTGATTGTGCATGATATAGCAGGTCTTAATAATCTGTCGCCCTTGTGGTGAAGGGTGGTGGTTAACTGACCTTTTACTTGAAGATCCATATCACCTGGACCTTGTAACTTAATGCTTTTTGGCTGAAGGTCTACTGCTTTGAGTCATTCCAAATGATCAGCCAGTATTGTAATGTCAGATTGGTGTCAAGTTTGAGGTAATTTTTAAAGCCTTTAACTTCCAAAGTAACAGACCAAATTCTTGTTCTTGATCCTTTACTTCTCTCAGGAACGTTGTAATCTTATTTATTTCTTTATGCTCAATTCCTTGATTTGTCTGCATTTCAAATACATTCTCTTGCTTTCATCCTTTAATGAAATTTTTAGATTTACAGAACTGCTTGAAGTGTCCTGTCTTTCTGCATTGCAAAACACTCTGCATTCCTTGCTGAGAAATCTTGCCTTCTGTGCTGCTTTTGAGTACAGCAGCAATAGATGGCCACTGTATGGTTTCCCACCCTTTCGCACATTTTGGTGGGCTCTCGAATGGGTACAGCCACCAACTTTGGGCCTGCTCAGCTAACAGATTCATCCAAAGCCTTGGTATCCTGATGGATTACAGCTGATTTTGCTCCCTAAATTCTGCCTACCTCGCATATTCAACTGCTTGATTGAGTGTTAGGTCATCTTTTGTCCATCAAAAAACTGACAGCCTTTCATCATGCACTCTGATGATAATGCGGTCATACCTGCAACAACTGGCTAACCTATACAGGTTTGTAAGAAACAATTCAATGGATTCTCAGACTTTTGGGATCTCTGGTTGAATCATGCTCATTTGAATATAAGGTTCTGTTTTGGGCTGAAATATGCATTGAATGGTTTTAGGACAGTTTTGAAGTCTGTGGGGATCTCTTCTACCCCCTGTCTCAGGATGACATCATTGGCAACATGCCCCGCTGTGTAGCAGAATGAACTAACTTGGTGCTTCTGCTCTTTGGCATGCAAACCTGATGCTGCTTGATACCTCAGGAAGAATTTTTTTCCACAACTCCCAAGGCTGACCTCTCTGTGGACCTTTGAGGTTTTCAAATGGCTGTGGAAAGGTACGCTGGCCGGGGAATGGCCGCACATGCGCAGTTCAGTGGTTTTGTGATCTTTTTGCTGAGGACCAGCCCTGCCCACACGTGCAAAGAAGCGAGAGAGAAATGACGTGAAGGATGACCTGAAAGGGAGCACCATCATAGCGAGTGTGCCCCAGGAAGAAAGGCATGGGAGGGGGACAGGGAGAAGGTCCTAAAACAGGTAGGGGGACAGGGGGAGGTCCCAAAAATAAGTCCCAGGTAAGGGACAAAGCCAGGGGACAGAAATAGGTCCCTTAAGTGAAGTTATAGAAAGAACCAGAATAATAGGCTCCGAATTCAAGAAAGAGCTGCAGGGAGCAGACTTTAAGTGAAGTGGGCACATGAGGAGTCCTGAAGATCCTAGAAGGCAGCTGAAGGTTGGTGACTCCATGCTGTGAGCCATTGGAGCAAAGGTACCTCTTTGCAGCAGTGATGTTCTACTTGGAAGGTGAAGCTTGAGTGTGCTTGGAGATCCAGGAGAAAAAGAGTCTCAGAAGGTGAGATTGAAACCCTGCATGGTAGGCTATGGTTGAAGCCGTCCAAGTAGGAGCAACATTTGGAGACAATTCCAAGGTGAGATCTTCAACTGTGGAGATTGGAAACTTCATGAGAAAGACAAAGTTTCAGTGGGATAAGTTGGCTCCCAATGTGACAAAAGTTTGGGTGGATTGTTGAGAAATCCATTGGACTTGTTTTGGTTGCATTTTTCAACTAACAGTGTTGTGTGTCTGACCACAGTTCGCCTGTTAATTCACATGAACCTCAAGCTTATCCTGAATGTTAGAGTGTAATATGGATATTGTAAATTGATTTATCTTTTGACCTTGGAAAGCAAAGTTTATTCTTGTTTGTTCTAAACCCGTGGAATCTTGTGGCTTTATTCACTTAATAAGCCTCTTGAATCTACTTTATACAAAATATTATTGGTCCCTAGCCAGATCTCCCCCTATCATCCCAGGGTCTGGGCAAGGATCATAAAAGTCTTCTGACTCTTCCTTTGAAGAATTCTTCTTCCAATTTCTCCCTGTGGGTGTTCTGTTGATGGCACCAAATTGTTGTTAGACTGGTGTCACCACAGCTGCTACAATGTTTTGTGGTTTATCTTATGGCCTAATCTATACTGGGAAGGTTTCCTTCTACTCATGTCTGACTCAGGTAGGTTTCTTCAAAACTATTTATGTTTATTTACACAATATAGATGATAAGTCACTAGGTAAGGACAACTCTCTTGTATGCAGACTATTCCATCTTCTCGAGTGTCTTCAACACATGACTTCTGATGTCACTGCTACATCATCATACATCACTATCTCATTATCTTAACTATTAACCCATTATGCTACACTGAGATGCTCTGCCATGCCTCTATTTATTAGATTACTATCTAAACTTATCAGAAATAAACTTAAGACTTGTCCCTGGTCTGGACAGAAATAACACTCCAGCTACTCACCAATCAATTCCTCCTCTGTGCTGACATTTCTTTAGGTGTTTTTACTTCTCTTCCGATGGACACTCTCCCCTTCCTTTGGGCTGTCTGATTGAGGCCTACTCCTGCGGTACTTGCTGCTTATAACTCTCCCTTCACTCTGCTGCTCCACCCCTGCACTATTTCTGCGCTCCTTTGCCTCCGGGGCTCTCTAATTCTGCCGTTGCCGCTCTGTTTAAATCTCGGTCCTCTCTTTCTTTTTAGTAATTGAGAGTATTATTTTTATTGAGGGTATTATTTTTAAACAATGTGGTATAAGGTTGCACAAATGTTGAATAAATAATTTTAAGCATAGCGCACAAACCATCAAAAGAAATTGCTCAGTGAAAAAAGGCATACAATTTACAACTCATTGCTGGTTTATTTTTCCCTAAATAACTGAGTCATAGTGTATCTTGTTTATACCAAACATTTATTGATTTTAGTATTTAAAGTTAATTTTGAAAATTGTTTGTAAGGACATATGATTGCTGTGGTTCTGTTTAAAAAGCTAATGTACCATGCCGCAGTCATGTGGCATTTAACGATGCATATTATAACTAGCAGAAGGAGTGAACAAAATGTTCTGTTGTTCAGTAAGTTATGATGATTCAGAAAGTCACATTAAATCCCAAATGACAGTGTCATGGTACATCAATTCCTTAACAGCACTTCTGCAATCACGTGCTCTCACATAATAAAACAATATTCTTTATTTTCAAAATTAACATAAAGTACTAAAATCAATAAATGTTTGGTACAAACAAGGTAAACTGTGACTCGACTATTTAGCACTGGATTGGAGCGGTAAATTGTGCACCTTTTTTCACTGAGTGATTCCTTATTTTGATTTGAGCATAATGTTCAGAATGATTTATTTTAAATTATCCAGAGGAACATAATGTATTAAGGTGAGGGACATTTACAGTACAGTTAATTACATTGCAAAGGGTGACACTGAGATAGATAAAGTGAATTAAACAGAGGAGCCTGTTCTGTGGAAAGAAGTCATGCAGACCACAGTTTATATTCCTGCATATAAAAGGTAGGTGGGATATTTGTTGATATACATTGTGGTTACTGTTGCCTCCTGGAACACCCCCTTGGTTGCCTTTGTGAATCAGAGAAGAATTATTTTCCCTCCTGAATTGCCTTAGAATTTTTAAAAAAATCTTATATTTTCTAGGAGTTTATAAGGTTGCGGATGAGTAAAGACCATTGGGGACAATGTTACTAAATTGTTACATGGTTGAATGTGACAGATTCAATGGACCATCAGGACATTTTTGTATGTTTGCAATTTTGGTATAAATGAAGATCGTTTAAAATATTTTTTCATTCTGTGACAGCAAGTACCAGGTATAACCCAGAAAGTATTAACCATTAATATTAAAGCCCATACACATGAGATAAAATTGAGATTGTTATAATTAGAGGTCCTAATGCCCTAACCATTAGTTGTAAGTTTCATTGCACTATCATTTACAACAGTGCCTTTGTTTAGTCGTCACTATAAAAACACACACTATAAGTATTACACAATCATGTAAGTGTAACTATGTCACACAGATTCCTTGATGAGGACAAAAGCAGACATGCCTTGGGATATGGAGGATAAATCAGTCTGTTTTCCTGTCCCCTGATTCCTTTTCCTAATGCAAAGCTAGTGAAAGAGGCCTGAGATAGATTTGACTGTCATGTGCTTTGTTTTCAAGTAGTCTGCCCTTCAGACAAAGAAGAAATTGAAGGGTAAACTAAATAATCAAAGAAGGCTGGAAAAACTCAGCAGGTCTGACAGCATCTGCGGAGAGGAATACAGTTGACGTTTCAAGTCCGTATGACTCTTCATCAGAACTAAGGAAAAATAGAAATGAGGTGAAAGAGAAGCTGGCTGAGGGAGGTGGGACAGGTAGAGCTGGATAGAGGGCCAGTGATAGGCGAAGGCAAAGAAGAGATTGCCAAAGATGTCATAGACAAAAGGACAAAGGGGTGTTGACGGTGGTGATATTAGCTAAGGAATGTGCTAATGGTGACATTAAGGGTAGAAAGCAGGACGAGCAAGTGACAGATGGTCCTAGTGGGGGTGGGGGTGGGGGTAAGGGATTGAAATGGGCTAAAAGGTGGAGATAAAACAATGGATGGAAATAAATTTAAAAATAATAGAAATAGGTGGGAAAAGAAAAAAATATATAAAAAATTATTTTAAAAATTATAAACTATTGGGAAAAGGGGGATCGGAAAGGGGATCCTCCATCCCCACCCCATTTCGATCCCCCTTTTTCCAATAGTTTATAATTTTAAAAATATATTTTTTCTTTTCCCACCTATTTCTATTATTTTTAAATTTATTTCCATCCATTGTTTTATCTCCATCTTTTAGCCCATTTCAATCCCTTACCCCCACTAGGGCTATCTGTCACTTGCTCATCCTGCTTTCTACCCTTAATGTCACCATTAGCACATTCCTTAGCTAATGTCACCACCGTCAACACCCCTTTGTCCTTTTGTCTATGACATCTTTGGCAATCTCTTCTTTGCCTCCACTTATCACTGGCCCTCTATCCAGCTCTACCTGTCCCACCCCCTCAGCCAGCTTATAGTTCACCTCATTTCTATTTTTCCTTAGTTCTGATGAAGAGTCATACGGACTCCAAACGTTAACTGTATTCCGCTCCGCAGATGCTGTCAGACCTGCTGAGTTTTTCCAGCTATTTTTGTTTCAGAGTTCCAGCATCTGCAGTATTTTGCTTTTAATCAAAGAAGGCTGACTTGAGGAGGCAGGGCAGACCAGTGTTCCCATGAAACCCTATAATTCTAGCATTTTGAACATCCCTGGTTTTAATCGCTCCATCATTTGCAAAGGCTTTCAGCTCTGGGATTCCCTCCTCATCCTCTCCACCTCTCTTTCTTCCTTGAGGACACTCCTTACAACCTACTTAATTGACCAAGATTTTAGTCATCTGTCCTGATAACTCCTTATGTGGCACAACTTCAAAATTTGCTTTATAACGCCCCTGCTCAAAACGCCTTGGGACGTTTCATTATGCTTAAGGTGCTACATAGATACAAGTTGTTGTTGTTTGGCGCGGGGCTGGAACCGTAGCCCGGAACGTTCGATTCCACTATGACGTGCAGGAGTGGCGCGCATGCTCAGGCAGGACGGCTGTGCGCAGTAACGGTCCGGCGGCAGCCAGCAGGAGGAGGATGTGATCGCGGAGAGCAACCGCCGCCTCGGGAAAGAGGAGAGGAAGAGTTACCGTGTACCCGGCGGGGCCCCGGGAAGACAGATAGAAAGAAACAGGGCCCTGGGTAGGTTGGGGCTGATCAGGTGCTGAAACCCATGATGAGCCGTCGGTGGGCGAACTTTGCTTCCCGACTGATGAGCCAACACCTGCCGCCCCGCCCCCAACCCCGGGAGACGGGCTCGGCCGCTCTGTCTGGTAACCGGCTGGGAGGTGGGGGAGTCACAGCAGACTGCGCCTGGGGCCTGCCCGCCCGCTAAGACTGCTGTCTTCCTGCCTGAACAGGGCCGTCTGGAAACGTCCTGGCCTGAGCTGCAAATGAATATTTTTAAAAAAAAATCACTTCCATGAAGTTTTATCAGGTCCATCAGTTCCACTGAAGCTCAGTATTATGAATGATTTTAATCAAATTGAAGGAACGTATATTTCTCATATGTTAAACATGGTTTGCATGCAATGTAAAGGATTCTGACATGCATCTTCTAAAATTGCTTAACGTGTCATTATTATCTAAGACTACTTTTGTCAGCATTTTAGTTTCAAGAATGCTTTGTTTTTTTTTGTATTGAGGAACTGTGATTCAAAATTGCCATGTCAATTTGCAGCTGGCCCAGCATTGTGCTCTTGTAGATTTTGCCACCCCACCAAATAAAAAGGGGCAGGGCTAATGATTCAACCCGGCCCTTAGATTTAAAGAAAATACAACGCAACAGGTCCTGTTTGTTGGCTATCGCGTATCCTCCATTTATTTATGTATCATATATCTGGAACAGATTCGTACTGATGCAACATTGTGGAAATTCGGAACCTTTTTTGAAAATTACAGTAGGTGCAATACTGATGAACAAAATAGCATGTTGAACTTAAATGAGGAATACTAAACTGTTAATCATTTTCTAAAATCTGCCTTCATTATTTTATAACCTGTCATGTTTTATTTGGAACAAAAACAGAAATACCTGGAAAAACTCAGCAGGTGTGGCAGCATCGGCGGAGAAGAGCATAGTTGAAGTTCGCTCTTCTCCGCCGATGCTGCCAGACCCGTTGAGTTTTTCCAGGTATTTCTGTTTTTGTTTTGGATTTCCAGCATCCGCAGTTTTTTGTCTTTATCTCTATGTTTTATTTGGATGCCTACAATTGTCCTGATTAATTTCCATATATGTTAGTTTGTAGTGATACAGCAAGAAAATCCAGAAAAATTAAGATAGCACTTGGTAAAATTCTTAAATCATCTTGTTAATTTTATTGTCTAAAATTTACTCTAATTTTGATGTTCAGCTAAATGACAAATACTGACTGAATTTGGTTTGCCCCTAGATGCATCAGTAACTAAGCTTACCTTGAAAAAAATTATTTGAATGGAAATTATCAGGCCCCCATTGCAGTACTGTGTTCTCCTTTACAGTAGTTAAAGCAATTATTCAACTGCTTTTATATTGAGCTAGAGGTGATGCCTGAATAGCTTTGCTGTTGATCAGTTCCCAAGGTGTGAAAGCACTCTATTCCAAATGGCTTGCCAAAAGACTATGCTTGGTCTGCATTCATACAGCATTTTATTTGAAAATTGAAAAGAATGTTAAGTGTAATGTTTCCTTGCGTGACTGAATGATCTTGAGTAGTAAGCTATTAGTATTAATCAGTTAAAAGTCCAAACTTCATCTAAGCATGGACCAAGGAGGTTATTGCTGTAGATTGTGTGAAAATTCCATTTAGGCAGATAAACACTGCCATTGGTCCAAACAGCATGATTGTTGAAAGATACTCCATAATTTCAGTTTAAATGCTCGAATATGGAGGAATCCAGAGGAGGCCTAAACAAATAAAATAGCTCTATAAAATAGAATAAAATCTTAATTCCACAAAAGCTGATAGCACTGGCTTAAGTGTTTCAAAGTAGGAGCTGGCTCCTGCTATGGTTTAAGTATCTTAAATGTTGCTGTCACTGATGTGGTCTCCCAGTTGAAAATATTATGCCTATTAATAAGAAATAGTCAAAGTCAGGTTCTAATAACGACAGAGCAATATACCAATTATCGGTTCTGTAACAGGTTGTGGAAACCATAATGAATGAGAACCTGTTGCAGCATGCCAGTCTAGTTCACAGAATCACAGTGCAGAAGAGGCCCTACAGCCCATTGAGTCTGCACCGATACATGAGAAACATCTGACCTACCTACCTACCTAATCCCATTTACCAGCACTTGGCCCATAGCCTTGAATTTATGACATGCCATGTGCTCATCTAGCTACTTTTTAAAGGATGTGAGGCAACCCTCCTCCACCACCCTCCCTCTGGGTAAAAAAGTTTTTCCTCACATCCGCCCCCTAAACCTCCTGCCCCTCACCTTGAACTTATGCCCCCTTGTGACTAACCCTTCAACTAAGGGGAACAGCTGCCCCCTATCCACCCTGTCCATGCCCCTCATAATCTTGTACACCTCGATCAGGTCGCCCCTCAGCCTTCTCTGCTCCAACGAAAACAACCCAAGTCTACCCAACCTCTCTTCATAACTTAAATGTTTCATCCTAGACAACATCCTGGTGAATCTCCTCTGCACCCCCTCCAATGCAATCATATCCTTCTTATAATGTGGCAACCAGAACTGCACACATTACTCCAGCTGTGGCCTCACCAAGGTTCTATAGAACTCTAACATGACCTCCCTACTTTTGTAATCTATGCCTCGATTGATAAAGGCAAGTGTCCCATATGCCTTTTTCACCACCCCACTAACGTGCCCCTCCGCCTTCAGAGATGTATGGACACACATGCCAAGGTCCCTTTGTTCCTCAGAACTTCCTATCGCCACGCCATTCATTGAATACTTCCTTGTCAAATTACTCCTTCCAAAGTGTATCATCTCACACTTTTCAGGGTTAAATTCCATCTGCCCACTTGACCATCCCGTCTATATCTTCCTGTAGCCCAAGACACTCAACCTCGCTGTTAACCACCCGGCCAATCTTTGTGTCATCCGCAAACTTACTAATCCTACACCCCACATAGTCATCTATGTCGTTTATATAAATGACAAATAATAGGGGACCCAGCACAGATCCCTGTGGTACGACACTGGCTTCCAATCACTAAAGCATCCTTCTGTCATCACCCTCTGTCTCCTACAACTAAGCCAATTTTGAATCCACCTTATCAAATTACCCTGTATCCCATATGCATTTGCCTTCTTTATAAGTCTCCCATGTGGGACCTTGTCAAAGGCTTTGTTGAAATCCACATAAACTACATCAACTGCACTACCCTCATCTACACGCCTGGTCACCTCCTCAAAGAATTCAGTCAAATTTGTTAGACATGACCTCCCTCTGACAAAGCCATGCTGACCATACCTGATCAAACCTTGCCTCTGCAAGTGGAGATAGATTCTCTCCTTCAGAATTTTCTCCAATAGTTTCCCTACCACTGACGTGAGACTCACTGGCCTGTAGTTCCCTGGCTTATCTCTACAACCCTTCTTAAATAGCAGAACCACATTAGCTGTTCTCCAGTCCTCTGGCACATTCCCCGTGGCCAGAGAGGAATTAAAATTTGGGTCAGAGCCCCTGCGATCTCCTCCCTTGCCTCCCTCAGCAGTCTGGGACACATCATCCGGACCTAGAGATTTGTCCACTTTTAAGCCTGCCAACACCTCCAATACCTTGTCACTCCCTATATCAATTTGCTCAGGAACCTCGCAGTCTTTCTCCCCAAATTCGATACCTTCATCCTCATTCTCTTGGGTGAAGATGGATGTGAAGTATTTGTTCAATACTCTAGCGATGCCCTCTGGCTCCATCCATAGATTGCCCCCTTGGTCCCTTATGGGCCCTACTCTTTCCCTGGTTATCCTAGTTGGACTATATACATAAAATATTCAGCTTAGAAATAGGCCATTCATGCCAACCAGTTCATGCTGGTGTTTATGCTTCACCCGGACCTCCTCCCATCTTTCCGAATCAAAATTGACCACTATAACCAACTATTCCCTTCTCCCTCAGTTGTTTGTCAAGCTTCCTCTTAAATGCATCTGTACTATTCCCATCAACCATTCCGTGTGGTAGTGAGTTCCACATTCTCATCACTTGGGTAGGGAAGCTTCTGAATTCCCTGTTGCATTTCTTGCGGGCTATCTTCTATTGATGACTCTAGCTTGAGTTTTTCCCACAAGTGGGAACATTCTTGTAGTACCCACTCTGTCAAAACCTTTCATAATTTTAAAGACTTCTATTAGATTCCCTTTTCATCCTTTCCTGATATTTATACCCACATATTTCTGGTATCACCCTTGCTTAATACAGGTTTAACATAAACTTTCCTGCTTTAGAAATAAAGTCTAGTGCTTGGTATGCGCTTTTATAAACTTTCCTGCTTTGGAAATAAAGCCTAGTGCTTGGTTTGCTTTTTATGGCCTTGCTAACCTGTGGCGCAACTTTTAGTCATTGATGTATTTGTACTTTGAGCTCCCTTTGTTCTTCTACCCCACCTAGACTCTCACCAAGTAATAAGTTAACTCCCTATTCTTTGCACCAAAATGCACTACCAAACATTTATGTGTTGAGCTATATTTGCCAATTATTTACCCATTCTGCAAGTTTGTTAATGTCCTCCTGCAATTTGTGGCAGTGCTCCTCAGTATTGTCTGTGCCCTAAGGTACAGAACAAATCAGTTGACATGTCAGCATCTATTATAAATGGAATGATTCTCTCCATTGGTATGAAGTAGAACTAATAATGCCAAATGTTCCAGGAGCATTTGATTAATAAGTAGCTGGAGCTTTTGGTTTTGATTTGAATTAGTCAAAGGATTGAAACAAAATTTCATGTTTAATATTCATTATGAAGAAAATAGGATTTTTTGTTTTGCTTTGCTTTTGTATGTTTCAACGTTAACTTGCAGATAGGATTAAAGTTGGCTCCCTCCTGTTCTTTAGATTAAGTTGGCGGACCAGAACAGTTCGGTCTGATAATTCAGAAAGCTAATTTTAATCCTTGGTAAACTAACTGGTTTTAACTGGGAGCATGTGTATTTATAACTGCTGAGTCTGGATAATGATTCCAAAGATGATGGCGGGAAGTAATTTCTTATCTGCTAAAGACAAAGGTGCTGGCTCACACATCAGAACTGCAGGTTAGCTCTTGTTTTGAGTGTTTGTCATTGGTAAAATGATTGCCTGGTTCAAAGTTTATATTTGCAGAGTTGGCTTTAGAAACTGCTTCAAGAATGCGAAATTCAGAACTGACTAAGCTAAAATGTTTTGGATCATTCTCAGTCTTGCAGAAAAAGGAAAATCGTAATATAGACTCATTCTCAGGCATCGCTTCCAAGGCCAATATTTATTGCTAATTCTTAGTTGGCCTTAAGGTAGTGGTGTATCACCATCTTGAACTGAAGTGCTGTTAAATAGTGAGTTCCAGGATTTTGAATTGGTGATAAATGAACACCAGTATATGTCGAAGTCATGATGGTCTGTGACTTGGAGGAGAACATGGGCGTGGCGTTTTTGTTTACATTCATTTATTCGACGTGGGTGTGGTTGGCAAAGCCAATGTTGCAATCCCTGTAGAGACCATAAGTTTCAGAGTCATAGAATTGTAAAATGGTTACAGCACAGAAAGAAGTTTGAAGTCCCAGTGACCAACTCAAATGATCACGACAAAATTTCATATTTTAAGACTTTATTTCAACAAACTAAAATCAACTAAACATTACTTAGTAGGCAACTGATACACTAAGCTACAGAAGATATCCCCCTTAACTTGCTAACGCAAGTGAAAACTCCACGCTGTGTTTATACAGTAACACTGCAGTCTCTGCAGAACTGTAGTCTTTATAGGAACCAGTCTAAAGTTACTCCCAGCTTCCAAAAGGGTCGTCCCGCTGAGTCATAATATCCAGTGTCTGTAGAAAGTAATTTCCCTCAGTGTTCTGAGAAGCCATGAACTGATTTCCAACAGCAAGGTCTATTTCGGTTTCTCCTGACCACTCCAGGGTGGATCTTCTAATGTCCTTAAATATCCACAGATCCTGCCTCTTTGACCAGAGAACAAGCTTCCACCAGCATTCTGCCTGGTAGCTAACAGAACAATCTATTTCCTGGGTGTGAAAGCTGGCAACCCCATGGCAACCAGGTCACATAGGCTTATCATCGGGCAGGGCTGATAGAAGATCGCATGCCCCTCTCCATTACTCCATTTTACCTTGAATTAAAAGAGATAGGCAGTTTAAAACATAGCTATTTCATAAAACCTCACACTTGTAATATCATCCCTAATTACCTTAAGAAGGTGGTTGGTGAGTTCCTGCAGCGCTATTAGAAAGGGAGTTCCAGGATTTTGACCCAGCGACAGTGAATGAATGATATAATTCCAGGTCGGGATAGTGACTTGGAGGGGAACTTGGAAGCGGCGGTGCTCCCATTTACCTGCCGTCCTTGTCCTTCTAGGTGGTAGATGTTTTGGGTATTGAAAAAGCCGTGCTGCATTGGTGCTGTGCATCTTGTAGATAGGACACACTATGGTGGTGGAGGGAGTGCTGATCAAGCAGAGTGCTTTGTCCACTATAAGACCATAAGACGTAGGAGCAGAAATTAGGCCATTCGGCCCATCGAGTCAGCTCCGCCATTCAATCATAAGTTTCTCAACCCCATTCTCCCGCCTTCTCCCCGTTACCTTTGATCCCCTTACCAGTCAAGAACCTATCTATCTCGGTCTTAAATACACTCAATGACCTGGCCTTTTGTGGCAATGAATTCCATAGATTCACCACTCTCTGGCTAAAGAAGGTTCTCCTCATCTCTGTTCTAAAAGGTCTTCCTTTTATGAGGCTGTGCCCTCGGATCCTATTCTCTCCTACTAATGGAAACATCTTCCCCATGTCCGCTCTATCCAGGCCTTTCAGTATTCTGTAAGTTTCAATCAGATCCCCCCTCATCCTTCTAAACTCCATCAAGTATAGACCCAGAGTCCTCAAACGTTCCTCATATGTTAAGCCTTTCATTCCTGCGATCGTTCTCGTGAACCTCCTCTGGACCCTCTCCAGGGCCAGCACATACTTCCTGAGATACGGGTTCCAAAATTGCTCACAATATTCTAAATATGGTCTGACCAGAGCCTTATAAAGCCTCAGCAGCACATCCCTGCTTTTATATTCTAGTCCTCTCGAAATAAATGCCAACATTGCATTTGCCTTCGTAACTACTGACTCAACCTGCAAGTTATCCTGGACTAGGACTCCCAAGTCCCTTTGCACTCCAGATTTCTGAATTCTCTGCCCATTTAGAAAATAGTCTATGCCTCTATTCTTCCTACCAAAGTGCATGACCTCACACTTCCCCATGTTGTATTACATCTGCCACTTCTTTGCCCATTCTCCTAACCTGTCTAAATCCTTTTGCAGCCTCCCCATCCCCTCAATACTAGCTGTCCCTCCACCTATCTTTGTATCATCTGCAAACTTAGCCAGAATGCCCTCAGTTCCTTCATCTAGATCATTAATGTATAAAATGAAAAGTTGTGGTCCCAACACTGACCCTTGCGGAACTCCACTAGTCACTGGCCGCCATCCTGAGAAGGACCCCCTTATCCCCACTCTCTGCCTCCTGCCAGACAGCCAATCTTCTATCCATGCTAATACCTTGCCTCTAACACCATGGGCTCTTATCTTACTGAGCAGCCTCCTGTGCGGCACCTTGTCAAAGGCCTTCTGGAAGTCCAAGTAGATAATATCCATTGGCTCTCCTTTGTCTAACCTGCTTGTTACCTCCTCAAAGAATTCTAACAGATTTGTCAGGCATGACCTCCCCTTGATGAAACCATGCTGACTTTGCCCTATTTTACCATGCACTTCCAAGTATTCTGAAATCTCATCCTTAATAATGGGGGAGTCCAGCAGTCAGTGCAAAAGACAAGGCTGAAGCATTTGCAGCCATCTTCAGCCGGAAGTGCCAAGTAGATGATCCTTCTCGTCCTCCTGGGGTCCCTGGCACCACAGATGTTCATTTTCAGCCAATTCGATTCACTCCACATGATAGCAAGAAACAGCTGACCACATTTAATACTTCAAAGTTTATGGGCCCTGACAATGACTTGACTATTACTGAAGACTTGTGCTCCAGAACTAGCCGAGCTCTTAGCCAAACAGTTCCAGTACAGCTACAACACTGGCATCTACCCAGGAATGTGGAAAATTGCCCTGGTATATTCTGTCCACAAATGCAAGACAAATCCAATCTGAGCAATTACTGGTGGATCAGTGTACTATCAGTCATCAGCAAAGGAGTTGTCAATATGCTGTCACCAGTGTTATCAAATGGCACTTACTCAGCATTGGCTCGCTGATGCATTGTTTGCTTTCTGCCAGGGCCACTTGGCTTCATCTCTTAATACAGCCTTGGCCCAAGCATGGGCAAAAGTGCTGAATTCCGGAGGTGTATTTCAAATTACTGCCCTTGACACCAAGGCAGCATTTGACTGAGTTTGGCATCAAAGGTCCCTAGCAAAACTCAAGTCATTGGGAATCATGATGGGAGAAAGCTCCACTGTTCTGCCTACCACCAAGGAAGTTGGTTTTGGTTGTTAAAGGCCAATCACCACAGCTGCAGGACATCACTGCATGAGTTCCTCAGGGTAGAGTCCGGCCCAGCCAGCTTCAGCTGCTTCATCAACAACCTTCACTCCTTTATAAGGTCAGAAGTGCGTCTGTTTGCTGCTGATTGCATTGTGTTCAGCACTATTTGCTATTGCTCTGACACTGAAGCACTCCATACCCACTTGCAGGAAGACCGGGACAACAATCAGGCTTGGACTGATGAGTGGCAAATAACACTCCTGCCAGACAACAATCATCTCCGACAAATGAGAATCTAACCATCTCCACTTGGAGCTCAATGACATTACTATCACTGATATCCTGGTGGTTACCATTACCCAGAAACTGAACTGGATTAGCTATATAAATACTGTGGCTACAAGAGCAGGTCAGAGACTGGGAATCCTGTGGAGAGCAACACTCCCCCTGATTCCCCAAAGCCTGCCCACCATCTACAAGGCACAAGTCAGGAGTGTGATGGAATAGTCTCCACTTGTCTGGATGAAGGCAACTCCAATAATACTCAAGAAGCTCAGCACCATTCAGGACAAAGCAGCTCGCTTGATTACACCCCATCCACCATCTTAAATATTCACTCCTCACTCACCCCAGAATTCCCAGTCTCTGACCTGCTGTAGTAGCCACAGTATTTATATGGCTAGTCCAGTTCAGTTTCTGTCAATGGTGACCCCCAGGATATTGATCGTGGGGGATTCAGTGATGGTAATGCCATTGAATGTCTAGTGGAGATAGTTGTTTTCTCATTTGTTGTAGATTGTTGTTGCCTGGCATTATTTGCCAGGCAACAACGATCAGTTCAAGCCTGATTTGTTCTCCAGGTCTTCCTGCACATGGGTGTGGAATACTTCAATGTTTGAATAATAGCACATAGCACTGAACACAGTGGAATCATCAACAGACATCCCCACTTCTGACCTTATGATGGAGGGAAGGTTGTTGATTAACGTACAATGACAGCATTGTGTACCATCAAAAGATGCACTGCAGCAACTTGTCAAGGTTCCTTCACCAGTACCTCCCAAGCCTGCAACCTCTACCACCTGGAAGAACAAGGGCAGCAGAGGCATCTGAACGCTACCTGCAAGTTCCTCTCCAAGCCACACCATCCTGACAGGGAATTACATTGTAGTTTGTTCACTGTGTCGCTGGGTCAAAATACTGGAACTTGCTCCTTAAAAGCATTGTGGGTGTACCTACAGTACAAGGGCTACAGCTGTTGAAGAAGGCAGCTCACCACTACCTTCTCAAGGGCAATTAGAGATAGGCAATAAGTGCTGGCCTTGCCAGCGATGCTCACATCCCATGGACAAATAAAAAAAAAATAGGTGATTGCTCAAGCATCAGGACTGTAAGTTAGCTGCCATTTAAATGTGTGCCATTGGTAAAATGATCAGCTTTGTTCAAACTTGACAAAGATTTCTGTGAAAACAAAATTCAAAAATTTTACAGCAAAATTGAGTTTAGATCTAACTAATCTGCAAATCTCTGATTAATTCTCAATTTTGAACAGGCAAAAGAAAACTATAACATAGCAAGATCAATTATATTTAATAACCCAATATAATTTCAGTTCTTTCAGTTACAGCTGCCTCTTTTGTACAGCTGGTGAGGCATTGGTTTGTATTAGATATTTTGTGATCTATCCCAATAAGTATCACTGACTTTTTTCAGTATCAGCCAAGCTTCCTTCCCCACTTGAAGTATAACTGTCGCATTTTAGTTGCATGCTCTTCATGCCACTATAATTAACCAACAACAATTTGAAGTGGGAAGCTGCTATCTGATGGCTTTCTCTGCCCCCCCACCCCATAATTCAGAATTTTTTAAATATTAGAAGTAGTGGGATCTAAGTGGTTCCTGTCATCTTGGAAGCTTATATTCCCACTATATATAATTTAAATACAGCACTATCTGCTTTTGTTGGTCTTGTGCCATTGGGAACCAAAGTAAAGTGACTTTGACAAAGTCAAAGTTTAGTCAATCAGCGCAGTGTGAAAATTGCTTTACATCCACACAATCTATTAAAATATTGGCAGTGGCATTAGAAGGTTTTACGTAATGTGAAAACATGTGACTAGACTCGAGATAAATTCATTTACAGGTAAACAATAAGTACCAGGTACCATTCTGTTTGTGAAGCAGTCTGAGTCGCAAGATTGTGTCATTACAGGCACCATTCCTATATGCGGATGACAAGAAACTGGAATGAAAAGCAATTTACTGAGCACGGAAGGAGAAAATAATCTGCTTTTAGTATTCTACTATGGAGACTAAAGATTTGAAAAAAGAGAGAAGACCAGGTTATTTTGCCAGGTAAGATTTTTCAGATATTTATCTGTTATACACTGGAATTTGTATACAGTACTTGGGTTTAATTTTTGTTGCAAAGGATTTAAACCAGAAACAAAACATTATGGAAAAAGATCTACAGAAGTACTTATGTGTCATCATGCCCCTGTTTTGAGGCGACAAATGCAGATGGGATGAGCTTGACCACCACCTCAAGTAGCTATGAAAGATAATAAATATTGTATATTTTATGTTTGTAGCATTGCTAAGCCCTTGTCCACTATGAAGTAATTTTTAGATCAGAAATCTATAACATAGATACATCACTGCATACATCAGTATATTTGAAGAAATTTATGAAACTAAGTATATACAGGACCATGCATGAAAGAACCCTTGACGAAATAAAACTCTGCTTTATACTTTTAGGAGTTTCATAAATATTAGCTACTATCTTGTGTTATTGCACACAATCAGCTGTTTAGTATTTAGATCAAACGTGTTAGAAAGCAGTGGGATAACTGGACCAAGAATGGGGTGGGGGGGGGGGGTGGGATGTGCAAAGATGATGTTAATGGCATCTGAGGAGGGTTTGGAAACCTGGAATCATCAGAAGGCAATAAAAAGCTGCATGGGACTGTGCCAGGCCACTTTCTTAATTAGTGGAGCATGAGTTGCTACTTCATGAGGCAAAGAAATAGCTCTAGATTTATTCATGGGGTTTTGGATTCGTTCTTAAGTTCACGCTCAGGCAGAAGTGTGGTGCAGTTTCTTCTCTGTGGGGGTAGTGATGGGCAGAATGGATTGAGACTAAATTAGTCTGCAATGAAGCTGGGTTGTTGGAGGACCGCTTTGTCCTTGGTAGAGGTACAGCAAGCCCCTGTTTTAGGTTGCCCTGCTTTAAGTTGTTCCACTTTAAAGTAAAGCAGTTTTTAGGGCTGGTATTCTTGATTTTTATCTTCAATTTCTATTTAACAACATTTTTATTTAACAACGCATCGTTGTTTTGCGTCATTGCTTCTTGTTGATCTGACATTGGGTCCTGTGACCCGATTGGAGCCATTCTGAAGTGAGTGCAACCTGAGGTGTTCGCTTGCACTTGAGGGAACTGCAGCCTGAAGCAAAGTTTTCAACAAAGAATATCCAAACCAACAAGCTTTTATTGCAAAGAGGAAGGTGAATCCTGGGCTGCTCATACCCATACAGAAAAGACCTATTTCTTGACTCTGCAAGCTGATTTTAATTTTGGAGCCCCAGGGGCTGTTGTGGCTAAAAACAAAGTCCTGGAAAAACTCAGGTCTGGCAGCATCTGTGGAGAGTGAAGCGGTTAACATTTCAAGTCGAAAATTCAGCATCAGTATTTTGCTTTTATTTTAGCGTTTGCTGTGGAGCTTTACATCGAGTCAGACAGAGAGGCCATTTTTAAAGTCTGTGAGAGTGTGGCATATGCTATTGTACGCAGGTAAAATTGCTTTCCTTGTCTCGGAGCTTGTTTGGGTGAAAAATACAAGGCGCAGTACTTAACCTTCAGGATCCCGACTCTGCAATCTTCTGATTAACCTTGGAGCCCCAAGTATGGCCCTTTTTCAACTTTGCTGCAGGTGAGGCAAAGAGGCCATTTTGAAGTTGGTGAGAGAGGCATTTGCTGAAGGTGGCGAATTGACTTGCTGATCGTCGAGGAGCTAATCACTCAAAGCCACTTAGGAACGAGGAGCAGAAGTAGGCTATTCGGTTCCTCGAGCCTGCTCCACCATTCAATAAGATCATGGCTGATCTGACTGTGGCCTCAACCCCATGTTCTGCCTACCCCTGATAACCTTTGACCCCCTTGTTAGTCAATTATCTACCACTGCCTTAAAAATATTCATTGGCCCTACCTCTACCTGTCGTCTCCTCCATGTGGTTGACTCTTAAATGCCCTCTGGAATGACCTAGCAAGTCACACAGTTGTAACAAACCATTACAAAGCCACAGAAAAGGAATGAAATCAGACAGACCACTCGGCATCGACCTAGGCACCGGACATGACAACAGCAATCGCAGCCCTGTTGACACTGCAAAGTCCTCCTTACTAATATCTGGGGGCTAGTGCCAAAATTGGGAGAGCTGTCTCTCAAACTAGTCAAGCATCAGCCTGAAATGGAATTGTACCTTAAAGATAATGTCCCAGACTCCTCCATCACCATCCCTGGGTATGTCCTGTCCCACCGGCAGGACAGACCCAGCAGAGGTGGCGGCACAGTGGTATACAGTCGGGAGGGAGTTGTCCTAGGAGTCCTCAACATCAGCTCCGGACCCCATGAAGTCTTATGGCATCAGGTCAAACATGGGCAAGGACAAGGCTGATTACCACGTACGCCCTCCCTCAGCTGATGAATTAATGCTCCTCCATGTTGAACATCACTTGGAGGAAGCACTGAGGGTGGCAAGGGTGCAGAACGTACTCTGGGTGGAGGACTTCAATGTCCATCACCAAGAGTGGCTCAGTAGCACCACTACTGATCGAGCTGGCTGAGTCCTAAAGGACATAGCTGCTAGACTGGTTTTGTGGCAGGTGGTGAGGGAGCCAACAATAGGGAAAAACACATTCAACCTTATCCTTACCAGCCTGCCTGTCGCAGAGGCATCCGGCCATGACCGTATCGGTAGGAGTGACCACTGCACACTCGTTGTGGAGACGAAGTCCCGCCTTCATATTGAGGATACCCTCCATCGTGTTGTGTGGCACTACCACCGTGCTAAATGGGATAGACCTCGAACAGATCTAGCAACTCAAGACTGGCTATCCATGAGGTGCTGTGGGCCATCAGCAGCAACAGAATTGTGCTCGGAACACAATCTGTGACCTTATGGCCTGGCATATCCCCTACTCTACCATTACCATAAACCCAGGGGATCAACCCTGGTTCAATGAAGAGTGCAGGAGGGCATGCCAGGTGCAGCACCAGGCATACCTTAAAAAAAAAAATGAGGTGTCACCCTGGTGAAGCTATAACACAGGACTGCTTGTGTGCCAAACAGCATAAGCAGCAAGTGATAGACAGAGCTAAGCTCTGCAGTCCTACCACATTCAGTTATGAATGGTGGTGGACAATTAAACAACTCACTGGAGGAGGCGGCTCCACAAATATCCCCATCCTCAATGATGGAGGAGCCCAGCACAGCAGTGCAAAAGATAAGGCTGAAGCATTCGCAACAATCTTCAGCCAGAAGTGCCGAGTGGATGATCCATCTCAGCCTCCTCTGGAGGACCCCAGCATCACAGATACCAGTCTTTAGCCAATTCGATTCACTCCATGTGATATCAAGAAATGGCTGAAGGCACTGGATAGTGCAAAGCTATGGGCCCTGACAATATCCTGGCAATAGTACTGAAGACTTGTGTCCCAGAATTTGCGCCCCTAGCCAAGCTGTTCCAGTACAGCTACAACACTAGCATCTACCCAGCTATGTGGAAAATTGCCCAGGTATGTCCTGTACACACACAGCAGGACAAATCTAACCCGGCCAATTACTGCCCCTACTCTCCATCATCAGTAAGGTAATGGAAGGAGTCATCAACAGTGCTATCAAGCGGCACTTGCTTAGCAATGACCTGCACACTGATGCCTAGTTTGGGTTCCGCCAGAGCCGCCTACTCCTGGCCTAATTATAGCCTTGGTTCAAACTTGGACAAAAGAGATGAATTCCCGAGGTGAGGTGAGAGTGACTGCCCTTGAAATCGAGGCAGCATTTGACTGAGTGTGGCATCAAGGAGCCCTAGCAAAACTGGAGTCAATGGGAATCAGGGAAAAATCTCTGCTGGTTGGAGTCATACCTAGCACAAAGGAAGATGGTTGTGGTTGTTGGAGGTCAGTCATCACTGCAGGAGCTCCTCAGGGTAGTGTCCTAGGCCCAACCATCTTCAGCTGCTTCATCAATGACCTTCCTTCCATCATAAGGTCAGAAGTGGGGATGTTCGCTGATGCTTGCACAATGTTCAGCACCATTCGCGACAACTCATACTGAAGCAGTCCATGTCCAAATGCAGCAAGACCTGGACAATATCCAGGCTTGGGCTGACAAGTGGCAAGTTAAATCCATGCCATAGAAGTGTCAGGCAATGACCATCTCCAACAAGAGAGAATTCAACCATTGCCCCTTGATGTTCAATGATATTACCATCACTGAATTCCCCACTATCAACATCCTGGGGGTTGCCATTGACTAAAAACTGAACTGGACTGACTAACCATATAAATACTGTGACTACAAGAGCAGGTCAGAGGCCAGGAATCGTGCGACGAGTAACTCGCCTCCTGAATTCCCTAAAGCCTGTACGCCATCTACAAGGCACAAGTCAGGAGTGTAATGGAATACTCACCACTTGCCTGGATGAGTGCAGCTCCCATAACACTGAAAAAGCTGGACACTGTCCAGGACAAAGCAGTCCGCTTGTTTGGCACTGCATCCACAAACATTCACCCCCCTCCACCACTGACGCACAGTAGCAGTGTGTACCATCTACAAGATGCACTGCGAGAATTCACCAAGGCTCCTTAGACAGCACCTTCCAAACCTAAGACCACTACCACCTAGAAGGACAAGGGCAGCAGATCGATGGGATACCACCACCTGGAACTTCCCCTCCAAGTCACTCACCATCCTGACTTGGAAATATATCACCATTCCTTTCCTGTTGCTGGGTCAAAATCCTGGAACTCCCTTTCTAACAGCACTGTGGGGTGTACCTACACCACATGGACTGCAGCGGTTCAAGAAGGCAGCTCACCACCACCACCTGAAGGGCAACTAGGGATGGGCAATAAATGCTGGCCCAGCCAGCGAAGCCCATATCCCGTGAATGAATTAGAAAAAATACAGCATAAAGTTGTTGCTTCCCCTGACATTGCATAACATAAGGACATAAGAAATAGGAGCAGGAGTAGACCATTCGGCCCCTCAAGCCTGCTCTGCCATTCAATAAGATCATGGCTGATCATCTTGTGTTTCGATTTCCACATTCCCATTTAACCCCGATAACCTTTGATTCCCATGCCTAACAAGAACCGATTTACTCTGCCTTAAAAATATTCAATGACTCCGCCTCCACTGCCTTCTGAGGCAGAGGGTTCCAAAGTCGCACAGCCCTCAGAGAAAAAATTTCTCCTCATCTCTGCCCTAAAAGGGCAACTCCTAATTTTAAAACAGTGCCCTTAGTTCTGGACTCACCCACAAGAGGAAACATCCTTTCGATGTCTACCTTGTCAAGGCCGTTCAGAACCTTGTATACTTCAACCAAATAACCCCTCACTCTTCTAAACTCCAATGGAAACAAGCCCAGGCTGTTCAACCTTTCCTCAAAAGACAACCCACTCATTACAGCTTATCAACCTAGTAAACCTCCTTTGAACCACCTCCAATGTATTTATATCCTTCCTTAAATAAGGAGACCAAAACTGCGCACATTATTCGAGGTATGGTCTCGCCAGTGCCCTGTAACTTAAGCATAATATCCTTACTTTTATGATTAATTCCTCTCGTAATAAAGGATAGCATTCCATTAGCCTTTTTGATATTGTTGCAATTGTCCTGATGAGCACAAGACAAAAAACTTCGACGAAATGTTTTTTTTCAGCAATATTCAGGCTCTGTATGACCAAACGACTATCACTTAAGTTTGTTTCACTTAAAGTCACGATTTTCAGGAACACAACAGCTTTAAGTGAGGTGAGGCCACAGTCAGATCAGCTGTGATCTTATTGAATACAGAGCAGTTTTGAGGGCTGAATAGCCTACTCCAAATTCATATGTTTGTATGTAAGACTTATTGTATGGAATTTTGATGAAGTTATTACATTACATCTTCAAAGACAATCTATTTGGTTAGAATTAAGGAACGGTAGAGGAACTATTATGCTGGCATGCTTTATAAGTCAGTGGAAAATAGTGCAAAGGAGGGAGGGGAGCACATTGCAGAAAGATACACAAACTAACTGGGAAAATAAGAGTGTTAAGGGCAAATATGTGGAATTCCTGAAATATGTGCAAGAGAACTTTCTTAATCAATGTTTCTAGCCTAACGAGGAAGGAAGCAGTGCTGAATCTAGTTCTGGGGAATGAACTGGGGCAGGTGAAGCATGTTTAGTGGGAGACAATTTGGCAATCAATGATCACCATCACCAATAGTGGGTTTAGATTAGTTATAGAAAAGTATGAGGAAAAATCAAGTGTGAATATAATTCAATGGAAGGAAGGCTAATTTTGGTAAGTTGAAGAGTTCTGGCCCAGGTGGGTTGGAATCAAAGGTTGGTAGGTAAAATATTAAATGAGTGATGAAAGGCCATCAAACAGGGCTTTGGTGAGACTGCACTGAAGTACTATGTGCAGTTTTGTTCTCCATATTTGAGGAAGGATATACTTGCATTGGAGGCGTTACAACGAAGATTCACTAGATTGGTCCCTGGGACGAGAGGGTTGTTCCATAATGGGAGGCTGAGTAAATTGACCCTGTACTCTCTGGAGTTTAGAAGACTGAGAGGTGATCTCATTGAAACATAGAAGATTCTGAAGGGGATTGATAGGGTGGACATTGAGAGAGTGTTTTTCCTAGGTGGGGAATTTGGAACACGGGCACAGTCTCAATAAGGCAACAATCATTTAGGAGGTGAGGAGGAATTTCTTCACTCAAAGGGTTGTGAACCTTTGGAATACACTATCCCTAAGTGCTGTGGATGCTCTGTCATTGCATATATTTAAGGCTAGGATAGACAAATTTTTGGTGTCTCATGTAATCAAGTGGTATGGGGAGTGGGCAGGAAACTGGAGCGAAGGCCAATGATCAGTGATTGTATTCACAGAATCTCTCAGTGCAGAAAAAGCCCTTTGGCCCATCAAGTTTGCACCGACACGTGAGAAACACCTGACCTACCTACCTAATCCTATTTACCAGCACTTGGCCCATAGCTTTGAATGTTATGACGTGCCAAGTGCTCATCCAGGTACTTTTTAAAGGATGTGAGGCAACCCGCCTCCCAACATCCTCCCAGGCAGTGCATTCCAGACCGTCACCACCCTCTGGGTAAAAATGTTTTTCCTCACATCCTCCCTAAACCTCCTGCCCCTCACTTTAAACTTATGTCCCCTCGTGACTGACCCTTCAACTAAGGGAAGCAGCTGCTCCCTATCCACCCTGTCCATGCCCCTCATAATCTTGTACACCTCGATCAGGTCGCCCCTCAGTCTTCTCTGCTCCAATGAAAACAACCCAAGTCTATCCAACCTCTCTTCATAACTTAAATGTTTCATCCCAGGCAACATCCTGGTGAATCTCCTCTGCACTCCCTCCAGTGCAATCACATCCTTCCTATAATGTGGTGACCAGAACTGCAAACAGTACTCCAGCTGTGGCCTCACCAAGGTTCTATACAACTCCAACATGACCTCCCTACTTTTGCAATCTATGCCTTGATTGATAAAGGCAAGTGTCCCATATGCCTTTTTCACCACCCCACTAACATGCTCCCCCGCCTGCAGAGATCTGTGGACACACACGCCAAGGTCCCTTTGTTCCTCAGAACTTCCTAGTGTCATGCCGTTCATTGACTACTTCCTTGTCAAATTACTCCTTCCAAAGTGTATCACCTCACACTTTTCAGGGTTAAATTCCATCTGCCACTTATCTGCGCATTTGACCATCCCGTCTATATCTTCCTGTAGCCCAAGACACTCAACCTCGCTGTTAACCACCCAGCCGATCTTTGTGTCATCCGCAAACTTACTAATCCTACCCCCCACATAGTCATCTATGTCGTTTATATAAATGACAAATAATAGGGGACCCAGCACAGATTCCTGTGGTACGACATTGGCTTCCAGTCACTAAAGCATCCTTCTGTCATCACCCTCTGTCTCCTATAACTAAGCCAATTTTGAATCCACCTTATCAAATTACCCTGTATCCCATGTGCATTTGCCTTCTTTATAAGCCTCCCATGTGGGACCTTGTCAAAGGCTTTGCTGAAATCCATATAAACTACATCAACTGCACTACCCTCATCTACACACCTGGTCACCTACTCAAAAAATTCAATCAAATTTGTTAGACATGACCTCCCTCTGACAAAGCCATGCTGACTATCCCTGATCAAACCTTGCCTCTGCAAGTGGAGATAGATTCTCTCCTTCAGAATTTTCTCCAATAGTTTCCCTACCACTGACGTGAGACTCACTGGCCTGTAGTTCCCTGGCTTATCTCTATAACCCTTCTTAAATAGCGGAACCACATTAGCTGTTCTCCAGTCCTCTGGTACCTCCCCCGTGGCCAGAGAGGAATTAAAAATTTGGGTCAGAGCCCCTGCGATCTCCTCCCTTGCCTCCCTCAGCAGTCTAGGACACAAATCATACGGACCTAGAGATTTGTCCACTTTTAAGCCTGCCAACACCTCCAATACCTTGTCACTCCCTATATCAATTTGCTCAAGAACCTCGCAGTCTCTCTCCCTGAGTTCCATACCTTCATCCTCATTCTCTTGGGTGAAGACGGATGTGAAGTATTCATTCAACACTCCAGTGATGCCCTCTGGCTCCACCCATAGATTGCCCCCTCGGTCCCTAATGGGCCCTACTCTTTCCCTGGTTATCCTCTTCCCATTGATATACTTATAGAATACCTTGGGATTTTTCCCTGCTTTTACCAGCCAGAGCTTTCTCATATCCCCTCTTTGCTCTCCTAATTGCTTTGTTAAGCTCCACCCTGCACTTTCTGCACTCCACTAATGCCTCCGCTGATTCGCTCCCCTTGTACCTGCTAAAAGCCTCTCTTTCCCTTCTCATCGTATCCTGAATATCTCTGGTCAACCATGGTTCTCTGGGCTTGTTACTCCTTCCTATCACCCTAGAAGAAATATGTTGAGACGGTACCCTCCCCATTTCCTTTTTGAATGCCTCCACTGCTCCTCTGTAGATTTCCCCACAAGTAGCCGTTCCCAGTCTACCTTGGCCAGAGCCTGCCTTATTTTACTAAAATCCGCTCTCCCCCAATCCAAAACATTTTATTAAATAGCAGAGCATGGCCGAGGGATGGTATGGTCTACTACTCCTATTTATTATGTTGTGTTCTAAACCAGGAGAAAGTTAGGTAGACACATTCCCAAAAGGAAGGACATACAAAGCTGATGCTCCCTGGATGACTAAAGATATAAAGATCACCACGAACAGAAAAAGGAGTTTGACGATAAATGCTAAGTTTATAATTTTGTGGAGAACCAAGTTGAATGCAAAACATATATTGAGGAACTGAAAAAATAAAGGGGAAAAGAGAGCATGAGAATAGGTTATCTGATAACATAAAAAGGAACTCAAAAGCCTTTTATAAAACAAATAGTAGAAGGACCGTGAACGGAATAGTAGGGCACATTAGGGGTCAAACAGATGATTTTACGGAGGTAGAGGGCCTGGCTAAGGTACAAAATGATAGGTGGAGGAACAGGTAGTATTGAGGAGGCGGGGAGGATGCAGAAGGATTTGGACAGATTAGGAGAATGGGCAAAGAAGTGGCAGATGGAATACAACGTGGGGAAGCGTGAGGTCATGCACTTTGGTAGGAAGAATAGAGGCATAGACTATTTTCTAAATGGGCAGAGAATTCAGAAATCTGGAGTGCAAAGGGACTTGGGAGTCCTAGTCCAGGATTCCCTTAAGGTTAACTTGCAGGTTGAGTCAGTAGTTACGAAGGCAAATGCAATGTTGGCATTTATTTCGAGAGGACTAGAATATAAAAGCAGGGATGTGCTACTGAGGCTTTATAAGGCTCTGGTCAGACTACATTTAGAATATTGTGAGCAATTTTGGGCCCCGTATCTCAGGAAGGATGTGCTGCCCCTGGAGAGGGTCCAGAGGAGGTTCTCGAGAACGATCCCAGGAATGAAAGGCTTAACATATGAGGAACGTTTGAGGACTCTGGGTCTATACTTGATGGAGTTTAGAAGGATGAGGGGGGACCTGATTGAAACAAAATACTGAAAGGCCTGGATAGAATGGATGTGGGGAAGATGTTTCCATTAGTAGGAGAGACTAGGACCCGAGGGCACAGCCTCAGAGTAAAGGGAAGACCTTTTAGAACAGAGATGAGGAGAAACTTCTTTAGCCAGAGAGTGGTGAATCTATGGAATTCATTGCCACAGAAGGCTGTGGAGGCCAGGTCATTGAGTGTATTTAAGACCAAGATAGACAGGTTCTTGATTGGTAAGGGGATCAAAGGTTACGGGGAGAAGGTGGGAGAATGGGGTTGAGAAACTTATCAGCCATGATTGAATGGGGGAGCAGACTCGATGGGCCGAATGGCCTAATTTCTGCTCCTATGTCTTATGGTCTATGGTCTTTACTCTTCACTAAAGAAGGGGATGCTTCCAATGTCACAGTAAAGGAAGAGGTTGTAGAGAAAATGGGTAGAATGAAAATAGAGGGGCACTTAAGATAGGCCGTGCTCAAAGTGGAAAAGTCACCTGGGTTTGGATGGGATGCATTCTAGCTTGATGAGGAAAGTAAGACTGAAAAATGTGGCCTGCAACCTTGAAATCCTCCTTTAAAATGGGAGTAGTGCCAAATGACTAGAGTACTGCAAATGTTACACCCCTTTTCATAATAGAGGACAGAGGTGACCCTGGCAATTACAGGGCATTCAGCCTAATGTTTGTGGTGGGGAAGCTTTTAGAGACATTAATTGTGGACAAAGTAAATTGGCACTTGGGGAAATGTAGGTTAATGAGTTTCAAAGAAGAAATCATATTGGACTCTCACTATTAACTCTGTTTCTCGTTACTGTGATAGGAGAGTGTGCATTCAATTCTAGCCCCATTTCTCCACAGGTCGTAACAATAGTTTAAATGTTTAACTCGCCCACAAAACTGGCCAGTTGTTTACCTTTGGTACTGTTATTTGCAGCATAATAAGACTAACGAGGCTTCTTTCAGTAAACACCAAAAATTTGATTTATAATAAAACTCCTTCTAAAACAAGTTATAAAACTGGGTGACATACAAGCTGTAGTTTAGAAATGTAATGATTTCCTCTCTTTTTTAAAAAAGGCATTCCCCATGCGCACCCTCAAACACTAAACAAACAGTCCCTTGCAGAGGCTGGAGTTTGGGGTGTTTCTTTTAAAAGGATAAAACTCGCAAAGGTCTTGACACTGTTGATCTAACAGAACTCAACACAAGAACACAATAGATCTGAAAATTCTTTCAGATGGATTTTTGGTGAAACTGGCCTTGATGACTCTTAATTATCATAACTTTGCAGACATTCAAAAAAAAACCAGATGAGTTATTCTGATGAGATGTTTCTGATGAAAGTTTAACTCACTTTAGACTGCATGTAACACAAAGGTGAGGCAGATACAGAGAAAACGTCATCTTCTTGCAGCTTCTAAGGCACACACATTCTCTCACTGAGAGTCAAAGAATCAAATGTTCAGGAACACTTCTCTCAGGCCAGGTGTTTTTAATTAAAGAGCCTTTAGCCTGGCAACAGCAGTTCTTTGTTAACTTAGATATATAAAGTATCTCTTCCCTGTCCAGGTGTTCCCCACTGGACATGCCTGTTGACCTGTCGTTTCTTGAAGAATGGCATATTTGCAGCCCCAGATTAATCTTGTAGACTTTTAAAAATAACTCAGGAGGGATAATGTCCAATATTCAATGTCCTTCAATTTTTCCAAAAATGGGTTCCTCACACTCTCCACAGATGCTGTTTGACCTGCTGAGCTTTAACAGCGCTTTTCTGTTTTTATTTCAGATTTCCAGCATCCACAATATTTTGCTTTTATTTTAGAGGAACTGAGGTTGTTGTTCTGAGAGTAAGGAAGGTGAAGGAGAAACTTGATAGCGGTGTACAAAATCATGAGATCTAATAAATTAAGGAGAAACTGTTTCTGGTGGTGGTACAGTTGGGAACAAGGGTACAGGTGTAAAGTAATTGGCAAAAGAAGCAGAGGTGACATGAGGAAATATTCTTTTATGCAGCAAGCTGTTAACATTTGAAATGCACTGCATAAGAGGGTAGCGGAAGCAGGTTCAATAATAACTTTCAAAAGGGAATTAGATAAATAGTTGAAGGGAAACAATTTGTTGGTCAATCGGGAAAAAGAGCAGCAGATGAATAAGGAAGCTGTTTCGAGGAGCCAGCATAGACAGTTTGGTCTCTGCTATCCTGTATGTTGGTAGTTGGATTTATAATCATTAGCGGGTGGCAAAAAGCATACTGTATTCTGGTGGCATCTCTTTCATTCGGTAGAAGTTGTGGGTTTTCTGTGTATGGTGGGTAGTTTGTGTACTTTTTTCTTGTGTGTTTGGAATTGTTGGTAGAAGGTCTTCAGCTCTGTTGCTCTGCCTATTTAATAATGATTGAAGGGATTTGTGTGCTTGTTTCTAATTGGTGAGTATAGGTTGTTTTCAGCTGTTCTATCTGGGGTGTTGAGGTTTATGAAGAGGTGATGGTGACGGAGGGGTGATTTCTGCTCCTACATAGATTTCTCATCAATGGGAGATGTGTGTGGATAGTTACATAGATGAGTCCTCATAGAGAGTGAAGTGGGGGCACTCAGTGGGCAAGACATGCTTCAGAGGAATTCCTGTTTGCTTTTACTCTCATGGTCCTCTGGTTTCATTCTTTGTTAAAGAAGGACAAACAATAGCTGCTCCACTTTGTGGTACTTTCTGTATCAACCTGTATTTATATAGTGCCTTTATTTTAGAAACATGTTCCAAGATGCTTCATAGGAACATCAAACAAAATTTGGCCATGCGAGGAGGTATTAGGACAGATGACCAAAAACCTGGTCAAGGTGATAGGTTTTAAGGAGGGGAGGGAAGTTTAGGGAGGGAATTTCAGATCTGAGACCCTTGACAACTGATAGCAGGGCTGCCAATCGTAGAGGGATTAAAATTGAACATACCCAAGAGCCTGAATTGGAGGAACACACAGAGCTGAGTGGGCTGTAGAGTTGGGGGAGGTTAGTGACAGGGAGGGTTGAGGGCATGGAGGGATTTGAAAGAAAGAAAGAATTAGAAGACTCCCCATGTCTAGAGACGCATAAGACAGACCTTGCGTTTGTTTTCCATAGACTATATTTCCTGGAACAGGTTGCTAGCCTGAAGCTGGAGGCTACAGCTTGAGGGGTGCCACTTCACATCAAACATGGCTGATCAGGAGTCTCTCCCATTTACTACCAGCCATTGGAAGGATTTGTGGATTGATAATCAACCTGTTTGATCGTGTAATGAATGCACTTTCCTTGGCCCCGAAGTCTTGAAGTGGGACTTGAACTCGGAGCTTCTGTCTCAGAGGTAGGGACACTGCCCACTGCACTACAAGACCTCCCTCTTGAAAGAAAGGATAAGGATTTTAAAATTAAGGCATTTCGAGACTCTGAACCAATGTAGATCAGCGAGCACAGGGACGTGTGTTGGGATGAGGGCAGCAGAGCTTTGGATGAGCTCCGGTGCACACAGATTGGAAGATGGGAGTCTGGCCAGGTGTGCAATGAAATAGTTAGGTCTAGAGGTAACACAACCATGGATGAGGGTTTCGGTAGGAGATGGGTGGATTTGCGTGACATTACTGAGGTGGAAGTAGGCAGTTTGGTGATGGAGCAGATATGTGGCCGCAAGCTCATCTCGGTTAAGAAGGATACCAAAGTTCTGAACGACCTGTTTCAGCCAAAGAAGGGTGCCAGGAAGAAGAATTGTGGGGATTGAAAATAATGCCTTCCATCTTCCCAATATTTAGTTGGAGTAAATTTCTGCTCATCCAGTACAGAATGTTGGATGACCGGTGTGACAAATCGGAGACAAGTGGAGGGTTCAAGTAAAGCTGAGTGTCGTCGGTGTATCTATGAGCCCTGATGTTGTGTTTTTAGATGATGTTGCTGAGGGACAGCAGTTAGATGAGAAGGAGGCCAAGGATTGATTTTGGGGGAATTCTGGAGGTAATTCTGCAGGAGTGGGCAGGGAAACTGTTGCACGATTCTCTGGCTACTATTAGTTAGCTAAGAATGGAACTAGTTGGACGACAGAAGAATGACATTGGAGGAGCAGAGTGTATTGACCATGAGAGAGATCGAGAAGGATAAAAGATGATTTATCATGGTCACAGATAGGATGTCATTTGTGACTTTGAGGGATGTTTCGGTACTGTGACAGATTTGTAAACCTCATCAGAGGGATTTAGACTTGGAGTTGCAGGAAAGATGTGCATGGATTTGGGAAAGGCAACAGCATGTTCAAGGACTTCGGAGAGGGACAGTAGTTTGCAAGAATAGAAGCCTAAGTTTTTTTTTGAGTAAACGGGTGATGGTGGAATATTTGAAGGAGTTGGGGACTATACCTGAGGAGAGGGAACTATTAACAATATCAGCTAACATGAGGGCCAGGAAGAGAAGTTGGGTGGTCAGCAGTTTAGTGAGAATAGGGTTAAATAAACAGGAGGGTGGAGTTTATGCAACATTCCTTCTAAGCTGCACTGGTGTGTGGCCGTCCAGCAGTCCAGAACTTAATGTGCAGGGAACAATCGGGTTGCACACAAGAAGCAATCGCTTTAGCATGTGCAGCCATGTGGCAATCTGAATGGGACTGTGCACAGTGCAATGTGCTGAGCACAGCAAAGGGAAGTTAGAGGGAACATTGGTCTCATGAATAAGATCGGAGAAGAGTTGGAAGAAAAGCTAAATGATCCCATGCCTTTTGACGGCATGTCTCCAATGTTTAATGAATCATCGTGTCAGTGATTTAATTTGCAATTTTTGGAAGTAGGAAGGATGCTGAAATTTCTGTGCAGTGGGTGAATTTGAAGGGAGGGCAGTAGAAGAGTGTTGCGATTTCTGCTCAGTGCGAGTTGGAGCGGGGATATCTGCTCTGTTGGAGGGGGATGGCAGTCATTATTTATACTCTGTGATGGAAGGGTCAAATATCTATATCCAGCTTGGCAAGGTTTGTGATTTTTTTTTGTGTAAAGGAGGAGGTGAGAGTTTTTGTTTGCTCACTGGAGGATAGGGTAGATTGGGGTATCTGTGGGTGACTTTTTTTGCCTCTCACTTATTCCTCCCATCTTGCTTTCTTGATGTACCACAAAGGACTTGCTTTGTTTACAGATACTTAACAATTACTTGCATGCTTTTATGCCTGCACACGAGCTTTTATTCTGGCTTCCACAAATGCACATCTTCACTGGACCTTTTTCAAGACCAAGGGTGGTTAGGAAGGCATATGGGATACTTGCCTTCATTAGCCGAGGCATAGAATACAAGAGCAGGAAGGTTATGCTGAAACTGTATAAAACGCTAGTTAGGCCACAACTGGAGTACTGTGTGCATCTGTGGTCAGCATATTATAGGAAGAATGTGATTACACTGGAGAGGGTGAAGAATTTACCAGACTGCTGCCTGAGCTGGAGTGTTTGAGCTATGAAGAAAGATTGGATAGGCTGGAGTTGTTTTCCTTGGAGCAGCGAAGGTTGAGAGGGGACCTGATAGAGGTGTATAAGATTATAAGGGGCATAGATAGGGTGGATAGGAAGGTACTTTTTCCATTGGTAGAAGGGTCAATAACCAGGGGGCATAGATTTAAGGTAAGAGGTAGAAGGCTAAGAGGGCAGTTGAGGAGAAATTTTTTCATCCAGAGGGTGGTGGGAGTCTGGAACACTCGGCCTAAAAGGGTGGTTGAGTCAGAAACTCTGGTAACATTGAAGAAGTATTTAGATGTTCACTTGTATTGCCATAGCCTCAGGGTTATGGGCCAAGCGCTGGAAAATGGGATTAGTGTAGTCGGAGCTTTGTTGACCAGCGTGGACACAATGGACCGAATGACCTCTTTTGCTGTAAACGGCTATGAATGGATTTCTGACCATACTGATGTTGGGCTGTGGAACCATAACTTTAAAAAAATTCTGTCTGGATGACAGTGGAATTGCTAAGCCTTTTATTAAACGCTACAAGGTAACGTTAGATGCAGCCCATTGTATTTAGCATAAGCGTTGTACCTTTAGAATCGTGAGGTCTTTCTACATACATACATAACAGATGTTGCAAGTGAGTATTGGAGGGTAGTGCATATTGTCCTGTTAATCACAGAAATTAAACATTAACTGGGAAATAAGACCAGTTAAGCTCCTGAGAGTTAGTTGTTGGCAAAGTGCTCAAGCATTCCAAGACCTTTAGTGAACAAAGGACAAGAAGATTAATATTTAATGCCAAGAGATTATGTATCTTAAATCTTTTAAATTCCTTGAGGTAAACAAATTGACAAATCAAGAAAAAAAATGCAGCACAGAAGGGAGGCTGTTCATCCTGTTATTCTTAAAAAAAACCATCTACTCTAATCTCAATCCCATGCCCTTTCAAACACTAATCCAATTCCCTTTTAAAAATGCGTTGCAGTTTCTGCCTAAATAAGCACTTTAATAGTAAAGTGTTCCTATTAATAACCCTCTATGCAAAAGCATTTATTCTAATTTCCCTCTTCAATCACCTAGTGACCCTGAGTTTGTGCCCCCTTGTTACCGATTCACAAATAATCTTTGAAACCATTTCATAATTTTGAAAACCTCTTAGGCCTATCTTTTTTAAATACATTCTTGGGTTATGAACGTTGCTGGCAAGTATTACCATTCCAGCAATATAAAGCATCAGTTGTTTCTCAACCTTGCCTCATAACTGTTCTCATTTCTAATATAATTCTAGTGAATTTTTCCTGTACTCTTTCTGTGACTCTTAACATCCCTCATGTAATACTGTTATTTAATCAATGCCATGTACAAATTCAGTATCACCACCTTGATTTTGTAATTACAAAACAGAGGAAAACTTCCTTTGGAAGACCAACAACTTGAATTCATATGGTATCTTTTTAATGTACGGAATGTTCCAAGCCCTTTGCGAATAGGACATGAAAATCACGCACTGAGGCATGAAAGCACAGATTATGAAAAGTGAACAAAGCTTGGTAAAAATAGATTTTGAGGTGTCAGTGATTTTTTTTTCTCTTCCCCTGCTGGGGGAAATCGGCCTGGCTTACAGAGGGAATTGACGTGTAGGCCCCAGCTGGCTGAAGATTTAAAACAGGGTGGCAGGGGGTTGGTGAGAGGTGGAGTTAACACAAGAATGATGAGGTATGAGATTGGTTAGGGTCATAGAGGAGTTTATGTACAATGATTTTAAATTAGAGGTGGAGAACAGGGAGGTCCCCTATGGTCCCCTATCTCTCCAGATCAAAAAATACGATCACCATAGTAGATGCATCGGTCTCATGGAAAACTTAGAAGCATTGCAGTTGTGCTGTTTTACTGAATAGGAAATAACTGCCCATGAAATAACTAAAATACTGCCTTTATCCATCGTTTAATAAAAAATGCAGTTGCACTGTTCTGTTATTTGTTGTTTTCCATGTTATTTTTGTGTATTTTTGACAACACAGAGATATTTAAATCTACATAGGCTACCAACTACTCACCAAGAATATTCCTATTTGCTTTGACAACAAAGCCCAACAATAGAGTATTGTTTTCTGGTGGCGGTGGCTAGGCAAGAGAGCCTAAAATTGAACAGAATCCGAAGAGGAAATGTTTATTAATTGATTTGAGAGGGATGTGTATATAAGAATTGAATAATGGAAGTAAATAGGGTCTAACAGATGTGTATTTTTAGCATCAAAGCACAATGCCAGTTTGATGTTTGCTGCAAGAATAAGTTTCAGTTCATTCGAATTGTTCCAGTTGGAGAAATTTGAGGGTGCGGTTGGACTACTTGCCTATCTGAACCCAGGCAAGTAGTCTGACTGGACCATCAAAATTGAATCATCAATGCCCGTCTTGTGAACTGTGCAGCAGGTGTGTCAATTACCTCTTGAACTAGGTTTTCTTTTTTGAATATTACGAATCTGTTTTAAACACACCATACTCATTGGATTAGTTTGGTCACCAATCTAATCAATTCATTGCATGAAGCATCAAAGTCACAACTACCATGATTAAAATGGAAGAGGAATGGAAGAAACTGGAGTAGGTAAATCTGTAGTCACCAATTCATCTCATGCCCTGTGTGTACTCAAATTTATGGAATAATTAATACTTTTTAAACACTGGCACAAGTATAATTCAAGAGCAATAAATGGGGAAGTAGGGGTGTGTGCGGGAAGAGTGGTGCAGAATATATCAGAAACTGAGTCAATTAAAGGGTCCTTGTTTATGATTGTGGCATTTTCCAGAGTTTGATGCTTGGATTATTATTATTTGCATTGAGTTGTAAGTGAATTAGAAGTAGGGACAAACTGGTACAAAACTTGGAGGATTAATGGGAAACATAGACTAGATACAGAATGATCAGAATAAAGGGTGCTAACAAGTGTGAGACGTCATCTAATATAGACAAATGCAAAGTAATGAGACTGATGGTATATAATGAACAGTATCTTAGAGTGCACGACACATGAGGAATCTGGGGTACAGATGGGTAGATTAACTTGTGAAATTTTCATCTTTATCAAAAGTGTGTGTAAGTCGTTATTTTCATAACATGTAAAGTACTAACCTACTATTAATGGCCAGATCAGTTAATTCCATATGACAATATACCCAAAGTCAACTTGGAAGCAAAATGACACTAGGTATCTGTGTAATGTTGATCTGACAGCTCATGCTACATAGCTTTCACCTGTTACTGATGATCTTAGGTGACAGTAGAGAGTCTCCCATTTGCATTTAAAGGGTTAAATAAATTAGGCAGTAGAATATTTAGTTCTGACTGTTTGGATGAGTTAGATTTCCATTTTCAGTCTGATGATTATATTGTCATGAAATTGAAGCTACATTGGATTGTTGCATGCTACACTTTGCCTTTCCACCATGATTTCTTATGCGTAAATTGTTTGGTATGCTCAACAAGCCAGCAAAGCAACAGCAAATAAGCCATCCAAGGGAAATTCTCTTCTTCCAGTAGCCTTTTCACAAACAGTGATCCTAAAAATGCATAGAAGGAATACATACTGATTTAAATATTTAATCTTTTCTGATTAAACCACCTTGGTGGTAGAGATAACATTTAATATAATCATGTTTTTACCCTACCTTATAGTCAATTTCTTCTTCAATCCAGCATCAACACTTGATTTTTTAACTGTACTATCTGGGACCTTTGAGCCCAAAAGACTTAAATAAACAATGCAGTAATCTTGAAGCTTTCTTTTTAAGAAGAAAAACCATTCTACTTCCTCCCTGTTGAGTTTAACCATATTGCACTGCTTAAAAAAAATCTTAGTCTACAAATATTAAAATGATGAGTTTATGTTTGAATTTAAAAGGCAAATGAAATCCTGAGAGCAAGAATCTGAATAGAGCAGTTCTTTTTCACAAGTAAATGTGAGGATCACTTATTTTTATTTCCTTTTCCCTGACCAAGGCTTGTGTATGTGAAAATGGTATGATTTGAATGGCTCTTTGATGTTTTGCATGAGCTGTTAGAAAGCACATCACCTCTATATCTTTGCAAATGGCACAGCTGAAAGCAGATAGTGAGCAGAACTGTGGGTGTTAATCCGTGTTTCACAGTACAATCAACTCCCATCTGGGGTTCTATTCCTGCGAAATCATGAAGGGTGAATTCGCAAACGGTGAACTTGCGCATGCGCAGATACGGCACATGTGCAGTGTGTGTTTTCCATGTGGGAAAGGTGAGAGTTTAACAATCTAAATCGCAGATGGGTGAAGCTTTGGGGCTGTGATAAGTGATTTGGTTGTACATGCACATTCGGGTAAACAAATTCACAATAGAGGGAGTTGCGAATGACGGGAATTGATTGCATGATCTGGAAGATTGATACACTCAAGTACTGTCTAACCTTTTTGCCTATTAATCGCATTAATATCAACCTCTTATTTTCAAACCCACACATTCTGTTACTCATTGTTTTGCACATGTGCTGTGCCCAGCACTTGTGGCTGATTTGACTGCTGTTTTGGTATGTGTGGAATTGTTGGTTGCAATGTTTGTGTTATTGTGACCAGAGGGAGTAATGCAAGCACATGTGACACTATGAGAAGTGAGATGCTACAAGTTTAAACATTTTTTTATGCATCTTGTTCATCAATGCCATGCTGTTTTAATGTATGTACGCGTATATTTGTGCTTTTAAAAAAGTGTTCTGTGTTCCATAAAGTGGAATTATTTAAAGGGGAACATAACATAAGAAATAGAAACAGGAGTAGACCAGTCGGCCCCTTGAACCTGCTCCGCCATTCAATAAGTTCATGGCTGATGATCATTTGTTTCGATTTCCACATTCCCATCTAACCCTGATAACCTTAGATTCTTGTTAGGCAAGGGAATCAATCGACCTCTGTCTTAAAAATATTAAATGACTCTGCCTCCACCACCTTCTGAGGCAGAGAATTCCAAAGTTGCACAACCCTCTGAGAGAAAAAATTTCTCCTCATCTCTGTCCTAAAAGGGCAACCCCCTAAGTTTAAAACAGTGCCCTCTACCTCTGGAATTGAAAGGTCTTGGTGAAAATTTCATGTTGCCAAAGCTGAACAAGAGTTTTTCGCTCCTGTTACTGTCTTTGAATCTTTTAACCAGATTGGCTAGATGTAAAATGACATCTTTAGTTAAAATATTCAACTTTGGAGTTATTTTAGCAAGTTAACATTGGTAAATATTGTTACTATAAGCAAGATGCAGAAATTACACGACTCGCCTACTAAAATAGTTTGCAAACTTGCTCTCCGTCATTCATATCCTGGTTTTGTCAGGGCTGCTTCCAGGGCTATTTTCTTTCTTTCTTGCAGCCTGTTTGAAGTCTTAAAAAATTTATGCATGGGATGTGAATATTGCTGGCAAGGCCAGCTACTGTTACCAATCCTTAATTGCCCTTGTAAAGATGGTGGTGGTGAGCTAATCCTTGAACCTCTGCAGTCCATCTGGTGTAGGTACACGCAAAGTGCTGTTAAGAGGGTAATTCCAGCATTTTGACACAGCTACAGTGAAGGAACAGCAATATATTTCCAAGTCAGGATGCTATGCGGTTTGAAGGGGAGCTTGTAGGTGGTGGTGGTCCGATTCCCTTGTCCTCCTAGATGGTAAAAATCGTGGGTTTTAGAGATGCTGTGAAAGGAGCCCTTGGCAAGTTGGTGCAGTGCATCTTGTATATGGTCCACGCTGCTGTCAATGTGTGCTTGTGGTGGAGAGAGTGAATGTTTAAGGTGGTAGATGGGGTGCTAGTTAAGCGTGCTACTTTGTGCTGGACTGTCAAGTTTCTTGAGTGTTGTTGGAGCTGCACTCAGCCAGGCAACTGGAGAGTGTTCCATCACACTCCTGACTTGTGCCTTGTAAATGGTGAATAGGTTCTGGACAGTCAGGAGGTGAATTTCTCACCAGAGAATTCCTGGCCTCTGACCCCTTGTAACCATGATATTTGCATAGCTGGTCCATTAAGTTTCTGGTCGATGGTAACCCTCAGGAAGTTGATGGGAGATTCAGTGATGGTATTGCCCTTGAACATCAAGGAGAGAGAGTTAGATTTTTGCTTGTTAGAGATGGTCATTGCCTGACATTTGTGTGATGTGAATGTTACTTGCCACTTGTTAGCCCAAACCTGAATGTTGTCCAGGTCTTGCTGCATGCGGGCATGTGGACCCTCAGTATCACAGGAATCATTAATGGTTACTGAGCACTGTTGCAGGTACACTAATGTGTGTCAATCTGAGCAAAACCATGTTTTGTAAATTTTAATCTTCTGAATACGAAAATCTCGATGTAATTTATTCTTCATGGGGAGCTAATTTTATACTGTTCAATGTAGAATATAGTTAAGAGTGGAGGGCTAAGCCTGTGTTTGCATGCAAAGCTTTCTAGCAATTATCTTGCTCTTTTAGGCCATTTCAGATATTTCTGCAATTTCATTTGTTTACATTGTAAGACTACAGGCCTGGTTAGAGTATAGCTCTTGAAAATTTACACAATATTTAATGCCAGCAGTGTCACCTTTGAATTGACAGCAAACTATATTGTGGGGTAGTTGTATATCTAGAGCATTTATGAAAAATTGGCCAACTAGAATGTGCATTGTGTGTTGCAATAAAAAAGTTGTGTGATGTATGAAAGAGTCAATATGGGGTGTTGAAAATATTAGTAAAGTTGTGCAGGGCGTTGGTAGGGGATATACTGTGTAGAGTTTTGGCCTCCTTAGCTAAGGAAGGATGCACTTTCCCTAGACGGGATGCAACAAAGGTTAAAAACAAAAAGCTAAAAGCTACTGCGGATGCTGGAAATCCAAAACAAAAACAGAATTACCTGGAAAAGCTCAGCAAGTCTGGCAGCATCGGCGGAGAAGAAATCAGTTAACGTTTTGAGCCTTCATGGCCCTTCGGCAGAACTGGAGCATAGTTAGAAGAAAGGAGAAATATAAATTGGTTTAAGGTGGGTGGGGGGTGGGGGGGGGGAAGAGACACATTGAGGGTGTGGTGTGATGATTGTGGAGATGAGCAGATAATCAAAAGATGTCACAGACAAAAGGGTCAAAGAGGTGTTGAAGGTGGTGGTCTTTGTCTGAGAAAAGTGCTAATTAAGAATGGAAGACAGGATATTCAAAGTACAGCTCTAGTGGGGGTGGGGTGGAAAGACTAGAGGTTTTAGTTTTAGATTTAAAAATAATGGAAATAGGTGGGGAAAGAAGAATCTATATAAATTATTGAAAAAAAAGCGGGGGGGGGGGAGTTTAAGATCTAAAGTTGTTGAATTCAATATTCAGCCCGGAGGGCTGTAAAGTGCCTAGTCGGAAGATGAGGTGCTGTTCCTCCAGTTTGCGTTGGGCTTCATTGGAACAATGCAGCAAGCCAAGGACAGACATGTTGGCAAGAGAACAGGGTGGAGTGTTAAAATGGCAAGCGACAGGGAGGTTTGGGTCTTTCTTGCAGACAGACCGCAGGTGTTCCGCAAAACGGTCGCCCAGTTTGCGTTTGGTCTCTCCAATGTAGAGGAGACCGCATTGGGAGCAACGAATGCAGTAGACTAAGTTAGGGGAAATGCAAGTGAAATGCTGCTTCACTTGAAAGGAGTGTTTGGGCCCTTGGACGGTGAGGAGAGAGGAAGTGAAGGGGCAGGTGTTGCATCTTCTGCATGGGCATGGGGAGGTGCCATAAGTGGGGGTTGAGGAGTAGGGGGTGATGGAGGAGTGGACCAGGGTGTCCCGGAGGGAACGATCCCTACGGAATGCCGTCAAGGGGGGTGAAGGGAAGATGTGTTTGGTGGTGGCATCATGCTGGAGTTGGCGGAAATGGCGGAGGATGATCCTTTGAATGCGGAGGCTGGTGGGGTGATAAGTGAGGACAAGGAGGACCCTATCATGTTTCTGGGAAGGAGGAGAAGGCGTGAGGGAGGATGCGCGGGATATGGGCCGGACACGGTTGAGGGCCCTGTCAACGACTGTGGGTGGAAAACCTCGGTTAAGGAAGAAGGAGGACATGTCAGAGGAGCTGTTTTTGAAGGTAGCGTTATCAGAACAGATGCGACGGAGGCGAAGGAACTGAGAGAATGGGATGGAGTCTTTACAGGAAGCGGGGTGTGAGGAGCTGTAGTCGAGGTAGCTGTGGGAGTCGGTAGGCTTGTAATGGATATTGGTGGACAGTCTATCATCAGAAATTGAGACAGAGAGGTCAAGGAAGGGAAGAGAAGTGTCAGAGATGGACCATGTGAAGATGATGGAGGGGTGGAGATTGGAAGCAAAATTAATAAATTTTTCCAGGTCCCGACGAGAGCATGAAGCAGCACCGAAGTAATCATCGATGTACCGGAGAAAGAGTTGTGGGAGGGGGCCGGAGTAGGACTGGAACAAGGAATGTTCCACATACCCCATAAAGAGACAGGCATAGCTGGGGCCCATGCGGGTACCCATAGCCACACCTTTTATTTGGAGGAAGTGAGAGGAGTTAAAGGAGAAATTGTTCAGTGTGAGAACAAGTTCAGCCAGACGGAGGAGAGTAGTGGTGGATGGGGATTGTTGGGGCCTCTGTTCAAGGAAGAAGCTAAGGGCCCTCAGACCATCCTGGTGGGGGATGGAGGTGTAGAGGGATTGGACATCCATGGTGAAGAGGAAGCGGTTGGGGCCAGGGAACTGGAAATTGTTGATGTGACGTAAGGTGTCAGAGGAATCACGGATGTAGGTGGGAAGGGACTGGACAAGGGGAGAGAGAAGGGAGTCAAGATAACGAGAAATGAGTTCCGTGGGGCAGGAACAGGCTGACACGATCGATCTGCCAGGACAGTTCTGTTTGTGGATTTTGGGTAGGAGGTAGAAGCGGGCCGTCCGAGGTTGGGCGACTATCAAGTTGGAAGCTGTGGGAGGAAAGGTTGACTGGTTCCTGGAATGAGGAGATTGTGTCCCACAGGAGGGATTGACTATATTAGGCCGATCTTCTCTGGAGTTTAGAGGAATGAGAGCTGACCTAATTCAAACATATAAAACTCTTAAAGGGGCTCAACAGGGTAGATGCTGATAAGTTTTCTCTGGCTGTAGATTCTACAACATAGGATCATCATCTCAGAATAAGGGGTCAGCTAGTTAGGACTGAGGTGAGGAGAAATTTCTTCACTCAAAGGGTTGTGAATCCTTGGAATTTTCTACCCCAGAGAGCATGGATAGTCAGTTGTTAAGTATGCTCAAGAGATTGACAGCTTTTTGGGTACTAAAGGAATTTGTAGCGTGGGTATGTCAAGTTAAAGTAGGAGACCTGCTGTGATCTTATTGAATGGCAGAGCAGGCTAAATGGTATACTCCAGCTCCTATTACTTATGTTCTTCTAAAAGAAGTGTAAGTTGTATCCTTGGAGGAGCAGTGTTTTGTTATTTAATGCAATGCATCCTTTCTTCCCTTCCCTGACCCCCACACGATTATAGTACCCTCAGGTAAATAATCCGAGTTAAAATAATCATTTTTTCAAATCCCTCCACTCACCTCCCTGCCCCTCCCATTCCTACAATTTCCTCTAGCCCTAAAACCCTCCCAGGTATCTCTGCTCCTCCAATTCTAGCCTTATGAACATCCCTATATTAATGCTCCACCGTTGGCGACCTTGCCTTCAGCTCCCAAGGCCCTGATCTCTTGAACTCCCTTCCTAAATCTCTTCACCTCTCTTTCCTCCTTTAAGACTCTCTTTAACACCTACCTCTTTGACTAAGCTTTGGTCATCTGATGTATCTCCTTCTGTGACAAGTTTTGCTTGATAACACTCCTGTGAGGTGTCTTAGAATGTTATACTAGGATGTGATAACAGGACACTTAGAAAATATCAACGGGATTAGACAAAGTCAACATGGATTTATGAAAGGGAAATCATCTCATCGAAACGTATAACATTGTGACATTCTGGACAGGCTGGATGCAGGGATTATGTTTCCTCTGGCTGGGGGGGTCTATAACAAGGAGTGTAGGCCATTTAGCCCTGAGATGAGGAGAAGCTTCTTCACTCGGAGGGTGGTGAACTTGTGGAATTCTCTGCCACGTGAGGCGTTGGAGGCCAAGTCAATGAATATATTTAAGAAGGAAATAGATTTCTAGACTCTAAAGGTGTCAAGGGGTGTGGGGAGAGAGTGGGAGTATGGCGTTGGGGTAGAAGGTTAGCTATGTTTCTAATTAAATAGCAGTTGTTGTCTTGGGATTTGGAAAACTTCTGATCACTACTGACTATTCTGAATAAAGTTGCTAAGCAATGAGTTTTACAGGTCAATGAGGTATGACAAATGTGTGTAACAGACTATTATGATGGCTTTTTACTTGAATAAACCATGCCTGGAATTTGTCAGCAATGTTCATTTGGCAGTTGGGAGATTAATAGTTAATCTCAAACATATTGTAAGTAAACCCTGATCTGTCCTAAGAAATTGGGAATTTGCGTAGAGGAACAGACCCTCTGGCTGTTGTGCATTTGCTGTGTAATATTTTCATTGTTTCTGATCTCTGACACAGGTTTGATTTACCTTTTCAATTCAAAAAAATTTTCAATTAAAAGATTTTGGAAGTGCAGTATCTTAAACTGAACCAGCCTTATCAGTGGAATTTTTTTATCTTTGCAGTTTGGTTTTTAAATTTCTAGAGTGTGGTCTTTTTAAAATATGAACATGAAGTACTTGAAAATTTATTTAGAACTATCAAAAGGAAGACCTTCTAGTCTAATACAGAGGATGAAAATGTAGATATTATGTTTACAGGCTTTAGATGTTCTAAAGCATAAATTCAAATTGGTATTGATGTCATTTGTGCTCAGTTTTATTAAATTATTTATGCGAATGTATGGAGATCTTAACATTTGTTTTTTCTTACACAATCAGACTGATCTGATGTTGCCTTTTTAATTTGTATTTTCTGTTGCTTTATTAAATATTTTAATGTGTCTGTGTTTTATGAAATATCATGGAATTCATCCCACTGTTCCATGATAAAATTAATAGTTGTTCCCAGATTTGTTTTCTTGTGTCTTTTCATCTTCAGGTTAAAGTCTGCCCTAATTGTGTGTTTATTTTCGCATTTCGTCAATCTTCAAGTTGTCTAATTTTCTTTGAACTTTCATTGTTATAAATGATCACATACTTCATTCTCTATGATCTTCTGAAATTGTTTAATTTTTCCATTCACTATTGTTTTGCGGATTGCAATCACTAAGCTTAGTTTTTGGGCAATATAAAAAGTTAACATGGAAGTTGCTTTGTTGCTGCTTTAGGATAAATTGGAGCTTTTTTGCAGATTTAAAAAAGTGCCTTTTAACTGGGTTAGGATAGTACACTGTATGCCTTTACTGATTAACACCATGAAATACTAAGTTATTCAAGAAAACAGCCGCATGCCATTCAAATCAAAAGTATGTTTGAGCCACTTTTATTATCATCCCATTTGGCTACTTGTGCCTGCCTAATTTAATGTGTTCCTGGTATTTGCATACATGTGCTCTAAATGCATCAGTTGTGCCTTGAATTTCCACCCCCCACCCTGCCTGATCCCTTTTATTTCTGAGTCATTCTTTATTCTAATGCTACTTGTTTCTCCCAGTCTTCTGGATACGAAGTTTCTCCTCTTTAACGCTTCCTCCTGGTTTCAATATATGCTGGATACTGAGGTTCTGTCGGTAGCTCAGTTGGTTGAAGACGAAGAACGTCTTGAGTCTGTGTTCTCAATTCGGTGGAAAGTTAGCTGAAGCCCACCAGGGTGGCAAAATGAGTGCAAGGGTATTCCCTCATGCATTCCAGTAGCGGTCATTGGGTAGCTTATCTGTGTGGACGTTTGATAAGGACATATTTGGGTGCAACTGTATTGTACCTTTTTGATTTGGGTAGTCAGCCAGTACTCAACTATCTACCTATGTAAGTGAAGAATCGAAATTTGTTACTAAAAGGCATCTATAATGCTTATAGCAAGGAGTCAGTTTGCCCTATGGGAGAAGTGGAAATTGATAGAAAAAGATGGTTGGATAAATGCCATGCAACAATGTACATTAGCGCACTGTAACTGGAGAACAGCTGCAATAGAAATAATGCTGCATTTTTGCTTGATTTGCAGAAGTGACTGAGTTTCCTGCTAAACAAAACTCTGTTCAGAGAATAATTTGAGGGTGTTCTCATCATATCAACTTTGTATTTCTAAATAGTATTTTCCCAACTGGGATCTGTTTCACCATCTGCTGAAGGTATGAGCTTTGTCATGCAGTGCACATATAATGCCTAACGTCGTCTCCTTGCTGCACACACTTTTGCTGCATACAGAATGTTCCTCATTGCCCCTAGCTAATACTCCAAATCTTTCTACAGCAAATTCCAAACGCACCTAGGTTTTGCTTTGGTGCCATCAACAAGGTCATGTTTGCATTACCATACAGTGTTGCTCTGGATTCGAGCATCTTAACACTTTCAAGTCTCTTCCTCTTACAGACTGTTTTTCGTATTGTAACTAAAATGCACTGAGCTCACAATATTTTCTGTCCTCTTTTCCATCCCCTTCTTCCAGATGCACAATCTCCCATGCATATATATTCCTCCAACACTTAGGCCAGAATCTTCCAGCCCCCCTCCCGGGATTGGCGAGCCATTGAAATCTCAGTTCGCATTGGCGGGACCGGAAAATTCTGGCCTTAATTTCCTTATTATCTAGTTTCTTCAGTCTATCTTTCCTTCACTGGGTTTCCTTGTACTCATAATAATAATTGAGATACTGATCTGAGCCATAATTGTTTTGCTCAGTCCCCAGACCCTTAATCAAGAGTCCAATTAGAATGGCAACACCTGCTCATTCCTGGTGTATCTCAGCATGAAAAATATAATCTAAACAACCAATACACAGCCCGAGTTTGTTGGAAGCACAGCCATCATTTTGTGCCAGATAAGGATTTACCTTGAGATCAGGAAGCCAGTAAGGACACAGCAAAAAAAAATCACTGTACAGAGCCTCAGCCTCTCTAGTTTTAGCAGAGCACTCAATGGGATACAGATGTATGACACCCATTTTATACCGATCTCATGAGAAGCATCAGGCAATGTTTTGATTTTGCACTCCGCCTTGCCCCATCAGCTGGCAGAATAATTTTTTTTGTGCATCTTTCAACAACTCATCCAAGAAATGCATCAGGACATTGCCTATCCACAGTTTTTCTTTCTATCAAATTTATTTTTCTTTTCTGAAGAATACACTGACTTTGTTAGATACAGTTCCAGTCAGTGAATTTCACCCACCCCTTCCTTGTAGCTGATCCATTATTAATGTGCAAGATTAGGCTGTGAGTTTTTAGTAAGATATTCAATCGGGGGAGGAGCATTGCGATCAAACTCAATTCTGTCTATACATACGCACTTCATCAGGGGATAGCAACCAGTAGTGAGAAGGCTCACTGATTTCTGTTTACCTTACCTGTCATCCTAAAATAAAATTGAAACTTTCCTGCTGCCTTTCAAAGCAACTTCGTGTTGGAAAATATTGTTGGATTGATCTCACTGATCTCTAATGGGGTTTTTCAGTTCTCATTGGTTTCCTTTGCATGTTATCTTCTGGCCCTGTTGCCTCTTCACTTGACAATGTGCTTTGTGTACTCTGGCACCTGTTTGACACTGGAGCTTTGGAAACATCTGGCTTAGTGACTACTATTCAGGAAGACATTTTTAGTCTTGAGGTCTGTTGTTTTTGTATATCATAATTTGAAACAGAGCAGTGTTTGGTGCTGATGCCTACTATTCACAATTTGCATCAGGTCCTTGCAAAAATTATGCAGTGCTTTCTCTTTTATGGTGTAGATTTGCATTTTTAAAAATTGCTTTTTCTTCCTCCCCACAACTAAATTCATTTCTGTATTTGGGCTGATGGAAGAGGGCAGGTCTACAAAAGGAGTGGCTGGAGGAAGCAGATTGTGGAATGTTCATGGGCAAAGCTGTAAACACTTCTGAAGAGGTGTCTGCCTAAGACCTGGGTTTCTGCCTGTTCTTTTAATTAAACTTGGGATTCCATTCTTAAGCTGACTTGTGTCTGATTTTTATTCAATTGCCTGTGAGATAATGAGAAGATAATTTGTCCACTACCCTCATCTTGGAATCAGAGACTGAAATTCATGATGCCAGAGGAGGAGTGCAAGTTCAACTCACAGTTTCTGCTACAACAAAAACAAAAATACCTGGAAAAACTCAGCAGGTCTGACAGCATCTGCGGAGAGAAATACAGTTGACGTTTCGAGTCCATATGGCCCTTCATCAGAACTAAGGAAATAGAGAAATGAGGTGAAAGAGAAGCTGGCTGAGGGAGGTGGGACAGGTAGAGCTGGATAGAGGGCCAGTGATGGGTGAAGGCAAAGAAGAGATTGCCAAAGATGTCATAGACAAAAGGACAAAGGGGTGTTGACGGTGGTATTATCTAAGGAATGTGCTAATGGGGACATTAAGGGTAGAAAGCAGGACGAGCAAGTGGGAGATGGCCCTAGAGGGGGTGGGGTGGGGGGCAGGGATCGAAATGGGCTAAAAGGTGGAGGTAAAACAATAGATCGAAATAAATTTAAAAATAGGTGGGAAAAGAAAAATATATTTGTAAAAAAAATTATAAATTATTGGAAAAAGGGGGATCGGAAAGGGGGTGGGGATGGAGGAGAGAGTTCATGATCTGAAATTGTTGAACTCAATATATTAAGTCCAGAAGGCTGTAAAGAGCTTAGTCGGAAGATGAGGTGCTGTTCCTCCAGTTTGCGTTGAGCTTCACTGGAACATTGCAGCAGGCCAAGGACGGGCATGAGGGCAGGGTGGTGTGTTGAAATGGCAAGTGACGTGGAGGTCTGGGTCATGCTTGCTAACAGATGGAAGGTGTTCCGCAAAGCGGTCACCCAGTCTGTGCTTGGTCCCTCCAAAGTAGAGGAGACCGCTTTGGGAGCAGCGAATGCAGTAGACCAAATTGAGTGAAGTGCAAGTGAAGCGCTGCTTCACTTGAAAGGACTGTTTGGGCCCTTGGACGGCGAGGAGGGGGGAAGTAAAGGGGCAGGTGTTGCACCTTCTGCGGTTGCTTGGGAAGGTGCCGTGGGAGAGGGTTGAGGTGTAGGGGGTGATGGAGGAGTGGACCAGGGTGTCCCGGAGGGAACGATCCCTGTGGAAAGCTGCCAGGGAGGGTGAAGGGAAGATGTGTTTGATGGTGGCATCATGCTGGAGTTGGCGGAAATGGCAGAGGATGATCCTTTGAATGCGGAGGCTGGTGGGGTGATAAGTGAGGAGAAGGGGGACCCTAACATGGTTCTGGGAGGGAGAGGAAGATGTGAGGGCGGATGCACGGGAGATGGGCCGGACACGGTTGAGGGCCCTGTCAACCACCGTGGGTAGAAAACCTCTCGGTTAAGGAAGAAGGAAGACATGTCAGAGGAACTGTTTTGGAAAGTGGCATCATCAGAACAGATGTGACGGAGGCGAAGGAACTGAGAGAATGGGATGGCTTCCTTACAGGAAGCAGGGTGTGAGGAGCTGTAGTCGAGGTAGCTGTGGGAGTCGGTAGGCTTGTAATGAATATTGGCGGACAGTCTTATCACCAGAAATTGAGACAGAGAGGTCAAGGAAGGGAAGGGAAGTGTCCGTGATGGACGACGTGAAAATGATGGAGGGGTGGAAATTGGAATCAAAATTAATAAATTTTTCCAGATCCAGACGAGAGCATGAAGCAGCACCGAAGTAATCATCGATGTACTGGAGAAGGAGTTGTGGAAGGGGGCCTGAGTAGGATTGGAACAAGGAATGTTCCACATACCCCATAAAGAGACAGGCATAACTGGGGCCCATGCGGGTACCCATAGCCACACCTTTTATTTGGAGGAAGTGAGATGAGTTTAAGGAGAAATTGTTCAGTGAGAGAACAAGTTCAGTCAGACGGAGGAGAGTAGTGGTGGATGGGGATTGTTCGGGCCTCTGTTCGAGGAAGAGGCGGAGAGCCCTCAGACCATCCCGGTGGGGTTTCTGCTACCAGGCTCTCCATTTAGCAGCCCTAAAGCATAAAGGGGAGTAATGAGAATGAGAAGTGCTGGATTATTTTTCAGCTATGCGTTATATTTAAATTTTAGAACATTTCTTGAATGATTTAAGGGTCATTCTATCCATTATACTGCTAACCATATGGCATGGGAGAGAGAGCCACACGACCGTCCCATGAAATGTCATGATATCTTACCGTGTTCAGGTGCTTTAAGTATCACTGGAATTTTTTTTTTGCCACCAGAATCTGGCTTTATTTCTGATATATGGCAGAAACTCCATGTAAGCATACAGACCTGACTGAGCGAGTAACATGCATTTTTTTTATTCGTTCGTGGGATGTGAATGTCACTGGCCAGGCCAGCATTTATTGCCCATCCCTAATTGTCCTTAGAGAGGCATGTAAGAGTCAACCACATTGCTGTGGGCCTAGAGTCACATGTAGGCCAGACAAGGAAAGGACAGCAGATTTCCTTCCCTAAAGGACATGGTGAACCAGATGGGTTTTTACGACAATCAGCAATAGTTTCATGGTTGTCATCAGACTTTTGAATTTATTGAATTCAAATTTCACTATCTTCTGTGGTGGGATTTGAGCCCGGGTCCCCAGAGCATTGTCCTGGGTCTCTAGAATATTGTCAGTAACAATACCAAATTGCCACTGCATATGATGGCTCTTCAACTGTCATTGGAACATTTCTCAAAGCATCAGTGGTTGATTTTTTTAAAATGGAATGCCATATTCCCAATATTGTACATACTATTTGTGGATGAAAAAGCTTTAGTTTAAATTTTTTTTTTTGACTTTTCAGGCTGCTTCACATGACGTCCCCATACGTCTCACTCTGCAGCCTCTCTCTAAATCTGCACTGGTAAGTTTGCTGAAAGTTGGTGGAAAAACTAAGGTTTGGGGAAAAGAAGTGTTGTAGAATATCTGGACAGGGAGCCAGGATTATGTAAAATCACCTGTGCCACAATCACATCAACTGTTCTGCAGTCATTGCTGTAGGTTTTATGTTTGTGTAAGTCATACAGCTGTGCAACAATGGTGACTATTACCTAATTATTTTTATTCTGTTTTTCCATTACCCATTTCAATCTTTAAATAAATAATTTGAAATGCTTATGAAATTATGAAATGTTTAGACTCAGTACTAATTCTTAATTGCACCAATGCATAATTGTTACTGAATTTATACCTAAATAGTTTGGATCAGTCTAGTAGCAGTTACAAATCAAAGAATGCTAAGGCAGCCATATCTCTTAAGATTTCTGCTGTTATGCGATTCACCTCTTGGGTGTTTACATTTGTAATTAAGGGAACTAGTTAAATGTCTGATGTAGACTATAATAATGTACATTTATATGGCATCTTTTTATTATAGTATTCATAGTAGATTTGACACATTGGTTAACCGATCTGCATGAGCTTGAAAGGAGCAGGTTGTGCAGTTGAATTGTAGTAATATTCACCAACATGTAAATTGTGTAGTCAATGCATACGTTTCAGTAGAGCTAGTTCCTTCTGTGTTTGAGATATTTGTAAATCCAATTATTTTTCCTCAGTGCTGTTTGGTAATTAATTTGTAATTCAGTAGTTCAGCTGTGGTTGTCTTATATATTTTGAAAGGAAATTTTTACCATTGCTGTTACTACATGTAAAGCTTTACAGGGTTTGTCTTTTAAATTTTTATACTAAGATACCATCTGAAAACTCTTTCAGTATATTTAGCTGTGTAGAACTATTATTTCAAAAAGTTTTCAATTTCTCGTTTGGTTGACAGCTTTGTCTCACCTTTTTAATTGCCCATATTAAAATATGGGTCATATTCAATTGCCAAGCTCTTTCAGGGAAGTTATTAGGACAAAAGTCAATACAGATCATTGATAAAGAGAAAAGGAATACATCTAGGTAAAAATGAGATTGTGTGGTGTGGGAGGATTCCCCTTTCCCAGAATGTCACGATGATCTGTTATTCCTGCATCCTGCTGTTCAACAGGGAAGAAATAGAATTATAGAATGGTTACAGCGCAGAAGGAGGTCATCCAGCCAGTCATATCCATGCCGACTCTCTGCAAGAGCATTTTAGCTAGTCCCGCTTGGAGGCTTTTTTCCCATAGCTCTGCAATATTTTTCCCTTTAGCTGCTTACCACTTCCTTTTGAAAGCTGCTGTTCTGATGAAAAAATCATGAAAACATAAGAACATGAAAAATAGGAGCACGAGTAGGCCATTCAGCCCTTTTGAGCCCACTCCGCCATTCAGTGAGATCATGGTTGACTTACTTCAACACCATTTTCCTGCACTTTCCTGTATTGCTTGATGTTTTAATATGTAGAAATCTTTTGATCTCAACCTTGAACATAGTCAGTGACTGAACCTCCACATCCCTCTGGAGGCAGAGAATTCCAAAGATTCACCACCTTCTGAGTGCAGAGATTCCTCCTCATCTCAAGCCTAAATGGCCTACCCTTATTCTGAGACTGTGTCCCTGGGTTCTAGACCCCCCAGTCAGGGAAAACATCTTTCCTGCATCTACCCTGTTAAGCCATATAAGAGTTTTATATGTTTGAATGAGATCACCTCTCATTCTTCTAAACTCCAGAGAATAAAGGCCCAGTCTACTTAATCTTTCCTCATATGACAATCCCTCCATCCCAGGAATTAGTTCTATATGCTTACCATAGAGGGATGCACTCCCTCTATGGCAAGCATATCTTCCCTCTAGGTAGAGAGACCAAAACTGCACACAATACTACAGGCTCTATATAATTGTAGTAGGACATCTTTATTCCTATACTTAAATCCTTAACCTGAAATATTAATGCTTCTTTCTCCATAGATGCTGCCTGACCTACTGAGTATTTCCAGCATTTTCTGTTCTTTTTTCAGTATCGCGTATACCTTTTTGTCAATCTGCCCTGACACCTTGAACTATTTGTGCATCTATATCTCCAGCTGTCTCTGTTCCCGCACCCACTTAGAACCTTTATTTCATATGTTCTCTCATTCTTCATACCAGAATGTATCACTTCACTCTTCTCTGCATTAAATTTCATGTGCAAATAGTTAAAAACAGAGGCAAAGTGTTCATTCGCTACCTCAGCCTTGCCTTTTGCTTCCATATATAGGGGTTTCCTTTTTTCAGCCCCCACTCTGCCGCCCCACCCCTGCATTACTGCCTGTTTAGTATTTATATGGCTGTAGAGGACTTTTGGATTTCCTTTAATGTTTGCTGCCAATCTCTTCTCATTCTCTCATTTCCTTTCTCACTCCCCCTCTTATCTTTCAGTGTTCAGACTGATTCTCACTTGTATTATCTACCTGACACCTGTCATACGCATGCTTTGCCTCTGTCATCTTACTCTATCTCCTTCGTTATTCAGGTGACTTTGGCTTTGGTTGCCCTGCTTTTCTCCTTTGAGTGAATGTTCCTTGACATTAGCCAAACCATTATGTTGAAGGCAGCACATTGTTTAACTACAATGTTGCCTGCCAGTCTTTGATTTTAATTTGCCCGGAGCAAGTCCGTTCTCAACTTGCTGAAATGGTCCCTTCTGTAAGTATTTTTACTCTTTGTCCTTTCCCTTTTCCATATTTAATCTAAACCTTGATCACTGTAACCTAAATCTTCCTCCACTGACACTTTATCCACTTGACCCAACACATTCTCCAGAACCAGATCCAGCAATGCCTTCTTCCTTGTTAGTGAGGAAATGTACGTCTCATGAAAATTTCTTGGAATACATTTCAGAAACTCTTCCCTTTTCTGCCCTCTATGCTATTACAATTCCAATCTATATTAGCATAATTAACATCCTCCATTATCACCACTATATAGTTCTTGCACTCTATGTAATTTCCTGCAAATTTGACCTGCCACATCTTTCCCACTGGTTGGCGGGCTATGGAATGTACCCAGTAGTGTAATGGTACCACAACAGATTCTTAACTCTAACCAAACATAATCTGTCTTCAATCCCTCCAGGACATTATCTTTCCAGCAATGTAATATGTCCCTTAACAGTGTCATTACGCAACCCCCCCCCCCCCCCCCCGCCTCTTTCCTGAACACCTCCTGTCCAGGAATATTTAGTGTCCAGTTGTGCCCTTTTTTGAGCCATGTCTGTTTAAATTTGAAGCATTATGGAACATTAGGATTCATTGTTTATGTGGTGTGACCACATAATCAGCTATGGTTACAAGCACTCACTTTCCGTATATCAAACTACTCTTGGTTTGCTTCAATTATGTAAATTCCTGACCGGCCACAACTTGTAGGCTTCAACAATATGGTTTAGCTGTATTTCGTATGGCTTTTGTTGCCTCAAGTCATTGCTATGATAACTAGTTTCTTGAGTGTCTTGCACTGCCATATGAGAATTAAATATAGTAAGATTTTTTTATTGAACCACACTTAACCATATCATATTTCCTTTTAATAATTGAAAAAAAACCTGAATTTGACTGCTGCTGCTATAGATACAGGAAAGGTTATAAACTCCATCAATGTTCTTGTGTATTGCTGAAAAAAGAGACATGTCTAAGCTTTTCATCTTGCAGTCTTCAGTACACTCACAAGAATACCAGCATAAGTGGAAAACAGCAATTTATACCGTATGTGAAGAGTGCTGATTGGTGGGCAAGTGGCATTGCCTTGGCAAATGTACCAGTGATGGTGACTGACAGTTGACTGCTAAGCATTGTTTGAAATTTAAACCACGCAGCTTGAACCTGATTGGTCAAAGCATTGCCCTGAGGAATGAGTCATTGAATGGCTGTCACATATTTTGTTTAGCTGAAACAGGCGCAATGTATGTACATGTTCTTTCTGTCTGTGAAGAACAGGGCCCTGTGTATTAATATATGTATCTTCTAGTACACACATGCACCACGCTGTGAGTCTAACTGACTCTTTTAAATTGGTTGTCAATGCGATTTTTAGCACACCAAGGATTATTTAGCAAATGTTGTTCAATCGCGGAATCAAACCTAATGTTGGACACTGTTTTGAGTTTTGCAAGCACGGGCTGGTTGGGTAGGGTCTGTACCCTGCCCTTTCCGAACAGCGGCTGGGCCATGTTGTTTTATACGATCTGCCATTCTTTGGGACATCCGGCCTACATACCTAGCATCACACTGGCACTGAAATTCATATACCACGTTACTCATTTGTGTGATAGGTAGATGGCAAATACCACTCGCTGCTGCATAGTAGGAGTCTGAATTGGATCTGTTGCTCAACATGACCAGACAGTCTTGTTCGAATGTAAGCTAATAAAATGCTTGCTGGACTTGTGTAAGAGCTACCACATGAAATATATGACAGGGTTCATCCTCACTGCTTGCTACGTCCGCCTGTGTATGGGCTGCCCAAGACGCACACAAATGATGTCCTTCTATGTCCCATCTTATCTATGACCGGCTCTGCACAAAATGAATGGCCAAATGGTTGGGCAAATTGTTACAACCAATTTTGTCCAAGTTTTCCACTTAAACGGTGAAGGTCTCCTTCACATTTGTGAAGGCCATACAGAACTTGCATATTAATAGCAATGCTGTGTCCATGTGCTCATTTGACATTGCTAGCCTATTCACCCATGTTCTACTTAAGGAAGCCATAGATATTTGTGCTGTAGCACTATATCATAGCGACATAGACCTGCCACCAATTCATTGAACTTATGAACTCGGCAACACACTCAGTTGAGTTCAGATTTAATAATACCATGTATGCCCAAATAGATGGTGTTGCCATGGGTTCCCTCTAGCCCCGGTTCTCGCAAACACCTTTGTTGGGTTCCATGAGAAACGTGTCTTCGATGGAGTGACACCTAACCTCCAACCCCTCGTGCATATGATAAGTTTGCTACATTTAAACCTGAAGCTGCATGTAACGATTTCCTATGCAGTATCAACACGAGTGGTATTTGTCACTAACAGGATGCTGCGGTCAAGCCAAAAAGATGTCTGCCTATCTCACAAATGAGGAATGTGGTATATGACTTACAGTGCAAGTGTGATGTATGTAGGCCATATGTCCTAAAGACTGGCAGATCGTAAAAAACAGCATGTCCCAGCTGCTGTTTGCAATGGGCAGTGTACAGACCATACCCAACCAGCCCATGCTTGCAAAACTCAAAACACAGTTTCCAGTATTAGATGTGATTCCGTGATTGGACAACATTTGCTAAATAATCCGCGGTGCGCTAAGAATTACGCTGCCAACCAATTTAAGATTGTCAGTCGGGCTCGCAGTGCGGCGCTTTTGTGTGTGCTGGAAGCTACATTTTTTCATACATAGGACCCTGTTCTTTGCAGACAGAAAGAACATGTACATACATTATGCTTGTTTCATTACACTAAACAAAATAAGTGACAGCCATTTGCTAACTCCTCCCTCAGGGCAATGCCTTGACCAATCAGGGCCAAGCTGTCTGGTTTAAATTTCAAACAATGCTTGGCAGCTAACTGTCAGTCACATCACTGGTGCATTCTCCATGGCAATGCCACTTGCCAACCAATCAGCACACTCTTAACATGCAGTCTAAATTGCTGTTTTCCCTTTATATTGGTATTCTTGAGTGTCCTGATGAGTGCAAGGCGGAAAGCTTACACATGTCTATTTTCTTCAGCAATATTCAAGGACATTTGGTAGTACAGAACTTATGGCATGACAATGGAGTTCTGAAAACCTGAGCTCCGGAATGAATGAGCCATGTCCTTAGCTAAACAATTCTAGTACATCTGCAACATTACCTATACCTGTCAATGTGGAAAATTTGCCCAGTTGTGTCTTGTCCACAAAAAAAAGCATAAATCCCACCTGGTGGTTACTGCGCTTTCAGTCTACTCCCAAACATCAGGAAAGTGATAGGAGTCATTGACATTGCTATGAAGTATTACTTAGTCACTTAGTATCTTACTAATGCTCAGTTTGTGTTCTACCAGGATCATTCAGCCCCAGATCTCATTAGAACCTTGGCCCAGAATGGGGATAAGATCTTAATTCCAACTCTATACAATCTGGCACAAATACTACATTGTGTTTCCATAAAAATACTTGTTTGTTAGATGCCAATTATTTCAATCCCAGACCGTTACTGCAAGAGTTTCATACTATAACGCTCCAATCTCAACTGCCTTCAGCTGCTTCATCAATGACCTTGCCTCCATCATAAAGGCAGAAGCGGGGCTGTTTGTTGACAGTTTGCAGTGTTCTGCTCAGTTTGCAGTTCTTAAGATGATAAAGTAATCCATGCTATCATGCACCAACACCTGGACAATATTCAGCCTTGGGTTGATGAGTGTCAAGTAACACGTGTGACTGACAGTGGCCATCTCCAATAAGAGTGAGTCTAACCACCACCTCATGACATTCCATGGCATTACCATTACCAGGTCCCTACTGATAACATCATGGGGATCACCATTGATCTAAAAACTCAACAGGGCCAGCCAAAACTGCACGTACTGCTCAAGGTGCGATTTAACCAAGCTTCTATACGATTGAAGCAAGACTTCACTACTCCTGTACTCAAATCCTCTTGCGATATCATTCCATCAGCCTTCCTAATTGCCTATTGCACCTGCGTGTTGGCTTTCAGTGATATGTACAAGGAGACCCAGGTCCCTTTGTACATCTACTTTCTAATCTCTTACCATTTAGGAAATACTCTGCACATCTGTTCCTTTTACCAAAGCAGATAACCTTACATCTTTCCGCATTGTATTCCATCTGCCATGTTCTTGCCCACTCACTAAGTCTGTCCAAATCCACCTGTCTCTGCTTTACATCTCCTTCATAACATACATTCCCGCCTAGCTTTGTGCCATCAGCACACTTGGAAATATTACCTTTGGTCCCCACATCCATATCATTGATATATATTGTGAACAGCTGGGGCCTAAGTACTAATCCTTGCAGTACCCCACTGGTCACAGCCTGCCAATGCGAGAATGACCATGGACTCTTACCTTCGTCATCAGTCTCCTATGTGGGATCTTATCAAAAGCCTTGCTGAAGTCCAAGTAGACTACGTTAAATGCATTGCCCTCATCTACACACCTGGTCACCTCTTTGAAAAATTCAATCAAATTGGTCAGACATGACCTCCCCTTAACAAAACCATGCTGACTGTGATTAATCCCTGCCTCTCCAAATGTAGATTAATTCTGTCCCTCAGAATTGCTTCCAGTAGTATTCCCACCACTGAGGTTAGATTGACTGGCCTGTAGTTCCCTGGTTTATCCCTTCCTCCCTTCTTGAATAACGGTACCACATTGGCTGTCCTCCAGTCCTCCGGCACCTTCTCCTGTGGCCAAAGAGGTATTGAAAATTATTGCCAGCGCCCCTGCTACCTCCTCCCTTGCCTCACTCAACAGCCTGTGATACATTTCATTCTGGCCTGGAGATTTATCTACTTTTAAGCCTGCCAGACCACTTAGAACCTCCTCCCTTTTTATGCTAATTTCTTAAATTATATCACAGTCCTTCTGCCTGATTTCCATACGTCATCCCTCTCACTTGTGAACACCAACACAAAATATTCATTTAGAACCCTACCTATGTCTTCTGGCTCCACATACAGATTACCACTATGGTCCTACTCTTTCCCTAGTTGTCCTTTTACTCTTAATGTACTTGCAAAATAACTCTGGATTTTCCTTTATTTTACCTGCCAATGTTTTTCATGCCCCCTTTTTTGCTCTCCTAATTTCATTTTTAAGGTCCCCCCTACACATTCTATACTTCTCTAGGGCTTCCGCTGTTTTGAGTCCTCAGTATCTGCCATAAGTCTCCCTTTTTCTCTTTATCCAATCCTGTATATCCCTCGACATCCAGGGTTCCCTGGATTTGTTGGTCCCACCCTTTGTCTTTACTGGAATATGTTGGCCCTGTACACACTCTATTTGCTTCTTGAATGAGTCCCACTGCTGTGATGCAGATTTACCTAAAAGTAGCTGCTCCCAGTCCGCTCTGGCCAAATCGTATCTAATCTTATTAAAATCGGCCTTCCCCCAATTTAGAACTCTGATTTCTGGCTCATCCTTGTCCTCTTCCATAATAACCTTGAACCTAATGGAGTTATCACTATCTGCAGAATGTTCCCCCACTGATACCTCTACCTCCTGCCTGGCTTCATTTCCTAAAATTAAGTCCAGGATCGCCCCCTCTCTTGTAGGACCTTCTACGTACTGGCTTAAAAAGCTCTCCTGGATTCATTTTAAGAAGTCCGCTCCCTCTAAACCTATCACACTATGACTAACCCAGTTAATGTTGGGGAAGTTGAAATCCCCCACTACTACTACCTTATTATTTTTACACTTCCCTGAAATTTGCCTACATATCTGCTCTTCTATTTCTCTGACTGTTTGGGGGCGTATAATACACTCTATCGAATGTGATTAAATAAGAACATAAGAAATGGGAGCAGGAGTAGGCCATTTGGCCCCCTCAAGCCTGTCCCGCCATTCAATAAGATCATGGTTGATCTGCCCCAGGCCTCAACTCCTCTTTCATGCCAGCTCCTCATTAGCCCTCAATTCCCCAATATTTCAAATATCTATCTACCTCCTCTTTAAATAGTTTCAATGATCTAGCCCCCACAACTTCCTCAGGTACAGAATTCCAGACATTCACTACCCTCTGAGAGAAGAAATTCCTTTGCATCTCAGTTTTAAATGAACGTCCCCTTATTCTGTAACTATGTCCTTTAGTTTGAGATTCCCCCACTAGTGAAAACATCATCTCAACATCTACCCTGTCAAGCCTCCTCAGAATCTTGTTCTTTTCAATAAGATCACCCCTCATTCTTCTAAACTCTAATGAATAAAGGCCTAACCTGTTTAGCCGTCCTTAATAAGTCAACCCCTTCATCCCAGGAATCGGCCTAATGAATCTCTTTTGATCTGCCTCCAATGTCAGTATATCCTTTCTTAAATACGGGGACCAAAACTGTACACAGTACTCCAGGTGCTGCCTCACCAACACCCTGTACAGTTGTAACAAGACTTCCCTATTTTTAAACTCTAACCCCCTAGCAATACAGGCCAAAATACCATTTGCCGCCTTAATTATTTGCTGCACCTGCATGCTAACTTTTTGTGTTTCATGCACAAGAACACCTAGATCTCTCTGTGCTGCAGTTTTTTGGCGTCTCTCTCCATTTAAATAATAGTCTGCCTTTTGATTCTTCCTACCAAAGTGCATGACCTCACACTTTCCTACATTATACTCCACCTGCCAAGTTTTTGCCCACTCACTCAACCTATCTATATCCCCTTGCAGATTCCTTATGTCCTCATCACAACATGCCCTCCCTATTTTTGTATCATCAGCAAATTTGGATACATTACACTCTGCACCCTGCTCCAAGTCATTAATATAGATAGTAAATAATTGAAGCCCCTGGACTGATCTCCACTAGTTACATCATTCCAACCTGAAAAAGATCCATTAATCCCGACTCTGTCTTCTGTGTGTTAGCCGATCCTCAATCCATGCTAATGCATTACCCCGAATACCGTGAGCTCCTATCATGTGCAATAGCTTTTTATGTGGCACCTTATCGAATGCCTTCTGGAAATCCAAATACACTACGTCTACCGGTTTCCCTTTATCAACTCTGCTTGTTATATCCTCAAAGAACTCTAGAAAATTTGTCAAACATGGTTTCCTTTTCGCAAAACCATGTTGACTCTGTTTGATTGTGGTAAGCTTTTCTAAATGTCCTGCTAATACTTCCTTAATAATGGATTCTAGCATTTTCCCAACTATAGATGTTAGGCTGACTGGCTTATAATTTCCTGCTTTTTGTCTCCCTCCCTTCATGAACGGGGGCATCACATTAGCGATTTTCCAATCTGCTGTGATCCTCCCAGTATACATCAATGCTTTACAGAATCACAGCTGTTACAGTGCAGTAGGAGGCCATTCGGCCATCATGTCTGCGCCAGCTCTCTGAGCAATTCATCTCGTGCCATTTCCCCATCTTCTTCCTGTAATCCTGTACATAATCCCTCTTCAGATAACAGTCTAATCCCCTTTTCAATGCCTTGATTGAACCTGCCTTCACCACACTCTCACACAGTGCATTCCAGATTTTAACCACTCGCTGCATGAAAATATTTTTCCTTGTGTTGCTTTTTGCTTCTTTTGCCAGTTACCTTAAATCTGTGCCCCCTCATTCATGATCTTTCCACTAGTGGGAAGTTTTTCTACTCTGTCCAGACCCCTCATGATTTTGAACACCTCTATCAAATCTCCTCTTAGCCTTCTCTTCTCCAAGGGAAAAAAATTCCCGACTTTTCCCACCTAGCTTCGTAACTAAAGTTCCTCATCCCTGGAACCGTTCTTGTGAATTTTAGCTGCACTCTCTCCAGTGCCTCCACATCTTTCCTAAAGTGTGGCACTCAGAACTGGATCAATACTCCAGCTGAGCCCATCTAGTGTCTTTTAATCACCTTGCTCTTCTACTCTATGCCTCTGTTAGTAAAGCCTAGGATACTGTATGCTCATTAACTGCCCCCTCAATCTTTCCTGCCACCTTCAATGACTTATGAACATCTTTGTAAATACATTTTGATCATAACTAAATAACTGCCAAGCCTCTTTTTAAAGTAGCTAATTAATATGTAGCATTAATTACTCTGGATAAAAATTTGCTCTTCGTAATAGTTAATCAGAGTGGGGGCATAGGAACGTTACGCTGAAGTTTGGGGCTGGAGTATACAGCTGTTTAGTCAGTTTCACCACTGTAGCTGGTAAATGTAAGCAGCAATTGAAGAAGCTCTATTGGCTTTGTGTAATGGTGAAGCTGCCTGAAAGGACTTAGTCACAGGTAATTGCACTTTAAGGTCAAGCAGCTGCTTAAACTGCACAAAACAATCAGAGCACTCGCTATGGTTTAAACAGCACCTTTATAATGAATGCATGTGTTAATGTCAAATGGAATGCACCACCTCAATGTAGGGGCTTCTGAGAGAATTAGGGACAATGTAAATGGTGCTGACTATATCTGTAATATTTGAAAGCTTGCATATTTGCCGCGGATCACAAACATTTGTTTAATGCTGAAAAGAGAGACGTGTTGCCAAAGCTTTTCATCTTGCATTCAACAGGACAAATACGAGAATGCTAAATTTCAAACGAGCACAACAATTTATATTACAGGAGAAAAGAATGCTGATTGGTTGGCAAATGGACTCTGTCTGAAGAGTTGCCATGGAGAATGCAACGTGGAGCTAAATGCTCCCTATGCTTCAGAGTAATTCAAAAAAGACGCAAAGCTTGAACATTCATCAGAATTGAAGAGAAATAGAAATGAGGTGAAATATAAGCTGTTTAAGGGGGGTGGGGACAGGTGGCGCTGGATCCAGCTCCACAAGTCCCCACCCCCCTTAAACAGCTTATAATTCACCTCATTTCTATTTCTCTTCAATTCTGATGAAGAGTCATACAGACTCGAAACATTAACTCTCTTCCTCTCCACAGATGCTGTCGGACCTGCTGAGTTTTTCCAGTTATTTTTGTCTTTGTTTCAGATTTCCAGCATCTGCAGTATTTTGCTTCTATCAAAGCTTGAACATATTCCTTTTGTTTGCGGGGAACAGGTTCCTGCTTGTAAATGTATGTCACTTCTAGCAGGTGTAAATGAGCCACATTATGAGCTCGACTGATTATCTTAAATTGGTTGTTAGTGTAGCTATTAGCACACTCAGGATTGTTCTACAGTGCTGCCCAATCGCGGTATTACATCTAACAGACATTTTGTTTTGCGTTTTACAAGCATGGGCTATTTGACTACAGTCTGAATTGTACCCATTATGAGCGGTTGGAGGAATATGTTACATATGAAAGACGAACGTACAAGATAAGAGCAGAAGCAGGCCATTCGGCCCCTCAAGCCTGCTCTGCCACTCAATAAGATCATGACTGATCTGTTTCACATTCCCATCTACCCCCGATAACCTTTGATTCCCTTGCCTAACAAGAATCTATCTGCCTCGTCTTTAAAATATTCAATGACCCCGTCTCCACTGCCTTCTGAGGCAGAGTGTTCCAAAGTCTCTCAACCCTCTGAGGGAAAAAAAATTCTCCTCATATTTGTCCTAAAAGGGCAACCCGTAATTTTAAAACAGTGCTCCCCAGTTCTGGACTCGCCCACAAGAGAAAACATCCTTTCCACGCCCACCTTGTTGAGACCGTTCAGGACCTTTTATACTTCATTCAGGTCACCCCTCACTCTTCTAAACTCCAGCTCAGTTTGTTTAACCTTTCCTCATAAGACAACCCGCTCATTCCAGGTATCAATCTAGTAAAGCTTCACTGAACTGACTCCAAAGCATTTACATCCTTCATTAAATAAGGAGACCAAAATTGCACACAGTATTCGAGATGTGGCCTCACCAATGCCCTGTATAACGGAAGCATATTACATCCTTACTTTTATATTCAGTTCCACTCGTAATAAAGAATAGCATCCAGTAGCCCTCTTGATTACTTGCTGTACCCGCATACTAACTTTTTGTGACTCATGCACTAAAACACCTAGATCCCTCTGCACCTGAAAATTTTGCAGTTGTTCTCTGTTTAAGTAATATTTTCTTTTTCATTCTTTCTGCGAAAGTGAACAACTCACATTTTCCCACATTATACTCCATCTTGTTTGATTTGATCAGCCATTTGTTAGGATATGTACTTGGCATCGCACCGGACACACATCCATACACAATGTCTGTTTAGACAAATAAACATGTGTTTCGTCTTGTTTTCTTTTGGACTGAACAGACTATTTTGAACCAATGCTTTAAAATAGAAAAATTTGCAAATTTAATTTTTAAATAATCAGCCTCATTAGGAATAAAAAGAGAAAATGCTGGAAAAACTCAGCAAGCCTGACAGCATCTGTGGAGAGAGAAACAGAGTTAATGTTTCAAGCCTGTGTGACCCTTCTTCAGAGCTAAAGAGTAGAAATTTGATGAAATCTGTAGTTCTTTGACACTAAACTTCTGTGGCAGGGCCTCATGAGAGAAATTAGAGCAGTATCTTGGCTGGCTTGAGTAGGGCAGAATTTTACAGACCTGCTGAGCTTTTCTAGCATTTTCTGTTTTTATTTCAGATTTCCAGCATTGGCAGTATTTTGCTTTTAGCCTCATTAGGAATTTTGCCATATAGGTTTCTGCGAATTAAAAATTAATTTGATATAGCAAGTTCTCCTTTGGATCCCTGTTGTTAAGGCCAACACAAAATGACCCAACGCTTTTAATCAATTTAAGCTGTAGTAGTCTCACGGCCTTGTTAAGGTTGTAGCACAAAGCCAACAAATATATTTTCATTTGACAAATTACTCCTGTCCCTTTTATTCCCCTCATTTACTTGACACCTGTGCTTTTTTTTTGTTGCAGATAATTCCATTTATGTGGAGCCAGTTTTGGCTCTCTCTTATTGAACTTTTCACGTAATATATTGTAGCTCCTCTTGTGCACATGTGTTGAAATTCCATATATGCCCAAAAGTGAAAACACACAATGTAATTTAAAATAAAATATCCAGAAATAAGCCAACGTTTGGGCCACCATGCAATTAAACCGAACAGGCGCCAGAAACAATGGTGTTCAATCTAAAAGTGAATGTTAGGTAATTGCTCACCAGCAGCACATAATGCCAAGTATGTTAGGGTTTCAAACCTGCAGTTCTTTGACACTAAACTGCTGCGGCAGGGCCTCATGAGAGAAATTAGAGCAATATCTTGGCTGGCTTGTAATAGGGCAGAAGTTTACAGCCCCATTGTGGTAGGGGTGGGGCCATAAAATGTAGCAAGCCGTTCAAAAGTCCATTGACTTCAGTGGGACTGTAAAATTCCGCCCATAAACTTGTGTTGGCTGATAATGAACCATGTAGATGTGGGACAGGTCAGTTCTGCTGTTGGTTGCAGAGGGTGTACGACAGGGGTATGAATCCTTTTGAAACAGTCGGGCAGGGCTGTGTATCACAATTACTGAATGGGAAATCAATAATTAAATCAGTTTTGAAAAAGAATCATAATGGAATATCATGTTAATTCCCAATCTAGTTGCATTTTTAAGCCCTTAGGCCTTGCAATTTCCAGCAAACAGGATTGTTGGGCAGGAGGGAGAGTGACAGCTTCTCTCTGACACAGAGTAACCTTCCAGTAACTTGTCCACCAAAAAACTGCTGACTGAAATAGGAGCCAGACTTGATGATGTTACTACCTTTTGAGCTCTCGGCACCTCTTCAACAGTCAGGTATATAAATCTTTAAAAATCCAAAACAACTTTTGACTTAGGATTTCAGCTTTGTCACAAGGCACCTTCCTTCACTTCCTACCTTCTGTCATTATGTATCCCTGAGCAGAGAGAGAATATGAAATAAAGTTTACAAGTTTAAAGGAGATATAGGAGCAGAGGCACCTGGGTGTGTATGTGCATAATCATTGAAGGTGGCAGGACAGGTTGAGAGAATGCTTGATAGAACATATGGCATCCTGGGCTTTATAAGTAGAGGCATAAAGAAGGTTATGTTAAAACTGTAGTAAATGCCTGGTTCTGCCTCAACTGGAGTATTGCTTCCAGTTCTGTGCACCACACTTTAGGAAGGATGTGAAGGCATTCGAGAGGACTCAGAAAAGATTCATAAGAATCATTCCAAGGATGAAAAACCTCAGTTATGTAGAAAGATTGGAGAAGTTGAGATTGTCCTCCATGGGGAAGAAAAGCTTGAGAGGAGATTTGATAGTTACTCGAAATCACGAGGGGTCTGGACAAAGATATATAGGGAAAAAACGTTCCCAATGGTGGAAGGATTGAGAACCATAGGGCACAGATTTAAGATAATTTGCAAAAGAAGCATTGGAGATATGAGGAAAAAACTTTTGCATGCGGTTAGGACCTAGAATGTGGTGGAAGCAAGTTCAGTTGCGGCTTTCAAATGGGAATTGGATCATTATCTGAAAAAGAATTACAGGGTTATGGGAAAAAGGCAGGGGAGTGGCACCAGGTGAATTGCTTCTTCAGAGGGACAGCTCAGACACCACAATTCAGATGGCTTCCTGCTGTGCTATAACCATTCTATGATTCATCTTATGATTTCCTATTTCGGGCAAATGCCTTTTTGCAAAAACGCACTAAATGTTTTCATCAAAATAACTAAGTGTGCAGCCTGTTCCCAATAAGCACAGATCAGCTGTTACTTTTTGTCAAATGTCCAATTCATAAACTCTGTCCCGTGTTTTTCAAAGGGTTGCTGCCTTTCAATTATCCTGTAGTCCTGTCCTTTGTCCTTTATGACCTCAACCTTGAGAACACTAACTAGCAATTATTTTTCTTTCTCCCTTCTCCCTCTCATCCCTTACTCTTATGTTTTTTGCTCCTTTTGTTGTCGTAGACGTGTGCGGGATGGGGTAAGAGAGAATGGTAGCGGGAGAAGATATATTCCTGTCTTCTTCAGATTTGAACTAAAAGTGTTGAAGATACCTGAGGTAAATCCTGATTGGTGGAGAAGAGGAGTACTGCTCGGAGATGGAGGTTTATGTAAACCCTAATATCACTCACTTTACTCAAGTTTGGCACGACCAAGAGCAAGAGTGAAATGAAATTTCTGGATTTCGGCCTGCAGGTTGTTAAACATGTCAATTTTAAGTCAGTTCAATCTGGAAAATTTTTGGAAAACTGAATTGCTAACTGTAGCCAGATTCAGCTAATTGAAACTCATCCTGTAGTAGACTAACTAACTCTTCCATTTATCACAGCCAACAGTAATATAATATTTAATATTTGCTGTCGCTCTCATTATACATAGGACACTTATGCTTTACAGAGCAGTCTGAATTTACCAGACATTGCAAAGTGGCACTTGGATGGCTTTTGTCTCTGCTATAGAAGAAGAGGCACTGAAATCTCAGTAATTACATACATAGTTCTAGTATTTTGATTCATGCCTAAGCCAAAATCTCCAACTTCAAACTAAAATACTGTAGATTTCTCTTTGTATGGCATGTATGAAATGGAGTACGTGTCTTAATCTATTTTGAATAGGTGAACTCTTTTAACGATTTGTGTTGCTTACTGGAGGAATGATGGGTATTAAGTTTTGAAAAGTTTTTAGCATGTGTGAAATCCTGAGTTTTTATATGCCTCAAAAACGGTTTGAGAAAGAGAACTGCACCAAGTGTGTTTAAGATGGAAACTGCTACCCAGTGACAGCATGTCCCTTTAGTAAGGTGACCTTGATTATTACAGCTGAAGGTGTAAGTTCAAAGTTGAATGACCCATTGTGACAGGGGCAAGAGTCAGCAACTAGTGGAGGAACTGAACATGCAGTCCAAGTTAAAATCAGGAGTAGTTTTTAAGTTTGAATCCACTGAAGACTGTACTGTTATGCAGGGCTTGTTTGCAGAAATGTCATTTAGCTGAATGTTTTGTCAAGGAAGAATTTATCAGAAATGTAGACCATGTTATCTTGGCTTAGGTTACTGTTGTGGAGAATAAGGTTGCATTGTAATGTTAGAGGAAGGCGGTGGCTTAGTGGTATTATCGCTGACTAGTAGAGACCAGGGTAATGCTCTGGGGACCTGGATTCGAATCCCACCATGGCAGTTGGTGAAATTTGAATTCAATAAAAATCTGGAATTAAAAGTCTGACGACGGCCCTGAAAACATCACCGATTGTCATAAAAACCCATCTTGGTTCACTAATGCCATTTAGGGAAGGAAATCTGCCGTTCTTACCCGGTCTGGCCTACATGTGACTCCAGACCCACAGCAATGTGGTTGACTCTTAAAAAAAAACCCCAAACGAGCAATTAGGGATGGGCAATAAATGCTGGCCTAGCCAGTTATGCCCACATCCCATGAACAAAGGTAAAAAAAATGTTTCCTCGAACAGAGGCCCGAACAATCCCCATCCACCACTACTCTCCTCCGTCTGGCTGAACTTGTTCTCACACTGAACAATTTTTCCTCTCACTTCCTCCAAATAAAAGGTGTGGCTATGGGTATCCGCATGGGCCCCAGCTATGCCTGTCTCTTTATGGGGTATGTGGAACATTCCTTGTTCCAGTCCTACTCCGGCCCCCTCCCACAACTCTTTCTCCGGTACATCGATGATTACTTCGGTGCTGCTTCATGGTCTCGTCATGACCTGGAAAAATTTATTAATTTTGCTTCCAATCTCCACCCCTCCATCATTTTCACATGGTCCATCACTGACACTTCCCTTCCCTTCCTTGACCTCTCTGTCTCAATTTCTGGTGATAGACTGTCCACCAATATCCATTACAAGCCTACCGACTCCCACAGCTACCTCGACTACAGCTCCTCACACCCCGCTTCCTGTAAAGACTCCATCCCATTCTCTCAGTTCCTTCGCCTCCGTCGCATCTGTTCTGATGACGCTATCTTCAAAAACAGTTCCTCTGACATGTCGTCCTTCTTCCTTAACCGAGGTTTTTCACCCACGGTCGTTGACAGGGCCCTCAACCGTGTCCGGCCCATCTCCCGCGCATCCGCCCTCACGCCTTCTCCTCCCTCCCAGAAACATGATACGGTCCCCTTTGTCCTCACTTATCACCCCACTAGCCTCCGCATTCAAAGGATCATCCTCCGCCATTTCCGCCAACTCCAGCATGATGCCACCACCAAACACATCTTCCCTTCACCCCCCCCCTGGCGGCATTCCGTAGGGATCGTTCCCTTCGGGACACCCTGGTCCACTCCTCCATCACCCCCTACTCCTCAACCCCCACCTACGGCACCTCCCCATGCAAACGCAAAAGATGCAACACCTGCCCCTTCACTTCCTCTCTCCTCACCGTCCAAGGGCCCAAACACTCCTTTCAAGTGAAGCAGCCTTTTACTTGCATTTCCCCCAACTTAGTCTACTGCATTCGTTGCTCCCAATGCGGTCTCCTCTACATTGGAGAGACCAAACGCAAACTGGGCGACCACTTTGCAGAACACCTGCGGTCTGTCCGCAAGAAAGACCCAAACCTCCCTGTCGCTTGCCATTTTAACACTCCACCCTGTTCTCTTGCCAACATGTCTGTCCTTGGCTTGCTGCATTGTTCCAGTGAAGCCCAACGCAAACTGGAGGAGCAGCACCTCATCTTCCGACTAGGCACTTTACAGCCTTCCGGACTGAATATTGAATTCAACAACTTTAGATCTTGAACTCCCTCCTCCATCCCCACCCCCTTTCCGTTTCTTCCCCTTTCGTTTTGTTTTTTTCCAATAATTTATATAGATTTTTCTTTTCCCACCTATTTCCATTATTTTTAAATCTATACCTTTTATGCCCTGTTAGTCTTTCCACCCCACCCCCACTAGAGATGTACCTTGGGTGTCCTGCCATCCGTTCTTAATTAGCACATTCGTTTAGATAATATCACCACCTTCAACACCTCTTTGATCCTTTTGTCTGTGACATCTTTTGATTATCTGCTCCTATCACTGCTTGCTTGTCCCTACAACCACACCCCCCCCCACCCCCAACTTCTCTCTCCCCCCCCCCCCCCACCTTAAACCAGCAATATTTCACCCCTCTCCTAATATTACTCAGTTCTGTTGAAGGGTCATGAGGACTCGAAACGTCAACTTTTTTCTTCTCAACCGATGCTGCCAGACCTGCTGAGTTTTTCCAGGTAATTCTGTTTTTGTAAAAAAAATGTTTGTTTGCCAGGGGTGGTCTCTGAGTCAGAGTCAAGCTCCTACTTAAGGACATGCACACACTATCTAGGTTGATATTTTTTGACTGTGGGAGTACTATATTGTTGGAGGTGCTGTCTTCCACATGAGACATTAAATTGCATTATGTGTTGTGTATTCAGGTTGACGTAAAAGATTCTGTGGCACTATTTGAAGAAGAGCAGTGGGATTCTCCTGATGTCCTGATTAAGCAATTGGACAAAGAAGAATACTCCAACTGGCAGGATGTGACTAGTGATGTCCCCTGGGAACTGTAGTGGGCCCTGAGCTTTCCCTTATTTATTAATGACTTGGATGGAGAAATGGATCTTTATGCCTAATTTTTCTGATACCAAGTTAAGATGACACAGCAATTAGTATTTTTGGGAGCAGAAAGTTACAAAGAGACATTGATTGATAGATAAGTGAGGGAGGGCAAAACTATTTTGATGGGAGTTCAAGGTGGGGAAGTGCAATGTAATTCTCTTTGGACTGAAGAAAGATGGATCAGATTATTTTCTAAATGAAGAGCTAGGAACTGTGGAGGACCAGAGATTTAGAGGTCCATTACAGAAATCACCAAAACCTAGTGGACGGGTACAAAAACAATTCAAACGGGTAATGAAATGTTGGACTTCAAGAGTACTGGAATACAAAGGGTTCGTAGTTGTGCTGCAGTTGTATAAAGATGAAGTTCTGGTTAGATCATATCTGAATATTGTGTTCAGCTCTGGCACTGCACCTGAGGAAGGATATATTGACCCTGGAAGAGGTGAAACACAGATTCACCAGAATGATATTGGGGCTAAAACGGTTAAATTCTGAGGATGGGTTGCATATTGTATTCCTTCAAGTATAGAAAATTAAGGGATGATATAATTGAGGCGTTTCAGATTGTTAAACAATTTGATAGGGTTGGTAAAGGGAAAGTATTTCCCCCGGTGGGCTAAGTTCAGAATAAGGGGTCATAACCTGAAAATTAGAGCTAGGCCATTTAGAGATGATGTCATCAAACATCATTTCATGCATAAGGTAGATGAAATCTAGAACCTAAGAAAATATTGAGTGTCGGCCAGTTTCAAATGTGAGATTGATTAAATTTTTGTTAGGCAAGTATATAAAGGGATGTTCCCAGGTAATGCCGATTTCTTATTCAAAATCAGTTTGGCCTTCACATGCAGCGAATGATCAAAATCGTAGCTTTCATAATTGATATAATTTCTGTATATCTAGGTTACACTTGACTTTTTAACAAATATTCATAAAAGTCTTTTATTTTAAGGCTGAAGAAAAAAACAAAGCAACTGAAACAGAAGGAAGAGGAACCTTCAGGTTGCAAGGCTGATAAACCATTACACAAAATACAAGTTGGTCAAGGTGTTTCTGAAGAAAACATCAATGTAACTCCACTACATTTTTTTGACCATGAAAAGGTTATGGATAATTTTAAAAGTTCCTTGAAAACAGGGGACAATACTGCAGAAGACAATAAAAGAAAAACTGCTCAAAGGAAGGAAATCCGTCGTGCAGAGCTCAAGAGTTTTTACTTGTCTGGTAAGTAACTGTAGAGGATCTTGGTTCACATTTCAGCCAAAATCTTTTTGTTTCTAAATTGAAGTTGCATGTTTGATAAGTATTCATCGTAGTTTTGCAGTGATCATTTTTGCTAGCTTTATTTGCCGTTACAAAGGTTTGCAAGTGTTTGTATGCTTATCTCTCAATGGTTGCATTATATTTTTGTTATACCTGAAACACCTAATTCAAATTGTTAAATGATCATCTAATAGAAATAGAATTTCAGGTTGATTACAGCGCACAGTCGTATATAAAACATTCCAATAGCCAGTCAAAATATATCTGTCAAAGTCCACTGTGAAAGCACTATTTGATGTGATGGTATAATCACTGAGAGGTATTTTCCACCACTTGCCCTATCTAGTTCTTTGTGGTGGTCATGTGGCTCTTATCAGCAAATCACACATTATCATATTGGATCCCCAGATGAGCTTCCAGCCACATATTCACTGTAACACAAAGTCGGCTTATTTCCATTTCTGTTACGTCACCCGATTCCACCCCTGCCTCAGCTCGCTTGTTGAAACCCTCATCAATGCCTTTGTTAGCCCTTGACTTGACTGTTTCATCACAATCCTGGCTGCTTTCCACACCTTCCTAAACCTGTGGTCTTCAAACTCTGCTGTCTATGTCTTTACTCTCAACAAATCCCATTCACCCATGAACCATATGCTTGCTGACCTACATTGGCTGCTGGTTAAGCAATATCTCTATTAAAATTAGCTTCTGCACTTTTGAATCCCTTCATAATATTGCCCCTCCCTATTTCTGTAACCTCCTACAGCCCTTATATATCTGTGTTCCTCCATTCTGGCCTCTTGACCATCCTTAATTTAATCACTCCTCCACAGTCTCGCCTTCAGCTACCAAAACCTTATGTTGTGGAATTCCTAAACCCCTCCACCTATTTTTCCTCCGTTCAGACACCCTAAAACCAATCTCTGGTCAATTGACCCTAATACCCTCTCATGCAGCATGGAGTCAAATTTTATTTGACAGTACTCCTGTGAAGTGCCTTGGGGCTGATCACTATATTAAAAGGGCTATATAAATACAAGTTGTTCTTGGTTGTTGGTAATGATTGACAATATACATTAAAATGAGAGGTGGGAAGGAAATTTGGATGATTAGGGATTTACTGGGAATTGGATCATGGACCACGAGATGGATCTTGTAGAGGAGGTGAGCTTGGAGAGGGCAAGGAGAGATGAGGAGAGGAAAAATTAGATGAGTTCGCAGTTAGGCTGGGGACAAGTCTAGAGGCAGGATTAACTTAGTACAACAGTGGGAATGGCAAAGCCGGGTAATTACAGGCCCCCTTAGTTTCACTTCAGTAGTAGGCAAAATGCTTGAAGGTAACATAAGGCACTACTTAGATAAACAAAGCATCATCAGGGGCACGCAACATAGTTTCTGGAAAAGGAGATGTCGTCAATGCTAAGTTATTTGATGAAAGCAGTCCGATAGACATTGTTAACTCAACTTTGAGGAAGCCTCTTAAAAGGCACCTCACAAGGTTACAGAATAAAATCATTTGGAATTTACAAGTAATCTAAGGTGGATTAAAGATTAATTGAATCCCTTAGGCACAAAGTTGTTATTGAATTTGGATTCGTTTGGAGACCAGTGTCTGGTGTTCCACATGTCTTGGTGTTAGGATCATTCTTCACTAGCTTCATGAATGACTTTGATGCAGATGTTGGGAATATTCAACAAATGAGTGAATGGTACAGAGCTATGGGCAATTGTTAGATTGTGTAGTGTGCTAAAGTGTACTGCAAGCACATCTGATTTGCTGGGGTAATGGACCTGTGTTTGATGAATAATATCTATTTTAGAAAACTGTTGCATTATATAAGTGAACAAGCCGAACACTAAATATACATGCACCTAACAGTGAATGAATTGAAGCCCGTGGTCAGTGCATCATACTTTAAAGGTTCATGACTGATTTTGTTTGCTTTTCTAGGATTCTGTAGGCACTAGATAAGTATTTTTATTCATTCATGGGATTTGGGTGTTGCTGGCTAGGCCAGCATTTATTGCCCATTCATAATTGCCCTTCAGAAGGTGGTGGTAAGCTGCCTCCTTGAACTGCTGCAGTCCATGTGGTGTAGGTACACTCACAGTGTATTTAGGAATGACAGTGAAGGAACAACAGTAAATTTCCAAGTCAGGATGGTGAGTGGCTTGGAGGAGAACTTCAGGCGAAGGTGTTCCCATGTGTCTGCTGCCCTTGTCCTTCAAGATGGTAGCGGTTGTGGGTTTGGAAAGTGCTATCTAAGGAGCCATGGTGAGTTCCTGCAGTCCATATTGTATCTGGTACACAGTGCTGCCATTGTGCGTCTGTGGAGGAGGGAATGAATGTTTGTGGATGGGGCACCAGTCAAGCGGGCTGCTTTGCCCTGGATGGGATTGAGATCCTTGTGTGTTGTTGGAGTTGCATCCATCCAGGCAAGTGGAGAATATTCCATCACACTCCTGACTTGTGCCTTGTAGATTGTAGACAGGCTTTGGGGAGTCAGGTGAGTTACTCGCTGCAGGATTCCTAGCCTCTGACCTGCTTTTGTAGCCACAGTATTTATATGGCTAGTCCAGTTCAGTTTCTGGTCAATCGTAACCCCCAGGATGTTGATAGTGGAGGATTCAGCATTAGTAATGTCATTGAATGTTGAGGGGCAATGGTTAGATTCTCTCATATTATTGATGGTCACTGTTACTTGCCACCTGAGCCCAAGCCTGGATATTGCCCAGGTCTTTCTGCATTTGGACATGGACGGCTTCAGTATCTGAGGAGTTGCGAATGGTGCTGAACATTGTGCAATCATCAGTGAACATCCCCACTTCTGACTTCCCACAATGAAGTCCTGGAACTAAGATCATTGACCTCTAGCAACCCCCACCATCTTCCTTTGTGTTAGGTATGACTCCAACCAGTGAAGAGCTTTCCCCCTGATTCCCATTGACTCCAGTTTGGCTAGGGCTCCTTGATGCCTTGAAGCAAATGCTGCCTTGATGTCAAGGGCTGTCATTCTCACCTTATCTCTGAAGTTTAGCTCTTGTCCATGTTTGAACCAAGGTTGTAATGAGGTCAGAAACAGAGTGACCCTGATGGAACCCAAACTTAGTGTCAGTGAGCAGATTATTGCTAAGCAAGTGCTGTTTGATAGCAGTGTTGATGGCCCCTTCCATCATTTTACTGATATGGAGAGAAGACTGATGGGGTGGCAATTGGCAGGCTTGGGTTTGTCTTGCTTTTTGTGTACAGTACATAACTGGGCAATTTTCCACATTACCAGGTAGATGTCAGTGTTGTTGCTGTACTGGAGCAGCTTGGCTAGGGGTGCGGCAAGTTCTGGAGCACAAGTCTTCAATATTATTGCTGGAATATTGTCAGGGACCGTAGCCTTTGCAGAATCTAGTGCCTTCTGCTAATTCGTGATATCACGTAGAGTTAATAGAACTGGCTGAAGACTGGCTTCTGTGATGCTGGGGACCTCAGGAGGAGGCTAAGATGGATCACTCTGGCTGAAGATTGCAGCGAATGCTTCAGCCCTATATTTTGCACTGATGTGCTGGACTCCCCCATCATTGATGATTGGATATTTGCAGAGCCGCCTGCCCCAGGGCGTTGTTTAATTGTCCATCACCATTCACGACTGGATGTGGCAGGTTTGCAGAGCTTTGATCTAATTCATTGGCTGTGGAATCACTTGGTTCTGTCTATTGCTTGCTGCTTATGCTGTTTGACATGCAAGTATTCCTGTGTTGTAGCTTCACCAGGTTGACCTCATTTTTACTTATGCCTTCTGGCATGCCCTCCTGCACTGTTCATTGAACCAAAGTTGCTCTCCTGGCTTAGTGGTGATGGTAGAGTGAGGGATATACCGGGCCATGAGGTTACAGATTGTGGCAGAGTACAGTTCTTCTGCTGCTGATGGCCCAAAGTGCCTCATGGATGCCCAGTTTTGAGTTGCAAGATCTGATCATAATCTATCCTGTTTAGCACGGTTGTAGTGTCACACAACACAGTGGAGGGTATCCTCATTGTGAGGACAGGACTTCATCTTCACAGGGATTGTGCAATGGTCATTCCTACTATCATGGAAAAATTAATCTGTGGCAGGCAGGTTAGTGAGGATGAGGTCAAGTATGGTTTTTTTTCCCCTCCCTTAGTTCCCTCGCTGTGTGCAGTAGACCCAGTCTAGCAGCTATGTCTTTTAGGACTCGGCCAGTTCTGTCTGTAATGGTGCTACGGAGCTGCTCTTGGTGATGGACATTGAAGTACCCCACCCAGAGTACATCCTGCACCCTTGCCATCCTCAATGCTTCCTCCAAGTGGTGTTCAACGTTGAGGAGTACAGATTCATCAGCTGAGGGGGAGGGGTGGAACGGTTGGTACGTGGTAATCACCCCTTGACATTCAGTGGCATTACTAACGCTAAATCCCCCACTATCAATATCCTGGGGGTTACCATTGACCAGAAACTGAACTGGATTAGCCATATAAATACTGTGGCTACAAGAGCAGGTCAGAGGCTAGGAATCCTGCGGTGAGTAACTCACCTGACTCCCCAAAGCCTGTCCACTATCTACAAGCACAAGTCAGGAGTGTGATGGAGTTCTCTCTACTTGCCTGGATGAGTGCATCTCCAACAACATTCAAGAAGCTTGACACCATCCAAGACAAAGCAGCCTGCTCGATTGGAACCTCATCCACAAACATTCACCCCCTCCACCAGCAACGCACAGTAGCAGCAGTGTGTACCACCTACAAGATGCACTGCAGAAACTCACCAAGCTCACCAAACCCACGACCACTATCATCTAGCGGAACAAGGGCAGCATGAAAGTTCCCCTCCAAGCCATTCACTATCCTGACTTGGAAATATATCACCATTCCTCCACTGTGGATGGGTCAAAACCCTGGAACTTACTCCCTAACAGCACTGTGGGTGTACCTACACCACATGGACTGCAGCAGTTCAAGAAGGCAGCTTCTCACGGGTAATTCAGGATGGGTAATAAATGCTCGCCTAGCCAGCAAAGCCCACATCCCTTGAATGAATAAAAAAATACCCACAGGAGGTTCCCTTGCCCATGTTTGACCTGATGCCATGAGACTACATGGGGTCTGGATTCGATGTTGAGGACTCCCAGGGGAACTCCCTCCTGACTGTATACCACTGTGCCATCACCTCTGCTGGGATTGTCGTGCTGGTGGGACAGGACATACCCAGTGATGGTGATGCCTGGGACATCATCTGGGGCATGATTCCGTGTATGACTATGTCGGACCATTCTGTGAGACAGCTCTCCAAATAACATCCCCAAGTGTTAGTAAGTAGGACTTTGCAGACTTGACAGGTGTGTTTGCTGTTGTTGTTTCCGGTGCCTTGTTTGATGCCACGTGGTCCGTCTGTTCGCTCCTTATCCAATTTTCTGTAGCGGTTTGATACAACTCAGTGGCTTGCCCGGCCTTTCCAGAAGGCATTTGGAGTCAACTACATCGCTGTGGATATGGAGTCATCCCAAGTAAGGACGGCAGATTTCCTTCCCTAAAGGATATTAGTGAACCAGATGGGTTTTTACGGCAATTGATAATGGTTTAATGGTCATCATTAGACTTTTAATGCCAGATTGTATTGATTGAATTCAAATTCCGCCATCTGCCGTGGTGGGATTCGAACCTGGGTCTCTGGGTTACTAGTCCAGTGATAATACCACTGCGCCACCACCTCCCCCTAAGGTAGACCATGACGAGCTGCTTCACTTTGTTTAGAACAGTAGAACCAGAAAACACCACCTGCACTTGAAGCGGGGAATTAATTCAGAACTCATCTGTGGGAACAATTAGGGGCAATTTTAATGTGTAGGAGAGCGAGGATTTTTTAATTGTTTCATGGGATGTTGCTGATGAGGCCAGCAGTTGTCCATTCCTGATTGCCCTTGAGAATGTCATGGTGAGCCGCCGCTTTGAGCTGCTGCAGTCCATCTCAGCAAGTATACCCACACAACCACCTTCAGGTGCTTCATCAATGACCTTCCTTCGATCATAAGGTCAGAAGTGGCAGTTTTAGCTGATGATTGCACGATATTCAGCGCCATTCGTGACTCGTCGGGAACTGAGGCAGTCTCTGTCCAAACACAAAGAGCTGGACAATATCCAGCTTTGGGCTCACAAGTGGCAAGCAACATTCATGTCACACAAGTGCCAGATAATTACCATCTCAAACAAGAGAGAATCTAACCATCTCCCCATGTCATTCAATGGCATTACCATCGCTGAATACCCCACTATCAACATTCATTGACCAGAAATTGAACTGGACTAGGTACATATATTCTGCGTGGCTCCAAGAGCAGGTCAGATACTAGGAATCCTCTGGCGAGTAACTTCACCTCCTGACTCCCCAAAGCCTGTCCACCATGTACAAGCACAAGTCAGGTGTGTGATGGAACCCCACCACCTGGAAGTTCCCCGCCAAGCCACTCACCACCCTGACTTGGAAATATATCGCCATTCCTTCACTGTCGCTTGATCAAAATCCTAGAATTCCCTCCCTAACAGCACTGTGGATGTACCTACACCACAGGGGCTGCAGCAGTTCGAGAAGGCAATTAATCAACACCACCTCAAGGGCAATTAAGAATGGGCAATAAATGCTGTTCTAGCCAGCGACGCCCACACCATGTAAATGAATTAAAAAAGGGTTCCAGGATTTTGATCCAACAAGTGTGAAGGGACAGCAATATCTTTCAAGTCAAAGAAGAAGATGAGTCAGATGGACTCAACGTTAACTGTCTTTTTCTCCACAGATGCTGTTAGACCTGCTGAGTTTTTCCAGCATTTTCTGTTTGTTTCGGATTTCCAGCATCCGCAATATTTTGCTTTTATTTTCGTTCAAGTCAAGATGGTGTGTGGCTTTGAGGGAAACTTGCAGGCGGTGATCTCCCCATGCATCTGTGGTCCTTGTCCTTCTAGCTGGTAGAGGTTGTGGGTTTGTAAGGTACTGTCAGTGGAGCCTTGGTGAATTGTTGCAGTGCATCCTGTAGATGGTACACATTTCTGCCATTGTGCACTGATGATGGAGGAAGTGAATGTTTGTGGATGGAGTGCTGATCAAATAGGCTTCTTTGTCCTGGATTGTGTTGAGCTGCTTGAACGTTGTCAGAGCTGCACTTATCCAGGCAAGCGGAGAGTATTCCATCATACCCCTGACTGCTTTGTAGTTGGTGAACCAACTTTGGGGAGTCAGGAGGTGAGTTAGTTGCTGCAGAATTCCCAGTCTCTGATCAGCTCTTGTAGCCACAGTATTTATATGGCTGGTCCAGTTCAGCTTCGGATCAATGGTAACCCCTAGGATGCTGATTTGGGATGGGGGGGTGTGGGGTTTAAAACCGGAGATTTAAAGTATGTTGGGAAGCTGACTTCAACACTCTCTGACTTCTGCATTTAACTGCAGTGCGTTAAGCTGTTTGAGAGCAACCCCCTCAAGAAGTGTGTTGTGAATTTCAATATGTTAATCGGTTAATTGCATAATAGAGTCAGAGTTTTACAGCACTGAAAGAGGCCCTTCGGCCAATCATGTCCACGCCAGTCATTAAGCCCCTATCTACTCTAATCCCATTTTCCAGCACTTGCCCGTGGCCTTGTATGCTATGACATTTCAAGTGTTCATCTAAATACTACTAAAATGTTGTGAGGGTTCCTTTCAGGCAGTGAGTTCCAGATAGCCCCACCGTCTGGTTGAAAAATGTTTTCCTCCAATCCCCTCAAAACCTCCTGGCCCTTAACTCTGCCCCCTGGTTATTGACCCCTCCACTAAGGGGAATTGTTTCTTCCTATCTACCCTATCGGTGTCCCTCATAATTTTGTACACCTCAATCAGGTTGCCCCTCAGCCTTCTCTGCTCTAAGGAAAACAGCCCCAGCCTATCTAGTCTCTCTTCATAGCTGAAACGCACCAGCCCAGGTGAATCTCCTCTGCACCCTCTCCAGTGCAATCACATCCTTCCTATAGTGTGGCGACCAGAACTGCACACAGTACTCCAGATGTGTCCTAACTAACGCTTTATACAGCTCCATCATAACCTCCCTGCTCTTTTATTCAATGCCTCAACTAATAAAAGCAAATATCCCATATGCTTTCTTAACCACCTTATCTACCTGTGCCGCTGCTTTCAAGGACCTATGGGCATGCACACCAAGGTTCCTTTGATCCTCTGTACTTGCTAGGGTCCTAACATTCAGTGTGTACTCCCTTGTCTTGTTAGTCCTCCCAAAATGCATCACCTCACTTTTCAGGATTAAATTCCATTTTCCACTGTTCTGCCAATCTTACCATCCTGTCTAATCGTGTAGTCTTGCTATTTACCACACCACCAATTTTCGTGTCATCTGCGAACTTACTGATCATACCTCCTACATTTATGTCTAAATCATTAATGTACATTACAAACAGCAAAGGACTCAACACCAAACTCTGCAGTATGCCATTGGACACTGGCTTCCAGTCACTAAAACAACTATCGACCATCACCCATTGCCTTCTGCCCCAAGCCAATTTTAGATCCATTTTGCCAAATTGCCCTGGATCCCATGTGCTCTTACCTTCTTGACCAGTCTCCCATACGAGACCTTGTCAAAAGCCTTACTGAAGTCCAAGTAGATTACATCAACCGCGCTACCCTCATCTACACACCTAGGCACCTCCTCGAAAAATTCAATCAAATTTGTTAGACATGATCTCCTCTGACAGAGCTGTACTGACTATCCTTGATTAATTCTTGCCTCTCCAAGTGGAGCTTAATTCTGTCTGTCAGAATTTTTTCCAAAAGTTTCCCTACCACTGCATCAATATTAACATGGCCGTTGCAATTTGACTGTGGGTCCATGGCTTTTCCAGGCTTCCTGGAATTTGCCAGTGAAAACAAGGCCAAGTACATGGCGGTGATTTAAGGGGTTGAAGACATGAGTGGAAAAGATGTCAATAAATACTGAACTCAGCTGCTTTCTACACTGTGTATCAAAGACTTTGTTCACGGTACTTGTGTTGAACGATAACGATTACAACTTTGAATGTTTGGATTTCTGATTTGCACTATGGCTCTTTCATCCATCAGATCAGCATGTTTGCCACTCATGCGGTGTTACTTTGGACCTCAGCTGAGGACCAAGATGGCCAGCACCAGTATTAGCAAGAGTAGTACCAGCTGGAGCAGGGCGTGCAGCAACAACCTAGTGCTTACACATCTGCAACTCCATAGGGGAGAAGGGATCAGCGGAAAGGTGCAGCTCACTGGAGGCTATACCTGGTATCCAGGGTTTACAGGCAACGGATGAGCTTTTTTGACATGTCAGGACACCAGTGTCTCAGGAGACTCAGGGTCTGGTTAGGCTGGGACAAACACTTGCAGCCTGCTTGAACAAGACCTGCTGCCAGATGGACCTAGTGGCTACACTTTACCAGTGGCTGTCAGTCGCCACCATCCTCAACAACTTGGTCTCTGATTGCTTCCAGGGTTCTACTGAGAGTGTTTGCAGGATCTCAGTCAGTACACAGAAACGTGTAAGACAGATGGACTGTTTTGCCAGGGTAGGCTGTTATGTCAACTTGGCTTGTGGTAACACCGCTCAGAGAGCGTGTGGGATCCATCAACTGCATATGTTGCAATTAAGGCACTCCTAGATCACCCAGGAGTATTTATAAACCACAAGGGCTTCCACTCTGTCAATGCGCATCTAGTGTGCAATTACCAAAAGATCATTATGTAGGTGTGTGGAAGATTCCTGGGCGACTGACAATTGCTGTTGCCCTGTGGGAGTCCTCCCTCCCAATTCTTTTGCACTTTGAAGCAGACGTACCAGCTGGCTGCTGGAGACAGGTGCCTGGACAGATTTGGAGGCGTCCTTCAGTACAGGCATACTCTCTAAAAAGGCCATGGTGTGCTGCGCTCTACACAGCATTGCACAGCAGCAAGGTTTGAACCTACAGGAGGAATACAATTGTCAGAACACAGAACCTCTTCAGAAGATGATGAGAGGCAACGGTGGCACATGACATGTCTTACCTACCATGCATCAAACATGATAAGATGAAAAGGGAAAGTGATGAAAAGATATAACATTTTAGTGGAACTTAAACAGAAACTTACCAATCTAACATTTTAACACACCCACATGCAATACCCTTGTGCAACTACAAATCTTCATTCTGCCATTCCTAGCACTTCTATATGGTGCAACCCCTGTGGCATCAGTAGAAGTAGAGACAAGCTGCTCAGATCTGTCCTCTGACTGTTCAGATGCCCTTGGCCAATGCCCTCTAGGTTTTGAAAACCATAAAGGCCCTGCCAAATCACCACCTGTAACTTGGCCATCGGGACACAGGCAGCTTGTGGTGAACTGGCTGAGAAGTGGTTATGAGTGAGGGCGGAAATGCTTTGAGCCTCAACTTTCATGTCCCATTTCACCATCGTCAGGACCCACCCGTACTTCCTTGCTAGCAATGAAGACATTTTGTTTCAAATCAATTGCGTGAAGAACAGTCAAGGCTACGGTATCCTGCATCCTATTTAAGATGGCATTCATAGTGTGCAAGCCATTAATGAAGCCTGCATGCACTTGTTTGATTGTCGAATTTAATACCCCATGCAGGTGATCGCTCTTTCCATGCATGAACCCATCATCGCAATGGTCTGTGATAATATGCTTAAGATGCATTCCTTCAGCCTCTCTGCGAGCATGCACTGCGGTTGGAACATCTGCCATACATTGCACATTCTTTACAGCTGCTCCATAAGTCCCCTGTCTCTACGGTCCCCAAAATATAGCCTTTGCATCCAGCTTGGATCATCCTGCAACCTCTGATGTGAACTCGTACTGCTGAAACAAAGGTTCACCAGGCTTGTATCCGGAATGGCAGGACTGTCCTATGAATAGAGATTGGGGAAACTGGGCCTGTATTCTCTAGAGTTTCGAAGGATGAGAGGTAATCTCGTTGAAACCTACAAGATATGTAAAGTGATAGACAGGGTGGATGCAGGTAAGATGTTTGTCCTGTTGCAGAGTCTAGAACCAGGGGACATGATTTCAACATAAAGGGGAAGCCACTTAAGAGAAACTATTTTACTCAGAAGATTGTGAATCTTTGGAATTCTGTATCCCAGACGGCTGTGGAAGGTCAGTCATTTGAGTATGTTTAAAGCAGAAAATTGACAGATTTCTAAATACCAATGACATAAAAGGATATTGGGATAGTATGGGGAATAAGGCATAGAAGTGGTGATTAGTTGTGATCACATTGAATGGCAGAGCAGGCTCAATGGGTTGAATGACCTACTCCTGTTCCTATGTTCATGTCCCTGTCTCTGCTATCTGCTCTTGCTTGTGATGTATGAGTCATCAGGTGAAAATCTGTTGGTTCCACCGAAGTGGCGCATGGTCTACCTGAGTCCCTTGGCGCACCTTAAAAGAGGTGAGCTCATGTGAGCTTGTAGCTGCCTTCTTAGATAATCTCCTGCGGGACACTTGAAGGCTTGTGGGAATTTAAAAGCTTGAATTAGAGCTACCAAGGTAAAAATGTTTTGAGATCATTATGCACATCATATTTAATTTGCTGCTGACATCAAGTCAACATGATTAAGTGTTGTATGCCATGTGGCTGACTGGTATTTAGTTCTGTCACCAGGTAGCTGGGAAGTCCCCAGCTCTGATGGCCAAGCATGCCAAGACACCACTGATGCCCAGAACTGCCACCTCTGCGGCTATCAGTGGAGAAATGGCTGGAGGGCCAGCTTCCATTCTCTTCCCCTCCCGCGTTTTGTGCTATCTTCCCCTGCAGAGAGGAAAAGAGACCTATGAGTGAGTGTGATGGCATGTGTTGGATGGATGGAGAGCATTCTTTGAAGGAAACTGAGGGAGAGGTATGACATTGCATAAAGGTGAGTGTGAGTATCAGTAGTAGATGGACAGATGTGGATGTGAGGAAGTGCTTAGACAGAGATGGGTTTACCTGCAAGGTAAGTTGGTGTGGGGAATGATTTGCTGGAGTATGCTTGAGAAGACAGAGTGAGGTGTTTGGGGTGGTGTGGACAGCAGGATGTGGGTGACTATGCCAATGCACTCACCTTTCCTGCATTGCTTTGGTCGTTACACCACTTTCAGCACTGAATCCACAAGCCAACACGTGTCTGCTTCTGACCTCATTGGCAACCTCCACCCATGCTGCCTTTGTTTTACCTTCAGGTTTCTTCCACCTTCACTAGTGAAGAGTATCTTCCTTACAATCCCTGGCATCAAGCCAAGGGAGGTGTCCAGCTCCAAAGCCAATCAAACTATTGGTGTATTCCTTTAAATACTGGAGTTAAAATTAATTCATGTGGATTGTCGTCATACCCACTCAAGCTAATTAGTCGAGAAACCTGGAAATGATATAGTGATGCAGTGGCCAACTTAACAGCAGCTGACCGAAGAGCTGTACTTATTGCTGGGTTTCCTGCATTCTACCAGACCCTCCGTTCTCAGCAGGTCAGAAACTAAAAATCCAGCTCAATATTTCAGTGAGCAAGAGCTTTATGGATTAGTTGATATTGATTTTTCCAAGTGCAAATCAAATAGATTTCTTTCAAAAAGCAATATTTTCAAATCAATATATCCTCTCTTTTTTGGAGCGTGTGAGCAGTTTGTTTAATTACATGACCCCTTAAATTTTTTTGTGCAGCAATGCATGTGCTATAACTGAAAGAGGCTGACTTATATATCGCTTGAGTGAGAACTTTGGGTTACTGTGTGGCTCTGCAGCTTAGAGGGAATATTGTTTCTGATATCATAACTCACTCATGTATTATGTGCTAAGTGTAGAAGGCTTGGGGGAATAGATAAATTTGGACCAATAGTTCCCAAAGTGCTCCATCATTGAAGCTTTTCTTGCATCACATCTAGGTCTACTGTGGATTAATTGATCGAGCAAAAAATGCACATGATACACATTGTAATAATATATTACACTTAGGAGAGCTATGACTTACCAAAAGGAAAAGTTCTTGCTATTCATTAAACTGATAACATAACCTGGGCATCTCTAACTTCTTAATTATAAACTTTGAGAGCAAGCACTGAAGTTACACGGAGCAGGAATATTGGCTATTTGAGAATTTTTACCACCTTGATGGTGGGGTTGCGGTTGTTGTTGGTTAGTTAGGGTTATTTGCTGAGTAATTTATTTTTTGCCTTATAATCTTCTCTCTTCTTTTACCATTTATCTTAACCCTGAGTCCTCTGGCTACTGACCCTCCTGCCAGTGGAAACAGTTTCCCCTTTATTTACTCTTAACTTGAACATTATTAAATCCTCCTTGTACCCTTATCTTCCATTTGGCTCCATTTCTGCACACTGTTAGGTATTATGGTCTTATGGAAATCATTTGCAAACCCCAAAGTGGGGCTGCTAACTCTGGTTTGACATATTCCTGGAGATTTGATCATCTGGTTTTCAGTCACGTGATACTACTTGTGATATTTAATCACATGACATCTAATAATTGGCCACTTTTTTGCAAATGCTATCAAATTAACCTTATTTGAGTGTTTTAGTATTACTAAGCCCCAAATAAAATATTAGACTTTTTTATTCTTTATGGTGTGATAAAAAATATTTATAAGTCAAAGAAATAAAACATTATATAATGGCACACATCACAAGCCAACAGGTACTCTCCTTTTCTCCAGTTTGTGTTGCCTTCTCTTTCGATCCCTCTCTTAATTTATTGATCTCTCTTCTCGCGCCCCCACCACACCATCTAGTTATTGTGTTCTCTCTTCCTTTCCCAATTTCTGTTTCTCTCTCCCCGCTCCTCCAGTTTGTTTTGCGCTTGTGCGCTTGCCCTCTCTCTCTCTCTCTCTCTCTCTTGCTCTCTTTTCTCTCTCCCCCCGCCGCCGCCGCTGCCAAGTCTCAGGACTCATGAAGTTTCCAGGCTGTTTTTATTCAGTCTAATGCCATCATCCTTGCAACTAACAGTGAAGTTGTGTATTCTGAATTTTGGAGGGAGCAGAGGGCTCAGACAACATTGGTTGCAAGTCACAATAACCAGGGTGCTGCCCATGCATGAACTGCACATACAAGGACCATTTCTCCTGAGTTGCCAGCAGCAGTGCTTGGGAGACCAATCACCCATTCCAGTAGACTTCAACCCAAACAGGAAGTTTGGGAAGCCTACCCCAAAGTATCCCCAGTTTTAACTGCTGTGCATAATTCAGGTACTACAAGGCATTTTTTCATTTTTATATAAATATAGCTACATAGTACAGTTGTGTATTCGTCTTTAGATTTATTTTCAGAGCATTCTTTGTATTAGTTGAGCTGAGGACCATGAAGCTTAAATATGTTGTTCCTAGTTAGGTTCCATGATGTATTTTTGCTATAGTGATAATGTGTGGGAGCTCCCACAAGTACTCTAATCTCAAAACTGATAATGTCTGCATGTTTTTGTGGCAGAAGCAGTAACGAACGTGAACTCAAAAGGTAACACTACATTCTACTCGTATTGTTGTCTGATTTTATAGTCAGAGCTGCCTGTTTCTGGTTTGGTATTAGAAACATAGAAACTAGGAGCAGGAGTAGGCCATTTGGCCCTTCGAACCTGCTCCGCCATTCATTATTATCGTGGCTGATTATCTAACTCAATAGCCTGCTCCCGCTTTCTCCCCATACCCTTTGATCCCTTTCGCCCCAAGAGCTATATCTAACTCCTTGAAAACATACAATGTTTTGGTCTCAACTACTTTCTGTAGTAACGAATTCCACAGGCTCACCACTCTCTGGGTGAAGAAATTTCTCCTCAACTCAGTGCTAAATGATCTATCCCATACCCTCAGACTGTGACCCTTGGTTCTGGACTCCCCCACCATCAGGAACATCCTTCCTGCATCTACCCTGTCTAGCCCTGTTAGAACTTTATAGGTTTCTATGAGATCCCGCCCTCATTCTTCTGAACCCCAGCGAATATAATCCTAACTGACTCAATCTCTCCTCATATGTCAGTCCCGCCATCCCAGGAATCAGTCGGGTAAACCTTCGCTGCACTCCCTCTATAGCAAGTACATCCTTCCTCAGATAAGGAGACCAAAACTGCACACAATATTCCAGGTGTGGTCTCACCAAGGCTCTGTACAATTGCAGCAAGACATCCATGTTCCTGTACTCGAATCCTCTGGCTATGAATGCCAACGTACCATTTGCCTTCCTTATCACCTGCTGCACCTGCATGCTTACCTTCAGCGACTGGTGTACAGGGACACCCAGGTCTCGTTGCACATTCTCCTCTCTCAATTTATAGCCATTCAGATAATAATCTGCCTTCCTGTTTTTGCTACCAAAATGGATAACCTCACATTCATCCACATTATACTGCATCTGCCATGCATTTGCTCACTCACTCAGCTTGTCCAAATCACACTGAAGCATCTCTGCACCCTCCTCACAGCTCACCCTCCCACCCAGCTTTGTGTCATCTGCACATTTGGAGATATTACATTTAATTCCCTCATCTAAATCATTAATATATATTGTGAATAACTGGGGTCCCAGCACAGATCCCTGCAGTACCCCACTAGTCACTGCCTGCCATTCGGAATAAGACCCGTTTATTCCTATTCTTTGTTTCCTGTCTGCCAACCAGTTTTCTATCCTGGCCTATTGTATATAGACAATGTAAAACGTGCCATGTGTGCTTACCACAACCACGTGGGATTGCTGTGCTCCTAAAGGAGCAAATATTGAGCAAAACATGTATACTCATCTATTTCAGAGCCATGGGCTGGATGCTGTAAAACGACATTCAACTTGAGTCCAAATGACATGATGAGATTTCTGCCCAAGTTTGCGAATGTTGATAATTTGGAATGTTTGTTCAGTGTTAATCAAACTGATTTGGCAAAGAATTGGAGACCACCTGCAGTTATTTTTATTGATCAAATTCTCAGAGAAAGATTTTTAGCATGTCTGCATGAGAAGTTTTATGCATGATCCAATTGAAATGTGGAGGATTTTGACTTCTAGCTAATTCCAAAGTTACTTTGGAAACACAATTTGAGGTGAAAAATCATTTTCTTTCAGTTGTTTGACATTCACTGAGACCCAAGAGCCTTTGAACGAGGTTACAGAGAATGAATGGCGAAGAATAATTACTCCAAGCAGTTAATTGTCAGTCACCATCAGTGGTGCGTTCTCCATGGCAACTCCACTTGCTAACCAATCAGCACACCCTTCACATAAAGTATAAATTGTTGTTTTCTCCCTTATATTGGTATTCTTGCAAGTGTCCTGATGAGTGCAAGATGAAAAGCTTAGACATGTCTCTCTTTTCAGCAGCACTCAAGTTCTGTACTACCAAACAACTAATTATACACATTGTTAGCTAACCAATAGTGTCCACTGATCATGGTAACCTGGGGGTTACCATTGACCAGAAACTGAACTGGACTAGCCATATAAATACTATGGCTACAAGAGCAGGTCAGAGGCTATGAATCCTGCAGCGAGTTACTCACCACCTGACTCCCCGAAGCCTGTCCACCATCTACAAGGCACGAATCAGGAGTGTGATGGAATACTTTCCACTTGCCTGGATGAGTGCAGCTCCAACAACATTCAAGAAGCTTGACACCATACAGGACAAAGCAACCCGCTTGATTGGCACCCCTTCCACAAAAGTTCATTCCCTCCATCACTGATGCACAGTAGCAGCAGTGTGTACCATCTACAAGATGTACTTCAGGAACTCAGCAACACTCCTTAGACCGCAGCTTCCAAACCCACACTGCTACCATCTAGAAGGACAAGGGCAGCAGACACATGGGAACACCACTACTTTCAAGTTCCCCTCCAAGCCCCTCACCATCCTGACTTGGAACTATATCGCCGTTCCTTCACTCCTGGGTCAAAATCCTGGAACTCCCTCCTTAACAGCACTGAAGGTGTACCTAGACCACATGGACTGCAGCGGTTCAAGAAAGCAGCTTACCACCACCTTCTCAAGGGCAATAAATGCTGGCCTAGCCAGCGAAGCCCAAATCCCATGAATGAATAAAAAAATGAATTTTGCATATATAAAGCAAATGCACCTCAAATGTCTGAGAACTTTATAATCCATGAATTTTTGAAGTGAGGGAATTCCTATGTTATATCATTTTTTCATTCCCTCTCCCGTTTGAATTAATACTCTCATCTTGGGGTGGGCATTTGATTGAGTGAAGCTTTATGGGTGCTCACAGCTTTTGTTTGCATTTTGTAACATCTATATGAGTTAAAACAGTGTTGTGAAGCGGCTACTGAAAGAGGAGGCAGAAATCACCAAGTTTCACACTGTAGGCCAATCATTTCAGCCTGCTCTTACTTCACCAAACACATTGTCTCTTCCCCGCTGCCCCTTCACCCCCGCCTGTTTGTGTCTCTCTTCACCTACATTCATGACTCTTCTTATACTTTGACACTTCAAAGAAGTGGCCCCAACCTTCTCCTTTCCACTGGATCTACTCTACATCTTTCATCAAGACATGTTGTGGACCTTGCACTTCTTCCTCAACCAATGGCCTAACCAATTCCCATCCACCATCACCCTTCTCTGCTTGGCAGAATTTATTGCTGCATTCAGTAACTTTTCCTTTAAATTCACTCACTTCCTGCAGATAAAACTATCACATGCAAAGGTTTTCAGAATATCATTAATTGTATTTCAAATTCCTGCACATCCCTTATACTTGTGGGCCTTCTCTGACTCTACCTTTCCTGGACTTCTTTCTGTCTCTGGGAGTGGGCATTCGGCTATGTTCAGTTATGCCACTGGCTCACCTTGACTATACTTTTTCCACTCTGCTTCCTGAAGGACCCCAATCCCTTTTTCCAGTAAGCTGGAGATAGAAGGGGAGACTGAATAGATCATCACTGTAAATTATGGTTCAGAAACGATAAGTTTCTGCAAGTATGTGCAAGTATTCTTTAATACTTTGAAAATTACTTTTTGATATATTTATGGTGCAGGGATGGGCTTACTTTATAATGACTAATATTTTTGATGGCAAAGGATTTTGGATGCAGGAGTGCAAACCTGCATGTTCACACAAGAACAGAATTTCTGGAAAATACAATGAGGAAAGCATGTACTAGATATGTACGTACACTTTGTGTCATCACTCATGGGTTGGAAGGTATGTTTTATAAAATGTAGAATTAAGTTATTAATTTACACGGAATAAGTCAGTTAGATTTTTGACATCAAATTATATGATTGCTTATTTTCATGAGATTGTAAACCAATGGCTTTTATTCTCACCATATGTTTACCTATCTCTCAATTTTTTTTGTAGTTTGGAAACATATGAAGATAATCCAGGCTGTTGGTAGTATGGCATATAATACTGCTGAGTTAGGTGAACATTGGCCTGGCAATGTAGGGATGGCAGTTCTGAGGATGTAGGACTTCTGGAGAGGCAGGTAGAATGTGGAAATATTGTGGAGAGGGTGGTCTTCAGGTCTGTGAGTATTGGGCTTCAGCACCACTGGACCTGATGTGTTAAGATTCAGGAAGTGTTGGTGAATTGCTAAGATATGGCGAGTAATGAACTTATGCTCTTGACAAGTTACAGGCAGTGTTTGAAGAGATGTTGGTGAACATGAGAGAGAGTTTACTTGTAGGTGCATTAGGAGTCATGATTCGGGGAATGCCTGTGTTGGTAGGGTGATCCTGGTGTATGGCAGTTCTGGGTAGGGGGACCACTGTATTTGAGAACATTGGAGAGTCTACTGTTTCTAAGAGCATGGGGGTCTGATCTAGATCTGTTGTTGAACATCTAGGATCCAGCAATGTTCTTTTTGGGAGTAGGTGGCTTGGGTTTTTCTAGTATTACTGGGTAGCTGGAGGGGCTGCAGGAGAATGGAGACTCAGCCTTCATCCATGTCTGTTCCACCAAAGGAAAATTTTACAGAAGCTAAGAGCATGCTTTTAGTTGCTTTTTTAAAGCATTAATGTGCCTATATCAAAAGTGTTGGCAACTATAATTTAAACACATTAAGCATTTTGATAAAATCCCAGTTGGTTGCAGCTCAGTAGCTGGCAAGTGGCATGGGGGAGACACTTCACCATGGGTGGCAACAGAAAGGACTGATAATAAGGGATGGTAACTGGGGAGTGGTTAGCAGTGTATTGACTCTCGGGATAAGATGGGTGAGTATCAGAGCTGGAGTTTTTTAATCTTTCATGGAATGTGAGCATTGCTGGCAAGTCCAGTATTTTTTCTCCTTGAAAAGATGGTTGTGAGACACTTGCTTGAATCACTGCAGTCCATGTGGTGTAGGTACTACCTGTATGCCGATAGGGAAGAAGTTCCAGGATTTTGACACAGCAGCAGTGGAGGAATGTGACATAGTTCCAAGTCAGGATGTTGTGTGTCTTGGAGGGGAACGTGTAGGCTGCAGAGTTCCCAAGCGTATGCTGTCATCCTCCTTCGAGGTGGTAAAGGTCATTAGTTTGGAAGGTGCAGTCAAAGGATCCTTAATGAGTTTCTGTGGTGCATCTTGTATGGGGTATACACTGTGCGCTGGTGATGGAGAGAGTGATGATTTAAGGTGTTGCATGGGGTACCACTCAAGTGGGCTCCTTTATCCTGAATGGTGTTGAGCATCTTGAGCATTTTTGGAGCTGCATTCATTCAGGCAAGTGGAGAGTATTCCATCACACTCCTGACTTGAGCCTTGTAGATGGTGGAAAGGCTTTGGGGAGTAAGGAGGTGAGTGACTCGCTGTAGAATTCACAGCCTCTGACCTGCTCTTGTAGCCACATTATTTATATAGCTGGTCCAGTTCAATTTTTGGTCATGACACCCAGGATGCTAATGCCCTTGAAAGTCAAGGGGAGATGATGAGATTCTCTTTAGTGATTCCCATAGAGACTGATAACTTTCAGAAGAAAGGAATCCCCACGAAGCCAACAGAAAGAAAACTGATGGACAAGGTTTTGCTTTTTCAGACTTTTACTGTAACAAACCAACAAAATTTGAATATTAATTAACAGGCAAAGGATATTTCAAATAAAAAGGTAAATTTCACTTTAAATGGTTGATACAACAAAGAAATGCCTCGTGTAATTACCAGCACTCCCATTACTTTCTGCACAAATGTGGCATGGCGTGCAATCTCTGTGTTTTCCCAATTCTGCCTGTTATGTAGGATCTCTTGCTTCCCACTCAGTTGTTTCAGCCCTTGACTCACATTCATTAGCAGCCATATTCAATCCCAAGTATCCAGACACGGTTAATACTGACAGACACATAAGTAGAGACCTGCATCAACACCAGGATCTATTCTGAACTGCCAAACAGAGAACTCATCCATTCATGGAGAGCATTGCTTGCTTCCAGTCACACACGAATTCTGTGTGTTTTGAATTGCCTGCCACAAAGTCAAGCTGAAACCCAACACCGCTGCAATTAGTTTTCTATTTACCTTTTAGCTTCTTAATTTTTTTTATCTCTGTGGCAACCTCGGGTCACATTTTTTGGAACCTAATGAGCTTGTCAGGAAACTAATTAACCCTCTTTCAAATACTCCCAGTTTACTTTGGCGTTAAAGGGGACATCATACAAAAATAAAATATAGGCTTTTCTCAAAGCACCTGGTGCATCACATTAGTTGAAGATGGTCATTGCCTGGCACTTGTGTGCTGTGAAAATTGCTTGCCATTTATCAACCTGACACTGAATGTTGTCCAGGTCTTGGTGTATGCAGGCATGGGCTGCTTCAGCATCTGAGTCATCGCGAATGGCACTGAACACTGACTATATCACATAGCAGCAGTGGGATACAAATTTTGTGCGTCAGAAATAGCACTGTGACAACTTATGCACAAAGTAATTGTTATGTTTACAGGAAGTGCACTATATGGAAGAGTTTTAATATTTGAACGTTAGCATATAAAATAATGGATACTAAGTGATTATCATTTAGTAATCATATATATAATCTTAAATTGATACTCTTATTGAAATGAGCATATTTGCTGTAAATCCTGTCCATATATCTTTTACTTGTATGCACATTGGATGGATTTTTAATTTGTCTTTTGGCTTTGTAAATGAAGGTATAAAATCCAGCCACTGCAAGTTTATTGATGATTTGCAGTTGGTTCCAAGAAAGCAAGAGTAAATGTATTTTGAAAAATGTTGAGCTGTAGGGTACTGTTTTGTAAGCCATTTAGAATTATTTATGAACATATGAAATAGGAGCAGAGGTGGGCCATTCCGCTGTTCTTTAAGATCATGGCTGATCTGTTTGTGTTTCGAATTCCACATTCCCATCTACCCTCGATAACCTTTGATTCCCTTGCCTAACAAGAATAGATCTACCTCCACCTTAAAAAGTTCAATGACCCCGCCTCCACCGCCTTCGGAGGTAGTGTTCCAAAGTCAGACAAACCTCAGAAAAAGTTCTCCTCATCTCCGTCCTAAAAGGGTGACTCCTAATTTTAAAACAGTGCCCCCTAGTATTGGACTCACTCACAAGACGAAACATCCTTTCCACTTCCACCTTGTCAACACTGTTCAGGATCTTATATACTTCAAGCAAGTCACCCCCTCACTCCTCAACTCCAGTGGAAACAAGCCAAGTTTGCCTAACCTTTTCTCATAATACAACCCATTCACTCAAGGTATCAATCTAGTAAACCTCCTCTGAACTACCTCCAACACATTTACATTCTTCCTTAAATGAGACCAAAACTGCATACAATATTCGAGATGTGGCCTCACCAATGTCCTGTGTAACTGTATTTATTTAAATTTTTGAACAATTGCTGAATGTTGATATAAAATTAGTAATAACATTTAATATGTTTAAATAAAGAGATTTGTTTGATGTTTTCTATCTTTTTTTAAAGGTGACAGTCAGATAAACAATGAGAAGGAAAAGAAAATGGCTTCCCAGAAGCCAATGGGAACCACTGAATACATGGTAAAATTTTAATTACTGATTTGTAAGATGTATAATTATTTTAATGTAGCTGAAAAGTTGGTTATGGTAAGAGAAATTGTAAGACATCAGAAGATAGTTGTAAGGAAATATGTAAGAGACAATGGGAAAGAGATACTCTTGTATAAGGTGGTGACTATAGTATAAGAGATCAGTTCAACTTTTTATAATGTATTGTAGGCTGCGTCTCAAGATACACTTAACACCATCGCTTTGAAATTCGATGTTACTCCAAATGAACTTGTGCAGATTAACAGACTTTTCAGTCGTGTTGTTGTTCCTGGTCAGGTATGGCTTTTGTAACTTTGTAAAAACTTCTCAAATACTAATCTAATATTTGACATATTTTTGGAGGTTGGCTTAAGTTTAAAGTGTCCTCTCCACCTTTCAGATTTTATTCGTACCAGATACACATTCTTCACATGGTGCAGTAAATTCCTCAGGCTGTGGTAGCCCTCTTACTCCACCATCATCTGATGCCGAGTATGATAAACTTCCAGTAAGTATTCAAGTTAACTAATACTTTGTTCTATAAATTATTTGTGCATCCTGTTAAACCAGAGGGTTTTGAATGTAAATATGTATTAAAAAGCATCTGCAGAAATGTTAAAACATAGTTGTCAATTTTTAAATTACCTTAATTGAGGTATACCTGGTAACCGTTACTTGTAAGAGTTAAATGCGCGGTTCAGAGACTGGTTTGGGAGAAATGGGTTATGATTCATGGGGCACTAGTGCTGGGGAAAGTGGCAGATGTACAGTTGGCCTGTCTTTACCTAAAGCACGTATGGCCCAGTGTTCTGGCGAGTCATAAACTGGGGTGGTAGAGAGGGCTTTAAACTAAATAGTGGTGGGCAGGGAATCAAATTTGGGAAGATGTGATAAATTAAAAAATACACTTCAAGAGAGCATGGTAGCAATAAGGAAAATGGTGATCAGAGCGTGGTAGGAAGGGACAGTGTACAAACCTAAGAGTGCTCCAGCAAATAAGGCTAGAGGTTACAAAAATAAGAAAAAGACATAACTGAAGTCTCTGTATCTGAATGCTTGTAGCATTCGTAACAAAACAGATGAATTGACAGCACAAATATAAATAAATATGTATGATCTGATAGCCATACAGAGACTTGGCTGCAAAAGGACAAAGACTGGAACCTAAATATTCAAGGGTATATGAAATTTAGGAAGAACAAGAAGCGAGGAAAAGACGGAGGGATGGCTCTGTTGATTAAGAATGACATTGATACATTAGAGAGAGATGACCTTGGGTATGGAGATCAGGATATGGAATCAGTTTGAGTAGAGATGAGAAATCCCACTGTCTCTGGGTCAAAATCCTGGAACTCCCTTCCTAACAGGACTGTGGGTGTACCTACACCACATGGACTGCAGCCGTTCAAGAAGGAAGCTCACCACCACCTTCTCAAGTGCAACTAGGGGATGGGCAATAAATGCTGGCCCAGCCAGTGAATGAATTTTATAAAAAGTCGTTTGTGAGGGTGGTTTATGGAGCCCCTAACAGTAACAACACTATAGAATGGGGTATAGAGGAAGAAATAATGGGGGCTTGTGAAAAAGATACAGCCATAATCATGGGTGATTTTAATCTACATATAGATTGGGCAAATCAGATTGGCAAAAGTAGCCTGGATGAGTTCATAGTGTTTTCGGGACAGTTTCTTAGAGTCACATGTTCTAAGAGGCAACCAGGGAGCAGGTTATATTAGATCTGGTACTATGTAATGAGGCAGGCTTAATTAATGACCTCATAGTGAAGGCGCCCATAGGTAGCTGTGATCATATGATTGAATTTCACATTCACTTAGAGGGAGAGAGGGGTCGATCTAAGACTAATGTTTTAAACTTAAATAAGGGCAATTTTGAAGGCATGAAGACAGAGCTCGCTAAAGTGAACTGGGAAATTAGGTTAAAGGATAGGCCAGTAGAGATGCAATGGCAGAAATTTAAGGAGATAGTTCAGAATACTCAAAAGATAATTTCCAGTGGGAAAGAAAGACTCTAAGGGAAGGATGCATCCAACTAAAGAAGTTAAAGATGGTATCAGATTGAAAGAAAAAGCGTATAATTCCGCAAAGATGAATAACAGGTCAGAAGTTTGGACAGAATATAAAGAACATCAAAGAATGGCTAGCCGATTAACAAGGAAGGAGAAATTGGGAGTATGGGAGAAATTAGAGTGAGAGAGAAAGAAATATAAAAGCAGATAGTAAGAGTTCCTACAGGTGTTTGAAAAGAAAGGAGTAAGCAAAGTGAGCGTTGGCCCTCTAGAGAGAGAGATTGAGCCTGGTGCATTAATAATGGAAAATAGGGAAATGGTGGATGAATTGAACAGATATTTTGTGTCTCTCTCCACTGTGGAGGATACAAGTGACACCCCAGAAATAATTGTGAATCGGTAGGCGAAAGGGAGGGAGGAGCTAAAAACAATTACATTCACCAGGGAATGGATGCTGAGAGAATTTTTTGAACTAAAGGCTGACGAGTCCCCAGGTGCTGATGGAACTTCATCCTAGAGCCTTAAAAGAAGTAGCTGCTGAGATGATAGATACATTGTTTTTAATTTTCCAAAATTTCCTAAATTCTGGAAATGTCCCATCGGATTGGAAAATAGTGAATCTGATTCCTCTGTTCAAATGAAGGAGGGAGACAGAAAGCAGGAAACTACACGCCAGTTAGCTTAACATCGGTCATAGGGAAAATGCTGGAATCTATTATTAAGTTAAGACAGTTATAGCCGGGCACTCAGAAAATCTCAAAGCAATCAGACACAGTTAACAAGGTTTTATAAAAGGGCAATCATGTTTGACTAATTTACTAGAGTTCTTTGAGGAAGTAACAAGCAACGTGGATAAAGAGGAACCAGTAGATGTTGCATATTTGGATTTCCAGAAGGCATTTGACAAGGTGCCACATGAAAGGTTAATACATAAAATAAGAGCTCATGGTATAGGGGGTAACATATTAGCATGGACAGAGGATTGATTAGCTAATAGAAAAGAGAGTAGGCATATATGGGCCATTTTCCGGTTGGCAAGATGTGACAAGTGAAGTGGCGCAGGGATCAGTGTTGGGGCCTCAATTATTTCCAATTTATATCAATGACTTGGATGAAAGGACCAAAGGCAAGGTTGATAAATTTGCTGATGATACAAAGGTAGGAAAGTAAGTTGTGAAGAGAACATAAGGAATCTACAAAGGGATATAGATAGGTTAAGTGAGTAGGAAGAAGTTTGGCAGATGGCATATAATATGGGAAAATGTGAAATTTTGGCAGGAAGAATAGAAAAGCAGAATATTACTGAAATGTAGAGAGATTTCAGAACGCCAAGGTACAGAATCACAAAAAGTTAGTACACAGGTGCAGCAAGTGATTAAGAAGGCAAATGGAATGTTGTCGTTCATTGCAAAAGTAGGGATGTTTTGCTACAGTTGTACAGGGTGCTGGTGAGACCACATCTAGAATACTCTACAGTTTTGATCTCCTTATTGAAGAAAGGATATAATTGCATTAGAAGCAGTTCAGAGAAGGTTCACTTGACTGATACCTGGGGTGGGGAGTGCGTGGTTTATCTTATGAGGAAAGGTTGGACATATTGGGGCTATATCCATTGAAGTTTAGAAGAATGAGGGGTTATTTTGAAACACAAGATTCTGAGGGAACTTCACAGGGTGGATGCTGAGAGGAAGTTTCCCCTTGTGTGAGAGACTAGAACTCAGGCAAAGTTTTTTTTTAAAAAAGTGGTGTCCCCTTTAAGATGGAGCTGAGAATTTTTTTCTCTCTGAACGTCACGAGCTTTTGGAACTCTTTTCCCCAACGGTGGAAGCAGGGTCATTGAATACTTTTAAGGCAGAGGTAGATAAATTGTTGATTAACAAGGGAGTCAAAAGTTATGGGAGTAGGCAGGAATGCAGAGTCGAGGCTGCAGTCAGATCAGCCATGATCTTATTAAATGGCGGAGCAGGCTTGAAGGGCTGAATGGCCTACTTCTGCTTCTCATTCGTATGTTTGTATGTTGTAAACTTAATTGATTGATCTAACCTTTACAGGATTCTGATCTTGCAAGAAAAGTAACTGCAAGGAATTTCCTCTGCTCACCAGTGCATTCGCAGTCTATTGTGAGAATAACTTCATCAGGTTCAGAAGACGACGAACCACTTACTGAGAAGTTTTTGAAAATGAACTGCAGATACATAACAGATGGCGAGGTAACCAGAGTGATTACCTTGATAAATTTGAATCTTTATCATTTTTAATCTTTGCCTCTTTCACATACTTCAGGAGTAAACATATATTTTTGGGGAGAACTGAGAATCTGACCATATAAATTGAATACCTGAAGTCCAGGTTTACTATCTACCCTATTGTTGACAATTGATGTGATTTACTGTTACCACCAAGAAAGTGCCATGCCTCTCCAAGATCGTTTCAACTTCTTGCCTTTCCTGAATGATTTTACATGTTTTGCACATAGGCGCATTTGCTGCAGAAAAATGTAACAATATTTCCAAAGCCATGAGCTGAATTTAACCACGGTACAAATTCCTTTTAGAATTTCAAATATACAAAAATGAGAATACCAGTCCAAGTGCCCAAGTATCTTTTCAAGGTATAAAAGCTGCCTTTTCACTTGAGATGGGAGACAAAAAAGACATTTCTAGTTGTGATATTGTTTAGTCAATGCTTTACAGAGAAAATCAATTGGCATGGATAGTTTCTATAATCAGAGTATAGATCTATACTTCGTTCAAAGTACCATCTCAAGGTAGAGTCATGCATTGTTCTTGTGTGGATGTATGCAAATGTGAGAATGAAAGTTTTTTTTAAAAAAGAAGCATGTATTTTGGTTGTTAAAGAGAATATAGACTATTGGACAGAGATTGTATGGACACCTATCATCTGGTCCTATGCTCCAGAACCATCATCGCTGCACCTTATCTGAGCCATTTTCCCTAACTATAAGCCTTTAAGTGTATCTTCTCCCCTCTGTTTCAGAATTATTCCCAGATCCACGTATCACTATTGAAGCTAATATTCTCATACTACATCTATAATTGCCTCCCTGAACATTGTCATTTTGGCTCAGTTTTTCCCTCTTTCAGGCTTCACATAATTATGTCAGCGCATCGGTGCAGATCGATGGAAATTTTTTGTTGTTGGAGGAATACCCTTTTTTTGGTTGAGATGGGCCTTTACTGCCTGTTCAGTGGCCTGGGTGGATGCTAAATGATCCCATGGTACTATCTGAAGAACAGATTCTTCTTGGTGTCTAGACTAGCACTTCTTTCTCTGCCACTACCATAAAAATCGATAAGCTGGTCATTCATGCCATGGCTCTTTGTAGGATTTTTTTTTTGCTTACATAACGGTCCTTGCACTGCAAAGGCCTGGACCTTCCAAGAAGTAGCATTGATTGTTGGATTGCCGCTGTGATTGAAGATTTCCGCAACTCGATACTGCTGCGCATTTCAACTGGGACCTTGCAAGCCCAGCTTCCATAGAAATGCGCAGCACAGTGCCCTTGGGGACCCTGTTGAAGTGCAGTGTAGTCAGGGGAAGACAGACCACCACTACCCCCCCCCAACTTATTACAGCACTAGCTGTTGCAAGGTTAGTTCAAAGCATCAGTTTGAATGTTAGTGAGTGGGTGAATGTTAGTGAGTTTTTATTCATTCATGGGATGTGGGCATTGCTGGCTAGGTTAGCATTTATTGCCCATCCCTAAATGCCCTTGAGAAGCTGGTGGTGCCTTCTTGAATCGCTGCAGCCCACGTGGCGTAGGTTCACATACAGTGCTGTTGGGGAGGAAGTTCCAGGAATTTGAGCCAGCGGTAGTGAAGGAACAGCAATATAATTTCATGTCAGGATGGTGAGTGGCTTGGAGGGGAACTTGCAGGTGGCTCTGTTCCCATGTGTTGGCTGCCCTTGTCCTTCTAGATGGTAGCAGTCTTGGGTTTGGAAGGTCCTGTCTAAGGACCCTTGGTGAGTTCTTGCAATGCCTCTTGTAGATGGTATGCACTGCTGCCACTGTGCATCAGTGGTGGAGGGAGTGAATGTTTGTGAAAGGGGTGCCAATCAAGTGGGTTTCTTTGTCCTGGATGGTGTCAAGCTTGTTGGAGCTGCACTCATCCAGGCAAGTGGAGAGTATTCCATCACACTCCTGACTTGTGCCTTGTAGAAGGTGGAGATGCTTTGGGGAGTCAGGAGGTAAGTTACTCACTGCAGGGTTCCTAGCCTCTGACCTGCTCTTGTAGCCACGGTATTTATATGGCTAGTCCCATTCAGGTTCTTGCCAATGGTAACCCCCAGGATGTTGATAGTGGGAAATTCAGCAAAGGTAATGCCATTGAATGTCAAGAGGCGATGGTTAGACTCTCTCTTGTTGGAGATGGCCATTGCCTGGCACTTGTGTGGCACAAATGTTATTTACCACTTGTCAACCCAAGCCTGAATATTGTCCAGGTCTTGCTGCATTTGTACATGGACTGCTTCATTATCTGAAGAGTCGTGCATGGTGCTGAACAGCGAACATCCCCACTTTTTACCTTCTAATGGAAGGAAGGTCATTGATGAAGCAGCTGAAGATGGTTGGGCCCAGGACGCTACTCTGAGGAACTGCTGCAGAGATGTCCCGGAACTGAGATGATTGTCCTCCAACAACCACAACCATCTTCCTTTGTGCTAAATATGACTCCAACCAGTGGAGACTTTTCCTGCTGATTCCCATTGACTCCAGTTTTGCAAGGGCTCCTTGATGTCACACTCGGTCAAATGCTACCTTGATGTTCAGGGAAGTCAGTCTCACCTCACTTCTGGAGTTCAACTCTTGTCCATGTTTGAACCAAGGTTGTAATGAGGTCAGGAGCGGAGTGGCCATGGCGGACTCCAAACTGAACATCAGTGATCAAGTTATTGCGAAGCAAGTGCCGCTTGATAGCACTTTTGATGACCCCTTCCATCACTTTCCTGATGATCGAGAGTAGACTGATGGAGCAGTAATTGGCTGGGTTAGATTTCTCATTGTGTACAGAACGCACCTGGGTAAGTTTCCACACTGCTGTGTAGATGGCAGTGTTGTGGCTGTACTGGAACAGCTTTGCTCAGGATACGGCATGTTCTGGAGCACAAGTGTTCAGTACTATTGCTGGAATATTGTCAGGGCCCGTAGCCTTTGCAGTATCCAGTCCCCTCAGCCGTTTCTTGATATCACGTGGAATTAATTGAATTGGTTGAAGACTGGCATCTGTGATGCTGAAGACCTCCGGAGGAGCCTGAGATGAATCATCAACTCGGCATTTCTAGCTGAAGATTGTTGCAAATGCTTCAGCCTTATCTTTTGCACTGATGTGCTAGACTCCCCCCATTATTGAGGATGGTGATATTTGTGGTGGCACTTCCTCCAGTGAGTTGTTTGATTGTCCACCATTCACGACTGTGAGTGAATGTTTGTTAGTGAGTCGATAGGGTGGGCGAGGTGGAGAGTTGAAACTTCCTGGGTGATTCCTACAGAAGTTCACGCATCAGGACTTCCACTGGGTCCTGACGTGCATCTTCATTTGTACATCCAGTCCCTGACAATCTGGAAGCCAGAAAATTTGGGCCAAACTATTTATTTTTAATCAACTTACTTTGAAATATTCAGAAGTGGAGAGGTGCTATATAAATGCAAGTTTTTCTGTCTCATTAACTTTGAAATTTGGGGGCATAGAAATTGAGATATCTTCAAATCATTATAGTGTGAAATGAGTTGTAGAGATACCATAGCATCCTTTTTTAAGTAAACTAGACCTGTAACGGTTGTTGTCATTTACTCTTGTATTCTGTACATTGTAGAATTACCTGTCATTTTTTTCACCATCAGGGTGTAGTGGGAGGTGTTATGATTGTCACTCCAAATAACATAATGTTTGACCCGCACAAGTCTGACTCCCTTGTCATAGAGAATGGTTGTGAGGAGTATGGGCTCATTTGTCCCATGGAAGAAGTCATATCCATTGCCTTATACCCTGATATCTCGCACATGAAGATTAAAGATGCGCTTCCATCGTGAGTAATTTTCTTTTACAACAAATTTTTTAAAAATTATTTCTGCTTTGGAAAATCACTTTGCCTTTTACTATTACATGCCTTTAATAGTAAAATTGCAATGTAAATAAAGTATTTACTGGTGAAACAACCTAAAATTTAGTAAAAGTAGCACATAAAAGACTTTAACTGACAGTCAAAAAAGCACCAACTGAAACTAGGATCACTGGATCTACTAAAGGCTAATTACATTCTTTAAAAATTAATAAAATTGAGAAAGGCATCTATCTGTCACATCTGCAATATTTACTTTGTCTGGAGGCTTTGAAGTATAAAATGACCTGTTCTGAATTTGCTTTGCCATGTTGCAAATGCTTAAATCATGCTAAGAGTTCTGGGACTTATAGATAACATCTTTGATATGACTCACCTTGTAATCTTTTGTACATCATTGTATGTGAACAATTTTAAATTCTTTTCCTCATTACTTTTGTTTTCCTTGCAAGATTTTAGATTTTGTTGGACTTTTTTGTGTTCATTTATGTTAACTTTTGGTTTAACATCCATTTGCATACATCATTTATCCTGACAGTGATGTACCAAAGGATCTCTCTCCTCTGTACAGGCCTGGAGATTGGGATGATTTGTCTGCTGAGAAAGACCTAAATCCATTTAATCGTTTCAAGGGCATGAGTAAAAATCACCAATTAAGGAAGCATGATTCTTTGGAGAATTGTTGTCCTGACAAAGGAAGTATGGAAGATGCATCTGATGAAGTTTTTACGGAACTTGCACCATCCCCAGTTAAAGAGGAAAGTGCTGCAGCTTCTACTGATGTTATTTATCGAGGTGTTGCTGAAAATATACTGTCAAAAGCCAGTACAGTGGAGTCTGACCTGCAAAACAATGAACATTACCAAAATTATTCAACTACTAAGAAATCAACAGATATATCTGATCTGGTGGAAAGTAAGAAACAAGACTTACCTGTGAAAATTAGTGATTACACTGATCAACAAGCTATGCTTCAAAAAACTTCGACTGGGCAATTGTCAAAAATGTGCATTCATTCTTTTGAAAGCCCACCTAGAATGGTAGCTGATCCTTTAGATGAGGGCAGTTCTGCGAACAGTGAAATTACCTGTAGCAGTGATGACATTTCAACCGCTGAAAGCAAAGGGACCTACTTGGAAAATGACTTGAGTAAAGGGAGCAAAATTCCCTTGGTGCAAGTTTATTTACCTAGTGATGATCAAAACAATGAAACTGCAAAATCTACTCTGAAGAAAGTAATTGAGGAAGATAATTTTGAAACTGTTTGTCAATCAGAAGTACAAGCTTTCTTTAACAAACTTAAAGGACCAATTGAAGGTAAATAACAAATATTTCACTTTTCATGCAATCATAAAATCACAGAATTTTACAGCAGATTATCTGGCTCATTATACTTATAACCAGCTATCTGAAAGAGCTTTACACTTGGTCCCAATCCTGGGCTTTCTACACATGCTCCTAAAATTTTCCTTTTAAGTATTTGTTCTTTTCCCTTTTAAAAGCTACTCATCAGATTCTATTTCTTTCACTGTTTCTGGCAGCCAACCATTGAGGGTTCTTAAATATTTCAGAATGGCATAGACAGATTACTGCAATGGGCAGTTAGGGAAAAGTGGCACTGTAAGATCAGTAAGAAGGAGATGCATTTTGGGAGGGACAAAAAGGAATGGGAATTTACATCACGTGGAATGGTGTGAAGGAACTGAGACACTAGGGGGTACAAATGCATAATTCTTTGAAAGTGAGAGTACAGTTATATATAAAGGTTTAGAAGAGATTAAGTATATGTGCTCATAATTTATGAAGGGTTTTGATAAAGTAAATTGGGAAGGCTATTTCCACTGGTCGGTAATTTGGTAACTAGGGGTATAAATTCATCAACACTAAATGAAGGTTCGCAGAAATATTTGTATAGTAGGTTGCTGTAACATCTAATGCCCAACTATAAATATTGATGGAAACTTATTCATAATTATCTTTTAAAAAGGACGTGGATAAGTATTTAAAAAAGTGAAACTTATAAAGGTTGTGTGCTGTGACATGGTGGGTTGAATAATGCTGCTGTAAATTCTGTAATGGCGGTGGTATAGTGGTATTGTCATTGACTAGTATTCCAGAGACCCAGGGTAATGCTCCTGGGGACCCAGGTTTGAATCCCACCATGGCAGATGGTGAAATTTGAATGCAATAAATTTGAATTTTGGTTCACTAATGTTCACTTTAGGGAAGGAAATCTGCTGTCCTGTCCTGGTCTGGCCTACGTGTGACAGCAATGCCCTCTGACGGGCAATTAAGGATGGGCAATAAATGCTGGCTTAGCCAGCAACACCTACATCCAGTGAATAAAAAAAAGTTGTGTTTTGGGAATAGACTATAAGAACAAATACATTTTCACAATGGCTAGGACACAGTAGAGTACTGTGTACAGTTTTTGGGTGTCCCCCAACATAGAAAGGACAGGAAAACCATAGAGCAAATACAGCTTAGGTTTACTAGGGATAAGAAAGTATACTTATGAGGAAAAATTTGAGATAGTGTATCCACAACTACAGGAGCTGAGCAGGCTAAGAGTATATTCAAAACCCTTCGCAATTATCAGAATTGAGGAGGTGAATATCGAATATTTCTTTGGCTGGGTACTCTGATGAAGGTCTATTAAATTTAAGTTACCAGTAAAAGTGAGGAGAAAGGTTACTAGAAATTTATTTACACAGAGGTTTGTTGGAGCATGAAATGCTTTGCTGCAGGAAGAAGCTGAGGCAGAGCCCACTATATTTTAGAAATAAGTAGATAGCAGAGAAATAGTGTGGGCCGTGGGATAGCCATTCATAGCCCATTCTAATTGCAACAGTCCATTTATATGAATAAAAATAAGATCTTTCTTTTGCACGTTTTTTAATATTATTTTCAGACATGCTTCCATGAAAAGAGGAGAGGAGTAAGAAACCACCTATGTTCCTCTTTTAGATTGTGCAGACAAAGAGCTGACACATTCAGCATGGCCTCAGTCGCCACCTTTTTTGATGACAGGTTTTTATGTCCTAACAATGATCTACGCAAAATAGATAAATTTCTTAACATCTTTCTCTTTGTTCTTAGATTTATAGCCTACAGTTAGACTGTCTGACCAGTGGTACTAATTATTGATATTTTCCTGTTCAAAATCTCTCATAATTTGATCAGCTTTATCAGATCTTCTCATGACAAGATCTTGCATTTATGCTTTCAATGTAAAAGAAATCATCCAAGAGACTACATAGAAATGTAAGAAGAAATGAATGTCAAGCTGAAGAGGTGATATTAGGAGGGATGACCAAAGTTTTTTGTGGAACTTGGTTTTGGGGGAATCTTGTGAAAAGAGTGCAGAGGGTGATTAGAAGCCAGAGTTATCTGATGTACTAATTCTCATTTCAATAGCCCATTCTGATTACAACAGGCCGTTTATATGAACAGGAATAAGATTTTTCTTTTGCACATTTTAAAAATATTATTTTCAGACATGCTTCCATCAAAAGAGGAGAAGAGTAAGAAACCACCTATGTTCCTCTGCATTAAAGTTGGGAAACCGATGCGAAAGTCATTTGTGTCTCTCAACGTGACTACTATGCATCAATATGTGAAGAGAGGGAAGCAGCCTGAGTATTGGTTTGCTGTTCCACAAGAAAGGTGAGTTATTTAATGTTCAGATACTTTATAAGTCAAAGCTTTCAGTGGCTGATCATTTTCTAGTAAACTAATACTTAGCCTTATTTTCATGAAGAAAAAATTTGCAGCACTTTGAAATCACTTCAGTGTATTATCAAACAATTGTGTAGGAGCTAGAGACAGCAGCAATTTGTAATTATTCAGCACCATAATTTAAGGAAAAGTCTAAAGTATTTCATAAAAGTGTAAGCAGTAAAATAGATGCTGAGCTAAAGAGGATGCAGAGTTGGATTTCAGTAGAGCCTTAAAGGCGGAGAGAGATGTGGAGGGCCAAAGGGGTTTAGGGAAAACACTTTCAGTCTGTTGATGATTTAAGATGTTATTCAGATGTTAGTCATCAGGACAGAAGATGATGTATGGATGAAGGTGTCCAATGGAAGATCTTGATGTAACCATCCAGAAATGGCCAAAGACTCCCCATTACTGGTTCCAATTGTCTCTTAAATGATCCCAGGGTTCTCACCTTGAAAACTCTATTCCTCCACATATTGATCATTCTTGTGTGTGAAGAATTATTTTGTGATTTTTTTTTTCCCCCCCTCTGTACTCGTTTGAACTTGTCACTGTCCTGTCTTGCAACATAATTTAAATTCCAGATACCTCTTCCACACCTTTTTACGGCTCTTTATAAAGTAACTTCTCGAGCACCTTCTTTACAGGCCCGAAAGCTGAACTTTCTGCAGCCATTTCTTATAACTCAGACTTTTGATATTAAATATCAGTCTTGTGGGTCTTCTCAAAGTGCTTATAGCTTTTGAATTTCTACTTTCTATCCTGACAATAAGAACTGGGTGCAGTACTCAAATCTGACCAGAACTATACAGCTTGAATCACAAGTTTCTCTAATTAATATTCTACTGCTTTGGGTGCATAGTTCAACTTTCTGTTGGTTTTGTTCATTGATGCTGTGCATTGGTTGAACATGCTTAGTGTCGAGACTATTGAGGTTCGGAGGACTCTTTCACATTCAACATTTGCTAGTTCACCATTCTGAAGATGTTCACATTTTCTAGTGGAATTCATGCTTTGCAGTCTGTTCATGCAGCTGACCTCTACCTGTATCCTTTTCTGACAGTCCAAACTGGACCTTTGGACTAAAGTAAATATAAGTAGTCTAATTACCTAAACCATCTGACATTTGACTGATTTTCTATGTAAAACATTGACTACAGTATTACAAGCATTCAGGATTTTTCCACAGTGAATAGGCATTTTGTAGACAAGAATTATTGGACACTTCTTTGAGTGGCTTTTTGTATGTTTAAAATTAAGAACCAGACTAGAGAGTCAGTGTTATCCAAATATCTGTGTTCTTTCTCAACACACAACTTGGCTTTGATTAACAGCAATTTTCATACTCACGTTCTTCATTCATATCTAGGTTAAGGAATGGTGCACGCTTTGTCTAGAGTACTCGTCATACCAATTTTCGTAAAAACGCAATTAATATTCAGTAGAGAATGATATGACTCTGCATGTTGCTAATCAAGTTTAGCATAGCAGTTAATTACCATTTTTAAACTAAAAATATAAATTAAACCACTTTTGGGAATGGGTCCACCAATTAGCATAAAATACTTAAATATTCATGTTCTGATACTTCAAACTCCCAGGGCGCACAATTCATTTACAAAGTGCTGCTTTGTGCAAGCCTAAGGAAGCAAGATGGTCTCAGTTCTGGACTGTATAAAGGGCTACTCAAGTTGCAGCTGAAGTACTTTTGACTTGCTTGTTCTCGGGCAAAGTTGGTGGAAGAACTGTGGTGAGTTGCTAGAGTAATTTGGTGGTTTATGCTGACTGCAGAAAGGAAAAAGACAACATTGTCTTGCATATGTATGGGGGCAGTAGTTGCAGTGCCACTCACTCTGCAGCAAGAGCAGGACTTGCAGAGTGGAACCTCTGCGAGGGGGTAGGGGAAGGAGGCCCTATCCAGAAAGGGTTTTCCTGGAGCACCAGTCCTACACTACAATGATCAGGGAGCGGTGCCCCAGGAGGTTTCATTTCAGTAAGGAGGTAGTGATAGTTGGGTTAGCTCCTTTATGACAATCTACAATCTCAAACTAAGGTGAAGAACAGGGCTTCCAGTGGTGGTGAAGATCGCCATCACCCTTTCTTTATATACAATGGGATCATTCCAGATGGAAGTAGGCAATGTCAGCGACATATCATGATTTGCCATCCACAGAAACATCAGGAAGATGACATGAGCTCTGCAGGAGGAGAGAAGACTTCATTCTCTTCTCCCTGAGGATGGAAGACCAGGATGGAAGGACACAAGAGTTCACAGGATTCTTGATACAGGGTTCCACGCAAATGATTCTGTCCCCCCACCCCCATGTCAACAGAGAGTGATACGCAAGGGCTTAAACTGAAATAATGTGCAGTTGGTATGCGACTTCACAAGGAAATCATCCATTATCCCAGTAACTCCAATTATGCTTTTATCCTATGACTGGCAGCAATTCCCACTGTCTCCAGCCTTCCAAGACTTGTTTCCAAGGAAACAAGATGAATGCTCAGTGATGAAGGCAACTCTTCAACCATCTCACCATGGTTACAGGGACTTCAGTGAAAGACATTGAGCCACCTGCAATAACATGGAGCAAGCTATCAATCTTCTTGAGTAGAGGTCTCGCTGCTTAGACCACTTGGATTCCAAACTCTGTGTGTGATGCTCTGTGCTATGGTGGAGCCAGCTCCTCCATGCCCCTAGTCAGTGACTGTAGGCTATCTGGCAGGCCTGCCAATGAACTAGGCGTCTTGGTGTACATGTTCATTGTTCTCCTGTAGTCCATCCCAGCACGCCCTTGTCTGAGTCACTTGTAGCAGAACTGATGCAGTTCTGTCCAGGGGAGCTCATTCACGAGCTGACCTATTTCCCTGGCATGGCTGCAACCCATTTCTGTCCAGTGACTCACCACTTGTAACTCCAAACTAGCATCTGATGTTCACACAGTGCCAGTATCTGAGCTGGTGGCAAGTGCTAGGTCAAGTGGTGGTGCTTCTTCCTCAGAGCTCTCTTCCTCCTCACCCTTCTGCCTGAAACTGCAGTGGCCGAGCAATGGGCATTTCCTGATTATTGGAAAGTGCAAAAGCATAAGGGGAAAGATGGGGGAGTGGTGGTGGTTGCTGGTGGGGAGAAAAGCAGAAGGTCCATGGTTCCTATTATCAGTTTTCATTTCATGGCACCTTTCAGGCTGAGGGTGAAGCGTGAGTGGAGAAGGTGCATAAAACAGCAACTAACCATCATTTTGGATGACCTCCATTGTGTCAGTTGCAGGCAGCGGCGTTCATTATCTTGTGGATCATCTGTTTATGGTAACTTGGGATGGATTTGTGGTAGTCCTCTGCCAGTTGTCAGGCTCCCCACCCTGTTATAGATTACTTTTTCCTGGAAGAGGAGACAATGATTGTGAGTGTGTCAATGTGGTTGGGTGAACTGCCTGCCTTGGCTAAACAGCTGTTGGTTTTCTGAGATGTGTAGTATAAGGATGTTAAGTGTGAGTGCTAAATGTCAAGATGTGCTGTTGGGTGAGCATTGGTTATGTGGTGCATTGGGCACTGTGCGAGGTGTGGGTGGTGGGGTAGGATGAGAGATGTGGAGCTGAATTTAATGGCTGCAGTGATGACCCCGATGGTGGGCTGGAAAGCTGGGAGGGCAACCCTGCATTCATCATTCAAGGAAGCCCCGGCTCAATTCAGTAGTCACCAAGCCGTTAACTGCCAGGCATTGGAGGGCAATCAGAGGGCCTGGAGTTCTTCAATCCCAACAGTGCCACTGGGAGTGGCGGCCACTGCTTGAACTGCAGCCGGTCAGGAGCAGCCACCATGGAGGAGGACCCAGGCAAGTAGTTCAGGCTCATTGAGGCTAGTCAGACAGGCCCCAGCAATAGTGCGGGTTTGGTGTTTCTGAGGGCATGGAGGGGTATTTCCAAGGAGGTGCCCCTTGCCACAGTGAGTGGTTGGTCGGGGAGTTGGGGGCGCAGCTCCCAGTCATGACGCTTGCCCCCCACCCCGGAGCCAGAATGCTGCCAGCCTTTATGGGTAGGCTACCTATGCATTGGCCGCTTAAGGGACTCAATTGGCCTCCAGGTGAGAAGATCACCCTTGGCCTTTCCTGCCCCTGATTGAATCGCAGGGTGTTGGGACGACAATGGTCCCTCCAACCCCACCTTCTCTCCTGATTCTAAGCCACGCTATCCAAATCTGCTCCCAAGGGTCAGATTAAATTCTGCCATAATGTGCAGATATACTGGTTCATCTTGACCACACAGGTCAGCTCATTAAAATTTTTCTTCACTGTTGCCAGGCTCTAGGACATTGTGGACATTGACCACTGTTGACACTTTCCATTTCTTTCCTAACCCTGCCAGAATCATGGCCTCCTTCCTGGCTGCTATGTAGTGAGGTCAGAGCAAAAGGTTGGTGGGTAGACAAAATTTGAGTCTTACCACCCCGTTTCCAACGGGTGCAGGAATTGAAGCCCCCATGCTGAAAAATCAGGGTGTATGAATTTTGCACCCTTGTGTTTTGTTGCCATCAATAGATTTAAGGAAGAGAATTTCTAATTTCAAGTCAATGCAGTGACAGTTACCCTACTGTGTTGACTGCATCCAGCTAAATTATATCTTGTACATTAGAGTCCCTCTGATCAAACATCATTTATCAAACTGATAGTTAATCATTTAGTTAGATATCCCAGCTTGTGTTTTGTACATAGTTATTTTATATTGCGTGTAAGCTTATATGCTAAATTAATATTGCAACTTGGCTTAAAATTAATGTGATCAATCTTCTAAACGGTTGACTTACTGAGCTTCCACTATATTTACATATCACTGTACTTAACAAGCCTTCACAATATCCATAATTTTATGTCTGGCAAGTATCTCCTTCCCAACAAGAACATGGAGGTGTGGTTGGATGGTGAGGGGGAATTAGCACTTTTACTTTTAGCCCTGAATGTCTGCATCAGTTGGACACCTGTCCTGGTTTATGCAAGGCAAGCCAGAGATGACCCATAGAGGATTTAGCAGAGATGTGAAGCGTTTCGTCTTTCTTGCTACTTCCTGCTCCCACTCCTCCTAACCCTTCAACCCTCTAATTTAGCAATATTTGGTATCTGCTCTTTATTTTGTCAGCTCTACTCCTGTCAAAGATGCTGATGGGCTTCAGGGTGGCACTCCGGGGAAACTGAAGATAGAGACCTGAGAAGACTTTTGAGAATTGGCCTATGTTCCAGATATCAAAATCAGTCCTTTATTTGTCAATAAATCATATTGACACAGGATTTGAGGTTAATAAAATACTTACTATTTATTGGTAAATTTAAAATACAAACTCAATGAACTCTTACCTTCATTTGTTGGTAATTTTGGAAAATCAGTATACAAAATGCAAATCAGAAGGCATATACTGCCTCTTTTTGAAAATTTATCAGTTTCATTTTTACGTAAATATAAGTTATTTGGCAGCTGGATTGGCTGAACTGGGTACTGCAGAATTTAATTTTTATTTATTGAGAGCTTGTTTAAGTTTAACCATGTGTTGTAAACCAGTAATGTTTCTCCAGTGTTAACGCACCCCTTTTGGGAGTTTTGGTGAAAGAATTGATTAGGGCTTTCAATGGGCTTCGCTGGTAGACAATCCAGCACTGTTACCCAAAAAAATAGCATAATTAATGTGATATGTTGCTTCACTAAATCAACTCAATTGTGCTGACAAACTATTGGTACATTTTCTGACTGATTTATAACCCTGACTGGAAATAGGGCATTACACAAGTCAAATCAGCTTGACCTGTCGCACACTGAACCTGAGCAAATACCCAGGTTAAATATATTTTAATCGATCAGACAGAGACAGATTGTTTGCAGTGATTGAAAGGCTCAGAATGAGGGGCTGTACCTATGAAATTTAGGACAAGAGGACAAGATTTTTTTTTCACTCATAGGATTATGAGGACGCAGAGTACACCACCAAAGTTAATGGTTGAAGCAGACGCCATACCTATACTTAAGTATATGTTAGATCAGTGAAGGACAACCTAGGCTAGTGAGTGGGCCTCTTTCATCTCAGTGGGCTGCAAGATTGAAATTGGGCATGTGCTCTGACCATGAATAAGAAATACATTTAATACACACTGAATATTTTATAACTAGTTGTGGAAAATGTTTCCACGGCTTCCATCAAATTTGAAAGCGCTCGAGTTTGCTGGGCAGAACCTTTTTTTAATCCATTCATAGGATGTGGGCATCGCTGGCTAGGCCAGCATTTATTACCCTTCCCTCATTGCCTTTGTTCAGATGCCATTTAAGAGTCAGCCACATTGCTGTGGGCCTGGAGCCACATGTAGGCCAGGTAAGGACAGCAGATTTCCTTCTCTAAAGGGCATTAAATAACCAGGTGGGTTTTTACAACAATCGCTAATGTTTTGTGGTCATCATTAGACTTTTAATTCCAGATTTTTATTGAATTCAAATTTCACCATCTGCCATGGCAGGATTGAACCCAGGTCCCCAGAGCATTACCCTGGGTCTCTAGATTACAAGTCCAGCGACAATACCACTGGACCATCGCCTCCCCAGCGCTTTAGTTGCACACAGAGGGAGCACACGGCTCTCACAATCAATATTATGTGCAATCAGCAAGCACCTCACTTCCTGTACCCTTGCTTTGCATGCGTATCATGTAAAACTACGTGGACGGAACCAATGGAATCTGGCAACCCTGCATGTGAGCAACGGTCAACAAAATGTCTCGCAGGCTGCACTCAAAACCCTGATGGGCCACATGTAGGCCATAGGTTGCCCACTACGGTGTTAGATAGTTGATTAGATAAAGAAGGGAATAAAAAGATATGGGGACAAGGGATTAGGACTGCTGTGGAGACTAAACAACATGAACTGTTGGGCCAAATGGCCTGTTTATTTTTTACGTAAAAGTGATGTAAGACAGAAGGTTTGGCTCACTTTTCAGCACAATAGACCAGAAGACTGGGGGAATGGGGATGTAGTTTGGCTGAGTGGGGAGTGGCTAAAAGTATGAATGCTGGTACTGTAACATTTCACACCTGGAAACCTGTTACCTCACCAAGTCAGCTAATGTAGGAGAACCCATAATTACTTTTCACTATAAGGCAGTGTCTTAAGATTGTAATTTCCTCTTTCAGACTGTGCTGAAGTACTTTCCAGCCTTCCTACAAATGTCCACAACACTGATGTGCCCTTTACGCACACAGCCATCACCTGCAAATTTCCTTCACTCTGATCCTTGCATACATTCAGCCATTTTTGAAGAAGAGCAAGGAGACTTCCCCAGTGTCCTGGCCAATATTTATCCCTCAACACACTCCCACAGCATTATCTGGTTACAATCACATTGCTGTTGCTGCACCTTGCTGTGTGCAAAATCAGCTGCACTGATTCCGACATTACAATAGTAACTACACTTCAAAAGCAAATAATTGACTGTAAAGTACTTTAGAGCATCTTGAGATTGTGAAAGGAGCTATATAAATGTATGTCTCTTTATGAGATCTCTTTTTGAAAGGATGACTTCTATATGTTTTGGTGCAGGTAAGCATGCAAAGCAGCATGCTGCATATGAGGGCTCTGGTAGATGAGACCACGCACTGATTGTACACACCCTTGCATGACCAGTTTCTCAATACTGCAATCCACCATAGCATGTGATAATTCGAGAGACATAAACAGCAGAACGTCCATCCATTGCATCCTCTCTGCCAAATGCGAGAAGAGTAGTTGCATATCCTACTATTCAGAATGCCTAGGCACATCGAGAAATAAGTCTATCCATACTGCAGGTTATTGAATCTCTTCATTATTGTGACTCTTTTATTGTTAGCTGTGGAGGGGATTTTAACCCCCAAAGGAGGGTGGGAAGTTTAAATTGCAAACATTTTCTAGCGCAACTACAACGGGCTCCCAGCATTCTCATTTTCAAGTCTAACTGAGTCACTATTAGCTTCTGTTCAGTCACCTGCTCGCCAAAGATGGTTTCATAATTAGCACGTGGTAATTGGATGATATTTCAAATGATTTGAACAGTAATTTGAATTTGACGTCTCCAGCACAGAACATGGTTCACCAGTGAAATGGGTGAGATTGAATAGTGTTTTGTAGGATGTTTAAAGTTGAGATTGCATATTATCGATAAAGGCTCTCCTTTCAGTTATTTGGTCAGTGCCATCTGGCAAATGTTTACAAGAGCTCTTGGGATCATTGACATTTTGAGAAGATTGGAGGTATACAAATGAAGAACAGCTGGATTGGGGGGGTGGGGAATGGTGGTACCGTGGATATTTCCAATAGGACATTGGAAGTAAAGGACAGTCACTATCCACAACAGCAGCTTCGTGCAGTAACAATGTCTGGGGAAAGGGAGGCACGACCCATGTGAGGATCTACAGAGGTTCAGCCTCCCTTGACCTATTTGAAGAGCAGTGTTTCCACAGGCTCAGATTAATAGTAGGTGGTTACAGACAACGTGATTTCGTTGAAGAGGAGCTGCTCCATGCTGGACCTGCTGCCCACATGTTGCCCATCACTGTGAAAGTTACCACTGCTCTCAATTTGTTTTTCTTCTGGTTCCTTTCAGTGCACTACCTCAAGGATGTCTCAATTGGCTGTGCATAAATGTAGGAGGCAGGTCATGAATGGGTTCGTTGCCAGGGTGTCAACTTACATTAACTTCTGCAGTGGTGGTATTAGCCAGAATGAGTTGGCACTTGGATTTGCATCTCTGGCAGCCATCCCACAGGTGCATGATGCTGTTCATTATACACACACAGGCAAAGACACACACCAAGCTGAGGACCACTAGATAAACTGGGACGTTGAATGGGAAAATAGATTAAAAGGTAAGATGTTAGAGAAGCAGTGGTGGACATTTAAGGAGATATTTCATAATTCTCAACAGAGGAAGAAAGGATGCACCATCTGTGGCTAACTAAAGAAGTTAAGAATGGCATCAAATTCAAAGTAAAGGTGTACAATACTGCAAAGATTAGTGGGTGCCCAGAAGATTGGGAATTTTTCACAAACCAAAAAATAAAAGAAGAAATTGGAGTATGAGAAAACTAGCAAGTAATATAAAAACAGACAGTATAAGTTTCTACAAGTATATAACAAGGAAGAGATTAACTAAAGTAAGCACTGGCCCCTTAGGGGGTGAGACTGCAGAATTAATAACGGGGAACAAGGAAATGGCAGAAACTTGGAACAAGTATTTTGTATTTGTCTTCACAGTAGAAGGCACTTAAAGCATCCTATCAATAGTTAAACATCAATAGACAAAAAGATGGGAGAAACTTAAAGCAATCACGATCACTAGGAAAACTAATAGGACAAAAGGCTGACAAGTCCCCTGGACCTGACGGCCTGCATCATAGGGTCTTAAAGGAAGTGGCTGCAGAGATGCATTGGTTGTAATTGTCCATAATTTTTGAGCTTCTGGAAAGGTCCAGTGGATTGCAAAATGCAAATGTAACACCACTATTCAAGAAAGGGAGACAAAAAGCAGGAAACTATAAGCCAGTTAGTGTAACGTCTGTCATTAGGAAAGTACTAGAATCCATTATTAGGGAGGTAATAGTTGGACATTTAGAAAATTATAAAACAATCAGGCAGAGTGAAAATGACTTCGTGAAAGGGAAATCGTGTTTAATGAAGTTCTTTGAGGATTTGACAAGCGGGGTAGATAGAAGAACAGGTAGATGTGTATTTGGATTTCCAAAAGGCATTCAGTAAGGTGCCACAAGAGCTGAGCTCATTTTGTTGGGGTGATATATTAACGTGGAGAGAGGATTGGTTAACAGGAAATAGAGTTGGGATAAATGGGTCATTTTCACGTTGGCAAAGTGTAACTAGTAGAGTGCTGCAGGGATCAGTACTAGGGCCTCAATTATTTACAACCTAAATTAAAGACTTTGATGAAGGGACAGACTGTATTGTAACCAAATTTGATACAAAGATAGATAGGAATGCAAGTTGTGAGGAGGATACAAAATCTTCAAATGGATATAGGTAGGCTAAGTGAGTGGGCAAAATATTGGTAGATGGAATATAATGTGGGTAAATGTGATGTTGTCATTTTGGCAGGAAGAATATCCCAACATTAATTGGAATGGACATAGTGTTAAGGGCTTGGATGGAGTGGATTTCTTGAAATGTGTACAGGAGAGCTTTTTAGGCCAATATGTAGAGGATCCAACAAGGGATGGCGCAGTGCTGGACCTAATTCTGAGGAATGAAGCCAGACAGGTGGCTGAGGTGGTGGTGGGGGAGCATTTTAGTGATAGCGACCACAACATGGTACAATTTAAGCTTGTTATGAACAAAGAAATAGACAAGTTTCAAAAAAATGTTTTGGATTGGGGGAGAGCAGATTTTGGTAAAAATAAGGCAGGATCTGGCCATGGTAGACTGGGAACAGCTACTTGCAGGGAAATCTACAGAGGAGCAGTGGGGGGCGTTCAAAAAGGAAATGGGGAGGTTACAGGCTCAACATGTTCCCTCTAGGGTGATAGGAAGGAGTAACAAGCCCAGAGAACCATGGATGACCAGAGATATTCAGGATACGATGAGAAGGAAAAGAGAGGCTTTTAGCAGGTACAAGAGAAGCAAATCAGTGGAGGCATTAGTGGAGTACAGAAAGTGCAGTGTAGAGCTTAAGAAAGCAATTAGGAGAGCAGAGAGGGGATATGAGAAAGCTCTGGCTGGTAAAAGTAGGGAAAATCCAAAGATATTTTATACGTATATCAATGGGAAGAGGATAACCAGGGAAAGAGTAGGGACCAAGGGGGCAATCTATGGGTGGAGCCAGAGGACATCGGTAGAATTTTGGACGAATACTTCACATCCGTCTTCACGCAAGAGAGTGAAGATGAAGGTACGGAACTCGGGGAGAGAGACTGCGAGGTTCTTGAGCAAATTGATATAGGGAGTGACAAGGTATTGGAGGTGTTGGCAGGCTTAAAAGTGACAAATCTCCAGGTCCGGATGATTTGTGTCCCAGACTGCTGAGGGAGGCAAGGGAGGAGATCGCAGAGGCTCTGACCCAAATTTTTAATTCCTCTCTGGCCACGGGGAAGGTGCCATAGGACTGGAGAACAGCTAATGTGGTTCTGCTATTTAAGAAGGGTTGTAGAGATAAGCCAGGGAACTATAGGCCAGTGAGTCTCACATCAGTGGTAGGGAAACTATTGGAGAAAATTCTGAAGGAGAGAATCTATCTCCACTTGGAGAAGCAAGGTTTGATTAGGGATAGTCAGCATTGGCTTTGTCAGAGGGAGGTCATGTCTAACAAATTTGATTAAATTTTTTTGAGGAGGTGACCAGGTGTGCAGATGAGGGTAGTGCAGTTGATGTAGTTTATGTGGATTTCAGCAAAGCCTTTGACAAGGTCCCAAATGGGAGACTTATAAAGAAGGCAAATGCACATGAGATACAGGGTAATTTGATAAGGTGGATTCAAAATCGGCTTAGTTGTAGGAGACAGAGGGTGATGACAGAAGGATGCTTTAGTGACTGGTAGCCAGTGCCCAGTGGCGTACCACAGGGATCTGTACTGGGTCCCCTATTATTTGTCATTTATATAAACGACATAGATGACTATGCGGGGAATAGGATTAGTAAGTTTGCGAATGACACAAAGATTGGCCGGGTGGTTAACAGCGAGGTTGAGTGTCTTGGGCTACAGGAAGATATAGACGGGATGGTCAAATGGGCAGATAAGTGGCAGATGGAATTTAACCCTGAAAAGTGTGAGGTGATACACTTTGGAAGGAGTAATTTGACAAGGAAGTAGTCAATGAACGGCATGACACTAGGAAGTTCTGAGGAACAAAGGGACCTTGGCGTGTGTGTCCATAGATCTCTGCAGGCGGGGGAGCATGTTAGTGGTGTGGTGAAAAAGGCATATGGGACACTTGCCTTTATCAATCGAGGCATAGATTACAAAAGTTGCACTGGAGGGGATGCAGAGGAGATTCACCAGGATGTTGCCTGGGATGAAACATTTAAGTTATGAGGAGAGGTTGGATAGACTTGGGTTGTTTTCATTGGAGCAGAGAAGACTGAGGGGCGACCTGATCGAGGTGTACAAGATTGAGGGGCATGGACGTGGTGGATAGGGAGCAGCTGTTCCCCTTAGTTGAAGGGTCAGTCACGAGGGGACATAAGTTCAAGGTGAGGGGCAGGAGGTTTAGGGGGTATGTGAGGAAAAACTTTTTCACCCAGAGGGTGGCGATGGTCTGGAATGTGCTGCCTGGGAGGGTGGTGGAGGCGGGTTGCCTCACATCCTTGAAAAAGTACCTGGATGAGCACTTGGCACGTCATAACATTGAAGGCTATGGGCCAAGTGCTGGTAAATGGGATTAGGTAGGTAGATCAGGTGTTTCTCACGTGTCGGTGCAGGCTCGATGGGCCGAAGGGCCTCTTCCGCGCACAGATTCTGTGAATAGAAAAGCAGAATATTAATTGGAGAGAAACTGCAGGACACAGGACCCCGTTGTCTTTGTACATGAATCACGAGTTAGCGTGCAGGTACTACAGCAAGTCAGTAGAAAGGCAAATAGAATGTTGGCCTTTATTGCAAGGGGAGGGTGTATAAAAGTAGAGAAGACTTGCTACACGTGGAGTACCATGGACAGTTTTGTCCTCTTCACTTGAGGAAGGATATACTTTCATTGGAAGCAGTTCAGAAAAGGTTCAGCAGGCTGATTCCTGGGGTGAAGAGTTTCGGCTTATGTGGAAAGGTTGAGCAGGTTGGGTCTATACTCACTGGAATTTAGAAGAATGAAAGGTGATCTTATTGAAACGTATAAGATTCTGAGGGGGCTTTACAGAGTAGATGCTGGGAAGATATTTCCTCTTGTGGGGGAATCTAGTACTAGAAGGCACAGCTTAAAAATAAGGGGTCTCCTATTTAAGAAGGAGTTGAGAATGAATTTCTTCTCCGAGGGTTGTTAGTCTTTGGAATTCGTTATCACAGAGTGGTGGAGGCTGGGCCATTGAATATGTTCAAGGCTGAGTTAGTCAGAACTAAGGGTTATACTCTTTCGAGTTATCAACAGTCACAGATTGCAACTCTTTGAGTACAATCACAGTTCTTGGTTTTCCGGGAGTGGGACATGAACCCACAACCCTCTGATTCAAAGGCGAGGGTGCTATGAACTGAGCCACAGCTGACACCTCTAACTAAGGGTTATGGTGGACATTCAGGAAAGTGGAGTTAAGGACACAATCAGATCAGCCATGGAGGAGCAAGCTCAATGGGCTGAATGGCCGACTCCTATTTCTTATGATTGTCAACCTTAAGGCATTTCATTCATCACTGGACAGCTGGTGTGCAAACACAATAAAAGACTCGTACATGTGTGTGCCAGATGCCCTTGGAGCTGTCATGACACTTTTATCCTGTGGCAGTCCAACATTTGAATCCTCTTCGTATCAGGAAACAGAATTAAGGGCTAGCTCTTGGGAGATGAGGGATATGTACCCCCTTCAAATTTGGCTCAAATGCCTCACTTGTGGGGTTCCCCACAGGGATCAAGGGTGCTACATTGGGAGCTAAATGGCCACCAAATATGTCATTGAGAAAGCCTTTGGAGATGTTGAAGATGGCCTTCGGATGCCTAAATAGGTCTGGTTGTGCCATTTAGTGCCTGCCAGCCAGGATGTCCAGAATCATGGTCGTGTGCGGCTATCTGCACAACATTGCACAGTAGAAAAGATTGGAGGTGGAGGACGATCAGAGCTCATTAATTGTCTTCCTCTGAGAATTTTGAGGAGAATGAGGGTGATGAGCAATACAATAATGGGGCATCTGTTGCCAGACCAGCCAATACATTGCTGCTTAGAATGCCTTAATAACTCGAAGGTTCAGCTAGTGGTAACTTGCACAATAAAAAGGAAATCCTCAATCATAAAAAAGAATCTCATCACCACCAGAACCTCCTTTTGCACAAAACCATTCTTCAAGCATACACCCATTACACATCCAATGGGTCCAATCTTGTATCAACTTTAATCATGAAGCAAATGAAAGGGTGAGTTGGCATTTGGGGTACAATAATGGGGAAGTCATGGAAGTGGTGCTCATTCATTTGTGTTATTTTTAAAAAAAGGAACTTAGCATTTTGTCAAACACCTATGTGCAAAGCCATAGTGATTTATAATCACTTATTGTGCTTCTACTGCTTTTATATGGTGCATCCTATGTGGCTTCAGCAAAAGGAGAGGCAGCCCACTGAAATCCCTCCTCTGACTGCCTCTGACCTACTGGATTTTGGAGACCCTAAAGTTCAGTTACTGAAGCCCAACAAAAGCTGTTCCACATATACCAGTACGTGGACACACTCGCAGCTGAGGCACAAAGCAGCAGCCGTCAAGAACTGGCTTTGGGCAGGGGGTGGTGCCCAAAGACTGAGTGTTTTGACTGGAGTTTCCATTCCCACGTTCTCTTTTGCCATCATCCCTCTGGGCTAGTGCCAGAACATTCTTGCCATGTTGAAGATCAGTTACTCATTGGAAAGCTAGGTACAGGATATCCTTTCAATCCAGTAGACATCTGTACAACAATGATCATGGCTTGCTCAGACTCATTTGAGAGCTTGGAACTTCTGAGTTTGCTGTTTTCTCCAATATAGACGTCTTAGCCATTCCCTGTGACACCAGTCAACTAATGTTAGAGTTGCACAACTACTGTGGAAAGTGTACATAGTACGTCAGAGTCATTACAGCACAAAAGGTGAGCATTCTGCCCATTGAAACAATGCTGGCTCTGTAGACCAATCCAGTCATCTTATTCCACTGCTCCATCTCTGTAGCCCTGCAAATTTACTTCCCTCAAGTGCATATCCAATATTTTTTAAATCATTGATCAGCATATTTTGATATTTTACTTTGCATCCTTTATCAAGTCATTGATATTTTGGAAAAAAAGCTGTGTTCCAAGCACTGAAGCTTGAAAGACACTACTATCCACCAGCCTGCTGTCTGAAGAAAACAACCATTTATGACGACTTGCTCTCTGCCTTTAAGCCAATTTCTTTCCAAGCTGACGCTGAATGAGTCTCAATTTTGTTAACCAACCTTTTCATGTGGTATTTTGTCAAACCCATTTTTAAAAAAGCATCCATATAGATGGCATTCATTGCATTCCCCTAATCAATGTTTGTTGTTACCTCGAAAAAAAATTAGATTAGTCAAACGTAATCTGCTTTATACAAATTTTTAATTAACTCAAACCTCTCCAAATGCTTGTTGATTCTCTCTCTCTCTCTCTCCTCTCTCTCTCTCTCTCTCCCTCTCTCTCTCTCTCTCTCTCCCCCCCCCCCCCCCCCCGCCACCCCACCCCACCACCACCACCACCACCACCACACACACACACGCACACCGGATTATTTCTAAAATCTTACCTACTGCTTATGTTAAATTGACAGGCCGTTAGCCATTCAGATTGTCCTTGCACCCTTTCTTGAATAAAGGTGTCACATTTGCCATTCTCCAATCCTCTGCCACCTCCCCTGTATCAAAGGAAACTTGGAATATTCTGGCAACCCTTTTTCCCATTTCCTTGCCCACTTCTTTTAGCACCCTGGGATGTAAACCATCTGGACCAGGCTACTTATCCACTTGAAGGATGGTGAGCTTTTCCAGTACATTAATTTTCACCCCATCCATTACCTCTACTATCTCTGCTTCTACCACTCATTAAATATTCTGACCTTTCCCTGCACCTCTAAACATTTACCACCCTTTTTGTTGCTAATAGGTGCCACCCCCAGTAGAAGAGTTTTTGGTTCCCTTATGTTAATTTCTGATTTCTTCTTTGCCAGTCTTATTTTCTTCACTGTCCCTTTAACTTATTGTATTTAGCCTGGTTCTTGCTTAAAGAATTCATCTGGTATGCATCATGCACCCTGATTGTTTTATCATATTCTCTATCTCCCTTGTCATTCGAGGAGCCCTGAGTTTGGTTCCCCTACCTTCCACCCTTTTGGAATGTACTGAGCCTGTACCTGAAATATCTCCTCCTTAAAGATCCAACCAATTTTCCTGTCAGTCTTCGGGTCCATCTCTTCCTGACCTGATCCTGCTCTCATCTCATTGAAGGTAGCCTTCTTCCAATTTAGAAGTTCTACTTTAGACTGTACCTGCTCTCCTTTACTCAACTAAACCTTATGATACTGTGATCACTAACTTAGTATTCATTTATGGGATGTGGGTGTTGCTGGCTAGGCCAGCATTTATTGCCCATCCTTTATTGCCCTTGAGAAAGGTGGTGGTGAGCTGCCTTCTTGAACTGCTGCAGTCCCTATGGTGTAGGTAGACCCACGGTGCAGTTAAGGAGAGAGTTCCAGGATTTTGACCTAGTGACTGAAGGAACGGCAATATATTTCCAAGTCACGATGGTGAGTGGCTTGGATGGGAACTTCCAGGTGGTGGTGTTCCTATGTTCCTGCTGCCCTCGTACTTCTAGATGGCAGTGGTTGTGGGTTTGGAAGGTGCTGCCTAAGAAGCCTTCGTGAGTTTCTGCAGTGCACCTTGTTGATGGTACACACTGCTGCCACTGTTCGTCGGTGGTGGCAGGAGTAAATGTTTGTGAATGGTGTGCTTATCAAGTTGGGCTGCTTTGACCTGGATGGTGTCAAGCTTGAGTGTTGTTGGAGCTGCATTCATCCAGGCAAGCGGAGAGTATTCCATTACACTCCTGACTTGTGCCTTGTAGATGGTGGACAGGCTTTGGTGAGTCAGGAGGTGAGGTACTCGCTGCAGGACTCCCAGCCTCTTGACTTCTTGTAGCCACAGTATTTATATGGCTTGTCCAGTTCAGTTTCTGGTCAATGATAAACCCCAGGATGTTGTTAGTGGGGGATTCAGCGATAGTAATGCCATTGAATGTCATGGGGCAATGGTTAGATTCTCTCTTGTTGGAGATGGTCATTGCCTGGCACTTGTGTGGCGTAAATGTTACTTGCCGCTTGTCAGTCCAATCCTGGATATTGTCCAGGTTTTGCTGTATTTGGTCATATACTGCATCAGTATCTGAGGAGTCACAAATGGTGCTGAACATTGTGCAATCCTCCCCACTACTGACCTTATGATGGAAGGAACATCAGTGATGACGTGGCTGAAGATGGCTTGGCCAAGGACATTACCCTGAGGAACTCCTGCAGTGATGCCCTGGAACTTAGATCATTGACCTCCAACAACCCCAACCTTCTTCCGTTGTGCTCGGTATGACTCCAACCAGTGGAGAGTTTTTACCCTGATTCCCATTGACTCCAGTTTTGCTAGGGCTTCTTGATGCCACAGTAACACTGTCGATGACCCCTTTCATCACTTCACTGATGATGGAGAGTAGTCTGATTGGACGGTAATTGGCCGGATTGGATTTCTCCTTTTTATGTCCAGGACTTATCTGGGCAATTTGCCACATTGCTGGGTAGATGCCAATGTTGTAACTGTACTGGAACAACTAGAATAGTGGCATGGCAAGTTCTGGAGCACAAGCCTTCAGTACCATTGTCAGGACCTATAGCCTTTGCACTATCCAGTGCCTTCAGTCGTTTCTTGATATCACGTGGAGTGAATCAATTTGGCTGAAGACTAGTATCTATGATGCTGGGGACCTCTGGAGGAGGATGGATGGATGGATCATCCACTCGACACTTCTGGCTGAAGATTGTTGCAAATGCTTCAGCCTTATCTTTTGCACTGATGTGCTGGGCTTCTCCATCATTGAGAATGGGAATATTTGTGGATCCGCTTCCTCCAGTCAGTCGTTCAATTGTCCACCGCCATTCACAACTGGTTGTGGTAGGACTGCAGAGCTTAATTTGATCCGTTGGTTGTGGAATCACTTGCTGCTTATGCTATTTAGCACGCAAGTAGTCCTGTGTTGTAGCTTCACTAAATTGATACGTAATTTTTATGTATGCCTGGTGCTGCTCCTGGCATGCCCGCCTGCACTCTTCATTGAACCAGAGTTGATCCCCTGGCTTGGTGGTAATGGTAGATGGTGGGATGTGTCAGGCCATGAGGTTACAGATTGTGGTTGAGTACGATTCTACTGTTGCTGATGGCCCTCAATGCTTCATAGTTGCCCAGTCTTAAGTTGGTAGTTCTGTTCAAAATCTGCCCCATTTAACATGGTGGTAGTGCCACATAACATGATGGAGGGTATGCTCAATGTGAAGACGGGACTTCGTCTCCACAAGGACTGTGCAGTGATCACTCTTGCCAATACTGCCATGGTTTATCTGCGGCAGGCAGGTCGGTGAGGATGAGGTCAAGTATGTTTTTCCCTTTTGTTGGTTTCCTCACCACCTGTCGCAGACCCAGTCTAGCACCTCTGTCCTTTAGGACTTGGCCAGCTCGGTCTTGATGGTGCTACTGAGCCACTCTTGGTGATTGTCATTGAAGTTACCTACCCAGAGTACATTCTGTACCCTTCCCCTTCGGTGCTTTCTCTAAATGGTGTTCAACATGGAGGAGTACTTATTCACCAGCTGAGGTGGGTGGTGTGTGTGTGTAGGGTTGGGGGGGCGGTGGGGGGTGGCTAGCAGGGAGGGTGGAACGTGGAAATCAGCAGGAGGTTTCCCTGCCCATGTTTGACCTGATACCATGAGACTTCATGGGGGCTGGAGTCAATGTTGAGGACTCCCAGGGCAAATCCCTCCCAACTGTATACCACTGTACCTCCACCTCTGCTGGCTATGTCCTGTCCCATAGGCAATGGTGATTGTGGTATCTGGGACATGATCTGTAAGGTCCTGTGAGTATGACTATGTCAGGCTTGACTAACCTGTGTGACAGCTCTCCCAATTTTGGCGCAAGCCCCCACATGTTAGTAAGGAGGGTCGACATTTGTCGTTCCAGTGCCTAAGTCGATGCTGGGTGGCCCATCCGGTTTCATTCTTTTTTATTGTCTTTGTAGTGGTTTGATACAACTGAGCAGCTTGGTGGGCCATTTAAGACTCAACCACATTACTGCGCACCTGGAGTCATATGTAAGCCAGACCAGGTGAGGACGACAGATTTCTTCCCTAAAGGACATTAGTGAACCAGATGGATTTTTACACCAGTCAACAATGGTTTCATGGTCATCATTAAACTTTAATTCCATCTGCCATGGTGGGATTCCTACCCGGGCCCCAGAGCATTACCCTGGGTCTCTGAATTACCAATCCAGTGACAATACCACTATGCCACAGCCTTCTGTCATCCAATGCAGGGTTGATTTTTTAAAAAGATTTCTTCATCTCTACTCCAGTTATTGTAACTTTATTCTCCGTTACGAAATACTGCCTGCAGGCAGGGGAGAACATTCTTTCACTGTGTACATCTCTCTACCCTTCATCCTTCATGAGTAAGCAACAATAATTAGCAAGCATGGGCAGTTAGGACACCCAAAGTGTATCTGACAGAAATGTAGAGATGGAGGGATGTAAATGCACCAGTATTTTTTTCCAGTGTGCTAACAGCACTGTGGATGTACCTACACCATATGGATTGCAACAGCAATTAGGGATGGGCAGTAAATGCTGACCCAGCCAGCGATACCCACATCCCATGAATGAATAAAGAAAACTGAAAAATTGCCTTTATAAATTAAATTTAGATTGTATATTTAGTGTTCAGTAGAATTCCCCTATAACCTTTCTAAGCTAACCAGAAAAGCTCAATTCTTTGCAAAAAGTATAATGTTAGATTGAATTGGGAAAAACTTGAAAATGATTTGCTTTTAATGATAGTTGGAGCAGTTGTCATGTCAGACAAATGTACAAGCAGGTACTTTGCCAAATACGTGCTTGAAATCAGACCAATTCAGTTTTGTCAATATGTGATGTTCAGAACATTGGCAGACTGCTGTGATTAATAAGCAACTTTTAAGGATCAATGTACTTCCCTGTTGAAATATGATTGTACTGGCAATGATTCAAGCATTAACTAAATGGTTTAGCTTTCATTAAATTAAGCTCTGAGCCTAGCTGTAGCTTAGTTCAGAACGTGAACTCAACAAAACTGCACTAAAACAGCAGAAACTTTCCAGTGCTCTACATAGCTCTTTGCTCAGCTTTAAAATGGGTCTCGGTTACAGTGTTAGAGAGTAAGTACTATTTTTTTATCCTCCCTCCAAAATTACAATTTTATGTTTTGAATGCTTGAATTTTTAATTTGTTGAAAATATTTGTCTGACAAATTGAATTATTTTATGTGAATGAAATTCATAATGCCACATTGCTGGTCTCAGATGAATAGTCATGAAGTGCAGCTGCCAAAATCAGATTTTTACTGCACCGGACATTGTGCCTATCAACCTGCATGTAGAGAGCTCCCCTTGTGAGGATTTTAATTTTGTGAAAAAGATGGGAGATTCTCATTTCTCATAAAATCTAAGTGACTTGGTAATAAGTTTACAAAGTGCCAAGACTTCCAGTAAACTGGCAGAGTTGATTTTAATTGCGGCTTTACACTGAGCTGACAACATATGACAGTTTAGCTAAAGAAGACCATATGCCCCATGCAAAAAGCTGGAAACTACTACATCTAAATTATTAGTGCAGTGCACCTGGGAAATACTATTTGAGCAAGATGGATGGAAACTGGTTCAGATTTTGTTCCCTGTTTTACTGTCACCTGTGACTTACATAGAGTCATAGTCATAGAGGTCTACAACACAGAAAAGGGCCCTTCAGCCCATCGAGTCTGTGCCTGTGCTCCTCTTCTCTTTCTCCTGATATCAGAATATGTTGACTTATCATTTTGCTAAAGGTAACTTTAAGATATCGGTTGTGCATAAACAGACTGAGGATGTCATATGTTATAAGAAAGTGGACTCTAGTTCGATACATATAGTGACAGAGAGCATCGTGGAGGCATGTGGGGCATAGAAATGCAGCCAAATGTACTGAGCTGCTAGAAGCTCAGGCTGGAGTGTAAATTAACAGGACGTGGGCAATAATTTTCAGTGTGACTAATTGTATATAGGGGTCAGAATTTTAATTTAGTCTTAAAAACTCACTTTTGTTTCCAAATTGCATTTTCTCACTATTTTGATTGGATAATAGTCAGAAATAACATTTGGCAAAAATGTATAAGTTTTAAAACAAAATGATGTCCATTAAGTATTATATCTGTGTAAGGTATTGCCTAATCTTGCATATTCTTGGGAGCCTTTGAGCCTCCTATCTGTTTTACAGTATAAAATTAAACTTGCCTGTGCATGTAGCTAATGTTGCAGTTGCTGTGCAAATAGTTACTGTAAATCTGTTGTGTTCTGTTAAAAGGATTAAGTTCATGCAAATGTTCAGTTTTTCAGAAATTATATTCAGCATAGAAATGGCTTCACTGAAATAGCAGATAATTTAATTGCATGTAATTCCAAACTCTCAATTGTTGGTGCATTAACAACATTTCCCTCTTTCTTGTACAATCCAGGGTAGATCACCTGTATGCATTCTTTGTTCAGTGGTCACCAGAAGTATATGGGAAAGATGCCAAGGACCAGGGATTTGTGGTGGTGGAGAAAGATGAACTGGAAGTGATTGACAATTTCTTCAGTGACCCAATTCCTAAAAGTTGGGAGGTGGGTTATATTGAGTAATTGTATTTCAAATTTCTAAATTTTAATGTTTGAAAGTTTTTCTTCTTAATTTATAATCTTAAACCAAGTCCTTGCCACTTGAAACCTGAGCTATGCTGTGCACTGGTAACTCCATCCGGGTATGTGCATTGAAACATCAAAAGTTTTCCCCTCCATAGATTTCTGAGGTTACTATCTTGGCAGCTTTTATGGTTGTCCTCTCCAAGCAATCTTCCATTTGCTGTAATGTGGTAGAGCTGTTTTTAATGAGGTATGCTATTGAAAATATGTCACCTTTTATGAAATTAAGTAAATCCCTAGCAGAAATAGAACAGTTCTAGGTATCTGAGAAAGATGTAAAGGACATGTTGCTGTGCATATACAGGTTTGCAAGTTGCATTCTCTTATCCATCCTGTTGTGACCGGGTTCGGGTCGTCGAACGGTCAACTTCTCTACTACTGGATGTAGAATGATCAAATGATTATTCACTCCTACCTGGTATGACCTGCAGGCTGGAAAAAGTAGCACTAATAGCTGCACTGATTATCCTGAGAACAAGTACCTTGTTGTTCTACTTCTGGAACATAGATTTTTTTTAAACTTTCAAACAACATTCATCATTATAGCTGAGAATTATACACCTACAACAAAACAGAAAATTCCACTGTAGATATAATACCCAGTACTATAATGCAGATAATACCAAACTGGTGAAATTTCTTCACTCAATGAATGCTCATTTTACAGTAATAATTCCAAGGAATTCTGTGCATGAATGATATGTAGTTGATTTGAAAGCAGCAGTGGTTTAGACAGGAGTAGCAGTTCAATTTTGAGCAGAAACCGTGGAGCGTGGGTTGGCAGAAACAACATGCAGCGGTTTTCAAGATAAATGAGATAGATATCTCTTGAGAGATAAATGAAATGGTGGAGAAAATTACAAGTTTCTCTCTCAACGTTATCTCCCTCTTTGTAATAAAGAAAACACTTGCATTGCCCATGTTCTGTTCATGAATACCCCAGGCAATGTTCCAGTGTTCTATAACAGAAAAGTGCTCCAATAAATGGCCACACCTGAATGATAGCACCATTGTATCTCAAATTGCTGGTGGTGCAAGCAAGGCATCTGGGATCTTAATGAGCAGTGTGGGACCCACAGTATATCTCCATAACCAATTAGATTTAAGGATTGATTGCGAATGAAAAGAGACTTGACAAAGGAGGAGGATGAGTTATAATAGGTGAATTCACTGACAAATCAGGTACAGAAAGGTAAATAAAGAGTTGGAAAGAAAGCTCGGATTAAGAGATAAAAAGGGACAAAGGAAAAGTAAGGGATTTTTAAAAATCAGCATTTTAAGACCTCCAATAACTTGGCACCTTAGGGATTAACAAGCATCAAAAACATTTGTGAAGGGATGTGACTCCACGGTTTTTTAATTGTTCACTTTCTGGTCAAGAGAGGCTGCTTAGCAATCTTTAACAATTATCACATTGTTAAAAGGGCAGTTGCGCTGTCAATTACAAGACTTAAATTTCTTTACGTTTAATGAGCAATTAATGTACAAATGCAGAAACTTCATGAAAGTGATGAGGTTAATGGCCCTGTTTTCAAAAAGCTGAAGGAGGAGTGGTATAAATCATCCAGAAATTTGTGATTATAATTCACAGGGTACTCTTTCCTCCCCCCCCCGCCCCCCAAACAAGTAGCTAGCTGATTTTGTACTTTAATAAGGAAGTGTGTCCACACGCTATTATTTCTTCAGCAAATTCCAGCCCACTTTGTTTACTTAAAATCATAACACTTTGCAGCCTCAAGGGGATAACCAACATACTTTGATAGGCGGATATTACATTGTCCTTTATAAAGTATAATTTTCCAGGTTTTATTACACAATGCATCCTATGAATTTCTATTTGCACGTTTAAAAAAAAAAGAAAATGCATTTATAGAGCATCTTTCACAACCTCAAGATGTCCCAAAGTAATCAGTACCCCATGAATTATTTTGAAATATGGTCATGGTAATTATGTAGGTAAACATGGCAGCCAATTTGCATTCAGCAAAGTCAACAGTGAGATAAATTAATCGAGACCAATTAATCGGGTTTGGTTGGGACAAAAGTTAACCAAGACATCAGAAGAACTCCCTTGCTACTCTTCAAATAGTGCCATGCGATCTTTTACATTCAGCTGAAGGTTTATTAAATTGTCTGAAGGATCGCACCTCTTGACTATGTAGAATTATCTCAATTAGCCTAGATTGTGTGGCGAAGTTTATCGGTGGAGTTTGAACCCATGACCATCAGACTCCAAGATGAAAGTGCTACTGCTAAACCTAGTTAATACTTTTTTGTTCTTGTCATGTTTTGTATTTAAATGTATCCATAGTACAAAAATAATTCAACATTAATTTTACAGAAAACAGATTAAGAACATTAATGATAAATGCAGTTAGATATAATTAAAGAGTGTGGGAGTTTGAGGGATGATCTTCGATCACCTCTGCTCGTTCCTGATTTTTTTTCCCCTTATGTTCATAGCAAAGGGTCGCCTTCATACACTTGCACTTCTGCCTTGAATTTTATTTTATTTATGTCTGGTCTTTTGAAGAATTCTCCAAATGAGTTGCAGGATATTGATCTACCCTGAGAGCAACTAGCTACTTTTAGTTCCCTTCACACATCATTGTCTGGTTTGACAACATTGACTTATATTGGTTTGGATTTTTTTTTTTTTGAGCAATGGAAATCTTTTTTGAAAATTTCACCACCCTACAATTTGGCCTCATCATTTTTCCTTCGTGGACTATTTGAATGTAAAACATTGAAAAGGGGAAATTTTTCTTATTTTTTTGTTAGGTTCACTTCAAAAAGTGGATGTTAAGTCATCAATAATCCTATTATCCTGATATAAATTACTTCTGTAATAAAATCACAGCGGGAGTAATTCCCAAAATGTCAGTAATTTCATATCACAATCTAATCATCAGAATTAAGAAAAAAAAAATTACTTCATGAACAAAGAGTGAAGGGACTGAGAAAGAGAAGCTAAGATATTTCCAGTGAAAATTAGCCTATTCCATTCCACGCCACTGATGTAATGAATGTGGTTAGACTTATTGCATTGCATTGTCAGCCTTGTGTCTTGTGAAATTATGGTCTGCACCGTGGTGTTAAACGCTGTGTTAAGTATTGCCTGTTGTGGCTCAAGAACCCCTTCCTGCATGGCAAAGAACCTGTTTGACTCCACTGTGAATTTCAAAGGGTTCTGATGATGCCCCATCATAGCTGACCTTACCTACCATGTTGTCATGGAAATAGGAGACCACGTTGACTAATTTCAGTGGGCTGCCAATTTTCTTGTTACACAGCTTTTGCTGACATGGTCGAATGCCTTGCTGAGATCAATAAAGGCAAAATATAGTGGCCTCCTTTGTTCAGGGCATTTCTCTGCAGTTGCTGGACTGAGAAGATAGTGTCAATTGTAGATCTTTCAGTAATGAAACTCTATTGGGATTTGGGGTAGATGCGTTCTGCATCACATACATCCTGGGGCACTGCCTCCTCACTCCAGCAGAGTCAGTGACACTGTGCAGACACTGTTGGAGTGCTGATTAACTGCGCTTGATGAGTTCAGCACCTGGAACTTTGCCCATGGTAAGTGAGTCAGTCGTTTTGCTGAGCTCCTCCGCTGTGGTTCGATATCCAGCCCTCTCATATCATGCAGGCTTTCTGTGGTGTCCAGAGCTTCCTTGGTGACCGTGTTCTCAAAACTGCACTCAATAATGACTCCCCAGCTTTTGTTTTCAGTGGAGCTGTTCGCTAATGTATCTGTTGCCTTTTTGATGCCTTCATTCATGCCCCGATGTATGCTTGTGTCAAAGGACATCCAGATGTTCTGGCAAAGTTGTAACCAGTAGTCATTGGCACATTTCTTAGCAGTTTGTTGGGCTTACTTCGAGCCGCTCTTAGTGCATTCAGAAACTTCTTGTTCGGATCTCCAATTAATGGGAGCAATCGCTTGACTTCAGTGAAAGGCTCCATGGGGAGGTATTGTCGCTGGATTAGTAATCCAGGGACCCGGGTTCAAATCCCGCCATGGCAGATGGAATTTGAATTCAATAAAACCTGGAATTAAAAGTCTAATGATGTCCATTGTTGATTGTCATTAAAAACTCATCTGGTTCACTAAAGTCCTTTAGGGAAGGAAATCTGCTATCCTTACATGGTTTGGCCTACATGTACTCCAGACCCACAGCAATGTGGTTGACTCTTAAATGCCTCTGAACAAGGGCACTTAGGGATAGGCAATAAACGCTGGCCTAGCCAGCGAGGCCCACATCCCATGAATGAATCAGCATTTTTCTGCTTTTGCTTCCTGCAGTTATACTGCAGCTGCCAAGGTTATTTCTAAATGTCTTTAATTAGTTTTGGTTAGTGAAAATTAGCAGGGAACTTTTTTTTCTAAATTAGTGCTACTCATTGACCTGAGTCAACTTGCAATGCACCTCTCCCCTTAATAGCTGTTTTGCAGCAGACCTATATGTTGATCCTCCATTCATTACCTGCTCAGCTGTGGGATATTATTGGAGCTAAGATTCTATCCCTTTCCCTGTCCTCTTTTGGCCTCCAGAAAGGAGTTGCTATTTAACATTCATCCGAAAGTAAAGTGAACACTTGGCAGCAACTCAGCGAGACGATGTGATCAAGAACGTATGCAAGTCCCAGAATACTGGCCCATCAACCAGACATCCTGAGAGATTATGGACTTAACAAAAGTGTTGTAATACTGGCTTAAGCTTCTGTAGAAAGTTTGACCAGAGCAAATAAGACACTTGAATTATTTGCAAATCATATTTGTATCCAGTGTGTCAGCATCACTGGACATTTTTGAAGTGACACTTCATTTAGAAAAGACTCCCAGTTAGAAAAGAGGCTTCTTAATAGAGAGAATTTATTCAAATAATTCTAAAACCATATAATTGTTCAGGAATATCAGTTTAAATGTAAGGAATCATGCCTCTAAAGCATTCCTCCACTGGATTTTCAGTTTCACGAAGAGCACCAAAGCCTTGAAGTCGACAGATTGGGGTTCAAGCACCATCCTAGGATTTGAACACTTAAGTCTCGGCTGACACTTTAGTGAAGTAATGAAGGACTGTCATGTTATTGGAGTTGCTTTTTTACAGAGGTGGTTTAAGTGGCTGTAAAAAGATTCCAGTTCATCACTGGTAGAATAGCAGGGAGTTCCTTTGGTGTTCTGGCCAAAATTTATCCAGTAATCAGTACCACAAAAATCATATTTATTTGTGGAATCATCTTGTGTGCAAATTGGCTTCTGTGTTTGCATAATGGTTACTAAACTTAAAAGTAATTCACTGGCTCTGAAGCACTTTAGGGCATTGGGAGGATGTTTAAGGCCCTGAGACGCAGCTTCTTTCTTTATGGCAAGAGTTCAGACATGGGACTTTGAGGAAGCTGTAGGAATAGGTTAATAATGCATGTTTCAACTTTTGAAATAGACAGGAAGTGATGTGTAGAAACTGGCTATTTTGCAGTTCTGTTCCAACTCAGTAGTAGGAATTTACTTTCTAGAGAACTATATTTGTTCAAGGTTGCTGTGGCACATTTGCAAAAATGTGAGGGTTTTTAAAAAAAAAGTACTTGGCCTAAAGTGCTGTGGCATTACTCATAGGTAAATCATTCAGGTTGAGAAGACCTAGTTTATCCACCAGAGAATGTGCATTTTTTCTAAATGTTGTCACTGTGTGAAGACTTAAAACAAATTGTGTAGCACTGGGAATAGCGGGTACATTACATTTACTTTGGGTATCCTTGTGTTAGATCCAAAGTAGACTCTTCATATAATCATTGTGATTATAGGGCAGAATACTAGTTCAGAAATTCGAGCAAATTTAAATAAAACACAGGCTTTATCAAAATTAATGGCTTTATTTGGCTCATTATCAGGTTGCTTTGGTTTATTGTTCAAATTGTAAATTGATTTTGGGAGATGGGCATAAAAGATGGATTTAGAAAATATAAAATCAAGCTGAGATGGTGAGTATTCACTTGAATAGGATTGTTTTATCTTTTCTTCATATTCATTTACTCAATATAAAGTTTAATATAAATGATAAAAGTTGAATGGAGTGGCATATTTATATTGTGTATGTTTATCTTTTTATATAAAATAATAAAAGCATGGATCCACACTCCCAGTTCATCTAATGATACTTTATGATGGGTGTACAGGAAGGGAACTTTGGCAAGTTTCCAGTTTAGCTTTCTGCTTGAGCACATTTGGTTTCTAAGCAAAACGAAAGTTACTATGTATAATGGAAAGTAGCTTATTATGCAGCAACAGCCAATCAAGTACAATGGAACGTAGAAGTACGCACCCCATAAGCAGTTGAGGGTAGTTAAATCATTGTTATTTCCAAGTGATCAAACAGAGTTTTGTGGAAATCCAGTTGCAAAAATGAAGAGCCGCAGAATACAGGATAATATTAGAGTTGTATTCCAAGCAAAGGGAGAAGATGGATCCTTTGTGCAGGTCAGTTATACGTTTTTCTTCAGTGTAATTCCGTTTAGCGATTTACTGAGAAATTATTCATTTGAAGATGACCAAAACCTGCCTTTCTTAAAATTAAAATCTGATACAATAGTTTTCCTTTCCAGCTGTCTTGTATGTTTTAAGTTGCTCAATAATTGCATTGAGTTGTATTTACAATATTCTCTCTCTCTAAGCTGTTCTTGCAGTTACTGATTAGCAGGCTTAAAATAAGGATAATAGGGACATTTATTTTCAGGGTAGGTTTAAAAATAGTTAATTATTTAAAGCACCAATTACTCTCCTAAACAAAAATCTCTAATTCTAATTTGAATCACCTTACTATCATAACATTTAATTAAAAGCATTTTTTTATTATTTGAAGTCTCTGCATTTATACCTCCAGCATTCACTTAGAAGTAGCACATTAGGAAAGTTTTCTTAAATGATTTTCCATTTTTTTTTAAACAAAAAATTATTCTGAGCTGTCGTTAGAAATTGGAGCATTGAATTATTTGTATTTCTTATGCAATAAAAAAATGAAGCAATTTAAAACATTTTCATATACTACAAAACCCTGCTGCTATTTGTTCGCAAGTGTATGGAATTTGCAGTTTTTTATGATTGTTCCTTGCATCTAGGCTTTGGTTATGAGGAAGAAGTAAGTTTTGACTATCGTTTGCATAATTTCAATCATAGAAGCTAGCTGAAAGTTTATAAATCTCCCTTGAGATCTATTTTGGTGAATTAAATTTTCTCCAATCGTCTTCCTTTCTTGTCTGAGGGTTGTGATTAATGCTGGCTTTTTACACTTGTTTTATCACCCAACTGTCCCCTCAGACCTTGAACAGGGTGTGTTAGCAAGCTATCCAGTAATAAGGAGGCATCATGCCAAGCCGATAACACATCTGTCCAACATCAATTCAAAGCATGCTGCAACAAAGTCACTGGACAGCAGCCAACAGAGAGGCTGTTTTTCTTTGAGGTTGTTGGAGATGAGGGAGTTTTGAAAAATCCCACAACTTTTGTAATATATTTGTTTTACAGATCATCACCATTGAAGAGGCAAAACGACGCCAAAGCGTTGGCAGTTTTTATGAAGATGAGGCAGAAGGTCTAGAACCTGTTCTTGCAGACCCTAGTGAACTGTTGGAGAGTTTCCACATTGAAAAGGTAAAGATATATGAAACCCATTCTAGTGGCTGTAATGTTTTGCGTAAAGAGAAATCGACTAATTAAGTGCTTTCCTCACAGCTAACACAGCACCTTCCTGCAAGAACACAGGGCTATGCTTGGCAACTTATGTACAGTACAGCTGTTCACGGAACAAGCTTAAGGACACTTTACCGCAGTTTGGCTGTTGTTGATACTCCTGTTCTTCTTGTTGTCAAAGACATGGATAATCAGGTAAAGAAATGATTATTTGAGCTACCTGAGGAAATAAACATGCAACCATAAAGAAGAATACAGAATTATATGTTTGACAAGTCCAAGAATTTAGCAATGGAATAAGTAAGTTGGTAAACCTAAGATTTTTGTACTCTTTGCAGATATTTGGAGCATTGGCATCACATCCTTTCCGATTAAGTGACCATTGTTTTGGTACAGGCGAAACTTTTCTCTACACATTCAATCCACAATTCAAGGTAAGTTCTTAGAAAGTTTTTGTGGTTGAGAGAGGTTGGCTGGTAAAATCATTTCTAAAAATCAATTACTCACTTTTTATAAGTTTTTAAAGTTAGTGAGTGATTTACTAAGTAGATTTACATCATGCTGTGTTAACTGCCATCTGTGCATCTTAAAATTCTGGACCAAAGTTTGTTGGTATTATTGTCTTGTTTAGATGTCTGATTTGAGAAAAAGTGTGTTTTGTCAAGTATGTTAGTTGCACTGTAAGTTTTTTGTAACAAAAGGAAGAATTTCTGATGTGTGCATTTGGGAAAGGATCAGAGCTAGTTTATTGGATTCTTGCAAAGCAAATATAACATGTATTATGCAGGAATAGGACAACCTTTAGCTGGGTTGCTAAGGATGGGCAATAAATGCAGCTTTGTCAGTGTGATCTACATCCTGAGAACAAATACTTTTCACAAAAAAATAGTTCCACCGTTTAACATGTTTCCTGCAGAAGTACTTGCCATTTGTCTTGTGCAATAAGTCCACATTTTGGAAATGTTTGATGACTTTAATTAATGTATAATTGATGCAAGTAAACTTCTAATGGTGTAGAAATGCCATATTTTATGTTATATTATATAACTTGGATATAAATTGAATATATTTGAATCCACTAGATATTCAGGTGGAGCGGAGAAAACTCGTACTTCATTAAAGGAGACAGAGACTCTTTAGAACTAGGGGGTGGCAGGTATGTATCCACTAAGTACAATGATGTTATTATCTCAATTACTACAGCTTACGATATGCTTTTAATTTTTATATAAGCCTGAAAATTAATGCAGAATACGTTTATATTGTATGGCCTTGGAGTATTTTTTCTTAAAATAATGCAACCACAATATTGTAGTTGATAGTTTTAACTAAAAGAATCTCACCATGTGATGTGGTAACGATATTATAATATCAGTACTTGCACAGTATGTAGGCTTAAAAGCAGTCCTAATTAGCCCCCATTGGTACATTACATTAACTCGTTTGGGTGAGGTTGGTTAGCTGCACGATAAGCTGCAGTATTACACAAGTGAAGTACTTCAATTTGTTGGGAAGATGATTTCTAAGGGGACCTTTATAAGTAGAGAAAATCTCACTGACATTTTTTAAGGATTTCTAAGCATGATAGAATCTAGGGTGAATTTTGCATGTTGTAGTGTAATAATTTTCTATTTCTAAAATCGTTTGCCTTTTGAACTGATTTTTCCCCCATGTTCAAATGTGGTGTGAATAAGGCACTAAGGCACAAAAAGCCCTGCACATTTCATCAAAAGGTTTAATAGTTAGAAAATCTTTCGTGACTGCACTTGCACCCACTGGGAACTACATTGAAAATGGCTTGAATCACTCGGGACACATGAACTTTGTAAAGGGGAAAGACTTTTATTGATATCTGGCCTGCTTTTGTGCTCAGGTCCCAGAAATGTAAGAAATTGTCTTCCTGCCCAGTGGCCTTCTATTAAGTTTATCAAGATTGTATATAATAAATGGCCCAAGATTTACAGTGGTAATGATGGTGAAACTGTCAGTGTTTGCCGTCATTACTGCACTGAAGCTGACAACTTGGGGAGTCACAAAGGCGCAGAATAAAACAAATCCAGCCATTGCTGTCAGTAATTCTACTGCTCCTCCAGAGGATGCATTGTTGAGGTTTTCTCAAACTCTATATTCTCTAAGCAACCAGTGCATTGACAAAAGCTTCCATTTTTATACACAGTTAGTCTCACTGAGAATCCTTAAAAAAAAAGGTGCACCTTGTTGAATAAGGTGGAATTGGATAATTAACGTGTACTAAGTTCATAATTACTGCTGAGCACCTTCACTGGCCTTGAAAAGCTAATTTTGTATTTATGGAATGGCAAATCTATCCATTATGATAAATTCTACAGTTTTAAAATTTTTCCTTAAAGTTTTGCTTGTAATATTTTACCTTTCATTTAATCCAATCATTATTTATTTTACTGTCTGAAAATTTAAATTGTAAGTGAAGGGATTCAGCAGTTTTAATTTCATGGTTTGCAGTCTGTGAGAATACTTCATTGTGATTGGCTGTTTATCTTACTTGCTAACATTGCTGCTGCTCCACACCTGGAGATCCCCTTAACTTGGTGACCAATTTAAACTGCTGTTGGAAAGGGAAAATACATGTTAGAAATCGCTAGATCTGTGCGAGCAGCTTTCTTAGAAATCAGCAACAAGCACTATTGCTGCTGACCGTAAAACCGAATATAATGAATAAACACACACAATCAGTATTGAATTTATTGCTGACAAATTTTATGATCTTAATTTTCTACCAATCTCAATTTGTATTTCAGTGGCCATTTTGGCTTGTGGCTTGACGCAGATTTATATCATGGAAGAAGCAACCCATGTAGTACATTTAACAATGAAACACTGTCAAAAAAAGAAGACTTCATTGTGCAAGATCTGGAAGTGTGGACATTTGTATAAATTTGCTTGATCTTTTACCAGTCCCACCTTGGTTCTGCTGTTCAGTCCATTGGACGATATGATTCCACTGCTAGCTGCCTTACATTGTGTCTGGTGCTCTCAGCATACTGCAAAAGAGCATGTTTCTGAATGCATAAGCTACAATTTTAAAGTTGAACTACAAAGGAGATCATAGGCCACAGTTTTCCAGCAAGTCGATGATTGCTTCGTATTCTATTAACTTGCTTGGGATCCTTACATCTGCATTTCATCGCGTACTAAAGGAAGCCAGTTAAGTCAGTGAAATCTTTTTGACAGTTTTTTGGTGTAAAGGAAGAGCAAAAGAAAACTTTGTCATGACAGATGTATTTCCTTCCAAATGCTGTGCGCTAGACGAAGAGTGACTGGCTATAAAGTGCTTGTACATCCAAAGCTATGGTGCAAAACAATGCTTTTCAATTTAAGAGGATATTAAATGTAAAAGCATTTTATGACCACATAATGCATGTTGAAGGTACATTGTTCAATACTAGTATGTTAGTCTGGTCTTTTTAATTGTTTTATCACATTGCTTAAAGTCCTAATTGGAATGTTTAATATTCTCTAGAAATGCTTGTTTGCATTCCAGTAAGTGGAAGTAAATCTGTTGAAAAAGTGACAATCCTGGGTTGGGCGGAGGAGTTACAATTATGCCAGAATCATTTATATATTATAGTACAGTACTTTAATGTAACTCTTATTTGTTTTTGGTTACATTAGATGTTTTATACCCTGTATTTAGGGTTGGTTTTGTATCAGTGCAGGCACTGAACGCCATGTTTCAAATCTTCGTTTACAGTTAATGATTATGTAAAATACTTGTTTATTGTGTATGTATTTTTGCATTCATTTGAACATTCCGGTGTCTTAAGGGTATAAAGGGAACTGTTAAGCGCACACAAGGAATATCATAGCACTTTGAAAGAAATGGTAACAGCTTTTTTGGCACCATATACAGCTTGAATTATGAAGAATCAAGTCTACACATACATCATTCTCCCTTCATTTCAGTCAATTAAAGTGCATTTTGTGTAACAAAGTACAGTGCAAAAATTTTTTTTGATTATTTCCGGATTATTTTGATATTAGGTTGTTAAACAGATTTTAAAGAAACATCAAACTTTTCAAAAAGCTTAGAACAATTAAAATGCATGTTATGTAGGTTTGATTTTTTTTCTTCTGTATCATATATTGAAACAGTGATAGAAAAATAATGCTGTTTCCAGTATCTATTTCTGATCACCAAAATTCAGGAACAAGATCTAAAGAGCATTTCGATACTATTTAAAGTCACAAGTTTTCAACAATATTTTTGCATATTTGGCTGTTGTGATGCTCTTTAAGAATATCTGAACAGAGCACTAAATGTTTCACCAGTTTTTTTTAAAGTTTAGCATTTGATATGTTAAACAATAGCTTACGAATCATATTGTATTTAATACACTATACCCATAGTGTTATAAAAACAATCAAAATTGTATCTAAATTCAGTATCTGTGACTCATTAAAAACATACTGTAACACTTTTGCAGTAAATCCAATAAATCTATGTACTTAAGCATCATCGATGTTTAATATTCAGAGGAAAGAAGCTGATCATATCTATTTATTGAGTATAAGCTCAGACTTTGATTTAAAAAGTGCTATCTTATGAAAACTATCTTTGTCTTTGTCCCTCCAAAATTGTAGCTGGCAGGCAGTTTTCAATGAGTGACATTACAACCCAAGTTTTTGGATTTTTATGGAATATTTTCTCTGGTTTAGCTTCAGAAGCCTCTCCTGAATACAAATTTCAGATTTTAAAAAATTCGTTCATGGGATGTGGGCTTCACTGGCTGGGCCAGCATTTATCGCCCATGCCTGGCTGCCCTTGAGAAGGTGGTGGTGAGCTACCGCCTTGAACCACAGGTGTAGGCACATCCACAATGCTGTTTGGAAGGGAGTTCCTGGATTTTGGCCCAGTGACAGTGAAGGAACGATGATATATTTCCAAGTCAGGATGGTGAGTGACTTGGAGGGGAACTTCCATGTGGTGGGTTCCCATCTATCTGCTCCCCTGTCCTTCTAGATGGTAGTGGCCGTGGATTTGGAAGGTGCTGTTGAAGGAGCCTTGGTGAATTCCTGCAGTGCACCTTGTAGATGGTACACACTGCTGCTATAGTCCCTCGGTGGTGGAGGGAGTGAATGTTTGTGATGTGGTGCCAATCAATTGGGCTGCTTTGACCTGGACGGTGTCAAGCTTCTTGAGTATTGTGAGAGCTGCATTCATCCAGGCAAGTGGGGAGAATTCCATCACACTCCTGACCTATGCCTTGTAGATGGTGGGCAAGCTTTGGGGGGTCGAGGTGAGTTACACGTCGCAGGATTCCTAGCCGCTGACCTCTTGTAGCCACAGTTTCTGGTCAACCCCCAGTTCAGTTCCTGTTAACCCCCAGGATGTTGATAGTGGGGAATTCAGTAATGGTAATGCCATTGAACATAAAGGGGCAATGGTTGGATTCTCTTTTTTGGAGATGGCCATTGCCTGACACTTGTGTGGCGTGACTGATACTTGCCACTTGTCAGCCCATGCCTTGATATTGTCCAGGCCTTGCTGCTTTAGTATCTGAGGCATCACAAATGGTGCTGAACATTGTGCAATCATCAGCGAGCATCCCCACTTCTGACCTTATGGTGGAAGGAAGGTCATTGATGAAGCAACTGAAGATGGTTGGGCTGAGGACACTACCCTGAGGAACTCCTGCAGTGATGTCCTGGAGCTGAGATGACTGACCTCCAACAACCACAACCATCTTCCTTTGTACTAGGTATGACTCCAACCAGCGGAGAGTTTCCCCCCCTGATTCCCATTGACTCCAGTTTTGCAAGGGCCCCTTGATGCCACACTTGGCCAAATGCTGCCTTGATGTCAAGGGCAGTCACTCTCACCTCACCTCTGGAGTTCAGCTCTTTTGTCCATGTTTGAACCAAGGCTGTAATGAGGTTTGGAGCTGAGTGGCCCTGGTGGAACCCAAACTGGGCGTCAGTGAGCAGGTTATTGCTAAGCAATTGTCGTTTGATAACAATGTTGATGACCCCTTCCATTACTTTGCTGATGATCGAAAGTAGACTGATGGGGCGGTAATTGGCCGGTTTGGATTTGTCCTTTTTGTGTACAGTACATAACTGGGCAATTTTCCACATAGCTGAGTAGATGCCAGTGTTGAAGCTGTACTGGAACAGCTTGGCTAGGAGCGTGGAAAATTCTGAATAGTCTTCAATACTATTGCTGGAATATTGCCATAGCCGTTGCAATATCCAGTGCCTCAGCCATTTCTTGATATCACGTGGAGTGAATTGAATTGTCTGAAGACTGGCATCTGTGATGCTGGTGTCTTCCGGAGGAGGCCGAGCTGGATCATCCACTCAGCACTTCTGGCTAAAGATTATAGAAATTGCTTTATATATTTTGCACTGATGTGCTGGGCTCCCCCATTATTGAGGATGGGGATATTTGTGGAGCCTCCTCCACCAGTAAGTTGTTTAATTGTCCACCACTATTCACGACTGGATGTGGCAGGGCTGCAGAGCTTCGATCTGACCTGTTGGTTATGGGATCACTTAGCTCTGTCTGTCACTTACTGCTTACGCAGTTTGGCTCTCAAATAGTCCTGTGTTATTGCTTCACCATGTTGACGCCTCATTTTTAGGTATGCCTGGTGTTTCTTCTGGCATGCCCTCCTGCACTCTTCATTGGACCGTGATAATGGTAGAGTGGGAGATATGCTGGGCCATGATGTTACAGATTGTGTTCAAGTACAATTCTGCCGCTGCTGATGGCCCACAACGTCTCAGGGATGCCCAATGTTGAGTTCCGAGATCTGTTCAAAATCTATCCCATTTAGCACAGCGGTGGTGCCACACAACATGATGGAGGGTATCCTCAATGTGAAGGCAGGACTTAGCCTCCACAGCAACTGTGTGGTGACCACTCCTACCGATGCTAGCTGGCAGGTTGGTGAGGATGAGGCCAAGCATGTTTTTCCCTCTTGTTGGTTCCCTCACTACCTCCCAGTCTAGCAGCTATGTCATTTAGGACTCTGCGAGCTTGGTCAGTAAGACATAAGACATAGGAGCAGAAATTAGGCCATTTGGCCCTTTGAGTCTGCTCCGCCATTCAATCATAGCTGATAAGTTTCTCAACCCCATTCTCCCGCCTTCTCCCCATAACCTTTGATCCCCTTACCAATCAAGAACCTATCTATCTCGGTATTAAATACACTCAATGACCTGGCCTCCACAGCCTTCTGTGGCAATGAATTCCATAGATTCACCACTCTGGCTAAAGAAGTTTCTCCTTATCTCTGTTCTAAAAGGTCTTCCCTTTACTCTGAGGCTGTGCCCTCAGGTTCTAGTCTCTCCTACTAATGGAAATATCTTCCCCATGTCCACTCTATCCGGGCCTTTCAGTATTCTGTAAGTTTCAATCAGATCCCCCCCTCATCCTTCTAAACTCCATCGAGTATAGACCCAGAGACCTCAAACGTTACTCATATGTTAAGCCTTTCATTCCTGGGATCATTCTCGTGAACCTCCTCTGGACCCTCTCCAGGGCCAGCACATCCTTCCTGAGATATGGGTTCCAAAATTGCTCACAATATTCTAAATGTGGTCTGACCAGAGCCTTATAAAGCCTCAGCAGCACATCCCTGCTTTTATATTCTCGTCCCCTCGAAATAAATGCCAACATTGCATTTGCCTTCCTAACTACTGACTCGACCTGCAAGTTAACCTTAAGAGAATCCTGGACTAGGACTCTCAGGTCTCTTTGCACTCCAGATTTCTGAATTCTCTCCCCATTTAGAAAATAGTCTATGCCTCTATTCTTCCTACCAAAGTGCATGACCTCACACTTCCCCACATTGTATTCCATCTGCCACTTCTTTGCCCATTCTCCTAACCTGTCCAAATCCTTCTGCAGCCTCCCCACCTCCTCAATACTACCTGGCCCTCCACCTATCTTTGTATCATCTGCAAACTTAGCCAGGATGCCCTCAGTTCCTTCATCTAGATCATTAATGTATAAAGTGAAAAGTCGCGGTCCCAACACTGACCCATGCGGAACTCCACTAGTCACCGGCCGCCATCCTGAGAAGGACCCCCTTATCCCCACTCTCTGCCTCCTGCCAGACAGCCAATCTTCTATCCATGCTCGTATCTTGCCTCTAACACCATGGGCTCTTATCTTACTGAGCAGCCTCCTGTGTGGCACCTTGTCAAAGGCCTTCTGGAAGTCCAAGTAGATAACATCCATTGGCTTTCCTTTGTCTAACCTACTCGTTACCTCCTCAAAGAATTCTGACAGATTTGTCAGGCATGACCTCCCCTTGATGAAACCATGCTGACTTTGCCCTATTTTACCATGCACTTCCAAGTGTTCTGAAATCTCATCCTTAATAATGGATTCTATAATCTTACCAACGACTGAGGTCAGGCTAATCGGCCTGTAATTTCCCGTCTTTTGCCTCACTCCCTTCTTAAACAGGGGGGTTACATTAGCGATTTTCCAGTCCTCTGGGACCCTCCCTGCCTCCAGTGATCCCTGAAAGATCACCACTAATGCCTCCACTATCTCTTCAGCTATCTCCTTCAGAACTCTGGGGTGTAATTCATCTGGTCCAGGTGATTTATCTGCCTTCAGACCTTTCAGCTTTCCTAGCACCTTCTCTTTGGTAATGGCCACCATACTCACCTCTGCCCCCCGACTCTCTTGAACTTTGGGGATGTTACTCGTGTCTTCCACCGTGAAGACTGACGCAAAGAACCTATTCAGTTCCTCTGCCGTTTCTTTGTTCCCCACTACTACTTCTCCAGTGTCATTTTCCAGCGACCCAATGTCCTCTTTTGCCTCTCTCTTACCCTTTATATATCTAAAAAAGAACTCTTGCAATCTTCTTTTATATGATTGGCTAGTTTACCCTCATATTTAATCTTCTCCCTCCTTATTTCTTTTTTAGTTGTCCTCTGTTGGTCTTTGTAGGCTTCTTTGCCGCATTGTATGTTTTCTCTTTAGCTTTTATGCTGTCCCTGACTTCCCTTGTCAGCCATGATTGCCTTGTCCTCCCTTTAGTATGCTGCTTCTGCCTAGGGATGAATTTTTGCTGTGTCTCCCAAATTACTCCCAGAAACTCCTGCCATTGCTGTTCCACTGTCTTTCCTGCTAGGCTCATCTCCCAGTCAATTCTGGCCAGCTCCTCCCTCATGCCTCTGTAGTTGCTTTTATTCAACTGTAATGCCGTTACATCTGATTCCAGCTTTTTCCTCTCAAATTGCAGGGTAAATTCTATCATATTATGGTCATTTCCTCTTAAGGGTTTCTTCACCTTAAACTCCCTTATCAAATCTGCCTCATTACACATCACTAAATCTAGAATTGCCTGTTCCCTACTGGGCTCTACCACAAGCTGCTCCAAAGAGCCATCTCGTAGACATTCCACAAATTCCTTTTCTTGGGATCCACTACCAACCTGATTTTCCCAGTGTACCTGCATATTGAAATCCCCCATGATCACTGTAACCTTGCCTTTCTTACACGCCTTTTCTATCTCCTGGTGTATCCTGTGCCCCACATCCTGACTACTGTTCGGAGGCCTGTACATAACTCCCATTGTGGTTTTCTTACTGTTGCAATTCCTCAACTCTACCCACACAGATTCTACATCATCTGACCCTACGTTGTTTCTTGCTATCAATTTAATTTCATTTCTTACTAACAAAGCAACCCCACCCCCTCTGCCAACCTGCCTATCTTTTTGATAGGATGTATATCCTTGGATATTTAGCTCCCAGTCCTGATCCCCTTGTAGCCATGTCTCCATGATGCCCACCACATCATACCTGCCAATTTCAATCTGCGCCACAAGCTCATTTACCTTATTTTGTATACTGCGTGCATTCAGATACAACACCTTCAGTCCTGTATTTCCCGTCCCCTTTCTCATTGTCGTCCCTTTATCTGATGTGCTTGAAGTTAGATTCCTAGCCCTTTCCAAACACTCTGTCCTATTTTGTGTTCTGGAGAACTTAATAGCCTCTCTTGGGCTCTCCTGTCTTTTCAGTTTTTTCATAATTTCCCATGAAGTTGAATCCACCCCCCAACACGCTGACCTGCTGCTTTGTTTCCCATTAGTCATACTTCTTGGAGTTTTACCCTTCCCTTCCCCCCCACTTTCTAGTTTAAAGTCCTGTTGACCACCCTATTTACCCTTTTCGTTCGAACATTGGTCCCAGATCAGTTCAGGTGGAGACCGTCCCAACGGTACAGATCCCTCCTGTTCCAATACTGATGCCAGTGCCCCACGAAATGGAACCCCTCTTTCCCGCACCACTCCTTTAGCCACGTGTTTACTTCCCTTATTCTTGCGTCCCTATGCCAATTTGCACGTCGCTCAGTCAGTAGTGGTGCTACTGAACCACTCTTGGTGATGGACATTGAAGCCTCCAGAGTACATTCTCCGCCCTTGGCCCTTGCCACCCTCAGTGCTCCTGTTGGACACAACCTGTAGGAGCACTGCTTCGTCAGCTGAGCTAGGATGGTACGTGGTAATCAGGAGGTTTCCTTGTCCATGTTTGACCTGATGCCCTGAGACTTCGTGGGGTCAGGTGTCGATGTTGAGGACTCCCAGGGCAACCCCCTCCCGACTGTATACCATTGCCACCTCTGCTGGGTCTGTCCTGCCGGTGGGATAGGACAAACCCAGGGATGACGAAGCTAATGTCTGGGACATTACCTGTAAGATATGAATCCATGAGGATGACTATGCCCCCTTATCTTTCCTCAGTCATGTGATGTAATGCACATTATCAGAGGAAATCAAGCCAAACTGATCTCAATCCGCATTTCAGTTGTTGCAAATACAAAGTTTATAAGATTATGTTTTGGGACTGTCTGTTTAAGGTAAAATGGAGGAATGAAGGAGGTCATGTGATCTTTTCTGAATTCCGCCCAAAGTCAAGTCTGGGTGGCTTGGTTACTAAATGTTAAAAGGAAGCCCAAGTTGACTTTGTGGCGGGAAGGTGCAAGATGTTCATACACGTCCCAATGGAGAGAGCAGCTGTGCTGACTGTTCACTAAGTCTCACAGAGAGGTGTTATGACTGTCAGCCTTTATAAACGGTTATACTTTAAACTATTTAATTCCATGATAAAATGGAGTAGGGGGTCTGAGAGATAGCTAATCAACATTGCTACCTGGATGCAGGGCTCATGTGATCCATGTTGCCATTGAGATGGGCTTTGAGAGGGAAAAGTCAATAGGCAGTCATTTTAGTATTAGGTTGCAGGATTCCATAGATATCCTTGAAACTCTGGAATACAAGTCAGCTTGCAGCCATCTGAGAGTCAGAGAGCCTGCATCTGAAGCAGGGAAAATGCTGACTCTATTTTTCACCACACGGAATGCAGATGGGAGCTTGCACTCAGAATGAAGAGACTAAGCTTGAGCAATTAAAAGGTGGAAGCTTCACCAAGCTTGGGCTAGAGAGAAAGGATCTCCGGTGTCAGCCTCACAGTGAAAGCTGGCTCTGGCATTAGAAGTTACCTGGCTAGGAAAGGAAAAGAAAGGAAGCAAGCCCTCAGGAGCTGAGAATAACTTTGGAATGGTTCCAGGAGAATAAAGCGGCCAATTAAGGCATAATGTAACATATAACTGGCGTAGAATTTTCGATTGCATTAACAGTTAAATGGGGAATTTCTTTTCGTAGTTTAGAGTACAAATTGCCTACTGAATAGTGTTTATATGATATGAATATGATATAATATGAATATTGAGTTCAACAATTTTAGATCATGAACTCCATCCCCACCCCCTTTCCGATTTTTCCCCCTCTTTTTCCAATAATTTATACAGATTTTTCTTTTCCCACCTATTTCCATTACTTTTAAATGTATTTCCATCCATTGTTTTATCTCTACCTTTTAGCCTTTTTCGATTCCTTCACCCCACCCCACCCCACCCCCACTAGGGCTATCTGTACCTTGCTCGTCCTGCTTTCTACCCTTAATTAGCACATTCCTTTAAATAATATCACCACCTTCAACACTTCTTTGTCCTTTTGTCTGTGACATCTTTTGGTTATCTCCTCCTATCACTGGCCCTCTATCCAGCTCTACTTGTCCCACCCCCCACCCCCTAAACTAGCTTATATTTCACCTCTTCTATTTTTACTTAGTTCTGATGAAGGGTCATTTGGACTCAAAACGTTAACTGTGCTCCTCTCCACAGATGCTGCCAGACCTGCTGAGTTTTTCCAGGTATTTTTGTTTTGGATTTCCAGCATCCGCAGTTTTTTGCTTTTATCTTAGTGTTTATATGATGTTTTTTTAGTTTAATTGTTCCAGTAAAAGTCTTAAAACTTGAAATCTTGTGTGATCCTGTCAGTCAGTCATAGGAAAATTTTTTTTGAAGTTATCAGTCTCTACAGGGATCATAACACTTCTGTTATTCCCAATTGCGCTCATTGGTTGTTTTATTTTTTGTGGAAAACTTGTTTCCCTCTCCCAACTGAGGCCTTAACTGTGTGTTCACTTCCTGTGGGCAGCTGCTCGATTCAACTCCCAGCTGCCCCTGGGATATTCAGCCGCCCCTGGGATATTTAACCAGAGGCAGGAACATATCAGGGAGCTTTCCAAACTGCTGCATTCAAAAATTCCCCGACATCCCTGCTGCCAAAACTGCCTCTGTGGGGCTCGGAAAATTCTAGCCAAGGCTGGGCTGAGCAATCCTGTTGACAATTTAGTACAGTGATTTGGTCTAGAAATACCTCTGAGCTATGCAGGGAAAGGCCACTGTTAGTTGATACTTAGCAATTGAGGATTGTTATCTCTAACACTTGACTATATGCAATTATGCTGAAACTCCCATCTTAAACTCTCCTTAAACTTATGCTCATACAAACATTGCTGCCAGCATCCTAACTAGCACCAAGCCTCTTTCACCAATCTCCCCTTAGCTCACTGACCTATATTGGCTTCCAATTGAGTAATGCCTTGACTTTAAAATTTTCATCCTTGTTTTCATATCTATTCATGGCCTTGCCCCTGTCCATCTCTGTAATCTCCTTCAATCTTACAGTCCTCAGATATTTGAGCTCCTCTAATTCTGGGCTCTTGTGCATCTCCAATTTTATTTGCTCCACCATTGGTGCTGTGCATCAGCTGCTAAAGGCCTACGTTCTCTGCATTTCCTCCTCTTTCCTCTTCTAAGACACTTATAAAACCTACCTCTCTGATGTTCTAACATCTCTTTATGTGGCTTAATGTCAAACCTTGTGTGACAACATGCCTGTGAAGTGCTTGGAACATTTTGCCACATTAAAAGCTCTATATAAATGCAAAAGCAAAATATGGCGCATGTTGGAAATCAAATAAAATCAGAAAATGTTGGAAATACTCAGGCCTGGCAGCATCTATCGAGAGAAATGTTAACTCTGTTTCTGTCATGCTGATATCCCTTAAAGGCATATTGCAACATCTCACTTTCTTTTTAAACTTCCCCCTTCCAAAAAAGATTTACTATTTGTCCATGTTTAGTTACCACTACATAAATGCATAGAATTGACGAATCTATTTGTCTCTAAAGCATAGAGAGAACCTGCTGATACACCCAGATCTTGTAATGGGAACGTTGTCTGGAGGTTTCTAATTGCTCACAGTAATCTGTAGGATTGACATTATTGGATGTTGATCCTGGTTGCATTTAGGATCATGTCCTAGATGCAATAGGACTGAATGGTGGTTGAGGAGCTGGAATGGATCTGATTTGTCCTCAGTTATGCCTCACCGTTGAGCCTTTGTGTGTAATGACTTCATAGGACCTTGGTTCTGAACAAACCCTTGTCATCTCGGCTGGTTACCATTTACCTTTTATAGGATCCTGGGTGCAAACTTGTCCCAACCGTAAACTTGGTAATTCTGTACCTGCATTTTTATTGTGTGCGTTTTGTTGTCATCTTTTGTGGGTTTAAACTTTGCTCTCTACTTTCTGAGAGAGTAGAATAGGTAAGAGTAAGTAAATTGGTGTGCACTGGACTGCCAACAAAGACGTGTTGTGGCAGGTACGCATCACAGAATAATGGCATCCTTTCTATTCAATTTATTGTTCAGCAATTCCCAAAGCTGCTTGTTATAATCAACCTTCGCTGGCCTGATTTTTTATGACTTTTTTGGTTTGGCTCTCGCTTGCTATCAATTCAGCCCACACCCTGGTCACACGCCTTTCCTGATTAGGCCTATTCTGTGCTGATGCTCTCGATGCACAGTCCCACCCATGGAACTGACAGGCTATGCACTGCAATTTCACCACAAGGGCCCTGTCTGCTTATCAGCTCTTTACTCAAGCACTTGCTCAACACTGTGTCTCCAAATAGTTTCTTTTCTGTTACCATGCTGTGTTTTCAACACAGTCTGACTCTACAACTTCACAGTCTTACCAAAATGTCAAGGGTCATCTTATACCATCTGGTATGACCTAACTCTGTTCATCATGTTGTACTTGTATTTAATGTTGCCACCTGTTTTACCACTGCTGGTCACCATGCCATGTTATTATAGTGATATAATACCTTGGGCTTAACTAATGTACAAGACACAAGATACCAATCGTTCATAGGGGACTGGGTAAAAAGTTTGTGGGTTCATTTATTAAGACTAGGCTCATGAGAACAGTTATACATAGGTATAAAGCCTGAAGACATCAGAGCTGTGTGTGTGTTTTCTGCTCAAAGTATAAGTGAAACTAAGACTGGATCACATGTCACACTTTCCTTCTAGTGATGTCATGGTGATAACCTTTAAAGGATTTTATAACACTTGAGTATTTCCAGAATTTTGCTACATAAATACAAATGGTTTTTGATGCAAGTTTAAGTAATTGATAAAATAATGAGGAAGAACGTTTTTACACTGTGTTCTGATCTTTAAATTTTTTTCATGAGATATGAGCATTCCTGGCATGGCCAGCATTTGTCCATCCCTTAAGAAGGTGGTGGTGAGCCGGTGCCTTTAACTCCTGCAGGTACACTCAGTGCTGTTAGGGAGGGAGTTCCAGGATCCAGTGACTGAGAAGGAACAGCAATATAATTCCAAGTCAGGGTGGAGTGTGGCTTGGAGGGAACTTGCAGGTGGTAGTGTTCCTATGTGCCTGCTGCCCTTGTTTTCCTAGGCTGTAGAGGTTTCGGATTTGGAAGGTGCTGTTGAAGGAGCCTTGATGAGTTGCTACAGTGCTTCTTGTAGATGGTACACACTGTGTGTCAGTTGTGGAGGGAATGCATGTTTTGCCCTGGATGGTATGGAGCTTCTTGAGTGTGGTTGGAGCTGCATTCTTCCAGGCAAGTGGACATGTTTCCATCACACTTCTGACTTGTTCCTTGTAGATGGTGGACAAGCTTTGGGGAGTCAGGAGATGAGTTACCACTACAGAATTCCCAGCCTCTGACCTGCTCTTGTAGTCACAGTACTTATATGACTGGTCCAGTTAAGTTTCTGGTCAATGGTAATTTCCAGGATGTTATGATCCCAGGTACTTACTAAGAGAATAAAGCCTCAAGGTTCTACGGTGTTTGAACAAACAAAATAAACTATACAAAGGCAGAAAAGTAAAACAGCAAGCACCTCACTTCCCGTGCCCTTGCTTTGCATGTGTATCACTTAAAACTACGTGGATGGAAGCCAACGGAATCTGGCAACCCTGCGCGTGTGCAACGGTCAATAAAATGTCTCGCGGGCTGCACTCAGAACCCTGATGGGCCGCATGTAGGCCATAGGTTGCCCACAACGGTGTTAGATAGTTGATTAGATAAAGAAGGGAATAAAAAGGTATGGGGACAAGGGATTATGACTACTGTGGAGAATAAACAGTATGGACCTTTGGGCCAAATGGCCTGTTTATTTTCTAGGTTAAATTCACACAAGACAGAAGGTTTGGCTCACTTTTCAGCACAATAGACCAGAAGACTGGGGGAATGGAGATGTAGTTTGGCCGGATGGGGAGTGGCTAAAAATATGAATGCTGGTACTGTAACATTTCACACCTGGAAACTAATGCAAAAAAAAATCACTAGCTCACCAAGTCAGCTAATGTAGGAGAATCCATAATTACTTTTTACTATAAGGCAGTGTCCTAAGATTGTAGCTTCCTCTTTCAGACTGTGCTGAAGTACTTTCCAACCTTAATACAAATGCCCATAACACTGACGTGTCCTTTACACACACACAGCCATCACCTGCACATTTCCTTCACTCTGACCCTTGCATGCATTCAGCCAGTTTTGAAGATGAGCAAGGGGTCCTCTTCCCTGCACCCCCCCCCACCCCGGTGTCCTAGCCAATATTTATCCCTCAACACACTCCCACAGCATTATCTGGTTACAATCACATTGCTGTTGTTGCACCTTGTGTACAAAATTAGCTGCACTGATTCCGACATTACAATAGTAACTATACTTCAAAAGCAAATATTTGGCTGTAAAGTACTTTAGAGCATCTTGAGATTGTGAAAGGAGCTATATAAATGCATGTCTCTTTATCGGATCTCTTTGAAAGGATGATTTCCATATGTTTTGGTGCAGGTAAGCATGCAAAGCAGCATGCTGCATATGAGGACTCTGGTAGATGAGACCACGCACTGATTATGCACACCCTTGCATGACCAGTTTCTCAATACTGCAATCCACCAGAGCGTGTGATAACTCGAGAGACATAAACAGCAGAACGTCCATCCATTACACCCTCCATGCCAAAGAAATAAGTTTGTCCATACTGCAGATTACTGAATCTCTTCATTATTGTAACTCTCTTATTGTTGGCTGTGGAGGGGACTTTAACCCCCAAAGAAGGGTGGGAAGTTTAAATTGCAAACATTTCCCAGCGCAACTACAACGGGCACCCAGCATTCTCACTTTCAGGTCTAACTGCGTCATGATGATCTTTCCAGTCACCTCGCCAAAGATGGTTCATCATTAGCACATGGTAATCGGATGATTTTTTCAAATGATTTGACGTCTCCAGTACAGGTTTCCCATGGCTCAGGGCGCTCACCAGTGAAATGGGTCAGAATAGTGTTTTGTAGGATGTTTAAAGTTGAGATTGCGTATTATTTTGTCAGTGCCATCTGGCAAATGTTTACAAGAGTTTTTGGGATCATTGACAATTTGAGAAGATTGGAGGTATACAAATGAAGAACAGCTGGATTGGGGGGGGTGGGGAATGGTGGTACCATGAATATTTCCAATAGGACATTGGAAGTAAAGGACAGTCACTATCCACAACAGCAGCTTCGTGCAGTAACAATGTCTGGGGAAAGAGAGGCACGACCCAAGTGAGAGTCTACAGAGGTTCAGCCTCCCTTGACCTATTTGAAGAGCAGTGTTTCCACAGGCTCAGATTAATAGGTAGGTGGTCGCAGACAACGCGATTTCATTGAAGAGGAGCTGCTCCATGCTGGATCTGCTGCCCACATGTTGTCCATCACTGTGAAAGTTACCACTGCTCTCAATTTGTTTTTCTTCTGGTTCCTTTCAGTGCACTACCTCAAGGATGTCTCAATTGGCTGTGCACAAATCTGGGAGGCAGGTCATGAATGGGTTCGTTGCCAGGGTGTCAACTTACATTAACTTCTGCAGTGGTGGTATTAGCCAGAATGAGTTGGCACTTGGATTTGCATCTCTGGCAGCCATCCCACAGGTACATGATGCTGTTCATTATACAAACACAGGCAAAGACACACACCAAGCTGAGGACCACTAGATAAACTGGGACGTTGAATGGGAAAATAGATTAAAAGGTAAGATGTTAGAGAAGCAGTGGAGGACATTTAAGGAGATATTTCATAATCCTCAACAGAGGAAGAAAGGATGCACCATCTGTGCCTAACTAAAGAAGTTAAGAATGGCATCAAGTTCAAAGTAAAGGTGTACAATACTGCAAAATTTAGTGCGTGCCCTGAATATTGGGAATTTTTCACAAACCAAAAAAGAATAGAGGAAGAAATTGGAGTATGAGAAAACTAGCAAGTAATATAAAAACAGACAGTATAAGTTTCTACAAGTATATAACAAGGAAGAGATTAACTAAAGTAAGCACTGGCCCCTTAGGGGGTGAGACTGTGGAATTAATAATGAGAAAGAAGGAAATGGCAGAAACCTGGAACAAGTATTTTGTATCTGTCTTCACAGTAGAAGGCACTTAAAGCATCCTAAGAATAGTAAAACATCAATAGGCAAAAAGATGGGAGGAACTTAAAGCAATCATGATCACTAGGAAAACTAATAGGACGAAAGGCTGACAAGTCCCCTGGACCTGACGGCCTGCATCATAGGGCCTTAAAGGAAGTGGCTGCAGACATGCATTGGTTGTAATTGTCCAAAATTTTCCAGATTCTGGAAAGGTCCAGTGGATTGGAAAACACAAATGTAACACCACTGTTCAAGAAAGGAGGGAGACAGAAAGCAGGAAACTTTAAGCCAGTTAGTGTAACATCTGTCATTGGGAAAATGCTAGAATCCATTATTAGGGAGATAATAGCAGGACATTTAGAAAATCATAAAATAATCAGGCAGAGTCAACATGGTTTTGTGAAAGGGAAATCATCCTGGTTGTCCTTGTACATGAATCACTAGTTAGCGTGCAGGTACTACAGCAAGTCATTAGAAAGGCAAATGGAATGTTGGCCTATATTGCAAGGTGAGGGTGTATAAAAGTAGGGAAGCCTTGCTACAAGTGGAGTACTGTGTACAGTTTTGTTCTCCTCACTTAAGGAGGGATATACTTTCATTGGAAGCAGTTCAGGTAAGGTTCAGTAGGCTGATTCCTGGGGTGAAGAACATAAGAAGATACGAAATAGGAATAGGCATAGGCCATTTGGCCCCTCAAGCCTGCCCTGCCATTCAATAAGATGGCTGATCTGCCCCAGCCCTCAACTCCTCTTTTGTGCCAGCTCCTCAGAGCCCTCAACTCCCCGATATTTCAAAAAATCTCTCCTTCCCCAGCACTGGTGCAAGTGCTCCATGAATTGGAACCCATTCCTCCCACACTATTCTTTGAGCCACGCATTTACCTCTCTAATCTTATTTACCCTACGCCAATTTGCACGTGGCTCAGATAGTAATCCAGAGATTATTACCTTTGTGGTTCTGCTTTTTAATTTAGCCCTGAGCTGCTCATAGTCCCTCAGCAGAACCTCTTTCCTAGCTCTACGAATGTTGTTGGTATCTACATGGACCACGACAACTTGATCCTTCCCCTCCCACTCCAAGTTCCTCTCCAGCCCAGAAGATATGTTCTTAACCTTGGCACCAGGTAGGCAACACAGCCTTCGGGTCTGCCTGTCTTTGCTGCAGAGAACAGTATCTATTCTCCTAATTATGCTATCCCTATTACTACTTCATTTCTTTTTTCTCCCTCAACTTGAATGGCACTCTGTATCATGGTGCTGTGGTCAGTTCGCTCATCCTACCTGCAGTCTGTGCCCTTGTCCTCTCCGGGATCAAGAAACTTGTGCCTATTGGACAAGGGCACTGGCTGAGGCTTCTCCAAAGCTAAATTCTGGATCCCCATACCTGTCTCACCCGCAGTCACACCCTCCTGTCCCTGACCGCGGTCCAAATTTGATGTAATTAATCTAAGGGGTGTGACTGTCTCCTGAAACACAATGTCCAGGTAATTCTCCCCCTCCCTGCTGTGCTGCAGTGTCTGCAGCTCGGACTCCAGCTCATCAACCCTGAGCTGAAGTTCCTTGAGCAGCCAACACTTGCTGCAGATGTGGTCACCATGGATCGCACCGGCAACCACAAGCTCCCACATACTACAGCTGCAACACATCGCCTGCCCAGCCATCTCTATTCTATTTAATTAATTAATTTGTATGTTAAATATTTTAAAAGTGAATTTCTTAACTGTACTCTTCAGCTGTAATAACATTTCCTGATTTAAGCCACTTGGCCAATCAAAAGAGACACGGAAGAGATATCCATCAATCACCTACCTGTTTTCCTTTGATGTCACACTTCAGCTCTGACAGGTAGAAACAGGTTGAAGGGGCTCTCTGCCTCCGGTTTTTATCTCCCGCTGCCACTGCCCTTCTCGGGCAGATCCGCTCTCCATGTGCTGGGGCTACCTCTCTGCTGCCGGTTTTTATCTCCCGTCGTCACTGCCATTCTCACGCAGGTCTGTTCTCCTCTAGGTGCTGCTGACTGCCTGTCCCAGGGTCCTCCTCTTGCACTCTCCTCCACAGGCTGTTGGCTTATGTGGAAAGGTTGAGAAGGTTGAGCAGGTTGGGTCTATACTCACTGGAATTTATAAGTATTAAAGGTGATCTTATTGAAACGTTTAAAATTCTGAGGGGGGCTTCACAGGGCAGATGCTGGTAAGATGTTTCCTCTTGGGGAATCTAGAGCTAGAAGGCACAGTTTCAAAATAAGGGGTCTCCTACTTAAGGAGTAGATGAGAATGAATTTCTTCTCTGAAGATTGTTAGTCTTTGGAATTCTTTACCACAGAGAGTGATGGAGGCAGGGCCATTGAATATCTTCAAGGCTGAGTTAGTCAGATTTTGGATTAACAAGGGACTTAAGGGTTATGGTGGACATTCAGGAAAGTGGAGTTAAGGCCACAATCAGATCGGCCATGGAGAAGCAAGCTCAATGGGCCGAATAGCCTACTCTTATTTCTTATGATTGTCAACCATAAGGTATTTCATTCGTGACTGGACAGCTAGCATGCAAACACAAAAAAAAGCTTGTACAGATGTGTGCCAGATGCCCTTGGATCTGTCATGATTCAACATTTAAATTCTCTTCTGTTATGGCAGGCCAATGGTAAGTGCTGAGTTGCTCAAATCCCAAAAGGAAACTTGAAACAATTGCCACAAATGTTTTGCAATGTGTATATATTTCGAGATGCATGCTTTGAATTTAGTAGTAATAAGATCACCGAGTCTTAATAGGTTTCTTACAAAACTAAATTAAACCTTTATTAAATAGAAAAAAATGATTTTAAGCACAAACATAGGTTTACAAATTGCTATTATAACTCCTACCTCCCTAGTTAATCTAACTCACAGTTATACCTCTGTTAGGGCAACAGTAAAACACACAGATTTTAAAAGACCCAGGCAAAGTAACGTGATACCCTGAACAGTTGAATTTAAAGTGAGTTTTCTTAACTTCAGTTCTTGCAGACAGCAGTTTGGGCACAGAGGCTGGAGGCTTTTCACACTTGTTAGACCTTAGAATTCCTTCCTTTGCACATAGCCTTCCCTCCTTTATACGTATTTTCTCCTTTGAATGTAAATTCCCATTGGTTCATTATGTCTTTGGACTGTACCTCTCTAATAATAAAACCTGTCATAGTACCAATTTTACCAGTAATCTTTGAGAAAAATTTTTAACTTCTCCTGGCTAAGTGAAACCTTTCTTTTAAATTCAAGCTAGTCTGGTTATTTAAAAATGCAAGTGTTTCCTTTACAACTTACATTCTAAGACTTCACCCATGTTTACATACTTAACATTTCAAACCTAACTTATCTTCTGATACATTAAAGCCTTCAAATCAGCTGCCTTTAATTCAATTAATCCCACCCCCCCGCAACTCACACATACAAACATAGACACAGACCCCACTGTTACTCTACAGTAAATTCCAATCACATTATTAAAATTATTATATCTCCCTGACATGCCATGCCAGGAAACAGAATTAAGGGCTAGCTCTTGGGAGATGAGGGATATGTACCCCCTTCAAATTTGGCTCAAATGCCTCATTTGTGGGGTTCCCCACAAAGATCAAGGGTGCTACATTGGGAGCTAAATAGCCACCAAATATGTCATTGAGAAAACGTTTGGAGATGTTGAAGATGGCCTTCAGATGCCTAAATAGGTCTGGTTGTGCCATTCAGTGCCTGCCAGCCAGGATGTCCAGAATCATGGTCGTGTGCAGCTTTCTGCACAACATTGCACAGTAGAAAAGATTGGAGGTGGAGGATGACCAAAGCTCATCAATTGTCTTCCTCTGAGAATATTGAGGAGAATGAGGGTGATGAGAAATACAATAATGGGGCATCTACTGGCTGTGAGCGAGGGCCCTGTGGATGTGTGATGGGTTTGTGAGTGAGAGAGTTGGGAGTGATGAAAAGAGTGACTTACCCTGGCAGAACGGAGGAGATCATTCATCCTTTTGCGGCACTGGGTGGCTGTCCTCCTCTGCAGGGCGTTTGTGCTGACCACCACTGCCTCCCAAAACAAAAACAAAAATACCTGGAAAAACTCAGCAGGTCTGGCAGCATCTGTGGAGAGGAGCACAGTTAACATTTCGAGTCCGAATGATCCTTCAACAGAACTAAGTAAAAATAGAAGAGAAGTGAAATATAAGCTGGTTTAAGGGGAGGGTGGGACAAGTGGAGATGGATAGAGGGCCAGTGATAGGTGGAGATAACCAAAAGATGTCACAGACAAAAGGACAAAGAGGTGTTGAAGGTGGTGATATTATCTAAAGAATGTGCTAATTAAGGGTAGAAAGCAGGACAAGCAAGGTACAGATAGCCCTAGTGGGAGTGGGGTGGGGTGAAGGAATCGAAAAAGGCTAAAAGGTAGAGATAAAACAATGGATGGAAATACATTTAAAAATAATGGAAATAGGTGGGAAAAGAAAAATCTATATAAATTATTGGAAAAAAACGATGCGACTGCCTCCCAAGCTGGGTTGGTGACATTGCTACCCAACCTGCAGCTAGAGTGGGGGTAGAGCACATCCTGGCAGGCCTCCATGGCATACAGCAGTCACTCTAGCGACCCGTCATTGAAGCGTGGGGCTGCAGGCTTTTTTACTTTGCTGGCCATATCTTCTGGGCAGTGGTGGTGAGCTGTTGGCGATGAGCACTTTGTTGGCGGCTGCCTTTTAAAGATGGCAGCCGTGTGATGCAACAGTGGGGTGATGACAGGCGGACGAATGAGAGCTCGCTCGCCTTGGAAACGGCGTGTTTCGCAGGAGTGAATAAATAATGAGGTGGGCTCGGGATGATATGGCATGAAAACCCTTCATTTTCGTCAGTGGGTAGGACTCCATTTTACCCACCTGCTACTGCACTTAGTGCAATTCTGGGAAAATTCCGCCCAATGTGTTTATTTTTTTAAAGCTTACTAGTAAAGTGGGTATTATGAAAGGATTTTATTGTTAGAAGATTTAAAGTTTAAAAAAAAGCTTAGTGATAGTGAGAATTTGCATTCAAAGAGGAAAATATGTATAAAGGAAGAGAAGGCTGTTGGTAAAAGGAGGAGGGATTCTAAGATCTAAAGCCTCCAGCCTGCAAGCCTCAAACTGCTGTCTGCAAGGACACAGAGCTGAAAGAAACTCATTTTGAAAGCGATTGTCCAGGGTGTGCTTTGCCAGGGGTCTGTTTAAATCTGTGTTTTACTGTTGCCTTACTGTGTAACTGAGAGTCAGATTAATTAGGGGATTTTTGTAGTTATTATAGTAGTAATTTTGTAGACATATGTATGTGTTTACAATCTTTCTTGTGTTAATAAATTTTTAACTTAGTTTTATAAAAAACTTCTTGAGACTCGGTGGTCTTATTACTACTGAATTCAAAGCCTGCATCTCGAAACATACAAATTTCAAAAATAGTTTATGTAAGTTGTTTCAAGTTTCCCTCGGGATTTGAACAACTCAGCATTTACCATCGGCTGTGTCATAATACAATTGACACCAGTCAACTAATGTTGGATTTGCACAACTATGATGGAAAGTGTACATAGCATGCCAGAGTCATTGCAGCACAGGTAACCATTGATTCCATGCTGGCTCTAGACCAGTCATCTTATTCTACTGCTGTATTCCTGCAGCCCCGCAAGTTTACTCCTCTTAAGTGCATATCCAATATTTTTTAAATCATTGATCAGCATATTTTGATATTTTACTCTGCACACTTGGGGCAGGATTTTACCATCGGTGAGTGGGGGCGGGGCCCGCTCGCCGACACGTAAAATGACGCGCGGTGACTTCAGGCAGAACTCCCGATGTCACCGCGCCCCATTTAAATTTCCAGGAAGGCGGGGGCGCAGCAAAATCATCTGCACACCCGCTGACCTGACAATGGCCAATTGAGGCCATTGACAGATCAATTAAAGTAATTAGTGGACCTGCCCGTCCAACCTTAAGGTTGGCGGGCAGGCCAGGAGCCCCGGTGGGAAGTAGAAAAAAACATGAAATCTCATCCACAGGCGGGATGAGGTTTCATGTAGGGTTTTTAAAATTTTAATAAAGTTTTTTTTGGAAATTATGAACATGTCCCAACTCATGTGACATTGTCACATGAGGGGACACGTAAGGGAATTTTTTTTTCTATTTTTAATATTTTTGAAAGTAGAGGCGATCCCCCTGAGGCAGCACTTAGCGTCAGGGAGATGAGTGCACTCTTTCGTGCTCATGCAAGAAAGAACGCACTCTCGATTTTAGGTATTCCCCCCATTCGCACAGGGAGCGCATAGTGCTTTCCAGCGGACGTCACGCTGGGCGGGCCTTAATTGGCCCGCCCACGTAAAATGGCGCCATGCCTCCAATCGGGGGCACCGATCGGAAGGGCGCCCGCAAGCACCCGCCCATCAACTTACCCCCCAACGGGGGGAAAATTCTGCCCCAAGTCATTTATATTTTGGGGAAAAAAAGCTGTGTTCCAAGCACTGAAGCTTGAAAGACACTACTATCAACCATCCTGCTGTCTGAAAAAAACAACCATTTACGACGACTTGCTTTCTGTCTTTAAGCCAATTTCTTTCCAAGCTATCAGTGACTGAATGAGTCTCAATTTTGTTAACCAATCTTTTATGTGGTATTTTGTCAAACCCATTTTAAAAAAAAAATCCAAATAGGCGGCATCCATTGCATTCCCCTATGTTTGTTGTTGCATCATCAAAAAATAATTGGTCAAACGTAATCTGCTTTATACAAATTTTTAATTAACTCAAACCTCTCCAAATGCTTGTTAATGCCTCCCCGGATTATTGTTTCTAAAATCTTACCTCGCACTAATCTTAAATTGACAGGCCGTTAGCCATTCAGATTGTCCTTGCGCCCTTTCTTGAATAAAGGTGTCACATTTGCCATTCTCCAATCCTCTGCCACCTCCCCTGTATCAAAGGAAACTTGGAATATTCTGGCAACCCTTTTTCCCATTTCCTTGCCCACTTCTTTTAGCACCCTGGGATGTAAACCATCTGGACCAGGCTACTTATCCACTTGAAGGATGGTGAGCTTTTCCAGTACATTAATTTTCACCCCATCCATTACCTCTACTATCTCTGCTTCTACCACTCATTAAATATTCTGACCTTTCCCTGCACCTCTAAACATTTACCACCCTTTTTGTTGCTAATAGGTGCCACCCCCAGTAGAAGAGTTTTTGGTTCCCTTATGTTAATTTCTGATTTCTTCTTTGCCAGTCTTATTTTCTTCACTGTCCCTTTAACTTATTGTATTTAGCCTGGTTCTTGCTTAAAGAATTCATCTGGTATGCATCATGCACCCTGATTGTTTTATCATATTCTCTATCTCCCTTGTCATTCGAGGAGCCCTGAGTTTGGTTCCCCTACCTTCCACCCTTTTGGAATGTACTGAGCCTGTACCTGAAATATCTCCTCCTTAAAGATCCAACCAATTTTCCTGTCAGTCTTCGGGTCCATCTCTTCCTGACCTGATCCTGCTCTCATCTCATTGAAGGTAGCCTTCTTCCAATTTAGAAGTTCTACTTTAGACTGTACCTGCTCTCCTTTACTCAACTAAACCTTATGATACTGTGATCACTAACTTAGTATTCATTTATGGGATGTGGGTGTTGCTGGCTAGGCCAGCATTTATTGCCCATCCTTTATTGCCCTTGAGAAAGGTGGTGGTGAGCTGCCTTCTTGAACTGCTGCAGTCCCTATGGTGTAGGTAGACCCACGGTGCAGTTAAGGAGAGAGTTCCAGGATTTTGACCTAGTGACTGAAGGAACGGCAATATATTTCCAAGTCACGATGGTGAGTGGCTTGGATGGGAACTTCCGGGTGGTGGTGTTCCCATGTATTTGCTTCCCTCATCCCTCTAGATGGTAGTGGTCATGGGTTTGGAAGGTGCAGTCAAAGGAGCCTTGGTGAATTCCTGCAGTGCACCTTGTTGATGGTACACACTGCTGCTACTGTTCGTCTGTGGTGGAGGGAATGAATGTTTGTGGATGGTGTGCTAATCAAGCGGGCTGCTTTGTCCTGGATGTTGTCCAGCTTCTTGAGTGTTGCTGGAGTTGCATTCATCCAGGCAAGTGGAGAGTGTTCCGTTACACTCCTGACCTGTGCCTTATACATGGTGGACAGACTTTGGGGAGTCAAGAGGTGAGTTACTCGCCACAGGATTTCTAGCCTCTGTCCTCTTGTAGCCACGGTATTTATATGGCTAGACCAGTTCGGTTTCTGGTCAATGGTAACCCCCAGTATGATGTTAGTGGGAGATTCAGAGATTTTAATGCCATTGAATGTCAAGGAGCAATGGTTAAATACTCTCTTGTTGGAGTTGGTCATTATCTGGCACTTGTGTGACGTGAATGTTACTTGCCACTTGTCAGCCCAAGCCTGGATATTGTGCAGGTCTTGTTGCATTTGGACATTGACTGCTTAAGTATCTGAGGAGTCGTGAATGGTGCCGAACATTGTGCAATCATCAGCGAACATCCCCACTAACGACCTTATAATGGAAGGAAGGTCATTGATGAAGCAGCTGAAGATGGTTGGGCCTAGGACACTACCCTGAGGAACTCCTGTAGTGATGTCCTGGAGCTGAGATGATTGACCTTCAATAACCACAACCTTCTTCCTTTGTTCTAGGTATGACTCCAACCAGAGGAGAGTTGAACCAAGGCTATAATGAGGTCAGGAGCTGAGTGACCATGGCAGAACCCAAACAAGCATCATTGAGCATGTTATTGCTAAGCAAGTGCTGCTTGATAGCACCTTTAATGACCCCTTTCATCACTGTAATGATGATAGGGTGGTAACTGGCCAGGTTGGATTTGTCTTGCTTTTGGTGTGCAGGACATACTTAGGCAATTTCCCACATTGCCAGGTAGATCCCAGCATTGTAGCTGTACTGGAACAGCTTGGCTAGGGGTGCGGCAAGTTCTGGAGAACAAGCCTTCAGTACTACTGCTGGAATATTGTCAGGGCCCATAGCCTTTGCACCATCCAGTGCCTTCAGTCATTTCTTGATATCATGTGGAGTAAATCAAATTGGCCAAAGAATGGTATCTCTGATGCTGGGGACCTCTGGAGGAGGCCAAGATGGATCATCCACTTGGCACTTCTGGCTGAAGATTGTTGCGAATGCTTCAGCCTTATCTTTTGCACTGATGTGCTAGGCTCCTCCATCATTGAGGATGGGGATATTTGTGGACCTGCCTCCCTCGGTGAGTTGTTTAATTGCCCACCACCATTCACGACTAGGACTGCAGAGCTTAGATCTGATCTGTTGGTTGTGGAATCACTTAGCTCTGTCACTTGTTGCTTATGCTGTTTAGCACGCAAGTAGTCCTGTGTTGTAGCATCGCCAGATTGACATAAAATTTTGTGTATGCCTGGTGCTGCTCCTGGCACGCCCTCCTGTCCTCTTCATTGAACCAGGATTGATCCCCTGGCTTGGTAGTAATGGTAGATAGGGGAATATGCCGGCCCATGAGGTTACGGATTTGGTTGAGTATGATTCTGCTGTTACTGATGGCCCACAGCACTTCATAGTTGCCCAGTTGCTGACGTCAACGCGCAGTCACCCGATAGTTCGGTTGGCGGGCGTGCACTGGATTTGGCAGTGCGCCCGCCAACAATTAAAAGGCCTGTTAAAGCCATTAAATAATCAATTAACCTAAATTTTTTGCTGCCTGTCCAACCTGACTGTTGGTGGGAAGGTGAAAAGGCCAAAGTGGCCTTTGCATTTTTTTGGAAGCCTCATCCATGGGCGGGATGAGGTTTTCAAAGGCAAATAAAAATAAAATAAAAGTTTTACAATTGAATTAATAACATGTCCCTGCTCATGTGACAGAGTGCTGTGAAGCTGTGAAGCACTTTAGGGCAATGGGAGGATGTTTAAGGCCCTGAGACGCAGATTCTTTCTTTATGGCAAGAATTTGGACATAGGACTTTGAGGAAGCTGTAGGAGTAGCTTAATAATGCATGTTTCAACTTTTGAAATATACAGGAAGTGAGGTGTAGAAACTGGCTATTTTCCAGTTCTGTTCTAACTCAGTAGTAGGAATTTACTTTCTAGAGAACTATATTTGCTCAAGGTTGCTGTGGCACATTTGCAAAAATGTGACGGTTTTTTAAAAAAAGTACTTGGCCTAAAGTGCTGTGGCATTACTCATAGGTAAATCATTCAGGCTGAGAAGACCTAGTTTATCCACCAGAGAATGTGCATTTTTTCTAAATGTTGTCACTGTGTGAAGACTTAAAACAAATTGTGTAGCACTGGGAATAGCGGGTACGTTACATTTACTTTGGGTGTCCTTGTGTTAGATCCAAAGTAGACTCTTCATATAACCATAGTCATTGTAGGGCAGAGCTCTGGTTCTGAAAGTCAAACAAATTTTACCAAGCTTCATGAGCACAAACTGAACAAGGGCCAGTAGAAAGGAAGAAGAAACTAACATACAAATTGGATGTTGATGCCTTAAATAGTGCTGATCGATGATGTTTAACTGGTGTGTTTAACAGAGGGCGTTACTGTCAGGGAAATATAATAATTTGTCATAATGTTTTCGGAATTTATTAATTTGTTGTAAAGTGGAGTAATAGTGGAGTCTGTGTCTGTGGGTGTGGGTGGGTGTGTGTGTGTGGCTTAATTGAATTAAAGGCAGATGATCTGAAGGCTTTGATATATCAAAAGATTAGCTAGGTTTGAAATGTTAAGTAGGTAAACATAGATCTAAAGGGAACATTTGGATTTTAAATAAACCAGACTAGATTGAATTCAAAAGAGGGAGTGAAATATTACACCTAGCCAAGGGAAGTTAAGAAACAGTGGGCAGAATTTTCCATTTGGCGTGCGGGTGCATGCCCAACATGCTGGAATGTTAAATGATGAGTGATGACATCAGGCAAGTGTCCCAATGTCATCGCAAAGTCACGTGATGTTTCGTTCGGCAGGTGTGCCAGAGTTGGCTGCGCACCCGCCGATAATTGGTAGGCCTGTGAAGGCCATTGACCAGGTAATTAACCTGAATTTTACGCTGCCGTCCAACCTTACAGTTGGTGGACAGGCAAAAAGGCCACGGCCTTTATGTTTTTAGAAAACCTCATCCGCAACTACCCTCACCCACTCCCGCCGAGCCCACCCGATGAATGGAAAATCCTGGCCCGTGGATTTATTTTTCCCAAAGATTACTGGTAAAATTGGTACTATGAGAGATTTTTATTATTAGAAACAAAGTCCAAAGACATAGTGAAACAATGGGCTGAATTTTCACCCCATCAGGGGCTAAGTTGAAGGGTGGGATCAGTGCCCCTAGATGGGGGCGCAGTGCCATTTTACATGGGTAGGCCAATTAAGGCCCACCCAGCGTGACGTCCGCACAGAAGCACTATGCGCTCCATGTGTGGGCAGGGGGGAATCCCAAAATCGAGAGTGCGCTCTTTCGTGCATGTGCACAAAAGAACGCATTCATCTCCCTGAGGCTAATCGCAGCCTCGGAGATTGGCTCTAAATGTTAAAAACCTAAAAATAGAAAAATAAAATTTCCCTAACATGTCCCCTCATGTGACAGGTGCCAGAGGACTGGAGAACAGTGAATGTGGTTCCTCTATTTAAGAAGGGTTGTAGAGATAAGCCAGGGAACTACAGGCCAGTGAGTCTCACATCAGTGGTAGGGAAATTATTGAAAACAATGTCACATGAGTTGGGACATGCCCATAATTTTTATAAAAACTTTATTAAAATTTTTAAAAACCTACATGAAACCTCATCCCGCTGCTGGATGAGGTTTCATGCTTTTTCTAATTCGTGTTGGGGCTCCTGGCCTGCCCGCCAACCTTAAGGTTGGACGGGCAGGTCCTTTAATTGCTTAATCGACTCTGTCAATGGCCTCAATTGGCCATTGACAGGTCGGTGGGCATGCAGCTGATTTCACTGCGCCCCTGCCCACCTGAAATTTTAAATGGGGCACGGTGACGTCGGGAGTTCTGCCCGACATCACCAGGAGTAATTTTACACGTCGGCGAGCGGGCCCTGCCCCCACTTGCCAATGCGTGAAATCCTGCCCAATGAGAATTTGCATTCAAAGGGGAAAATTCTGGCCTATGTGTCCTACTGTTGCTTTACCAAAAATGTAAGTGGGAATTAGATTAACGAGGGGATTTAGAAGTTGTCATAGTAGTAATTTGCAGATCTATGTGTGTACTTAAAATCATTTCTTCTATCAATAAATGTTTAATTTAGTTTTGTAAGAAACCTATAAGCTTTGATGGACTTATTACTACTGAATTGAAGGCACGCATCTTGAAATTTATACAAGTTGCAAAACAGTTGTGGCAGTTGTTTCAGGTTTCCCTTTGGGATTTGAACAACTCAGCATTTACCATCAGCTAGATGGCAAGATCAAAACTGGCAGGTGGGGCATCAAATCAGCATTGGATGTTGACTGACCTCCCCGATCTGGCTATTCTGTGATCAGAAGCAGCATAAGGCGCCATTTTTCTTCTAAACCAACACCCCCAAATTTTGCATCCCATGTGTCTTAAGTACTATTAAACAAATTCAAATTTAAATAAAACACAGGTTTTGTCAAAATTAATGGATTTATTTGGTTTGTTATCAGGTTGCTTTGGTTTATTGTTCAAATTGTAAATTGATTTTGGGAGATGGGCATAAAAGATGGAATTAGAAAATATAAAACCAAACTGAGATGGTGAGTATTCACTTGAATAGGATTACTTTATGTTTTCATCGATTTTTATTCATCTACTCAATATAAAGTTTAATATAAATGATAAAAGTTGAATTGAGTGGCATGTTTATATTGTGTATGTTTATCTTTTTGTGTGAAATAATAAAAGCATGGAACCACACTTTCGGTTCTTCTAATGATACTTCATGATGGGTGTACAAGGGAACTTTGGCAAGTTTCCAGTTTCGCTTTCTGCTTGAGCACATTTGGTTTCGAAACAAAAGTTACTATGTTGAATGGAAAGTAGCTCATTTTGCAGAAACAGCCAATCGTGTACAATAATTTTCCTTTCCAGCTGTCTTGTATGTTTTAAGTTGCTCAATAATTGCATTTAGTTGTATTTATATTATTCTCTCACTCTAACCAATTCTTGCAGTTACTGATTAGTGAACTTAAAATGAGGATAATAGGAACATTTATTTGCAGGGTAGATTTTTAAAAAGTTAATTGTTTAAATTTATTCCTATCGAAAGCACCAATTACTCTCCTAAACAAAAAGTTCTAATTCTAATCTGAATCACCTTACTATCTTAACGTTTAATTAAAAGCATTTTTAAAATTTTTGAAGTCTCTGCATTTGCACCTCCAGCAGCAAATTAGGAAACTTTTCTTAAATGATTTTGTGTTCATTTTCTATGACAAAACATTATTCTGAGCTGTTGTTAGAAATTGAAGCATTGAATCATTTGTATTTATTCTGAAGCAATAAAAACAAATGAAGCAATTTAAAACACATTTTCATACACTATAAAACCCTGCTGCTATTTTGTTCGCAAGTGTATGGAATTTGCAGTTTTTTATGACTGTTGCTTGCATCAAGACTTTGGTTATGAGGAAGAAGTATGGCTATTGTTTGCATAATTTCAATTGTAGAAGCTAGCTGAAAATTTATAAGTCTCCCTTGAGATTTATTTTGGTGTATTAAATTTTCTCCAATTGTCTTCCTTACTCGTCTGAGGGTTGTGATTAATGCTGGCTTTTTACACTTGTTTTGTCACCCAACTGTCCCCTCAGAGCTTGAACAGGGTGTGTTAGCAAGCTATCCAGTAATAAGGAGGCATCATGCCAAGCCGATAACACATCTGTCCAATATCAATTCAAAGCATGCTGCAACAAAGTCGCTGGACAGCAACCAACAGAGAGGCTGTTTTTCTTTGAGGTTGTTGGAGATGAGGGAGTTTTGAAAAATCCCACAACTTCTGTAATCGATTTGTTTTGCAGACCATCACCATTGAAGAGGCAAAACGTTGGCAGTTTTTATGAAGAAGAGGGAGATCTCGAACCTGTTCTTACAGACCCTAGTGAACTGTTGGAGAGTTTCCACATTCTAGTGGCTGCAATGTTTTGCGTAAAGAGAAACCGACTAATTAAGTGCTTTCCTCACAGCTAACGCAGCACCTTCCTGTAAGAACACAGGGTTATGCTTGGTGACTTATGTATAGTACAGCAGCTCATGGAACAAGCTTAAGAACACTTTATTGTAGTTTGACTGTTGTTGATACTCCCGTTCTTCTTGTTGTCAAAGACATGGGGCAGAAATTTCCCCTCGTTGGGAGGCTTGTGCAGGGGTGGGCGGGAGCGAGTGCGAACCCGATCGGTGCCCCCGATCAGAGGCCATTGCCATTTTACATGGGCGGGCCAATTAAGGTCTGCCCAGCGTGACGCACACCTGGAAGCGCTGAGCGCTCCCTGTGTGGGCAGGGGGCAGATTCCCTGAGCTGAGAGTGCACTCTTCCATGCATGTACGTGAAAGAGCGCACTCATCTCCATGAGGCTAAGTGCTGCCTCAGGGAGATCGGCTACACATTAAAAAATATGAAAAACAGAAAAAGAAAATTTCCCTGAAATGTCCCCTCATGTGACACTGTCACATGAGTTGGGACATGTCTATCACTTTCAGTTTCACTTTTATTAAAAATTTATAAACATACAAGGAACCTCATCCCGCCCATGGATGGGGTTTCATGCTTTTTGCATTGCCCGCCAGGGCTCCCGGCCTGCCCGCCAACCTTAAGGTTGGACAAGCAGGTCCACTAATTACATTAATTACTTTGTCAATGGCCTCAATTGGCCGTTGACAGGTCGGCGGGCGCACTGTTGATTCGGCTGAGCCCCCACCGACCTGACGATTGAAATGGGGCGGGGTGACGTCAGGAGTTCCACCCGATGTCATCCCGCGTCATTTTATGCGTCGGTGAGCCGCCCCGCTCACCGACCAGGAAATCCTGGCCGACATGTTTCAATAAGGTCGCCTCTCATTCTTCTAAACTCCAATGAGTATAGGCCCCTCAACCCCTCCTCACTAGAAAATCCCTCCATTCCCGGGATCAACCAAGTGAACCTTATCTAGATTGCCTCCAATGCCAGTCTATCTTACCTTAGATAAGGGGACCAAGACTGTTCGCAGTATTCTAGGTGTGACCTAATTAGTGACTTGTATAGTTTTAGCAAGACTTTCCTATTTTTATACTCAATTCCCTTTGAATTAAGGCCAAATTCCATTTGCCTTCCCTATTACCCGCTGAACTTGTATGTTGGCTCTTTGTATTCATGCACGAGGACTCCCAAATCCCTCTGTGCTGCAGCTTTCTACAGTCTTTCTCCATTTAAATAATATTCAGCTTCTCTATTCTTCCTACCAAAGTACATAACCTCGCATTTTCCCACATTATTTCCCATGTGCCAAGTTTTTGCCCACTCACTTAACCTGTCTATATCCCTCTGTAGACTCATTGTGTCATCCTCACCACTTGCCTTCCCGCCTATTTTTGTGTCATCCCGCAAACTTGGCGATAGCACATTCACTTCCTTTATCCAAGTCATTAATAAATATTGTATTGTAAATAATTGTGGCCCCAGCATTGATTCCTGTGGCACTCCAGGTTGCATTCTGAAAATGCCCCCTTCATCCCAACTCTGTCTTCTATTAGTTAGCCAGTCCTCTATCCATGCTAATATACTACCCCCAACACCATGGGCTCTTATCTTATTAAGTAGCCTTATGTGTGGTACCTTATTGAACACCTTTTGGAAATCCAAATATATTATGTCGACTAGTTCCCCTTTATCTATCCTGCTTGTTACCTCCTCAAAGAATTCTAATAAGTTTGTTGGGCATGATTTCCCCCTCATGAAGCCATGCTAACTCTGCTTGATTATATTATGTATTTCTAAATGCTCTGCTTTTACATCCTTTATAATAGACTCTAACATTTTCCCAAAGACAGAGGTTAAACTAACTGGCCTATAGTTAGCTGTTTTTTGTCTCCCTCCTTTTTTGAATAAGGGTGTTTCCAATCCTCTGGGACTTTTCCAGAATCTAAGGATTCTTGGAAGATTACTACCAGTAGATCCACTATCTCTGTATCCTAGGATGCAACCCATCAGGTCCAGGGGACTTAACGGCCTTTGGCCCCATTAGTTTCCCTAGTACTTTTTCTCTAGTGATAGTTATTGTATTTATTTCATGACCCACCCCCCTTGCTTCCCCCATGATTATTTAGTATTTTTGGAATGCTATTAGTGTCTTCCACCGTGAAGACTGATGCAAAGTATTTATTCAGCTCCTCTGCCTTTTCCTGGTTCCCCATTATTATTTCCCCAGCCTCATTCTCTGTTCACTTTGGCCCCTCTCTTCCTTTTTATATATTTAAAGAAGCTCTTACTGTCCATTTTTATATTACTTGCTAGTTTACCCTCAAAGTTTATTTTTACCCTCTATTATTTTTTGGTCATCTTTTGTTGGTTATTAAAACTTTTCCAATCCTCTGGCTTACCACTACTCCTTGCCACATTGTATGTTTTTTCTTTCAATTTGATACTATCCTTAACTTCCTTGGTTAACCATGGCTGGTTTATCCCCTTCCTAGAATCCTTCTTCATCACTGGGATATATCTTTATTGTGAGTCATGAACTAATTTCTTAAATGTCTGCCATTGTTCTTCAACTATCTTTTCTGCTAAACTACTTTCCTAGTCCACTCCAGCCAGCTCTGCCCTCATTCTTTGTAATTACCCTTATTTAAGTTTATCACAGTTGTTTACGACCCAAGTTTCTCACTCTCAAACTGAATGCTAAATTCTACCATGTTATGGTCAGTTTCCTAGGGGATCTTTTACTCTGAGATCATTTATCAAACCTGCCTCATTACACATTATCAGATCCAAAATAGCCTGATCCCTGGTTAGATCCACAACATATTGTTCTAGGAAACTGTCCCAAATACACTATGAATTCTTGCTCATGTCTATCTCTGCCAATTTGATTTTCCCAATCTGCATGAAGATTAAAGTCAATCATGATTAATGTATTGCCTTTTTTACATGCCCTCATTATCCTCCGATTTATTCTCTGTCCTACAGTATAGCAACTGTTAGGGCATCTATAGACTACTCCCACCAATGTCTTCTTCCCCTTCATACCTACACCCATATGGATTCTATGTTTTCGGATCCAAGATCATTTTTTGCTATTGCACTGATTCCATTTCATACTAACAAAGCTACCCTGCCACCCTTTCCTTCCTGCCTGTTCTTTCAAAAAGTCACATATCCCTGAATATTTAGTTCCCAGCTTTGATTTCCTTGTAACCACGCCTCCGTAATGGCTATGAGATCATACCAATTAACCTCTATTTGTGCCGTTAATTCATTTATTTTGTTCTGAATACCATGTGCATTTAAGTAAAGAACCATTAATTTTGCCTTTTTACCATTTTTTCCCCCTTTGACCCTATTTGCTGCTGTTTTTTTTTAATGTTTGTATACTCTGTCCCTTCCTGCCACACTCTGCTTTTGCTTTGTAAGCCTACGTATCCCCTCTCCAGAACCCTCCCGCCCTCTATTTAGTTTAAAGCCCTCTCTACAGCCCTTGTTATTCGATTCACCAGGACACTGGTCCCTGCACGGTCCAAGTGAAGCTTGCTGCACCGGAACAGCTCCCTTCTACCCCAGTACAGGTGCCAGTGCCCCATGAACTGAAACTCATTCCCCTGTCTCTGACCAATCTCTGAGCCATGCATTTAACTCCTTGACTTTATTTACCCTATGCCAGTTTGCCCGTGGCTCAGGTAGTAATCCCGAGATTATTACCTTGGAGCTTCCGCTTTTAAATTCAGCTCCTAACTGTTCAAATTCTTTTAGCAGAACTTTCTTTCTAGTCCTATCAATTTCATGGTACCAACGTGGATAACAACATGCTGCAGCAGCAACACATCACCTGTCCTGCCATCACTATCGTATTTTATCTAGTTTATTAAATAATTACTCTAGTATCCCTGGTCTTTGCACTTGAACAATCCGCTGCTCTTTACCAGTATCGATCTTATACTTAGCAAGCCTTTTTTAAGAAAAAGAGAGAAAAAAAGACTAGAGACTTAAACACAAACTGGAGACCTTACTTTTACTTCAAAGACTAGAAATACTCACCAATCCTACTCACCAATCAGCTGCTTCCCCTGCACTCATGTCACATTGTTGTTCGTGACATCTCTCTGCCGCTGGTCTCACTGCAGGTAGGCTTCTTGATCCATGCCTTTTATCCTCTCCCACTTACCTCTCGCTCAAAATATACTATTTTGAGCCTTAGGAATAGAATAAACCTTAATCACGTACCAAACGCTCACCAATTAATCAGCTGCTTCTTCTATAGCAGAGCAAGAATCAATTCCCAGAGGCTGAAAAAGTTTAGGTAAAAGCAACCAAACACCTCTTCCCCTTCCTAAATTTAACTCCCCAAAGCACTCAACTCCAGCACTCTATTGTAAGTCACACTAAATTGGCCACTTATATATGCTCCTACCACAAAAGGCCTATCTGAGTCACTTAATGTGGATCCAGTTACAGCTGGTTCATAATTAAGCTGCTCTTGTCAGCTGTGGCTCAGTTCATAGCACCCTCGCCTTTGAATCAGAGGGTTGTGGGTTCATGTCCCACTCCCGGAAAACCAAGAACTGTGATTGTACTCGAAAGAAGTTGCAATCTGTGACTGTTGGTAACTCGAAAGAGTTTCCCACTCCCGGAATCCAAGAACTGTGATTGTACTCGAAATAAGTTTCAATCTGTGACTGTTGGTAACTCGAAAGAGTTTCCCACTCCCAGAATCCAAGAACTGTGATTGTACTCGAAAAAGAGTTGCAATCTGTGACTGTTGATAACTCGAAAGAGTTTCACTGAAACCCTTGAAAAATCCCTGCTTAAGGCTGGCAACTACAGAATTTAAACTGTAGATTTCAGTTTAATGCCAACTACAGACTACAAACTAAATTAGGTTTGTACAAAATAAAAATTTAGACATTCTTACTCAACAACTGCATGCACTCAGTCCTAGGTTGAAATGAGTTTGCTGACTGAATTTATATGGTTTTAACTAACAGAATCACACCATGGGCAGAATTTTCTGCCTGTCAGGTGGGCGGGCCCGACTCAATCTCCGACGGGCGGGGAACCGATCCCCACCAGCGAAGTGAGCCGCTCCGCCATTTTACATGGGCGGACCAATTAAGGCTCGCCCAGCGTGACATCCGGCGGGAAGCGTTATACGCTCCCTGTGCAGCCGGGGGGGATTCCCTAAAAGCAAGAGTGCGCTCTTTCGCGCATGCGCACAAAAGAGCGCCCATCTCCCTGTGGGTAAGTGCTGCCTCTGGGAGATCGCTTACACTTTTAAAAAGATTAAAAATAGAAAAAAAAACCCTAACAATGTCACATGAGATGGGACATGTTCATAATTTACAGAATAACTTTATTAAAATTTTTAAAACCCTGCATGAAACCTCATCCCACCGCTGGATGAGGTTTCATGTTTTCTCTATTTGCCACTGGGGCTCCTGGCCTGCCCACCAGCCTTAAGGTTGGACGGGCAGGTCCTTTAATTGTTTAAATGATCCTGTCAATGGCCTCAAGTGGCCATTGACAGGTCGGCGGGCCCGCAGCTGATTTTGCTGTGCCCCTGGCTTCCTGAAAATTTAAATGGGGCGGGATGATGTCGGGGGTTCCGCCCAACGTCATCCCCTGTCATTTTACACGTCGGCGAGCGGGCCCCGCCCCCTGCTCGCCGATGGCAAAATTCTGCCCCATGTGATGCGGTAACAATATTATAACATCAGTACTTGCACAGTATGTAGACTGAAATGCAGTCCTAATGAGCCCCCATTATTTGGTTACCTGCACGATAAGCTGCAGTATTACATAAGTGAAGTACGTCAATTTATTGGGAAGATCATTTCTAAGGGGACCTTTATAAGGGGAGAAAATCTCACTGATATTTTTTAAGGATTTCTAAGAGTGATAGAATCTAGGGTGAATTTTGCATGTTGTAGTGTAATAAGTTTCTATTTCTAAAGACTTTTGCCTTTTGAACTGAATTTTCCCCCATGTTCAAATGTGGTGTGAATAAGGCACTAAGGCACAAAAGGCCCTGCACATTTCATCAAAAGGTTTACTGGGAACTATATTGAAAATGGCTTGAATCACTTGGGACACATGAACTTTGTAAAGGGGAAAGATTTTATTGATATCTGGCCTGCTTTTGTGCTCAGGTCCCAGAAATGTAAGAAATTGTCATCTTGCCCTAGTGGCCTTCTATTAAGTTTATCAAGATTGTATATAATAAATGGCCCAAGATTTACAGTGGTGTAATGATGGTGAAACTGTCAGTGTTTGCCGTCATTACTATACTGAAACTGACAATAACTTGGGGAGTCACAAAGGTGCAGAATAACACAAATCCCGCCGTTGCTGTCAGTGATTCTACTGCTCCTCCAGAGGATGCATTGTTGAGGTTTTCTCAAACTCTATATCCTCTAAGCAACAAGTGCATTGACAAAAGCTTCCATTTTTATACATAGTTAGTCTCACTGAGAATCCTTGAAAAATGTTGCATCTTGCTGAATATGGCGTAACTGGATATTTAACATGTACTAAGTTCATAATTACTGCTAAGCACCTTCATTTGCCTTGAAAAGCTAATTTTGTATTTGTGTAATGGCAAATCTATCCATTATGATAAATTCCACAGCTTTAAAAATTTTTCTTAAAGTTTTGCTCGTAATATTTTACCTTCCATTTAATCCAATCATTATTTATTTTACTTTCTGAAAATTTAAATTGCCAGGCAGGCACCAGCGCAGATACTAGCACCTCGGTGGGAATTAGAACATTGTCTAGTGTCCCGGGGCACAGCGGTGAGGGCACTTCACAGTTGCTGGAGGAGCTGGCAGTCAGAGAATGCTCTTGGCACCAGCAGTCGGAGGACTGCAGGGGACCAGGCACATGCTCAGTCGGTGCCTGATGATGCGCCTCTGGAGTTGTCCGTGATGCAGCAGCTGCAAGAAATGCGGCTGGGTGTGCGGGACCATCAGGGGGAGATACATGAGGCTATGCTTGGCTTGGTGTCCGTGGTGGAGGAGTCTACCTGGACTATCGCTGAAGCAATGAGCCTCATGGCCGAGCGCCATGCGTCCTCCGTGGAGAGAGTGGTGAATCTCGTGGAGAGGCTCCTCCAGGAGACCCATTAGGGCTTCCTGGGGATGTGCTCTGACCAGCAAGCCCTCACATCGGCATTGACCTCAGCTGGTCAGTGCCAGTGTGGGAGATGGCCTGGGCACCAAGTTTCCCATCCATCCACGGTGAGCAGGGAGGTCTGAAGCAACCTCACGTCGGCGCAGCAGCTGCCTGTCGTCTCTGTGGGCTCCTCTCAGGGCGCTCCGGATGAGGGCTGCAGCTACTCCACCCTCTGCCAGTGATCGTTGCATCCTGTGAGTCTGCAACAACTGGGGAGATGCCAGCTGTGGAACTGGCCGCTCCCTCCCAGGCAGGGCCAGCACAGGCTCCACGGGCCAGAGGACAGCCGCCAAGGTAATCGAGGCCAACAAGACAGCAGAGTCAGCAGGCTGTCTCAGATGCCACTCCCAGTTGGAGGTCAGCACCAAGACGTAGCACCCGAAAACATAAACATGAGGCACCTTAGGCACACCACGTGTTTATCACTGGTGCTTTTGTGTTAACCCGCAATGAGGTTTTTATGAGTTGGTGTGATTTTTAACACCTTTATCGTTTTGTTTCATTAAGTTTCTTTGTTTGCAAAAATAAATTCAGACATGTCATCATGGCTGAGGTTGCCTCTTTTGTTCTGCAAGTGGATGGTTTCCAATAAAGTAATGTGTGCTTTGTGGGGCATTCAGCTTTATTAACAAGGACCTTAGTTAATGTTCCTAACCAGGCAGATTTTGCACTTCGGTTTCGAATTTGAAGCATACAGCCCAGGCTTGTCCTGGAGGTCCATATGTGGTGTGCTAGCTGAAGGTTCATTGGATTAAAGTCTTCCGGGTGTCCCTGCCTCCCTGAAATATGCCCGGGGGTCAGCGTCTACCCCCTCAGCATTTCCCTGTGCATGCTCATCCTTGGACTCACTGCTGAACTCATCGTGTGCATCCGCAGCCACTGCATCTATGTCTTCATCGTCCACAGCATCCCCCATATCCAGTGCAAGATTGTGGAAAGTGCAGCATGCAACCACCATCAGCGACAAATGATCTGAGGAGTGAGGAGTGCTGTGCCCCCTGAGCGGTCCAGGCATCGGAAGCGCATCTTGAGAAGACCAATGGCTCTCTCCACCACAGCCCGTGTGGAGGCGTGGCTCCTATTGTACCGCTGCTCAGCTTCTGTTCTTGGATGACGGAGAGGCATCATGAGCCACCTTCTGAGGGGATAGCCCTTGTCACCCAGCAGCCATCCATCCAGTCAGGCTGCAGCACTGAAGTGCCCCAGCACCTGGGAGTGTCTGAGGATGTAGGCGTCGTGGGAGCCACCTGGGTACCTGGTACAGACTTGAAGAATCAGCATCCTGTGATCACACACTATCTGCACGTTCATGGAGTGGAAGTCCTTCCTGTTGACAAAGGCACCGGGCTCACCTGCTGGCGCCTTGATGGCCACATGTGTGCAGTCTATTGCACCCTGGACGCGGGGGAAGCCAGCAATGGCCGCGAAACCTCTGGCTCGCTGTGTCTGGCTTGCCTGGTCCCAACGGTAGAGGATGAAGGTCAATGCACACTTGAACAGAACGTCTGTAACCTGCTTGACACAAGTGTGGACAGCTGATTGGGAGACACTGCAAAGATCACCCACTGACACATGGAAGGAGCCAGAGGCATAGAAGTTGAGGGCAGCTGTGACCTTTAGTGCCACTGGCATGGGTTTTCCACCCACACAGTTAGTGGAGATCTCAGGCCCAATCATCTGACAGATATAGTTGACTGTCTCCCTTGAGAGACAGAACCTCCTTTGGCACTGCACCTCAGACATATTGAGGTAGTGAATTTACCCTGGCAGCAGGATAGTGGCTCCTTCCGCCTTGGACACCATCTCTTGGCCCTGCACCCCTTGTGCCTGCGCCTGACCTCCCAAAGGTGGCTTCCCTGGAGACTGCATGTGCACTCCTGGCCTCCTCCCCCTTCTAGCCCTCCCTTCCTCCTCAGAGGAGATGCCTCCAGTGGAGAGTTCAGCTCCCATTCCCAGGCTAATGGAAGGCTTCCTGAAACATGCAGGCCCAAAAAAGATTCCTTGCTGCAGAGTGCTGACCTGAAGGTTGTGAGTCCAGACCAAGCAGCTGGTATGTGTTTTGAAGTATTGCAGATCATACAGAAAAGTATCAGAAACTTTGAAACATCAATATTTGACAGAACACACTCACGACCCCACTGAGCCTTCTTATCCCACCCGTGGGTGAGGTTTATACAAATGTGTCCTGCCCGCCTGCCTTTTGCGCCCGTGTGCTGACCTGAAGATTGCACGGGCGCCGAAAAATCGCGGTCGATTGGAGTGTCAAGGACCTTAAATGGCCCGTTAATTAATGGTGGGCGCACATCGGAGAGCATCATGCCCCCGCCCAATGAAATATTGCGATGGCACGCGTTGACATTGGAAGCACGCCTGCCATCACCGCGCGTCATTTTACGTGTGTGTGTGTGCGGAGCCCGCCCCCGCATGCCAGTGGGAAAATTCTGCCCATAGTTACTCACGCTGTTGAATTTCAAAATTCCGTTCCATTGTATGTTGACTAGCATTTCTCACAAACAACTGCAGGTTGTTTCTATATAAATTACAACCATAGTTAATGGGCAATGTTAACAACATTGCAAATAGCCTATAATGAGAATCGAGCAGTTATTGTTTGCACTGACAACCATCACAAAATAATTGAAAACATCCTATTAAATAAAGTTTATGCATTTTAAAAAGTGTTGGAATTATTTGAAGATAATCTGATGTACTCTAACATCTTTGTCATCTTCAAAGCTGATGAGAAAGAAGCCTGTCTCTCCTGCTTATCATTGTTGTCATCCTCCTTTCTTCCACCTCCCTTGTTTCTCTGATGGATCTTTAGAATGTTTCTGCAGGGTAGAAGCTAAGAATAGGTTAGCTTCTACTCTACTCCCTACCTAAAAGCACCATGGGAGCACCTTCACCACATAGCCCACAACATTTCGAGAAGAAGGCTCACCATCACGTTCTCAAGGGCAACTAGATGTGGGCAATAAATGCCAGTCTTGCTAATGTCAGGGAGATGTAATAATTCTCATAATGTTATTGGAATTTATTGTAAAATAGAGTAATAGTGGGATGTGTCTTTGGCCAGAATTTTTCCCTCGTCGGGCGGGCTTGGCGGGGGCGGTCGGGAAGCCAACCACCGCCTGCGATTGGCTCCACTCCACGATTTCAAGCGGGCAGGCCAATTAAGGCCCACCCTGTGTGGATCTCAAGCGGCAGTGCTGAGTGCTACCTCTGCGGGCAGAGGGAGGAGGGAGAGCGGGTCTGGCACGCAGTTCGCGCATGCACGCAAAAGAGTGCTTCAATCTCCCTGAGGCATGGAGCTGTCTCAGGGAGATTGAAGCGCTTTTAAAAAAAATTAATAAACACAGTAAAAAATTTTAAAAACATGACTCTGTCATATGAGCTGGGACATGTTTTTAATTCAAAAATAAAGTTTTCAGTTAATGTTTATTTGCTTGAGGAAACCTCATCCCACTCACGGATGAGGTTTCCTAAAAATGTAAAGGTCGCTTGGCTTGGCCTTTTCGCCATAAGGTTGGACAGGCAGCGTAAATTTGATTTTAATGAGCTTGTTAATGGCCTTAATAGGCCTTTCAATTATCAAAATATCGTGCGATGATGTCGGGATGCACGTCAGACGTCTTTGCAAGTCATATTATGTTCAGGCATATTGGGCGCGCGTGCACTCGCACGCCGGACGTAAAATTCTGGCCTATGTGTGTGTGTGTTTTTGTGAGACTTAATTGGATTAAGGGCAGCTGGTCTGAGTGCTTTGAAGTAAGAAGAAAAGTTAGGTTTGAAATGTTACTTAGGTAAACATGGAGAAGTTTTAGAGTGTGACGTGTAAAGGGGCAATTTGCATTTTTAAACAAACTAGTGTGGCTTGAATTCAAAAGTGGAGGTGTAATGTATACCAAGCCAGCAGAAGTAGTAAGAAATAGTGTATTTATTTATTTTTCCCAAATGTTACTGGTAAAACTTAGTGCCAAGAGAGATTTTTATCATCAGGAAGGTAAAATCCAAAGACACAGTGAAACAATAGGTATTTGCATTTAAAGGGGAAAAATATGTATAAAGGAGCAAAGGCTGTGTGTAAGGGAAGGCAGTCTAAGATTCAACAACTGTGAAATGCCTTCAGCCTGTATCTACCAAAGGGACTGAAGTTAAGAGAACTCACTTTAAATTTGACTGTTCAGGGTATTGTTTACTTTGCCTGGGTCTTTTAAAAATATGTGCCTTATTGTTGCCTTAATAAAAGTGTAACTGGGAGTCAGATTAAGTAGGGGATTTAGAAGTTATCATAGTAGTAATTTGTAGATCTATGTATGTATTTAAACTAATTTCTTCTAATCTAGTTTTGTAAAAACCTATAAGACTTGGTGGTCTTATTATTACTGAATTCAAGGCACACATCTCAAAATTTATACAAATTGCACAACAGGTTGTGACAGTTATTTCAAGTTTCTCTTTGGGATTTGAACAACTCAGCATTTACCATCGGCTGTACCATAACATAGTTGTGGGCTCTTTGCAGGATATATTTGAAACTCTTTGGGTTGGAATTGGCGAATCTTAAGGTTATAGGTACGAGGAGCACTTTGAATTCAGGCATTTGTGTGAGGTTTTTTTTTTAAGTGGTGAGACTGCATTATGACTTTGGCAGTTGCTCAGACTTGTCTGGGAGCTGAAGTTATAACTTCGGCTGGTTTACAAAAGGTAACTAAAGTTAAGTTAATGGAATTGGCAGATAAATTATAATTGGGGTTACCTGCAGGGGCTAAGAAAGCAGATATAATTGAAGGTATAGCATAGCAGTTAAAGTTGGAAGTGATACTTGACTCCAGCGAGTCACAGCTGGAGGTAGTGAGACTCCAGTTAGAAATGAAGAAGCTTGGACTTGAACAAGCAAAGGAAATGAAAAAAACTTGATCTGGAGGCAGCAGAAATGAAAAGGGCATTTCAAAGGGAGCAAGTGGAAAAGCAGGAGAAAGAAAGGAAGCTGGAACTGGAATTCCAGGCAAGAGAGAAGGATAAAGAAAGGGAGACAAGGGAAAGAGAGAAGGAAAGAGAAAGGGAATACCAGCTTAAAAGGCTGGAAGTTAAAAAAGAGACCTCAGATTCTGAGGAAAGTTCTGATGAGGAAAAAACCTTTAACCTAAAACCCAGTGGGGAGATGTTTAAATTTGCTCTTCCAAAGTTTGAAGATGTTGAAGCATTTTTTACTTCATTTGAAAAGATAGCTAAACCAATTAAACGGCTACAGGACATTGTTGTTATAATCCAGGTTGGTGGGTAGAGTGCATGAGGTTTATGCTTCACTGTCAGAAGAAAAGTCAGTGAATTATGATGTGGTAAAAAAGGCTATTTTGAGTGCATATGAGTTGGATCCTGAGGCATACAGGCAGAAATTTAGGAATATGTGAAAATAGCCTGGGCAAACTTATATTGAGTTTGAAAGAGTAAAACAAAGTAATTTTGACTGGTGGATTCGGCCATTAACGATAGAGACAACATACGCAGCTCTTAGCGAGGTAATTCTTTTGGAAGAATTTAAAGATTCAATTCCTTTGGTAGTGAGAGCTCATGTGTGGAAAAAGGATTCAAATGGTAAGACAAGCAGCAGAGATAGCTGATGATTATGAGTTAGCTCATAGAGCTAAACCTTTTTCTCATCACCCTTTTAAATCAGAAAAGAATAGAAAGCGGGAGGGTGAAACAAAGGTGGGTAGTCAGTGAAGAGAGGGGGTAGGTGGAACATTGGAGGAAATTTTTTCTCAGAATAAAAAGGATGGTGCTGAAGGTAGAAGTGACATTGGAAAATTGAGGTGTTTTCATTGTAATAAAGTTGGACACAAAGTCAGTGTGCTGGAAATTGCAGGAAAATCTGTTGGAATTATAAGGGTGCAGAAAAGTTCTGGAAGTAAAAGTACTGTGGGTTGTGAGGTTCAGGCACAGGAAAAACTTTGTGTACAGGTAAAACAGGAAGAATCAGTGATAGGTGAAGAAGTGGAAATGTGTTCACAATTTATCCAAGAGAATTCTAAGGAGCAGGTTGCAGAGATGTTTAAAGATTTTGTATGTGAAGGGAAAGTCTTTCCATGTGTACAGGGTAGAGTAGGTAAAGATGTTAAAATTTTAAGAGACTCAGGGGCTAGTTAATCCTTAATGTTGTGGGATAGTGATATTTGTTGTTCAGAGGAAGTATTGCAGGAACAGGTGATAATAAGTGGGGTTCATGGAGATGCTAAATCTATTCCCTTGTGGAAGGTAAATATAAAGAGTAAATGGAAAACAGATGAAGTGACTGTTGGAGTGGTGGAAAAATTACCCATTGCAGGAGTTCAATTTATCTTGGGTAATGATATAGCTGGATCACAAATGTGGGTGATGCATATGGTAGTTGAGCAGCCTGTAGAAGTGTTTTCAACAGAAGTGTTGCAGAGACAGCATCCTGGATTGATTCCAGATTGTGTGATAACAAGATCACAGGCTCATAGGTTGAAACAAGAAGAAAAGGAAGTTCAAAGGCAGGGAGAAGGTGTGGAAATCCAATTAGCTAACACTGTGTTTGATAAAAACAAAAATAGCTGGAAAAACTCAGCAGGTCTGACAGCATCTGTGGAGAGTAAGACAGTTAACGTTTCGAGTCCGTATGACTCTTCATCAGAGCTAAAGAAAAATAGAAATGAGGTGAAATATAAGCTGTTTGAGGGGGGTGGGACAGGTAGAGCTGGATAGAGGGCCAGTGATAGGTGGAGGCAAAGAAGAGATTGCCAAAGATGTCATAGACAAAAAGACAAAGGGGTGTTGACGGCGGTGATATTAGCTAAGGAATATGATAATGGTGATATTAAGGATAGAAAGCAGGACGAGCAAGTGACAGGTGGCTGTAGTGGGGGTGGGGTAGGGGGAAGGGATCGAAATAGGCTAAAAGGTGGAGATAAAACAATGGATGGAAAAAAGAACAAGGAAAGCAGGTGCATGGGAACACCACCAATTTCAAGTTCCTCTCCAAGCCACACACCATTCTGATGAGGAACTATATTGCCGTTCCTTTATTGTTGCTGGGTTAAAATCCTGAAACTCCTTACCTAACAGCACTGGGTGTACCCACACAAGAATTTCAGCAGTTCAAGAAGACCATTGAAATTGTGGCCTCTTCTTTCATACTTCTATGCCATACCCTTGTCTCGTCTCTGGCTGCCTCTACCAGAATATCCAGTGATTAACATTCTTGAAACTTGCCAAAAATCATTCATGGGGCATTCACTCAAGACAGTGAACACAGTGAGCCAGGTATTTTGCTATGTATCTGCTCCCAGTTTGATACCAGAACTTGAAGGATCATTGAACCAGCCGATGAAACCTCCAATGGATTGCTAATCAGCTGACCCACTGCATTCTAGTGCAAACAGCACTGCGGGCCACAGGTAAATGCAACTCAAGCTGCATTGACACAAGTGCGGTGCAGATCACCGTATGAAAATTCAGGGCCCATATTCAGCTGTCAGTCTTGGTTCAGTGGGAGTACTTTTGCTAAGTGCAAATATCACTCTAGAGACTTTATTATAAAATCTAGACTGGCACTTCAGTGGGGTACTAAGGGAGCACTGCACTGTAAAACTTCTGGATAAGACATTGAGAACCTGTATGCCCTCTCAGGGAGATGTAAAATATCCCATGGCGTTAGACAAAGTCTAGGATGTCCTGGTTAATACTTGCCCCTCAACTGAAAGCCATTTCAAAACTGTACATGCCACAAATTAGGGGTGCGGAGGGAGGTGAGGGTTGGTGGTATCTCTCTTAGCTTTGGGAGATGAACTTAGCTACTGACCCCAATACAGTTGCAATAGAACAAACAACAGAGATAACGGCTTCACATCTAAGTGGGACACCTAGTGGAAAATAGTATGAACACATCAAGATCAGGAATGCATCGTATGGGGGTTGTTCTGTGTTACAGCTCACACAGGCACAATATGTACATTAAGGTATTGTAATGTTATGAATTGTGATTAATCAATTGGGCATTGTTCCTAGAAATAAAGAGGTGTCAAACAAATTAATGCCCTGATTTGGAATAATTCATCTATTGGGTTGATTGCATTGATATTATTAAATCATGCGATTTTAGCGGATATTTAGATCACAGATTGCTATAATTGTTAATCTATTAGCTACTGAAATAATTTTTAATATTGTAGTAATTGTTGGATATTTATAGAATTATTAGCATTTGTTGATCTATTTATTGATCCAACATCCCGTTTCTCTCCAAAGAGCTTTAACGTGTTATTACTTCCCATATCAGTTCCCATATTTTCTGGAACTCCATGGGACTGCTCTCAACTGGTTCCATTCTTAGCCACCTAATCGGAGACAGAAAATCACTTGCAATGGCATCTCTTCCAACTCCTGCACTGTTACCTGTGGTGTCCCTCAAGGATCTATCCTTGGCCTCCCTTCTATTTCTCATCTCCATGCTGTTCCTTGGTGACAGCATGCAAAAGCACAGCATTAGTTTTCACATGTACACTGATGACACCCAGTTCCACGTCACCACCACCTCTCTCATCTCCTCCACTGTTGCTAAATTAGCAGACTGCATATCCGACATCCAGTATTGGATAAGCAGAAAGTTTCTTCAATTAAATATTTGGACTGAAACCATTGTTTTCAATCCTCACTCTAAACTCCGTTCCCTAGCTACTGAATCCATCCCTCTGCTTGGCAACAGTCTGAGATTAAGCCAGCCTGTTTGCAACCTTGTTGCCACGTTCGGCACCGAGATGATCTTCTGACCTCATATTCAGACCATCACTAACACTGCCTATTCCCACCTCCGTAACATCACCCTACTTCACCCCTGTCTCAGCTCATCAGCTGCTGAAACCCTCATCCATGCCTTTGTTACCTCTAAACTTGACTATTTCAATACACTCCTGGCTGGCATCCCACATTCTATCCTCCATAAACTTGAAGTCCTTCAAAACTCTGCCGCCTGTGTCTTAACTCTCACCAAGTCCTTTTCCCCTATTACCCCTATGCTTGCTGACCTACCAGATCAAGCAACATTGTGATTTTAAAATTCTCACGTGTTTTCAAATCCTTCCATGGCCTCACTATCTTTGTAATCTCCTCCAGGCCCATGATCCTCTGAGATATCAGCACTCTTCTAATTCTGGCCTCTTGAACATCCCTGATTTTAATTACCCTACCATTGATGGCTGTGCCTTCAGTTGCCCAGGATCCAAGCTCTTGAATACCCTCCCTCTACTTCTCTGCCTCTCTACCTCACTTTCATCCTTTTAGACACTCCTTAAAAACTACCTCTTTGACCAAGCTTTTGGTCATCTGATCTAATATCTTCTGATGTATTTTGGTGTCATACTTTAATAATGCTCGTGTGAAGCAGCTTGAGTAATTTCATTACATTAAGGCCACTATATTTAATTGTTGTTAGATATTTATATAAATTTATAATACTAGAGTCATTAACTTATTCAGTTTCTATGTAAATAAATAAGCTTAGCCCATAGTTCTGTATCATGACTCACAGACCTGACAGGTCCATGGTACAGTTGATGCATTTTAATTCATATGGCTCCATGGATCAGCTTTTGGGATCTTAATTAGCTATTACTCTGCAGACAAGCCCCAAACATTTCATCTTGAGCCATGGCCTCCCACACCTCCATTGTCAAAGGCTTTGTTCTCCTGCTCCCATTCAATTCATCCCCCAAACACCACTCCTTCCTAATCCACACTCTGGCTCTTCACTCCCTGACAAAAAGGCCAAAAGATGCCATGTCTCAAATTTCCATTGCCAGGAGTGATAAGACAATTTCTACTGAAGCCCAAATCTACTAGTCTCCATGACAGGTGAGAGGAAAAGGAGAGATTACAAGACAAACAAAAGAAAGAGAGAGAGAAAGTGAAAGGGGTATTGTGTGTGTTATAATGACATAAAGGTACCAATTGCTCATAAGGGATTGTGCAAATATGTTGTGGATTCATTTAATAAGAACACACACATGTGAACATATATATGTGAATGGAAAGCTTGAGGACATCAAAGCTGCAGAGCTGTGTGCGCTGTGTCATGCTCCAGGCCTCAAACAGAGGCTGGAGCACATGACACACTTCCCTTAAAGTGATGGCATGCTGCTATCTCTTAAAGGCATATTACAATATTCCCCTTTCTTTTTAAAGACACTTGCCCCTTGCCAAAGAAGTATACCTGTATACAATACATGTTAGTGTTTACCTACCATTGCATAAGTGTATAGGACTGGTGAATTTATGAGTCTCTAAAGTCCAGAGCTAATCTACTTGCGCACCCAGGTCTTGTAATAGTAAAAGCAAAATATTGCGGATACTGGAAATCTGAAACAAAAACAGAAAATGCTGGAAAAACTCAGCAGGTCTAATAGCATCTGTGGAGAGAGAAACAGAGTTGACAGTTTGAGTCCGTATGCCCCTTCTTCAGAGCTGAAGAGAAGTGGAAATATGATTAAATTTATACTGTTTAGGGGGAGTGGGGCAGGTGGAGCTGGATAGAAGGCTAGCGATAGATGGGGACAAAGGGGGGATTGACAAAGGTGTCATGAACTAAAGGACAAAGGGAGTGTTAATGGTAGTAGTTAGTGCTAGAAAAGGTGCTGATAGTGGCTTAAAGGTAAGAAAGCAGAATGTGTGAATAGCAGAACAAGGGTAGCATTGTGTGAAAGAACAACATGAAACAAGTGACAGATGGCCCTGTGGGGGATGGGGTGGGGGGAGGGGGCAGTGGTGGGGAAAAAAAGATAGAAAATGGGATAGAACGGGGGATAATAAATGGGATAAAGCCATGGATAAATGAATAAAAGTAAAAATAAGTGGATAAAAAATAAAAACGAATGTAGAATGTACATTCATTGCCATGGACATGAAAGATGTCGGATGCAATTCTGGACCAAGATAGGTAGGAACTTTGCACTTGGATGGTGAGGAGAGAGGAGGTAAAGGGGCAGGTCTTGCACCTTCTGTGATTGCATGGGAAGGTGCCATGGGAAGGGGATGAGGTGTTGGGAGCAATGGAGGAGTGGACCAGGGTGTCCCGGAGGGAACGGTCCATACGGAATGCTGACCTGCCCCTTTGCCTCCTCCCTCTTCACCATCCAAGGGCCAAAACACCCCTTTCAGGTGAAGCAGCGCTTCACTTGCACCTCCTTCAATTTGCATCCGCTGCTCCAAATGGGGTCTCCTATTCATGGGGAGACCAAACGCAGACTGGGTGACCGCTTTGCGGAACACCACCAGTCTGCCCACAAGCATGACCCAGACCTTCCTGTCACTTGCCATTTCAACACACCATCCTGCTCTCATGCCCACATGTCCGTCCTTGGCCTGCTGCAATGTTCCAGTGAAGCCAAGCGCAAACTGGAGGAACAGCACCTCATCTTCCGATTTTGCACTTTACAGCCTTCTGGACTTAACATTGAGTTCAACAACTTCAGACCATGAACATTCTCCCCCATCCCCACCCCCTTTTTTAATCCCTTTTTTTCCCACATTCATTTTTCTTTTTTATCCACTTATCTTTATTTTTATTCATTTATCCATGGATTTATCCCCTTTTTTTATCCCCCCTTCCATCCCATTTTCTATCCTTTTTTCTCACCACCGCCCCCTCCCCCCACTGGGCCATCTGTCACTTGTTCCATGTTGTTCTTTCACACAATGCTACCCTTGTTCTGTTATTATCACATTCTGCTTTCTTACCTTTATGCCACCGTCAGCACATCTTTTAGCACTAACCACTACCATTAACACTCCCTTTGTCCTTTAGTTCATGACATCTTTGTCAATCCCTCCTTTGTCCCCACCTATCACTGGCCTTCTATCCAGCTCCACCTGCCCCACCTCCCTTTAACAGTATAAATTTAATCACATTTCCACCTCTCTTCAGCTCTGAAGAAGGGTCATACGGACTCAAAACATTAACTCTGTTTCTCTCTCCACAGATGCTGCTAGATCTGCTGAGTTTTTCCAGCATTTTCTGTTTTTGTTTCTTGTAATAGTAACCTTGTCTGGAGGTTTCCTTGATTGCTCACATTGATCTGTGGGATTGTCATTCTTGGCTTTTGATCCTGGCTGCATTTGTCCTAGATGCAATAGGACTGTATGGTGGTTGAGGAGCTGGAATGGATTTGATTTGTCCTCGGTTACACCTCACCATTGCACCATTGTGTGTAATGACTTCATAGTGCTCTGGTTCTGAACAAATCCTCGTCACCTCGGCTGGTTGCCACCTACTTTCAATGGGATCCTGGATGTGGACTTGTCCGAACTGTAAACTTGGCAATTCTGTACCCACATTTTTATCATGCACATTGGTCATCCTTGCAGTTTTAAAAGTTGCTTTCCAGTTTCTGAGAGAGTAGAATGGGTAAGAGTAGGTAGCTTGGTATGCACTGCCGGACATGCACTCTGCCAGTAATGGAATAGTTGCACTTAAAGGTGTCGCTCTCAGGTGTAAAATTGCAATGTGTAGATCTTGCCTGGTCTATCTATGTTTGAGAATTAGGGATTTCACCATGTGCATCATTCATTCAGCTAAGCCGTTAGATCCAAGGTAATGAGGAGAAGAAGTAGTGGGATCGATATTCCACTTCTCACACATATCCATAATGACTTACTAATAAACTGTGGACCGTTATCCATAATGATCTCTCTAGGGACGCCAAATAAACTGAATAGAATATGCGCGGCAGTTGTTCTTGACGTAATGTGCAATTGTCGAATAATGGAGTACTTGGTAAAGTAGTCAACAATGACAATGAAGTCACTGCCATGGACATGAAAGAGGTCAGATGCAATTCTGGACCAAGATAGGTAGGAACTTTGTGGTTCTTTGAGTGGTTCTTTGTGCTAACTTGATATATGCTTTTGACATGCCTCACACTTCTTGATGACTACTTTAATGATTTTGTTCATACCTGGCCAATAGACTGTCTCTCTTGCAAATCTCTCACCGATCTATGTCTATGGTGAACGACGAAGCTGTTGAAGAATATCAGGTCACAAAGATTCGAGTATAATGACCTGCCTGTCTTTAAAAATGACTCCCTGAGAAATGCCTAGCTCACTTTGGTAAGGCCAAAATGGTCTCACGTGCTTGTGGACCTGATGAATTGAATTCAATTATGGGTTTCCACAGTTTCCGTAGTTGAGGAATCTTTCGCTGTTTCTTCTTGTAGCTATTGGCATTTGCATTGTGCAAAATGTATCAGATCAATTGGCCGACATGCATTCTCCTGGAAGCATAACATTGCAGCTTCCTTGAACTTGCAAAATTGTTGAAACTTGCTGGATGTTTTGATGTTAAGTCATGGACGGAGGTGATAGGAGTAGTTTCTGAGGTTGATCTGCCTTATGATGTCCTTCTAATTCCATGGGCTGTCACTGGTGTGATGTCATGGCATGCCGGCGGACCTGCGATTGCCGGGCCTTTAGTCTCCATGATGTAGAACATCTGTGATACCAGGAGGATTGTTTGTACTTGCACTCCGGGACTATGGATCCTGCACACAGAATCAGTGAACCATTATATGCTGAAAGTTTCACAGCAGTACGTTTCACCATGGCCTTCCTTGTCTGTGGATACACGATCTTTAGAATTCACAGGGGTAATATGTTGGCACTTTCCCCTGTGTCAATCTTGGCCAATAATGAGTAGTTATCAACTTTCTTTAGGGCAGATCATTTGAATCTTAGCAAACACTTTGCACAGTGTGCCGACATGTACCTTTTCCACAAATTGACGGTGTGAAACAAGTGTTCCCTGTCCTTTGTATCCCTGTCCCATGTCTCGCCATGCACATTATCATCGTTTGCTGGTTTGTCAATCACCTCATGTATATGTTTCTGGCTGGATAGCAGATGATCATTCTTATTGCTTGAAGGTGCCCGTTGTATACGGTTGTTTGAATCAGTGCATGGCTCTTTGTAGCTGCATCAGCTTTTGCTCTAGTGCACTGCCCCTGCCAATGGCCCTTTCTGCCACACGCTTGCAGAACTGCTGGAAAGCTGGGCATTTCCTTGGTGCGTACAGAAGGCCACATCTTCCACATGTTTTTCTAGGTTTGGTTGTGCTAGTGACTATGCCAACAATTGGGATTGTGCTTAGGACCTGTAAACTTCGTGGACCTGCGAGGATTGCTTCGTACTTATGTCCATCCTTGAGTAGTTCTCCGATGCTCTATGATTTGGGCTTGTCTAGCTGGTCTTGCTGGAATGCTTCCATGGGAGTGGATGCGATCACCAACTCAACAATTTTGTTCGTTAGTTCTGCTTCTGAAAAAACACAGTATATATCCTTTTCTCTACAACTGCTGATGAAGTGGTCTCGGGGTTCTGTAGGCTGTTGTTGAAGTGACATGAACTCTAGTCGATGAATATGGAAGTTTAACCTGATTCTGAACTAGTCTTCGAATGTTGTCCAGATCTTTTGGGGATCCTTCAGCTCTTCTGCTGTTAATCCTGACATGTTCAGCCTGTGTAGACCTTCATTTCCAGTTGCCAGGCAAATTTTTATGGCTTGCTTTTTTGGTTCAGATACACTAGAATCAAGAAGCCTTAGCTCTGTAGGCTGTTTAAACATTTTGAATTCGGAAATAAGGTCAGCTGCATATCAGTTCAACTGGGAATTTTGTGGACCTTTTGACAATATCCCTTTGACCTTTTTTCTCCTCTAGTATCTGGTAGACCTGGCTTAAAGAAGGGCAGGACTGGGCATTAAGTATTCCTGGGGTGCAAGGTGTTTAGGAGAGTGTTTAGAAAAGGGAATGGGGTGGTGGAGTGGCAATATTGGTTAGAGATGGCATTACAGTACTGGAGAGAGAGGATGTTCCAGAGTGATCAAGGACAGAATCCCTCTGGCTAAAGGTAAGGAATGGGAAAGGTGCAATAACATTGACTGGTGTAGTATATAGACCACCAACTAGTGCAAACCATCACTTTGAACATACACTCTATGCAGTAGTGGCCAGAGGGGGACGAGAAGGTGACGAGACGCCTAGACTCTCCATCAGGTGGCCCTCCATCTCTGGTAAACAGGGAGGTCCATTGCATGGCAAGAAGAAGGAGGAGCAACAGCCTGCCACATCTGGGGGCTACTCTCAAGGCGCTCTGAAAGTGGACAGGTGCTCCTCAGCCCCTCTGCCAGTGACCCAAACACCTCCAGTAGCTGTGACCACAGGGGAGACACCCAGAGAACAGCCGCCATGTTCATCTCAGGCCATGGGGCATCGCGGTCAGCAGCCTGCCTAACATCTCAGCCGTAGGTCATCAGAGCACACGGAAGCGCATAAGAAAAAGCACCTAAATATACCAGGGTGGTACGGGTGTTGAAACTTTAAAAATTGGTCTTTGTGTGTCATTAAATTGTGTTGGGGCATTTATTCTTATGTCCATTATTCAGTGACTGGGGTGTCTTCTCACTTGCAGTGTGAACCCTTGGTCCCTCATCTGCCTGTTTCTGGGGGGAAGACGGAGTTTTGCCCTCCCTATGGATGTGGCAATACACTTGGAGAGGCTCGACAATTGGTGCTGCTAAGTGCTAAGTGTGATGACGTGCAGGGATGACGTGGTCTGGTGGTCTCACTCAGCAGGCAGCTCAAGGACCTCATGCCTGCTGGAAGCAGATGTGACTGACGTCACAAGCCTCCCTAACGTGTCTCTCTAAGGCTCTTGTCTCTGGTGCAGGAAGCTCATCTCGCTATCCTGTCTGCTCTGCCCCTTCTCCACATCCTCCTCATCAGAAGAGGAGTGAATTTCCTCCAAGTCTTCTGGCTGAAAGGCCTCAGCCCTCTGCTGTGCTAGGTTGTGCAGCGTGCAGTAGGACGACAATGATCCTGGAAGCTCTCACTGGGTTATATTACAAAATGCCGCCAGAATGGTTTAGGCAATGAATTGTAACTTGAGAAGGTCGATTGTCTGCTTGATTGTTGCCCGGGTTGACCTGTGACAGGCATGGCACTGTTCCTCAGCTACAATGCGAGGGTATCTCACTGGCATCAGCAGCCATGTCTTGAGTGGGTGACCCTTTGTCTTCAAGGATCCATCCCTGGGAGGTGTGATGGGCGAGAACGACTGTGCCAGTTGGGAGTGTTGGAGCACATATGCATCATGAATGTTCCCCAGGAAATGGGCACACACCTGCTGGATGTGCTTTCAGTGGTCACAGATCAGTTAGAAGTAGAAATGAGTAGAAGTCCTTCCTGTTTATGAAGGCTGTAGTTGGTCCAATGGAGCTTTGATAGCTGTGACACATGGAAAGCCTGCAATGCCCAGGAACCAACGGATCCAACTTCTTTGTTTGGGTTTCAGAGTCAGTGCAGGAGCGCAAAAGCTCTCCAGCCCTCTTAAACAGGGCAGTGGTGGGCAGCTGCCTGGGATATCCCGCACATATCCCCATTGGATCCCTGGAAGGAGCCGGATGTGGAGAAATTCAGTGCTCGAGGGACTTTCAGTGCCATTGGCATTGGGTGCCCATCCAGTCCCATTGCAGGTTGGACTGCAGCATCGCACACACGTCAGTTATGGACAGGAGCAGTCTTCTCTGGAACTGGAGCTCCAACATCCGAAGATAGTTCATGCAACTCCTGAACACCCTGCAATACGGCACAGCCTGTCTTCGCTCACTTCTGCTGCCATTCCCCATGACGGGTTTCTGCAGCCTGTCCTCAACTACTTGGGGGTCCAGGACGACTGGGTGGATGAGTCTCATCTCTCGTTCACTCCCCTTTACTGGCTCCTGACTTGGAGGGAATGTCCTCCAGTGGGGCTCAGACCTTGCTGATACATCTGGCACCAGCAATTCTTCCCCTCTGAGCTGTTCCTCAACTTTGGGAGTTCATTGGCTTCCTCTCCTCTTTCAGCGAAAGTTTCCACTCTTATGGAAGGCAATTCCACATTGGCTGACCTTTCCCTCAGAGTCTGAGGCCTCACCTGCAAACCGCCTCTTTGAATAGTCTGGGATCTGATGACCCGTGATCCCCATGTGCTGCACGTTTAATTCAGAAAGTAACATTTAATTCCATTCAGAGGCATGCAAATGTGATATTGCCTTTCTGCTGCTTCCATGCAGCATCGTTTGCCTCACTGCTTACCAGCATAATTCATCTCAGAGTATCAGCCATCCAAAATGGCATCTCCCACGTGATTTTACACAACACCCACCCCCTGACACCCCTGTCTCGCTCTGTGCTCATTAAAGTCCCTCCATAGAGTGAGAAAGAGTAATTTAAAGAATGAAAGACAAACAGTTCGAAAGGAGGCAGGAAGCAGAATTAGAGCAGAAGACAAGGAGAGAGACAGTTAGAGGGAAAGAAACACCACATTTTCCCTCTTATTTTTCTTTATGAGCAACACCATAGGAAGGAAGAAAGAAAGGAAGAAAAACTTGCAATTATAGAGTGCATATCATGACATCAGCAAATAAAGTAGGGTCATAGGAACAGGAGTAGGCTGGTTAGCTCCTTGAGCCTGTCCCATTATTCAGTGAGATCATAGCTGATCTGTAACCTAATTCCATATACCTGCCTATATCCCATATTCCATAATACCTTCATTAACAAAATTCATCAGTCTCAGGTTTATAAATACCAACTGATCTAGCAACAATTGCCGTTTACAGAAGAGTTCCAAACTTCATTCACTTTTCACATGTAGAAGTGGTTCTTAATTTCACCCATGAAAGATCTCTTAATTTTTAGTCTATGCCCTCTAGTCCTCAATGCCCCTATTTTGAAGAAATAGTTTATCTCTATCTACCTACCTGTTTACCTTAATTCTTGAAAACTTCAAATCGCCCTGTAACCTTCTAAATATCATGGAATACAACCCTAGTTTGTGTAATCTCGCTTTGTAATTTACCCCTTGGGGTCCAGATATTATTCTGGTATATTATGTTGCACTTGCTTCCAGGCCATTGTATCCTTCCTAAGATGTGGTGCCCAGACTGCTCACAATACTCCAGGTGTGGTCTAACCAGAGCTTTGTACAGCCGAAGCATGACTTCTACTCTGTTGTATTCTGTTCCTCTAAATATAAAGGCCAGTATTTTATTTACTGTATCTGTTCATGACATTTTAATGATCCATGTACCTGGATCCCCAAGTGTCTTTGAGTCTCCACCATTTCTAACATTTCACCCCTGATTAAGTACCCTGTTTATCCTTTTTAGGTCCAAAGTGAATGACCTTATATTTGCCATTATTGAAATCCCATTGATCAGTTTTCCCCATTCACTTAATCTATTAAGATCTCTTTGTAACTTTATGCTTTCATCTACACTGCTTACAATACCACCTATCTTTGTGTTATCAGCAAATTTAGATATGTAGTTTTCTATCCAATCGTCTAAGTCATTAATAAATACAGTGAATAGTTCTTGTAACATGCCACTAGTCACTTGCTGCTGATTAGAGAACCTGCTCATTATCCCCACTCTCTGTCTCATGCTGCTCAGCCAATTTCCTAAGTAGATCAATAATTTGCTTTTTATTCCAAGGGCTTCAACTTTCGCTAACAGACTCTTATGAGGGGCTTTATCAAATGCCTTCTCGAAGTCCATATAAATGACATCCATAGGTATCCCATCCACTACTTCAGTCACCTCTTCAAAAAAATCACTCAGATTCATCTGGTATGATCCACCCTTTACAAACCTTGTTGGCTCTCTCTGATCAGCTGAAAAATTTCAAGACTTTCAGTCACTCTATCTTTAATTATAGACCCTAGTAATTTCCTGACATCAGATGTTCGGCTAACTGGTTTATAATTCCCAAGTTTCTCTCTGTCACCTTTCTTAAATAGTACACTGCTATCCACAATTTCCCAATCTAAAGGAAAAGTTCCTGAATTGGAAGAAGTTTGGAAGATTATAGTTAGAATATCTGTGATATTCTCACCTACTCCGTTAAAACCTGCAATGAAAACCATATGGTTATGAAGATTTGTCACTGTTGAGTGCCGTTATTTTTTGCCATTACAGCTATTGTGCTTACATTAATTTTGGCGAGTCCTTGACTTTGATTTCTTGGGGTGTCTGAAATGCTGACCTTTTTCTCTACTGTAAATACTGGCACAAAATAATTATTCAGCATGTCCTCCATCTCCTTATTTTCATGCCAATATCACCGTTATTAGTTTTCAAGGGACCCATTTGCACCTGCCCTGCCTCTTCTTCCTAAGATTGTTGCAGAAATTTTTTGTATTGATTTTGATGTTCCCAGCATGTTTCCTTTTATACTCCTTTTTAGTAGCTCTTACTATCTGTTGTCACCCTTTGCTGTTCATTGTATCTTTCGAATTCATCAAGATCTGTGTAATTTTTTTGCATTTTTTTCTTTTGAACAGTACATATTGCTGAAAAGAGAGACATGTTGCTGAAGCTTTTCATCTTGGACTCATCAGGACAAATGCAAGAATGCCAAATTTCAAACAATCTCAACAATTTTGCTCTTGCATTTGTCCTGATGAGTGCAAGACGAGAAACTTCAGCAATGTGTCTCTCTTTATCTTTTAGTATTATGTTGTCCTTTAGCTCTTTACTTGTCTATGGCTGCCTCTTCTGGCAAGTAGAGCACTTGCCAGTTAGGGAAGCTGTTTAACACTGATCTTCTGTCACTTTATCCATTCACAGATTTGCCCACTTTACAGTCTCATCTTATTGCAGTCAGACTTACCTTAATCTAGAATCTTAGCAGCTGTTCTGTACTTTTCCCTTTCAGACACATTTAACTTGTTATGATCATTGCTACCACATAAATATTCTTGTATCATTAGGCTATTGACTAAATCTGACTCATTAGATGTAATATGGCCCGCTCCCTTGATGGCTCTAGAGCATAGTGTTTTAGGAACCTATCCTGGATACACAGCAACATCTTATCTCTTAATCTATATGGAGGGGGGAGATGGTGGTGTAGTGGTAGTGTCGCTGGATGAGTAATCTAGAGACCCAGATAACGTTCTGGGGGACCACGGCAGCTGGTGGAATTTGAATTCAGTTAGTAAATCTGGAATATGAAAAAGCTCGTCTCAGTAATGGTGACCATGAAACTATCATCGATTGTCGTAAAAACCCATCTGGTTCACTAATGTCCTTTAGGGAAGGAAATCTGCTGCCCTTACCTGGTCTGGCCTACATGTGACTCCAGGCCCACTGCAATGTGGTTGACTCTTAATTGCCCTCTGAAATGACCTAGCAAGGTCAACAAATGCTGGCCTTGCCAGTGACACCCACATGTCATGAAAGAATTAATTTTAAAAAATGGAAGTTTAAATCCTCCATCAAAACCACTTTACCTTCACTACATGCCTGTCTAACCTCTGCATTTATACAAACTATCACTTCATTGATACCACGTTGGGGGGGGAGGGGGGGGTGGCTCTATACACATAGCAAACTCCCACAATAGCGTCAAATACGATCTATATGAATCGACGCGCTCTGGGTTTGATTGATCGACGTGAATCGACGCTCTCTGGGTTTGATTGATCGATGTGGATCGACGTTCTCTGGGTTTGATCGATCGACGTGGATCGATGTGAATCGACGCTCTCTGGGTTTGATTGGTGTAGTTACCATGGCGGCGGCGGCGGCGGCGGCCGAAGCTGAGGCCCCGGCTCCGGCAGGAGGAGAGTACGATGCGGAAGCACCAGGAGTGGTTGATGCGGAGTTTAATAAGAAGTGCATCTTCTGCAAAATCGGGAATAAAGAGGAGTCGGTGGATCTGCTGCACTGGGTGAGGGAACTTTGACATTATAGAATGTATTCCCTGTAAGCAGCCTTGAAATGAGCTGGAGTGACTGTTTAACCTTTCTGTATATTTGTTGGTAAGATGGTGACATGAGAAGCAGAGTATGTGATTTTTTTAAAAAATAAATCGCTGTGTGCCCTTTACTAGATAGCTTATTAATTATCAACTGAATCTATAACAGCTGAAAATACTGGAGTTCAGGACCATTCAACATTTCCAGCAACTACTCGGATAAAGCCACAGTACTGCTTGCAACAGGTGAAGGGAAACCTGCAATTAAAATTAGAACATTTACAAATCATAATGCAACATTTTTAAAGTGTTGCTTATGAAGTGAAAAAATCCCAGCTCGTTACAGAGCAGATGCCGAGCATCAAGTAGAAGAGGAAGCCAAGGTGGAAGTGAAAGCACAAAGAGGAAGGTTATAAAGAGGATCTTTTGGAGCGGGATGTAGGGATGGGCACGGTGGCCAATAGAACAGCTATCAGTGATGGAGTAGATAGTCCCTATTACACTATAACTGCAATGTTGTTGCAAAGCAAATTTGCTTCACAAAGATGCTGCATTTAGTGTGAATGCAATCTTCAATCTGCGTGGTATGACACACCCTTACTTCTCCAATCTCCATCAACCATGCATCCTCATACAAGCTACTTCCTCAGCCCCTTCTTTCTCTACTCTAAGTTGGTAGCTGTTCTTTTAGCCACAGTGCCCATCCCTCTCTAATTTCAAAACCCCCTTTTTAACCTTTCTCTTTGACTGTGCTTTCACTCCTACCTTGATTGCAGTCCTGATTGCTATCCAGTGAGCCCTGCGGGAAATGTGCATGTCTGTTTTTGTTTGGAGTTTATGCTTAGCTGTGACTTGCTTATCCTATCAGCCTATTGATGCTCAGTGTTCATGTACATGAAGAAAGTTACTTGAATGAAGCACCTTTGTTTTCTGTCCTTGGGTTTTGTGATACTTTTTAACTTGGCACATATTATGTTAGATGTTCTCTTTCTGCGCTTCAATTACAATATAAAGGTACCTGACAGGATCTGGAACTGAAGCAACCATACTCTATTTTGTGCCAACACTTTCAGGAGATAAGGGGGAAAAAGAGAATTGGCGAGGAAAACATGTTTTTAAGACATTTTTGTATTGAACTAAAATGTTGATGTAATTTGGGATATGTGGAAATGATAGTTAAGATGTGAAGAAAACTTTGATGAAAAGTCCCCATTCTGGATGTTACACATTCCCTCCGAGGAAATGGCAAAAGGAATCATGAAGCGGACAGTGTGTGCAAAGTAGGTGCTTCACGTAATTGATGCAAAGGGGTTGGATAATAATATTTGCCTCTTTATGATCAGTAAGTTCGCAGATGAAAGAAAAATTGTTGCTGTTGTAAATAGTGAGGCGGAAAGCCTTAAATTACAGGATATATAGATGGGCTGGTAAGGTGGGTAAAACAGTGGCAAATGGAATTTAATCCTGAATAGTGTGAGGTGATGCATTTTTGGAGGACTAATACAGCAAGAGAATACACAATGAATGGTAGGACCCTAGGAAGAGGATCTGAGGGACCTTGGTGTACATGTCCATAGATCCCTGAAAGCAACAGCACAGGTAGATAAGGTGGTTAAGAAGGCATATGGGATACTTGCCTTTATTAGATGAGGCATAGAATATATGAGCAGGGAGGTTATTTTGGAGCTGTATAAAATGCTAGTTAGGCCACAGCTGGAGTAGTGTGTGCAGTTCTGGTCACCACACTATAGGAAGGATGTGATTGCACTGGAGAAGGTGCAGAGGAGATTCACCAGGATGTTGCCTGGGCTGGAGCGTTTCAGCTATAAAGAGAGACTGGATAGGCCAGGGTTGTTTTCCTTGGAACAGAGAAGGCTGAGGGGGGACTTGATAGAGGTATACAAAATTATGAGGGGGATAGATAGGAAGAAACATTTCCCCTTAGTGGAGGTGTCAATAACCAGGGGGCATAGATTTAAGGTAAGGGGCAGGAGATTTAGAGGGGATTTGTGGAAAAGTCTTTTCACCCAGGGGGTGGTTGGAATCTGGAATACACTGCCTGAGGGGGTGGTAGAGGCAGGAACCCTCACAACATTTAAGTATTTAGATGAGCACTTGAATTGTCATAGCATACAGGGCTATGGGCCAAGTGCTGGAAAATGGGATTCCAATGGGTGGGTACCTGATGGCTGGTGTGGACACGATAGGCTGAAGGGCCTGTTTCTATGCTGTATAACTCTATGTCTATGACCATGATACTGAGATTCTAGTTGGAGTTAAAGGTCACATGAAATATTAGCTAACCTCTATTACATTTCATTATCACATGGACATCCTGCCTATTGTGCTAATCAGTATCTATTGGCAATCATTGATGTCTGTGCAGGAGTTTGCAAAATGCATTTACTCCAGGGTTTTAGAATGAAGGTTTTTTTTTAAGTAACTGTGCTAAATGTCTAATTTTGTGACTAGTCTTGTATTGCAATACCCACTAAGATCAACAAATTTAAAGTATAGCTTGTTCTATTAATTTAACAAATATTAGTTGTAGCATAGCATATATTTTAATCTCAGCATGTCTGGCAGCATCTTTAGGCAGAGCCCATCAACCTGAAACATTAACTTTTTCTCTCTCAGATGCTGCTAGACCTGACTATTTCCAACACTCTTGGTTTTCATTTCAGATATCCAACATCTGCAATATGTTGTTTCTATATATTTAACCTACTGTATTAAATGAATGTACAGCTGAGAGATTAAAAATATTCATAATTTCTGTCCACAAAGTTCCTGGTTTGGTCAGTGTTTTATAAATGACAACACTTATCTCGCTAAATTGTTATAAAGTTATTAAAGCAAGTAGGCAAAGAGATGTTAACATTTAAATTGCTGCATTTTTTTGTGCAGGATGAACAGTTTGCATGTTTTAGGGACATTCGACCTGGTGCGCCCCATCATTATCTTGTTGTGCCAAGAAAACACATTGTAAATTGCAAATCTTTGAAGAAGGCGCACGTATCAGTAGGTGAGATTGCATTCACTTCATTTCTCAAATCATATTATAACACTGTACTGCATCCTTTCTTAATTGAACAATGCTTGTAAAAGCTTTACAAATGTGTTTAAATGCCAAAGGATCATTAGGTCCTAATTATAAATGATTCATTTGGTGGCATGATTGCCTCTCGGTCACACCTGAAAGTCCAGTATTTCTTTTAAAGGTTTAAAATCTGAAAGCTGCATTAAAGTTCAGGTTCTAGCACGAGCTTCTGCTAGCATCCTTGTCTTCTAAATAGCTTCTGCTAACTGCGGCCTACCTTGAGGACACCCAGTACATGGAGTAGATAGCGTTGCATATATGGCAACATTGATTTTTTTTCTAGTATAATATTTGACAATATTATACCACAGCAGAGATCATTTTTATTCACACAGAACGAAAGACAACTGCATTCTGGTTAGAACTGTGGATAACCTACAGGTGCTTTGCTAGTTGCCTTGAGTGTCCACTTTCAATGTTTTAAATCATAGTTAGCATGCATTATGCATGATGTTACACTGTCTTGGAGGGAGTAATATCAAATGGGGTTTGTTGAATCAATTCCTATTTGAATTACAAAGCAAACTTGTGTATTCCTTTGGATGGAATATTAGATTTCCATCGGTTGATTTGTAATATTCTGCCCTGTTATACTGCCATTATTGGGGTCTGCTCTATACAAACAATTGAGAGGGAACAGGTAGTTGGTGCTTGGCCATTTTAACCCAAGTCCTAATGTTGCCAACACAGTTAACTTCCTTTGCATGTATGCCACTCCATTTTACAAGAGTCTCAGTAGCAGGGGTGAGACATGGTAAAACGTTTCATTGTGCTGCCATCTACATATGGCCAAAATGTGACTGAAAGACAGCTGACAGTCAAAATGGGAAAGGACTATGTTCTAAAGCAGTGCTTCCCAAACTTATTTCCTGGTGTGACCCCATTTTAACATCCCAGGCTTTGTGTGACCCAAGAGTGAAAATTTGAGGATACGAGAGTTATTGAGTAGTGGTGGGGTGGGCTTCAGTTGCTGAATGGGTTGGAGGGGAGGTGAGGTTGGGAGTGGTGGGAAATGTTTAAACTTCAGGGTTTTTTTTAAAGAAACTACCTTTTCACAAACACAGACTGGGTGAGTGCTTTGCGGAACACCTTCGGTCTGTCAGCAAGCATGACCCAGACCTCCCTGTCGCTTGCAATTTCAACACACCACCCTGCTCTCATGCCCACATGTTCGTCCTTGGCCTGCTGCAATGTTCCAGTGAAGCTCAACGCAAACTGGAGGAACAGCACCTCATCTTCTGACTAGGCACTTAACAGCCTTCAGGACTTAACATTGAGTTCAACAACTTCAGATCATGAACTCCCTCCTCCATCCTCACACCTTTTTGATCCTCTTTTTTCAAAGTTATTTTTAAATTTTTATATATATATTTTTTTCTCACCTATTTCTATTATTATTATTTAAAAAATTTATTTCCATTCATTGTTTTATCCCCACCTTTTAGCCTATTTCGATCTTTTCTCCCACACCGTCCCTTCCCCCCATCTGTCACTTGCTCATCCTGCTTTCTACTCTTAATGTCACCTTTAGCACCTCCTTCAGCCAGTATCACCACCATCAACACCCCTTCGACCTTTTGTTTATGATATCTTTTGCAATCTCTCCTTTGCCTCCACCTATCACTGGCCTTCTATCCAGCTTCACCTGTCCCACCCCCCTTAAACAGTATATATTTCACCACATTTTTACTTCTCTTTAGTTCTGAAGAGGAGTCATATGGACTTGAAATGTTAACTCTGTCGTTCTCTCCACAGATGCTGTCAGACCTGCTGAGTTTTTCTAGCAATTTTTGTTTTTGTTTCAGATTTCCAGCATCCGCAGTATTTTGCTTTTATTTTCAGTCTTTTTTTGCAGCATGACTCTTACCTCAAAGATCTGTCCATTAGGCCATGCCCTCCATTAGAAAAGAAACAAGGATTTAAAGGGGCTTTGCAGCTGTTAGCATTCAGTCAGAGCTCCATGGCAGCCATTGCTGCCTCAGACCTTGTGACTCCAAAATCTCATCTTGTGGGGTCGTGACCACAGTATTGGGAAGCCCTGATTCTAAAGAATGCAAACTGAACTGTAGCTTTAGACTATCTGTCCCAATTTTATATGTTGGTCCTGATGTACGTGATTTAGAGCTAAGTTATGCTTCAATGGTATGCTTTAATTTGTAAAATTCTATTTTAATGAATAGTTCAAAAGATGGTGAACATTGGAGAAAATGTACTGCAACAAAACGGTATTGATGACCTGACAGATGTAAGGTATGTACAGTATTGCACAAAACTAACTGGGCGCTTGGTAACTGCATCCTATTCTGAAGTCGTTATGGCTATTACATTTGTTCGTTTGATAGCTGCCTGTGGACTTTTTAGTAATTTTCTAGAAAGGCATGTATCATACTCAGACCAATTAGAAATAACAAACTTAGACCTAGCATTCTCTTGTAAACATTTAAGTGAATTAACATGCTCTGTGAAATCTATTGACAGTTCACCTTTTAAAAAGATATTTCAATTTGGACTGTAGCGGCGCAAAGTATAGTGCTTGAATTTAAATTTAATCCAGCATAGCAATGCCAGAGGAAGCTGGAGCACAATTACTATGAGGGTTATTGTCTGAGTACATGCTGGTAGCAGGCATTGTACTGCAATGTTCTAACCTACTGAACAATTATCCTCACTGTTTAAACATTGTGAAAAGAACGGCAAGTTTTCATAACAAAACAATATTAAAACTACACTCAAAGCACATTACAGTAAAATTGAAAATGAAGGGATGTAAACAATTTGGTATATTTCATGTAACTTGGGTTGAATTATTTTCACAGGTCAATTATGGTACTTATAAATTACACTGAAGCTACAAAATAAAAAAAAACTTAAATATGAATAAAGTGAACATTTCCCAGGTTCATATAACTAACCTAATTCAGATTTTCTTTGCAGCTTTGCTGCTGTGATGTGATTTTTGTGATTATTCTGATTGTGCACTGTGTTGAGTATAGTTACCGAGTTATTGGATGTTTTTACAGGCTGGGTTTTCACTGGCCTCCATTCTGCACAATAACTCATTTGCATTTGCATGTACTGGCTCCAGCCAGTCAGATGGGATTTATATCAAGAATGATTTACAGAGCCAATTCCTACTGGTTCATTACAGTAAGTACTTTTGTTTCTGTTGCTGAATAATGTTGTGATAAGCGAAAATATAAACCACCTTGCATTAACTCTGCTATGGCTTAGCTAAAATATTCGCTGCCCGGTGTTAGGGAGTAACACAGTTTCAATCCTTGGTTTGTCCTATAATGGCATTGGAGGCGCTGGTATTGGTTTCAGCAGCCCAGGCTAGGAAGAGGATAGGTCCAATTATGTCCTAAGTTCCTATCGCTTGAATCCTGCTGAAAAGTATACTCGTAAGGACAGCTATATTTCAGGCTTTCTCCCAGTTCTTTGGGGGAGAGTTTATGGAACCTGCAAGAGCAGGAAACGTGGCGTGTGGGGTGACTTAATTAGGTGGAATGTGAAATCTCAATTCCCTGACGAGCTGAGATGCAGAAATCAAGTCAATAGCGTGTTTGCAGCATGTGGGGCCTGTGGCAGGTTCATACTTGTAATACATTTGCAGGCCGTGAATACTTATTAGTATAAAATATTTTTTAATTACGTTGTACTTTCAAGTTAAGGTCAGCGGCGCATGAGAATCTTGTGGCACCCAGTTCATGTTTGTTTAAAGGTGGTGTGAACCTGCTGGCTTTTTGCAGTTGTGTGCAAAGTCAATGGTTTTCCTTGTTTAACTCTATAGCACAAGGGAGGGGAGCAGAAGAATGGCAGCTTGCATGGAGGCTTGGGACCAGCAAGGGTGAGTTGGTGGTGAGCAGGAGGTGTTAAGCAGGGTCAGGGGCATGGAGCAATAGAAGAGGGATCAAGGGGAGGGCAAAGAGTGGGATCAGAGCTATGGAGGAGTGAAGTGGGAAGGGCCTGGCATCCTGGGTAAGGTAGGAGGAGATGTGGTGCAGGGAGGGGTGATGAGAATAGTCAGCCAAGGTAAGAAAGTGAGGGGTCTACAGGGCGGTGTCAGTATTGTTCATATGTGTGTCCATCTCAGGGTGTTGGCTGGCAGAGTCCCTACAGGGCTTTGAGTTCACCTATAGCATTTCAATTATCCCTGCTGAGAGCAATCTCAGACAACGTCCTTTACAATGCACATAAGGGAAGGCCAGTTGAGCCCGCAAGTTCAGCCGTGTCCCATAGAGTGGCGAGTACAACACTGGACGCTAACGTAAACATTCAATAAAGAGTGAACAAAAAACACAACATTGTTTCTTTCACAAAATAAGAAATACCCCTAACTCCCCTGTAACCATCAATGCATGTCAACCATGAGGTGTGCCAATACATTTAACGCTCTAACTAAGCTAGTCTCAACAAATAACAATGATGCACAAATTAATAAAGTGAAACCAATGTAATGTGAATTATTTATAATTTAAATTTAATTTTGAAAAACACCCGTGTCATCATTGTGCTTTCAAGTCTTATGTTAATGGCAATAGAGTTGGACAGGAAAGTTTTGGCCATTTGGCCAGGAGGCTCTTTTATAGCCCACCCAAAGCTGCAGCATTGTCAGCTGACAGTGGGCTTCATCACTGAAAAGCATCCCCCACCACTAGAGTGCATGTGTCTCCTGTGCACACTGCCAGCACTTTAAATTTTAATTGTAATCGTGTAGGAAATGGGGAAAAAGCAAGAGAACAGAAGTGACGCATACTTCTAGCTACACCATCAGGAATCCCCCCCCCCCCCTTTGATGTTTGCAGCAAAGAAGGCAGTTTCCATAAGCTGCCACAAATCCTAAAATATGAAATGTAAATTTGTAAAATGTAAAGGAATAACATGCTAATTACCCTTTTGTTGTCATCTTTTGCGTTGAAAATTGCATAGGCTGCTCTCCTGTCAACTCGAAGATTAAAACACACACCATGTTAGGCCATAGCGTTTGTAAGAAAATAATTGCACAAATAACTATTACAAAATACTTTAAATTGTCCTGAAAATAATCATAGTAACATACAGCACAGGAGGCTGTCATTTGGCCCATTGTGTCTGTGCTGGCTCTATGAAAGAGCTGTCCAATTTAGCCCAAGACCCCAGCTTTTTTCTCATACACCTGGGGGAACGTTCTCGGGCAAGGGGAGGTGAATTTGGGTGTGTGTGGGGAGTTAAATCTCCTAAAAATGATGCAGACATGGGTCGGTTTGAAGGTGACTGGAGAAGAGTGAAGAACAACGTATGGAGGATGGCTGTGAGGCCTGGGTGCAAGAGGGAAATAGATGAGCATGAGTGTTGGCTGTTCAGATGTGAGGAGGTCTCTGGAGAGAGAGGAATGAGTGGAGCTGCAAGTTGTGTTCTGAGGAGTGTTTGTCAGAGTCTATAAGTGGAGGACGTTAATAGAAGAGTAATGCTGGATCACTCTGGTCAGTTTGACTGAAGTTGAATATTACCACTAATGCCAACCCCCCCCACCAGCCCACCTTTTCCACCACACTATGTCTAATTATGTGAATGAGCTGATTCAAGTAGCAGATTTGTAGTCAATAACTTGGATCATTGCATTGATCACCTCAATTGCAATTGTAAATATTCATCCCCTTCACCCTTTCATGTTCAAACTTCTGCAAGAACCTGCTTCAACAAAAATGTTCCAAAAATGAACAGTAGGCAGTTGAAAAAGGCTGTTAATCACATTTTCTTGTATTTGATCCGTTTTTATACTTAAAAGTTAGATGGTTGTATAGTGTCTTTCTGTGCTTACATTATCACTATTAAAACTATAGACTGAATCAAATTAAAGAACAAATGAATAGACATAAATGCTATATTGCTATGTTCAAATAGCCACATATATATTCTCCAAATATATAGCATAGCTAGATGTAGAACAAACTGCTTTTGACTCTGTGCAGCTCTGTACCTCCATAATCCTTGCAGCATCAATGTGATAGTTCCAGCTTTTTCTTTGAAGGAAGTTGCAAATGAAACAGAATAATTGGGTTGTTTTATGCTGCATGCTTACTTGGGAACTGGACTGAGATTACCCAAATTCATTTCACATAGAACCCGTGGAAGCAGTAGGCAGAGGAAACTTCCATGCTATCAATATCAACTAGGTTTAAGATGAGCTCCTAAAAGGTTCAACAAAGAAACACACTGCTTCACATGGTTCAATTATAGATTGTGTTTTGCACACATTGTACCTGACTTACCATAATACGAACCTTTTCCTCACCTAAAGGTTGACCAGTTGATTAAAAAGCTAAAGTCTCTTCCGGATGATTGAGTGGTGGAATCTAAAAACATGCAGTTGAATTCCAGTGCAGATAGTTCAGAAGGTGACTTGATTTCAAGACTACAGTTGTTCTTTTACCTATCCAGCTTTTAACTTAATCAACAAGAATTAATTTGTGTCCATCGTAACTGAAAAGTGCAACATTTTTGATTTAAGAAGTAAAGATCTGTAACTATTCTAGACTGTTTAACAGAGACAACAACATTTGCATGTGTTTGTCAAAGACAATAATTTGTTAAACTTATTAGTTGTGCACCAATCAGTGAGGTTAGCTGCAATGTAAAATTGGAAAGATTGAAGAACTTAAATTGCATAATGTTCATACATAAGATTTTGTCTGAAATACTGTTTGTATGAAACATTTAATTGCATCAACATTAATGTAAGACATTTTAATAAGTATGTAAATATGTTTCATGTGCAGCAATAAAATACTTATCTTGTGTCTGTAAGATTATTAGTACTTTAGCATGTAAATTATACTGGTACATTAGTTTGGATCAGGATTTTCGGAGACATTTTAACTGTTGTATTCCTGGCTGAATTGTTCTCAACTTACAGAACTGAATATGAGAACAGACTAATTCTTTTCTGCATGTAATTCAGAAAATGTACAATGCATTCTTACAGATGGTTAAGATAAAAATGAGTCACTACTGTGTCATCTTCTTGTGTTGTTGACCAAATTGTTTGTTCTAACTTAACAGCTGTGAAAGATTCCATTTAATTGAATGTTAATAAAATGGAAACATTATACAATTGTAGTGTACATTCATTTACATCCATGCCATGGCTTATAAGTGCACCACACAATAATTTGAATTGGTAGTGGTTCTCTCTGCCAAAGCCACCATTTGCTTTTGTAACATGGCATTCTCTGATCTACTGTGTCTGCAAACTCTAACTGTATTAATAAGTTGAAATTTGCTTTTCAGCTCAGATCTGAGATTTTGCACCTCTGAAATGCTGGAAAATACCATTTTGTTCTTCCTAATGTCCTAATTTATGTGAACATACAATTCGTACATATAATTAGTGCCAATACATAATCAGGTCAGGGGGATTGGCAGGGTGGTGGTCGGGAGGTAGTCAGGGGGGTGTGATTGTAGGGTCAGGAGTTAGACCAAGTTTTCATCTGTCTTAACATTTCTTGGGTAACCAGTCAGGTAAGTACTGCTGAACTGTTCAAAGTCTCTGATTTTAACTCAGAGTTGGAGACATTTGTGGAGGGTCCTGGGGAGCAGTGAAATTGCCCACCGGAAGTTGAAACTTCCTGGACAATTGCCACATAGATCTGTGAGTCAGGACTTCCACAGGGTCCTGATGCACATCTTCAATTGTATGTCCCATCCCTGATCTGGAGACTGGAAGATTTGGCTCACGGAATTGTTTATGGCACAGGTGATGAATATTCAACAATAATTTGTATTTAAAAAGTGCTTTGAATATAGTTACCCATTCCAAGGTACTTCAAAGGAACGTTATCAAACAAACTTTGACACCAAGCCACATGAAATGAGATGTGAGGTGACCAAAAACTTTGTCAAAAAAGTAGGTTTTAAAGAACATCTTAAAGGAGGAGAGAGTGAAGTAGAAGAGAGAGAAAAGTTTGGTCAGGGGAGAAATTTCAGAGCTTAGAAGCACAGCTGCCTATGTTGGAGTGTTTAAAATTGGGGATATACGAGATGCTAAAATTAGAGGAATTGGAATTGCAGAAAGCTCAGAGTTGTAGGATTGGATGAGGCTACAGAGATGGGGAGGGTTGAGGGATTTGGAAATGAGGGTAAGAATTTTAAAATTTTGGTGTTTCTGGATTGGAAGTCAATCTAGGTCAGTGAGTTATAGAGATTATGGGTGAACAGAATTTAGTGTGGGCAGCAGAGGTTTCTGGATGGTGGAAGTTAGGAGGCCAATCTGGGCAGTATTGGAATATTCAGATAATATAGGGTAAATAGCACTTGAGCAGTCAGCCAGCTTTAAAATAAGACACTGAGGTGTAACTTGGAAACTAAAATATAGGAGGTACATTTTTGCAGTTTATAAATTACCTGTTAAGATCACAAGGGTGTTCTATTGTTACATCCTTGGTTTATGTTTCTATATATTTGGATATTGGGTAGTATGAGCACACTTGAAAGTGAGATGCTCAGACTGCTTGTGGGAGTGACCAACACCACTATATTCAAGATTATTTAAGTAGATAAGAAACTGGTTAGAGTACCTTCTGCCATTGTGAATCTTGTGTAGGAATTTAAATGTAAAATTTACCATTTTGCTGACCCACAATTGATACGAGTTTGGCCTCAGGTATACAAGTGCCTGTTGGTACCATACTAAACTTTTGAGTTTTCTCTGCTATTGGCAGTCAAAGTCAAGCTTGTCAGGCATCACTCCTCATGGCATTATATCTAGGTGCACACTGTTAATATGCCATCCAACTCGTGTTGTGATAATGAAGAATCAAGAGCCTCTCATTTTTGTATTATTTTGCATTGTGTTTTACTTATTTCAGTAGAGGTTTATAGAAAATGAACTCCTATTCACCACTTTAGCACGGTACACAATCTGTTTAAAAATGTGGTCAGCTGTTAGGTTTTGTTCATCCATCATTCTTATGAGTGCTAACCTGCATCGGTTCCTAGATGTGTAGGGCTTCAATTTTTAAATTTTCGACCTTATTTTCAAACAAGGGGGGGCCTGCCTGCCGCTCCTGTAATGCCTATAGCATACACCTCACCACCCCCCCCCCCCCCATCAATACCCCCAGATTCCTGCTCCTATTATGGCCTTCTGTGCATCCTGGACTTTCATCGCTCTGGAATTCCAAACCTAAACCTCTCGCCACGCTTTCGTCCTAATATCTGTGGTTCCAGAGCAAGTTTTGTTTGATAATGCTTCTGTGAAGCATCTTGGGATGTTTCGCTACTTTAAAGGTGCTAATTAAATGCAAATTGTTTTGGTTCTTTTTAATTAGGATAAATACATACAATAGGATATAAATACATACAATAGGATATAAACAAAGGCAGGTACTGTTTTGCTGAGCCTGTTGTTAGTTTCCGATTGTAACTCATCTGGTTTTTCTACTTCAGTTGTGTCGGCATCACAGACCAATATCCTATTCTGCCATCTCCTATTAGTCCTGCCATTTTTGCAATTCCAGAAGATCATCTTGCAGTGCATTGAAATGATCTTGAGTGTTCCCTGATATGTAAACCCCGCAGTTTTGTTTTCAACTTGTTGGGAAGGTCATTTACGTATGTCACCGAGAGTAAAGCTTCCAACACAGTCCCCTGGGGCACTGCGGAGAGGACATCTCTAGGACAGGATGATTCCCCATCATACATCACTCGGTCTTCTGTCGGTAAGGTGTGTTGGATCCAATTTAATAACCCAGCCTTTGCAATTCTTCAGCTTTGTGAATAGATTGTTATAACTTATTTACAAACGAATCTCAAAAATATTCATAGTATAAGAAGAATAACTGCTGGTAAGTTTTGCCAGTTCTGACAATAGGTTATGGACCTGAAACATTTACTCTTTCCCTTTTCACAGATGCTGAGAATTTCCAGAATTTTCTGTTTTTGTTTACCTTTCCAGCTTCCGCGGTGCTTTGCTTCCGTGCCAAATTTTAGTTTGCAGCTTTGCATTTTCTACAACTGCAATAAAGTACTTGTTTCTCTTACTATAAATCCTGCACTTTTCAGGACAAATGCATTCACATTTTTGATGTACTGTTGGTGTTTTTTAATAAAGGCTTAAAATTAAAATAAGCGTAACCACAACGAAAGGTGCGACTTCACAAATTACTCGGTCTCATTTCCTACAAACTATCATCTATCTTCACTCCAGCAGTGTGATGAGAGTGCGATCATCCCTTCCTTGCCAAAGCATTTCCCCATCAAAGTGGACCAGACCGTGTTTCCGCGCTCGCAGCAGGATCCCCACCACTTTATTGGAAATTGTCACATAGGCATCAAACAATCTTCCAAAAGTTACACAAATGTTTCCATCCGGGCCGGCTTCTCCGTATGTTCTAATAATATAAAGCAACTCTTCGACTTCTTTCCCGACCAGGGTATGTGCATCTTTGCCCCGCTGCTCGGTTTTAGATCCCTTTTTGGGATGCCCATATTCTTCCCCCTTTCTCTGCAGCCGCAAAGTCACCGCATGGGAACCACTGAAAGGATTGCATCTCTGATAGTCCCTGTGGTCATCAGCCCATTCCTGCCACTTCTGTCTGAGCCTTGTTGTTCCGTCCTGTCCTGGCGTCCCTGGCACCTTGTGATTGCCTCCACTTTCTGCCATTTCTTTTTCAATGTATTAATAGGATCCTCTAATCCTGGAAGGCCATCAGAGCCACTTCTTTCCCCAAAATAATCCGCAGCTGAACAGTAGGATTCGCTTTTATCTCTCACTTGCATTGGAGAATTTCCGGCTGGTTTTGCCTTTCGAAACCCCAGGCTGCAGCCTTGGACACCGCAGGCTGCCTGTCAGCCCCGCGGGTCACCGAATCAGGGCGGGATCATTATGATTGACGGTCCAATCAACCAATAGAAGGACACCAATGGGGAAGAACAGAAGGTGGGAGTGCCGCCTGCCCATTGGGCAATATTGTAAGCTGTTGGTGTTCTTTCCCAGTAATACTAAATTATACTGCTTACTATTCCAAATTGTGGATGAAATATTCACTCTTTAGTCTACTCGCTTATTTTGAGTTAGTTTTCAATGAGTTAAGTTCGCAGCACAACAATGCTCAGAGATAGAGGTAAGATTCAGATAGATTTGAAACAGCGAGTTAAAAGGAAAGGAAATGTTTGCATATATTGAGCCTTTCATGACCTTAGGACGTCCCAAAACGCCAATGAAGTACTTTTAAAGTGTATTGTGCAGAGGTAGACAAATGAGAAAACTATTAGAGACCATTGTCAAGGATAAAATTAATTCTTACTTGGACAAGCATGGGTTCCTGAGAGACAAACAGCCCAGATAGGTTAAAGCCAAACTGTGTCTGACTAAC